>NC_135579.1:12720481-13345481 GCF_965152235.1 Eretmochelys imbricata | reverse complement strand
GACACAAAGCAATGGGTTTAATTGCAGCAAGGGAGGTTTAGGTAGGACATTAGGAAAAACTTCCTAACTGTCAGGGTCTGTAAACACTGGAATAAATTGCCTAGGGAGGTTGTGGAATCTCCAACATTGGAAATTTTTAAGAGCAGGTTAGACAAACACCTGTCAGGAATGGTCTAGATAATTAGTCCTGCCACGAGTGCAGGGGACTGGACTAGATGACCTCTCGAGGTCCCTTCCAGTTCTATGATTCTATATCACAAGCAAGCACTGAAAACTAGGGACACTTGTCTATGGTTTCTTTCTTCCCCCATTTGAACTTCACATCACCTTAGATACTTTATCACTGTGCTGCATAATGGTGATATGTCTGTCTCTCTCTCTCAAAGAACGGCTGGGTTCATTTAAAGCTTCTAATGCTCTGTAGAAAGTACTGCACTGTGCATCCATGTGGAAGGCCAATTTTCATTAATCAAATATTCAGAAAAGTCAGGCTTTTCCTTACAATAAAACTACACAGAAATCAAAGCCTCAGCTAAAAAAGCACAAGTTAAAGCGTTGACATGTGACAACATGTAAACCCCAGGGCTTCACCTCATAACAGACATCTCTGAGCAGCCCTGTGGATGCTCCCTGTCCCACCCCTTGAATTCCAAACGAGGTTACATGTTTAGGGATACCTCCACCTGTCTAATAAATTCTTATTGTCCCTGCCTTTCAAAGACCCCCAAAGTACTTTTACAAACTGGGGACGCATCATTTGGACGGAACAGAGGAGGAGAAGGACCTCAGAGTATCGGTTGATGACAGGATGACTATGAGCTGCCAATGTGATATGGCTGTGAAAAAAGCTAATGCGGTCTTGGGAAGCATCAGGTGAGGTATTTCTAGTAGAGATAAGGAGGTGTTAGTACCGTTATACAAGGCACTGGTGAGACCTCATCTGGAATATTGTGACACGTTCTGGTCTCCCATGTTTAAGAAGGATGAATTCAAACGGGAACAGGTACAGAGAAGGGCTACTAGGATGATCCGAGGAATGGAAAACCTGTCTTATGAAAGGAGACTCAAAGAGCTTGGCTTGTTTAGCCTAACCAAAAGAAGGCTGAGGGGAGATATGATTGCTCTCTATAAATATATCAGAGGGATAAATACCTGGGAGGGAGAGGAATTATTTAAGCTCAGTATCAATCAGTATCAAAAACAAGAAAAAATGGATATAAAACTGGCCATCAGGAAGTTTAGACTTGAAATTAGATGAAGGTTTCTAACCATCAGAGGAGTGAAGTTCTGGAATAGCCTTCCAAGGGGAGCAGTGGAGGCAAAAGACATATCTGGCTTCAAGACTAAGCTTGATAAGTTTATGGAGCGGATGGTATGATGAGATAGCCTAATTTTGGCAATGAATTGATCTTTGACTATTAGCAGTAAATATGCCCAATGGCCTGTGATGGGATACTAGATAGGGTGGGATCTGAGTTACTACAGAGAATTTTTTCCTGGGTGTCTGGCTGGTGAGTCTCGTCCACATGCTCAGGATTCAGCTGATCGCCATATTTGGGGTCGGGAAGGAATTTTCCTCCAGGGCAGATTGGCAGAGGCCCTGGGGGTTTTCGCCTTCCTCTGCAGCATGGGGCACGGGTCACTTGCTGTAGGATTCTCTGCACCTTGAAGTCCTTAAATCACAATTTGAGGACTTCAGTAGCTCAGGAATAGGTCAGGGGTTTGTTACAGGAGCGGGTGGTTGAAATTCTCTGGCCTGCGTTATGCGGGGACCAGACTAGACAATCATGATGGTCCCTTCTGACCTTAAAGTCTCTGATTCTATGAAAAAAATAACTAGGCCTCAGCCCTGTGTGAAGTAGGACCAGAATGGGCTTAGTGAGCCAGTGGCAGCTACCCCCTTTTTTCCCCATACCCCTTTTTAGGCCATCCCCCATTCTGCCACTTCTCTCCCTGCCCCAACTTCTCCCACCTCCACACTAGCCTGGTGACTATGTGAGATCAAAAAGGGGCAAGGTGGCCTGACTCCCTAAAACCACCCACCACTGTCTGGAGTGCTTGCCCACAGCCCATTTGAATCTACGAGAATCCAATTGGGCTGGCAGAATCTGACAGGGCTGCCAAATAGGTCGTGTCATGCAAGACATCCGACACTTGGTAGCTCTGCACTGCCAGAAAGCCTCAGAGCCTTAATTAGCAGCTATTTACCTCAACACCTTGCAGGGGCTGGTTTAGCCTTTCACACTGGTTAGAGGTGCTCTATAGGCTTTGGGGCAGCTGGGGGATAATCGGGATACAGGAACAGAGAGACACAAGTGTTGTGTATAAGGAGTTTGTGCTGGCCAAAGTTAGGGTAAAGGAGCTGAAAAGCTACCTTGTATTGTTTGCGTATATTGTTTAAGTTTATTGCTTGTAAACTGCCTGGTGGGTTTGCATCCAGTGACTGTTACCAGACTGGGATTAAAACAGAATTTCTTCAATAAAACCCTAAACTCTGAGCAATGCTGCATTCAGACCAGAGCCTCCAGAGAACCTCTCTCTTTCTTATTGTGCCACCCCTTGTTTGGTCACTGGACAGCTTTTGTGTTTAACCATGTAATGCAGGTTCCTACCTCAGCAACTCTGGTCAAACTTATTTTCCAGCAATGGAAAAGGACATGGGGAATGGGATTCCTAAAAGATGTCAGAACTAATATCAAAATAATGGACAAAACACTACATGTCTCAGTCCTGGCCAATGGCTGGAGTCCCTCCAAGTCCTTGCTATCCACTTGCCAAAAGAAGCCATTTTCCAAATGAAAAGGATCTAACCAAATTCTAAATAATTCCATTTTATGCAATACCACAGAAAAGTGGACACTGAAAAATTATCTGACTGGGAGCTTAGCAACAGAAAACCATAAATCTTCTTGGCACTTATATAGTTTTATTGCTAGGTGGTGCTTATGGGAGCAGCTGTTAACTAACCGATGCACAAGTTTGGCTCAGTGGCTTTTAGATTCTGAAGTCAGTAGTAGGTGCGATGACTATTGATTTGACTGCAGTGTTGTATTTACAATCTTTTCTCAAGTGAGACAGAGGGGCAGACTGAAAGGCTGTCACTCCCAAAGGTCAATCTGGGACCCGGTGAAGGATTTATGAGTGGGGTGCCATGTGAGTACAAATGAGAAATAACTGGCAGCAAGAACACTCAGATTATATATCGTTAATTAAATATGCAGTGAACACAAGGACATGAGAAAAATAGGAAATTAATTTACCGTCTATACAGTACATGAAACTAATGAATGTTTTTGAGTCTGAAAAATATATGGAGCCGGAAATTAGAACACTTTTCCAGATCCTACAAAACTCCATTAGGCAAGACAGTTGGCAAATCTGAATAAATGGCAATAAAAGAATGTGAGGTCCCTGGTGACACTGTCTGTGTCTGTCTCTCTCTCTCTCTCTCTCTCTCTCTAAAGGCCTCTGAAAGGTTTTATTGAACGTACTGGGCCCATATTCTCAACTAGTGTAATCTGGTCAAGTTCCACTGAAGTCAAAGGAAGCTATACCAGTTTACATCAGCCAATGTATGTACTTTTAGCTTTCAAAATCATTCAATGTTTGTTTACAAACTGATCCTCATAACATAAAAGGGCCAATTTAAAGTGTTTAAATGATTTTATAGGCTCAAGAACTGGTGGGCCAGCTACCTCAAATTTAAAGCCCCATTTACCTCGAGTTATCGATTTTTAGGTGTTTGTGGGAGTCAGGTTAGAAGCCACATTTGAATTATACCTCGAGCTATGAATGCAGTGTAGGCATAATAGTTATCCCACAGACATAACCCATATAAGAATGAGCAGGACTGTTCACCAGAGTCACTCTAGAGTAAAAGTGTACAAAACCAATGACAGACTAAGATCTTTGATCTGAGCAACTACCTCCTGGATTACATACCTTCAACCCGCACCCTAAATCAACTGGTTTTCCACAAATCTAAACAGATGAAGCCATAGAGCAAAACCCTGGTTTTACTATGGCTAACTTTTGGGCCCATTACAATCAAAAGGTTCTGCAGCTCAGACTTAATTCAAAGAGATTAGGTGTAATTATTATCAGTATCAATACGGAAATACCCCACAGTTACCAAATGCTACAACTTTCAAAGACTAAAACTCTACCTGCTTCTGTCAAGTTAACGGACTTGCTAATTACCAATACAAAAAGAAACAAAACAGTAAGTCTCTCTATAGATTATGTCTAACAAATTTTGAAGTGGCTAAACATTTTTGTTTTGAGTGTTTGGATTAATAATGTTATTATCACAACTCAGATTGTTATGGATTTCTGCCATAGCAAAGTCTACACATGTTCCTACTATTGAAATTCCAATTCTGCAACCCTTTTTCTTTAAAACATAAAAGACCAAAGACAGACCAGAAATATTCCTGAAGCCAGATTAACTGTACGTTTTTGGGGGCAGGAGGTTTATGACATTTACAATGATAGCGATTAGAACTAGTCGAGAATTTTCTGTGTAAGCATTTTTTGTTGGAAAATGTTGATTCGTCAAAGCAAACTGTGGAAAAGGGTCGGTTTCGACAAATCTCTCAATTTGAGAATTTTTAGAAAAAGTTTAGAAATTGTTGAAACATTCTGTTGTGACATTTTCAAAATGAAAAGTTTCATTTTTTGCTCTAAACTTTATTTCAAAATTTCAGCCGTTTTACATTTTTAAAAGTTTTAAAAATTGAAAAAAGGTCAAAATTGAAACAAGAGGTTTCAACTAACCCAATCTGAACTTTTTCCAGAATCATGAAAATTTGAGATTTTGACTTGGAATGGGAAAAATTTTGAAATCTTGAAAACTGTCTCAGATGAAAATACCATTTCTGACCCACTTCTAATAATTACGTACATTGGATGGGGATTTTCTTGTTAAAAGGAGTGGGGAAAAACAAAATTATGTTTTCTACTCTACAATGAAAATAGGTTGCTTATAGAGAACTAGATTCCATTTTTCCCCCAAATATTTCATGCAAGAGCACATTAGGGTCAAAACCTGCAATGTACTGAGCACTCTGGCCCTGATACAACTTAAGCACATGCTTAAATTTTAGCATGTGAGGAGTCCCATTACTCACTACATTCCTGACCTAATCCTAGAAGGCGTTCTCCCCAACCCCACCACATGGTGGTCTGGGAGACCAATGGGACTCTATACTGGCAAAATTATTTGCCAAACTGCGTTCAGAATCAGGTTGTTGAGATGCATAGATGACAAGGTATCTGCCATTTTCTACTCACTGCTTTACCTGCTGACCTGCTTCTGAGAAATACCACCTCTTTAAGCATTGCCTGACTGCAGAATAGTTCCTATGATGCTTCTCATCCAAAATAGTTCATCAAATGGAATTCACAGTTATATATGCTTTTAAACAAGTTTAATAGAATCCTTCAACAACTAGGGTCAACAACGATATTAGATTAAAGATTCTGCTCCTTTAAATTACTTAGTAGAAACACTATTGATATGCAACAAGGAGGCCAAAACCAACATTATTCATGTCAAACATGGTGAGAGTTTATTTTTGATTGGTAGTACTATCTGTCAAGACTGTATTACATTTTTATAGGTTTTTAATTCAAACTTGAAGAGCATTATTTGGAAAACACCTGTCAAGGAATACAGACTATTTGGTTGTAAAGTCAACTCCCAAGACAATTTTAATGGAAAAACAAAATGAAATTAGCTGCCAAATGTATATGTATGCATAGCCTGCAGACCATTTCTACGGAAAGCAAGAGCATCTTGCACACAATAGCTATTTACAAAACACATCTAAAGTGAAATATTGCATCCCAGTGAGCTAAAACACTGTATAATACATTTTATTTTAAAGTAATACTTAGCAAGCCATTTACAAGTAAACCAGTAAGTGGTGGTAGACAAATTAAGCATTTCTAGGCTTTGATACAAAAGTCACCACTTTTATGGTATATGATAATTTCTCCATTGTCGTTGCAAAGATATGAAAATACAAAGGGATCATATTTACCACTGGCAAAAGCAGACATCTGGAAAACCTATTCATTGTGGAAATTTAGTCTTTGCAACCAGTTAGGGACCTGATGTGTCTTGTTTTCCAGATGGGTGCTTCAAGATGCTGATGTGCCAATTGAGCAAAGCCCTTAAGCACTAAACTTGAAATTCCACTAGGTCTCAACAGGGCTGGATTTTCTTATGGCCCTTCTCATAACCCCTGATCACACAGTAACCAGCCTGAATTCTGTTGGACAGATTTCTAAAAGCACTCAGCTTCCAGTTTCACCCATTGTTCTCAATTGTAGATGCTGGGTGCTGAGCAGTTTGAAAATCTATGCTTTCAATTAGGTGCTTACAGAGATTCCAAGAATTTTTGAAAATCTGTCCCATTCAGAAAGCAAGGCATAAATTGTCAGAGTATTTTTGGGAGCTACTATTAGATTTAAAAAAAAAAAAAAAAAAAAAAAAAGCAAAACAGAAAGACCAGGGAAAAGCTAAGAACAACACATGAAGGAGTTTTGCTATCAGAACATCTGGACCTCACTTGAGGTTTAATTATTTCCCCTCTCCCCCAAGTGAGGTCAATAACAAGTTTCATTTCAGATTGGGGCTTTGATGTGTACTTTCTATTAGTTTTCTAATGTGAAAGAAAGGCATGTTATCCTTGTTTTTAATAATGGCATAGTCAGCGCTCAAAACCTGGCTAAAAACATCAAAACACTTTTTAAAAAAACTGGAAAGCACATAAATCAGAAGAAGAGGTTTTTCCCCTAATACAGCTTAACATCCTTGCCAGCTTCCATTATGTTCTGACATATGATTCAAATGGAAGGTTAATAATAAATGTCCATCACAATCATTTGACTTTATTAGCGTTATCTTAAAAACACACATGCTGTACATTTAGAATGAGGATTATTACACAGAAGCCTGTACCATGGCATTTACTGTTTGTCTTCTCCCCACCCCACTTTTTATTGTTATTCAAAACAGAAAACAGATAGTGAAAAAGAGTAATACAAATGTTAACCTTATAATGGCATCAAACACAGCTCTAGAAAATAAAGCAGAGTAACCAAAGCCTTTCTAAAGTATTTTGTGCTTGTTTTTGCTCATATAAAAAAAGACGTAAGGTACAAAATGAAAGAGACAGAGAAAGAGAGAGAGAGAGAAAGAGAAAGAAAAGTTCTCCAGCTCATCTTAGTATTAGCCCAAGTCTAGCCAGCTGTCTCTGAATAAGAGAAATGTTCTTCAGGACCAGGAGTGTGATGACTGGCATGAAGAAAAGATCCCAGCTCTGAAGAGCTTACAGTCTAAAGAACAAATGTATCCACCACACTTCTGAATGGCAGGGGGGAAAGCTAACAGTGTAACAAGGTTGTGTACTGTTTAGTGTAGAGGACTAGATGCCAGGACTCTTAGGTTGTAGAAGAGCCTGTCTTGGCCACTAACTCTGTGCAGCCTTCCAATAAGTGACATCAGAACCCAATCCTACGTTATTAAATGAAAGGAGAGTTTTGCCATTTACTTCAGTGGCTGCAGGAGCAGTCCTTTAGGCATCTGATTCTGCAAACTATTACTCAAGGAAACAATCTTTTCTCACAGTTGAAGTTCCATCAAACTCAATGGGATTATTCTGATGAACAGGGATTGCTCAGGGGTGTAAAGGTTTGCTGGATGGCTTCTGTTGTCCTCTCGATATTCATCCACCACAATTCTAGCAGCACGTTAAGTAGTCCTCTGAAATCAACAGGACTTATTGTGTACTACTTAACATGAGTAACAGGAGGGCAGAGTTTGGCCTTCGGAGAACTGTTTGGGACTATCATGATTTGCCCCAACAGTGGTAAGGGGCAGAGTACTACATGTAAAGTTTTACTGCCATACATGCTGCATGCATATTTTCAGCAACAAATCTCAACAGCTGTTGCACAGGAGACAAAACATTTCACAACCCCGAGAAATATAGGTAGATAGACCTAATTTTTAGATGTAGACGAGGCCTCAGTGTCCCTCTTGTCCAATGAATTAACCCAGCCTCAAAATCCAGGTTTTTTTATATTGTCTAAAAGCTATTAAAACATTTTACCTCCAATCTGAACAGAAAAGTTTGAACAGATGGAGCCACCAGCTAGAAGTTAGATTTATTTTCCTACGTAGCATACCGCTGGACATGAACATAGTTGCATTAAATTTTCATCAGAGAATGTCAGCTGCAAAATTAGACTCAAGTCCATGACTTAACTTTAGTGCACGAAATAAGTCTTCATCCATAGATGCCCTTTTATTGGGGGGAGGAGGTTTGGTTAAATAAAAGTAGTATTTTCTCTGCTTCCCCCTAAAAACGTTGTTAATTTTAGATCAGAAAAACAGAATATGCAGGCCAACCAGACAACATCTTTCAAAATGGAAACGTATACATTCTTTAAATAAAAAAGTTTTTAAAAAGGAGTCTCCAACGTTCATCTGATTCCTGTTACCAGATCTGTACTGTAAAGAGTCAATCACGTTCATATTGTACAAGAACAACGAGCGGTTAACACTGCCCTAATCCGAGTCTTCTAGGAGAGTGCTGGGCCTTTGTTGCCTCACATTTCACACAACTCCTTACACTTTGATTTCTACGATGCCTCTGATTAGATCCTCCTCTTATCACTGGGGCCTGGTCTACATTACAATGTTTAGCTAACGTGATCCATCTCATGTTGACCTAGTGGTGCACACGTCTATGCTTAAATCTGTCTCCCACTGATGAAAGTGCCCCATTACAGCAATAGTCACATTGCCTCACTGAATGGTGTTGAGCCACAGTCACTGTCCGGAGGCCGATGCAGCACAAGCGTACACACTGCGTTACTGATGTCAGCCATAACAGTACTCTCCAGCAGCTGTCCTACAATGCCTGTCACGGACTGCTGTGGTCACAGCTGTGAACTCCACTGCCTAGGAGGCATGGATATCGGAGGCCCCCTCCCGTTTAAAGCATCATGAATTTTTGAAATGCCTTCTCCTGGTTGTCCAGCTTGGTGAGCACACCTACCAGCTCTCTACTGCTGTGTGCTACTGACGAGCTCAGCAGGTCAGCTACATGCTCCAGGCATGCTCTGACTTGGAGTAGACAGGTATAGCCCTGCACGGACACACAATTTATATCCACGGCTGTGAATATCCATGGATATAAAGTGGATATCCACGGAGTTGCAGGGCTCTAGCAACAACGAGCAAGACCCGCAGGGCCATGGCCAGTGATCGGGCCAGGAACCAGAGTGGTGAAAGCAGCAGCATGTCAAGCTGCCGCTCGCAGAGGTCAGCGCCCAGCCCGGGCAGCTCATCTGGCGCAGCTGTACCACCCCCCGCCCTGCCGACTGGGGCGGGCACCTGGCTCACTGTCAGCAGTCCCTGATTACACTTGTATATGCAAGTGGCTTCCATTCTCCTGGACAGGAGTCCCTTCTACGCACTGCTTGGGCATGTAGAGAGCTGTGTAGGGTACATACCCACAGAGTTCAGCATGTCTTTACTTCCCTGAACAGAGCATCACCCTCCGCACTGCTGTTTATACCCATGCTGGGGGGGCATGTATTGTATGTACTCTATGCACACCCACTAAGGAGTGCGCAATGTAAGCATACCCTAGGAGTTACTGTAGAGCATCTCCTTCAGCTCTTGTGATAGGAGCCTGTTTTTACAATGGAGAAGGATCCAAAGTTAATGTTTACTATCACTTACAGGGTTCTGAATATCCACGGTGTGCAGTCCACTGAAGTCTGTGAACACCGAGATGCTTGTGGATTTGTTTCAATATAAACCCAGGTGAACGGGGATTCTTAAAGGAATCCGTTGGCTGAAGGTCCCTGGTGATCCAATGTCCCATGGTTTAAAATAACTAAATTGTACCCCACGGAGCCATCATTTGGGAGAGGAGAGGGAGGAATTCTTTGCTCTCTGAGCAGATTCCACTTTATTTGGCGTGTTTAGAAAAATCATACAACAGACAAATTCTCTGATCTGTGTTTTCTCAATATTTGCCTGCATATGCACTTTGAAGGACTGGAATCTCATGAATCACATTAAAAACTTGAAAAAGCTCACGTGAACAAAGTATCCTGTGTGATTATAATTTTCACTCCCACTGAAACCTCTATGATCACTACTGAGGCCTCATCTACGCTTAAAGGTTTGGCCATATTTAACTATGCTAGCATAGTTTAAAGGGCAAAACATCCTAGTTATGGACACAGTTATGCCACTATACAAGTGTTTATCTTGGTATAAAACTTACTTGGATTAGTCAAAACAAAATAAACTATACTGATATAAAGCTTCTAATATCAGGATAACTGCATCTACATAACTATGTCAGTTTAAAAAAAAAAATCATACCCCTGACAGTTACACTGCTAATACTTTTTAAGTGTAGACCAGACCTGAATAGCCCTAATATCCTGAGGACCCTCTGGATACAAATCAAGTCCCTGGTCAAGAGATAGCACAGGAGATAGTAAAATGCATGGACTAAAGATGGACCCTAGCCTCAAATCTCAGATCCAGATCCTCTCCGGAAGTTCAAGGCTATTCAGAGGTAGAGGGTTGCTTTGAGCCATTATTGTGATTAAGAGAAGCCACATCATCTTCATTCAAGATCAAGAGTATTCAGGTCTGGGTTTTTTTCTTGTCCCCAGACAAGAAAAGCATTTGGGTACACAGATAACTGTGGGTTGGTAAGAAAACATCGCTATTTTCTGCAAGCAGGTGCCCAGCCAGAAATAACTCTACTTTAGTAGAAACATCTGGCACACCTTTCAGCAACATAGCACCTCCAAGGTCGAGCAAGTAAACCTGGGTATTCTTACAAAAGAAAGGTCAAAATTTCTAATTCTGGACTTTGATATAGACTCTTTCTGTGGAGCTGGGCAAATAACTTAACTGCTTTATCTTATTTTCCTCACTTGTAAAAAAAGACCACCACCTACCACAGGCACGCAGTGAGGATGAATTAACTGTCTGTATAACACTTTAAAGACAAACAGTTGCTACATAAATGCTACTCGCCCACATCATTCCATGTATTGATCAAAAAGCGGATTCACCCCAATACTATTTTCTCAGAAACAAATAGTCTTAGCCTAAGTCTCCGCAGTAACTAAGCTCCTCTAAATGTACAGTGCTTGTTTTACTGTACGTTAACGCAAGAGAGGGGCAAAAGATAGTATGTATATGGCTAATAAAATGGATTTTTTATATTCACATGGTATATACTGAAGGCTTTGATTATCCAGAGGATTAGCTTTTACAGTAAACACTCATCTGTCATACTCAAAATACATATTCTTCACATCTTGCATGTCCTATAAAAGAAGCAAAAAGGTTATGCTGTCCTCTCTTTCACAGTCAACAGCAGAAAACAAACATGGGTCATTTCATCTTTTATAATTCTTCTCTCCCTACCTGTTTTGTCAAATAAGCCCTCCTCAGGTGCTCCAGTCTAGTGGTCATGGGGTCTATTTGAGCAAGCTGCATGTACACCAACCAGCCTTCCTATTCATCACAGTCTGGCATGAAGTCTCTTGATAGCTTCTGTTCATTTGTCCATAGACTCAGAAGACGTGAAAAGTCTGAAAGGGAGATCGGGAAAGGTTAATTGGTTTCATTGACCATCTGTTTGTGCTGTGAATAAATGCTGAGAATAACATGTAATAAATGGCATCTACAAGGATTAAATAAATCAATTCCAAGGATTAGAAGTAACCTATAGATTGTGTTAATGGAGCAGGAGTCTATGTAACAAAATCAGTCTTACTGAGATGTAAAGCCTTAAGACCTGTGGGGGATACCAGAGCAAGGTTTCCCAGGGAGCCTGAAGGTGAAGTGGGAAAAGAAAACAATTAGAGATATTCAATCAAAATTTGAGCAGATACTGGGAGGATTACAAAAGGAGGACACAGACTAGACCCCCTGTCATTGAAAAAACAACAGCAAATGTATAATCGCTTTGCCTTTCTTGTTTTCTCTTTGTTACACTCCACTTCCATGTAGCACTTGGAAGTTCCTGCACTGAAAGCATCCATTTTAGATACTTTTAATACCTCACTAGTGCCTTCCATTCAAGGCTCTCAAAGCATTTAAATACTTAATTGAATTTGGCCTCACACTGCCATGAAGTAGGTGAATCGAGATATCACAGAGCTGGGAACACAATTTCAGTCTTCTTACCAGTCCTGTGCTTTAACCGCTAGACCACCGGTACAATTTTCAAAAGCACCTACATGATTTAGGAGCCTGATTTCCAGATTTTGAAGATACTTAGGTGCCTTCAGATTCAGGTAGGCACCTAGTTGAATTTTCAAAAGAACCTCGGTGCCTAACTCCCACTGATTTCTATGGGAGTTAAGCACCTAAATACCTTTGCGTTTCTGGGCCTACAGGCTTAAGTCACTTTTGAAAGTGGGACTTAGGCCTTTTTCAAAATTTTACCCCACACTTCCTCTCCCTCTTCAGCTCATCTAAAATCTTCCAAGTCCCAGTTTAGAAGTGTGGCTCCTTTAAAGATTAAAGGAAAAAGAAAAACTCACAGCTTCATACATATATCTGGCATTTTCCAAAAAATCCCAACCCGCTCTAAGGCCAACCCATTTTCACAAGAGGGGAAAGAAAAGGAATGCGCAGACCTGCCCCAAGTTGCTAATCTCTTTCTGCTTCTTCCCCTCTCTCCTTCTTAAAAATAGTACCAGCTGTTCTGAAGAATTCTGGCACTATACAGCAATGCAGCTGAAGATACTACAAGTTATAATCAATTACCTCTTACAACAAATTGATCACATTAAGTAGCTACTGTATTTCAACATCTAAATGCATCCTTATTACCACCTTTGATTTAATTTTTGTTAGTGGGATCATGACAAATTGTTGACAAACATTTGAATTATGTATTAATAAGTGATTGGTGGTACACTTCCCTCTCTCCCACCCAAAAATGGCCTAATGCCATCAAGGTAACTGAAAACTACTACAAAAAGAACAGGAGTACTTGTGTCACCTTAGAGACGAACAAATTTATTGGAGCCTAAGCTTTCGTGAGCTACAGCCCACTTCATCGGATAACCTGAAAACTACTATGTTAGACTAAAAGATGTGGAATGAAGAGCCGAACAAAAAGGTCACAGTTCAAGGTGGGAAGTGATGGTGCAGCTCCCCAGCTGCATGGGGGAGGGGAGGTGCGGAAGAGGATCTGTAGCTAACCTAGCAAGGTGTGCTTTGGCGTTACTTTTCTTTATGTAATTGTCATTTATTATAATTATTATTTCTACGGTGGTAGTCCCTGCAAGCCCTGGTCATGGATCAAAGCCTAAACACACACACACACACACACACACACACACACACACACACACACAGGTACCTGTCCCCAGAAGCTTACAATCTAACCATTAGGTGTGCATTAAACCAATGAGTGAAACTGAACCATTCTATAGAGGGCACTGCAGTACCCACCATGGGATGAAAGACTGGAGGTCTCTAGTTGAAAGATCATTTTTAAAGCACCTTTAAAATTACCATACTGGATCAGACCCAGTTGTCCATCTAATTTAGTATATTGTCTCTGACAGTGCCAGAATCAAACATAAAAGAAAGATACAACGCAGTGGATAACAATGAATGAAACTGCCCATAGATGAAGTTTAATTCTAACCTCCAGCAGAGGCAATTTTCAGTTTAGAAATAAAGCCATATTGGTTGTAGAAATAAAGCCATATTGTCTTGTGTATAGCGTTCTCCTGATGTGTGGCCCATACTCTCTGGGCGATGTTTTAACAATAAAGCAAAGGCGAATTTGCACTGTGCTTGCATTTGCAGAATATTGATATGCGTGGCCACCCCCTATAGGCATAGCCACAAAGTCTGGTCCAAGATAACTTCCTGAAAAGAAAGCTTTGGAACCAATATATTGAACAGAAATTGAATGATTTTAAATTCAGTCTCAAAATGAGCATCAGGGCCATCCTCAGGCATATGCAGCATACACAGCTGCGTAGGGCACCCCAAAATTTTGGGCACCCCCAGGTCTTAGTGTCTGCCCTCCCGCCTCTTCCTATCCCTGTTCTGACCCTTCCTGTAGGCTTCCAACACAGCTGGCTGCTGCAGACTGGTGAGTCTTCCTCGGAGGAGATCTAGTATTTAAAAGTGAAAAAGACTTCCAGCCTGCCAGGCCTATTAGCACAACATTGAAACTGTTAAAGAGCCATTCAAGTGGTAATGAAGCCAATTAATAGGCATTTGCTAACCTCCAGGTATATATTGTCAGCTTCTGAATTTACTGACAAGAATAGTTGTGCATTACTGTAATATTTACTCAGAACATGTTAGTCTACAGGACCTTAGTTTAAAATTTGCTTTAAAAATATTTCATTAGTGTGTTGCTGGAGATTATAAAAATCACATCTCTAAAAAACCCTTGCATAGATTTTTAGATGCACAATCCGAGTATTCATCTTTAGCCTTAGATGCTTGGATCTTCAGACACAGTTTTTTAAAATAAATCCTTCAAAACACCCCCCTATCTAAAATACACATGCTAGCCTGGGCTGCCGTCGGGCATAGGGGCACCAGTTTAATAATACTGCATAGTGCCCCACAAAGGACGGCCCCGATAAGCTGGATCCTGCTGTCACTGAAGTTAACATACAACTCCACTGGCTTCAGTGGGAGCTGGCTCAGACTCAGACAGTTGTTGGATGTTTGTTAAGTCATGCTTTCCATCATGTGTACATGGGGTGCCATAAAAAACTCCCTAATAACTGTGGCACTGCAGTATTTTCTACTCTAACTCACGAAAGCTCATGCTCAAATAAATTGGTTAGTCTCTAAGGTGCCACAAGTACTCCTTTTCTTTTTGCGAATACAGACTAACACGGCTGTTACTCTGAAACCTACACATACAGCAGTAACTGGCAACCACTGGACATGTGACTTTAAAATATAACAAGGGAAAATGAAGCACAATAGGGTGCATCATGGCAAAAATATATTTCCTTTCCCTTTCGCTTCCTCAGGGTTTACAGTCACATCAGGTGGCGGTGGTATTATTCATATAGAAGCGATGTCAGAAAGAACTGGGGGGGAAGATATCAAATATACAGATTAGCAGAAAGAATGTGAACAGAAAACATTTAAGAAACTCACTCTCTGGGGAAGAAAGAAGAAAGTTCCTACTGATCACATTCACATTAGAGCGCTTTCAGGTCTTTTATTTTTGTTGAACTTCCCTAGATAATTCAGATAGACCAGGACATTCAGTAGAGATGAATGGACTGACAGAGTTTCAGATGAGCTACAATAGGTCATAAAATATGGCCAACTTTCTTGTAATAGATTGTCTCTACACATATCCAGTGGCACTCAGAATTACCTCAGCGAAAGCCTGATTCCTCTGAATTTCATTTTCAGAATCATAAAAATGGTTCAAAAGAAATATTTTGTATGAATAGGAAGAATTATTCATGTCAGAGTAAATTTGTTACTCAGACTTCATCAGCGGATTTCAGGCATTGTACATGCCATGTGTAATTAGGGTGACCAGATGTCCCAATTTTATAGGGACAGTCCCAATATTTGGGGCTTTTTCTTATATAGGTACCTATTACCCTCCACCCCCTGTCCCAATTTTTCACATCTGCTGTCTGGTCACTCTGTGTAATATCTTGCTTAAAATACACCTTATTGAGACAGTAGTGATGATTCATTGGCGATCCCTCGATTAGAGGATGATCTCTACGACAGATTTACGTATAGGTCCTGAGATGACTTAGGAGTCCGATCCTGGAACTGCAATCCACCCGCAGTAAGTACATACATTTTGTGGCAGGTCAGTGGCCTGCTGGGAGACAGTTATTTCCTTCCTCCTCTCTCTTTTCAGCTTAGAGGGCAAAGCACTTCTCCTCGAAGCGGGCCACTGCCTGATGGAGAATATGGTGCCTTTGGGGTCAGTTAGTGGTTTGCTCTTCCCATCTTGTGATGTCCACATCAGTTTTCTTATATGCTTTCAGTGTGTCTTTGTAGCATTTCCTCTGACCATGGGTGAGCTGAGAGTAGAGGACTTGTTTGGGAGGCAAGAGTCTGGCATCCACACATGATGTCCAGCCCAGCGAAGTTGGTGCATGAGGATCATTGCTTCAATGCTGGTGACATTGGCTTCAGTGAGGATGCTGGCGTTAGTGCAGCGATCTTGCCACTTGATGCACAGGATCTTCTGGAGACATTGTTGGTGATACCTCTCCAAACTCTTCGGGTGCTGTCGATAGATCAAGGTTTTGCATGCATAGAGCGGTGTAGGAACAACAATTGTCTTATAGACCTGAATCTTGGTGTCCTGCCATAGGTCACCGTCCATGAAAACTGCATTGGATCAATTTCCCAAAGGGAGCACTTGAGCACTAGATCCTGTGCTGGATCTTACTGTTGATTTTTGCATTTTGAGAAAGTTGGCTGCCACCTATACCAATATTGAGTGAGAGTCCCAGGCTTCAGTAAACTTGTGCAAGAAAATCCAGTATGGACTGAAGGTTATTCTCAGTGTGCACAAGGATGACACAATCATCAGCATACTGAAGATCAGTAATGGATGCCCTGAAGACTTTAGACTTCGAACGGAGACATCGAAGATTAAAGAGCCAAACATCCATTCCATACTGAATGTCAACTCCACTAGGGAGATGATCTTTAATGAGGACCAAAATGACTGCTAAATAGATGGAAAACAGGGTTAGGGCAACAACAGATCCTTGCTTAACCCCAGTTTTGATGATGAAAGATTCCATCTCAAGGCCACTACAGACAACCGTGGCAGTCATCTGATAATGGAGAAGCCTTAGGACCTTAATAAATTTTGGAGGGCAGCCAAATCTAGCCAACACCTTCCACAGAGCTTCACAATTGACAGAGTCAAAGGCCTTTGTCAAATCAATGAAAGCCATGAACAGGTCCTGATTTTGTTCCCAAGACATTTCCTGGATTTGGCGGGTAACGAAGATCATGTCAGTTGTCCCGAGAGACAGTAGCATAGGATATACAGAACGCCTAGGCTTGGAAGTATTCAATTTGAGTCAGGAAATGCCGATTTCACTGAACTCGCAAACCCATAAAAAATATTTCCATCTATAATCATCAAAATTTACAGATAGGCAAAAGTACGAAAAATGCTGCTTGAGAACTTAGAGTTTAATTTAAGGATATTTACTTTGTATATTTTGACATGTGATGTTGACAATTTATAGTTAAACAGTTATAAAGCTTTAACTTTTTAACTCTGTGTCTACTGTCATTAAATAATTGTCCATCCCCACCCAACCCCGTTGTCTGATCCCCTGATAATATCCCACCACTGTGAAAATTTAAATGAAAAATGGAAAAAATCCTTTAAAAAAATCAATACTATCTAGCAAATTTATAAAAAATAAAAATCTAATTCTGCCAAGCCTAACTATGTCTTATATATGTGTGTCTTTGAAAGAGAGATGAGAGTCTGGAGGAATGAACTGTTTCGTTCAGATAAAATGAAAATTAACAAATCTTTGCCCCATCCTTGAGCCCAACCCTGCCCAAAACTTCTCTGAAGTTTGAAAAAGTTTACTAATTTAAAAAAAAAAAAAAAAAACCTGTAACTGATGAATAGCATTATAAATGGTCTGAACAAGAAGATCAAACCCTGATACATACAGAAAACATCTCTTTGTAAACTTAACATCAATTGATCATGGAGAAGTGTATCCAACGAAGGGGAGTGGGGGAAGGTCACCTTCTGACTTTGACACTTTAAAAAAACTTCAAGTTTGAATCGACCCACTGCTCAAGAGGAGTTGATAGAAAAGCCAGAACAGACATGTTCTTCCTCTGGCCACAGGGAGTTTCATGGGAACAGAAAGTTCCAAAAAATTTCAACTCCGAAATATTGAATTGTTTTGTTTTGACATCTTTGATCAAAATTACATGTTTCAACATTCCCTAATCTAAATATTTCATTTCTACTTGTTTTGAGATTAATCTATGTCCCCCTGAACTGCTGGAGTGCTTCATGGTATTTGTAGTTCAGGTGTCTCATGTCCTCATTCTCCTCTATGGGTTGGGTTCTGGATCTGGACTACATGTCCCATGATGCCCTATAACAGTTCAACTGGCAGGAATACTGCGGTACATCATAGGAGATGTAGTCCACCCAGGCAGTCTGGCCCACAAAAGAAAACGCAAGCACGAGGCACCCAAACTACAACTCCCATAAGGTACTGTGGCCACTCAGGCAGACAATTCAATACCAAACTGACCCAAATCAAAATATTTCAATTTGTTTCCAAAAAAAATGTTTTGATGTGGGTCAACATAACATGAAACAAAAGTTTGGCAAAAATCAACATTTTTCCCCCAAGGAAAATGTTTAGTTTTGTAGCGATTACATTTTAAATCCAAAAGGCATTTCCACAGGAAATTCTGAATCAGCTATAGCAGACGTTCCCAAACAGTGTTCCACGAGCTCCATTCAGGTGGTCCACAGATAGTTCCCTCTAAGGTGTGCACCTGGGTGGCTGCAAACGAGAGAAAGAAAAGCCGCCCACCTAATTAGTGGAACCATGCAGGTGTGGCTCCATTAGGTGCCTGGACCCTGGAGAAGATGCACATGTAAGGTAAGGTGGTGGCCTTGGGGGGAATAGTGGGTAGGTGGGAAGGGGCAGTGGGGTGAAAAGAGGGGTGGGAAGAATTTGGGACATGCAGGGCTGTGGTGGCCAGAGAAAGAGGTGACTTTCCCCAGTTCCAGGGCTGCGACTGCCGGAGAGTGATCCCACCTCGCTTTCCCAGCCCCAGCTCGGGCACTGCTGCGGCGGGGGAGAGAGGGCACATCCATCGCATTAGAAATGTAAGACTACTGATATTAAAATATGAGTTGTGTGCTTTTATTTGTAGAACAAAAAAACTATTATTAAGGTATTTTTTATATAGTGCTTTTATCCAGAGCGCTTTATATAGTTAGCTAATGGTACAAACAACATTTGGAAAGATCACTAAGTGATCTGCTGAGACCCTCAGCAATGTTCAGGTGGTCTGCGGAAAAAAATAAGTTTGAGAACCACTGAGCTATAGAAAACTCCATCTTATAGGGCAAGGGTAAAAAGTATAAACATTTTATTTCCTCTGAAAAAGAAACACTAATTGCTTTGGTGCTGTTCACATTGGCCTTGTTTTTATGTCTTTTTACATCTGGAACCATTAAAGATTGGTTAGCTAAAGTGTGCCATAAAAACAGGGGAATTCAACTTCACCAGCTTATGGAGGCACTCAGACAATACCTTATCCTAAGCCCCACTAACCCCCTACTTACTTTGCGATATTGCATATCATGCAATATTAGGCTTCCACCGCAATTTTGATTTTAATTAGCTTACTTTGCACAGTCCACAATTTTGCTTACATTTTAAGGTTTGCAACACACACTTATTTCCCTCATTGGTTCAGAACAACCCCATTTACCTGAGCTGACAGCAGCTGAGGCTCAGGCTGCATTAATGATTGTATTATAGTTGCAGCAAAATGTCTGGTTATCAAAAATATTAGCAGGCCTAACATATACTTGAGTGTTTATATTGCTGCGGCAATTTCTTCTTAAATATGTTCTCTCTGGTTTTTCCAAATTACCACAATTAATAAAGGTCCATTATTAATTTTGCATGATTTTCCATGTCTTGTCCGCAACTCAGCCGCAAATATTTGATAATCATCCCGCAATTCAAGTAGGGCTTTAGTCCATACCAACATAACAGGGAGAGAGACTTTTTTTTTTAAACGGAAAATCTGTCAGAAAATTGTGCTTTTGTGGCCACTTGTCTTTGTAATAATACACCATGAGACTTGAGATCTTCAAAGCACTTTTTAAACACTGCACTCACATGAGGTAAGTAAATTTTTATCCTCATTTCACAGACATGCAAACTAATATGAAGCAGCCAGAATAAAATGACACACTCAGAGAGCTGTTACTAGAACTCAGAAGTAGAGATGAGTGAATAGCTGAATTTTTGGTTTGGTGACCAAAAGTAAAAAAAATTGTTTAACAGAATCACAGAAATATAGGGCTAGAAGGGACCTTGAGAAGTCATCAAGTCCAGCCCCCGCGCTGAGGCAAGAGAAGTAAACCTAAACTATCCCTGTGTGTTTGTCTAACCTGTTCTTAAAAACCTCTAATGATGGGCATTCCAGGACTTTCCTTAAAAGCCTATTTCAGAGTTTAACTACCCTTATCATTCAAAAATTATTCCTAATATCTAACCTAAAATCTCATTTACTGCAGATTAACCCAATTTCTTCTTGTCCTACCTTTAGATGATCATAGACCTCTTTATAATGGCCCTCAACATATTTGGGCTATGCCTCCATAAGCTGGTGAAGTTGAATTCCCCTGTTTTTATGGCACACTTTAGCTAATCAATCTTTAATGGTTCCAGATGTAAAAAGACAAAAACAAGGCTAATGTGAACAGCACCAAAGCAATTAGCTTTTCTTTTTCAGAGGAAATAAAAATGTTTATACTTTTTACCCTTGCCCCATAAGATGGTGTTATCAGGTCCGCCCCTCCCACATCTTCTTTTCTCAAGACTTTATAAGCCCAAGTTTTGTTAATGTTTTCTCATAGGTCAGGTTTTCTACCTTTTTTTTTTTTTTTTTTTTGCTCTTCTCTATCTACACTCTCCAGTTTGTCTACATCTTTCCTGAAGAATAGTGCTCAGAATTGGACACACTATCCTAGCTGAGGCCTCACCAGTGCTGAGTAGAGTGGGTCAGTTATCTCCTGTGTCTTACATACAGCCCTCCTGTTAATACAGCCAAAATGATATTAGCCTTTTTGCAACTGCATCACATTGTCAACAAACACAATGTTTCATTCGACCCAAATTTTTTTTTTATTTTATTGTTTTCATGTGTTTTGGTACCCCTTTTTTTAAAAAAACAATCTAAAATCCAAAACAAAGTATTGTTTCAAAATGAAAAGCCAAAATGTTTTTGTTTTGACCACTTCAAAATGGAACCATTTTACTTTTTCAAAAATTTATCTTTTTTCAGATGAAACTATTTGCAAATAGTTTCAGTGCCCCCAGAACTGCAATATTATTTATTTATTTATTTAGGACAAGCTTACTATTAATTGAAAAAACAATATATGCCCAGCTTTACTCAGAAGTTTCTGGCTTTCAGTCCTGTGTGTGGAACACTAGGTCTAAGGTCTCTCTCATTGTGCTTACACACTTTTTTTAAAAAAAAATAAGTGCATACACAGGTAAGAATGTGTGATCTGCAGGTGTTTTACTGGGTATAAAAACAACTACCAATGCAATAAGACCCTAGGTCACGATGCTGGCTCCAAATCAGTTCTGACTTCCACCACGAATACAAAGAACAAATCAGTTTCACAATAACTATCCTGAAAAGAACAAGCTCAATTCAGCAAATCCAAAAGGTTTCAGAGTAACAGCCGTGTTAGTCTGTATTCGCAAAAAGAAAAGGAGTACTTGTGGCACCTTAGAGACTAATAAGGTGCCACAAGTACTCCTTTTCTTTTTGCAAATCCAAAAGGTTTCATTACTGGAGATATTTTTATTACTTTTATACTTTTCCTCTATTTTTTCTTTCCCCTTTCATCCCTGTGCCTTCCAGAGTGCATCACTTAAGAGCAACATCACAAGTAGGGCCTCATCTCACCAAAGTCTAGCAACTTTCACTGGTAACCAGCAACCTGTGTGAAAACAGCACTACAAGGTCACTCAAATGATTTTTCCTTCAAGATTTTCCACCCACTTCACTACAGGCAGCCTATCTGATAAATGAATCCTTCAACTGAAGCATCAGGGCTGAAGTGCCCACTACAGGGAGCTTACGTTCCCACACTCATTTCTAGGAGTTCAAAATTAAGTTCTACATAAATAAGTCACTTCAGAATAACCTTGTGCGGAGAGCAATACCACCCCCACCAAATCCAAAAACCCACCACATCCCTCCAACACAGAGAAGCACCACAGTTACTGATATTTTAACATGCTTAAGCTCTGGACACTGATGCTACCAGAACTATTGGGAAGGAATTATTCCAGCAGTGATTCTAACCTTTGGATACTACTGCATTTTGCAATAGTATTCAGCACATAGGTTGACTAGGATCTCAGTTAGGATAATCCCTGGAACTCCAGTCCTTAGAGGCCCCATGTGAATCAAGGGTCAGATTTAAAATGTATAATGCATTGCTTGCATTAGACTAGAACCCAATCATGCGCTCATCGAAATCCATGGGAGTTTTTGCCATCATTTCCACAGGGAACAGGAGCTGGTCTTTGCTCTTTGCTATTCCGAGAGCTCCCTAAAATGCCTCACTGAATGTCATCTTAAAAATCCTACCACCACCACGAGAATAGAGGAAATGTTTTATCCCAAACCCCACAAAAAGTTAAACTGAAAGATACCACAATATACACTAGCAAATTCTCTAGCTGTATGTGACATTACAGATAATCTACTGAAAATATGGTCAGTATGCATTCATGTTCCTGCTGCTCTAAAGGGATGAAAGAAAAGTACATAACTAAAGAATAGCATTTTTCTCATAGTGAACTGAAATAAATAAATAAATAAATATAGTGATGGGACACACTGAATCTGAGCTCACTTTAAAATAGATGCATTGGGTTTGGGTTTTTTTTAAACCCAGAGTCGCTTGGAAAGAAAAATAATTTCTGATTCACCAATTCTGGCGAGTTCTTCGACATAATTTGAACATGAGATTACTGGGGGATTTAATTGTTTTTGGTTTTTTGGGTTTTTTTTAAATTAGACACAGATTTTAACCTTCAGATTCTAGATGACTGTTGGATCATATTAAAGAAGTTCTGTATTGAAATCACAAATGAGTTTGATTCCCCATAGTTTAAATTCCAGGGTATTACTAATTAAGAGGTCTCTTGGTTTTTGGTACTGTTTCTCTCCCTCTATGCGTGAAACTTGCAAGCTGCTAATTGTGTTAGTACATTCTAAGACAGAGTCTGTTCTCAAAGCAATTCACAGAGAGAGAGACTCAAAGCAATACTCTAACAACAGAAACAGCACCCAGAGACTCCCCACCCTTTTGTTGTATTAACAATTGTGATTAAAATAGAGATAGAGGATGTATGTGGATGAATGCTTGGTGTGGATAATAACTGAATGATCAGGGAGGTGCCAGCCTAAGAATCCAGTGTCCATCGGCTGAAGAAGGCGTCAAGTGGAAATAACCAGAGGACCCCCTGCCCCCCCCCCCCCCCCGGAGGGCACACTGGAATGCACCCAACAGCCTCAAGAATGGGAGAACCAAAGAACAAGATAACATCTAGCAGCACGGAGCCATCAGGAATGTGCTATCTGCTGATTGATTCAGCAACAGCATGATGAAGCAATTCCCATAGACTGGCATACGAAGAAATTCCTATAAAAATAGACTCTAAAAAGTGAGAACTTTGGGGTCTGATTCTGCAAACCAACTTCCAGGAGCATCAGATGAGCATAACAACTTTGCAGAACCTCTGTGTGTGTGTAAATATGAGATTGAATGGAATGTTATAGCTATAACTAACTGCTTACTATGATTCTTTCTGTATTCACAATAAATGTGGTATTTTGCCTTTTTCCCTTTAATAAGATCCTGCTGGTTTTTATTTTATTGGTATAACATGACGACAGCTAGACTTCAACCTAGGTCCCCCACATCCCAGAAAAGTGTCCTAACCACTGGGTTATTCAGAGGTACAGTCTCTCATATTTCTTTGCAAAAAGGTCTCAATTTTGTTTCAATACGAAAACAAATTCTGAAACCCCAACATTTCATTAACTGGAATTTTTGTTTTTCCAGCCTAGTATTTCTTGAGATTGGATAGGGACATATTAATGTATGTGGTAGAACTGCTCTCTTTTCATATTGCAGCTGGTAGTATGATCTGACACTACAATGTGTTCACATCTGTCAAGTAAAAAGTTCTTTAGAACAAATGTAAAAGGACAAAGCCTTTGAGAAAATGCTGTGATAATTCTTCATGGTCAATGGGCTCATACACTTGTATTTTACTTTATTATCCCACTATATTAGGGACACTAAGGTATTGCCATCTATGCTTGACCTAGTAATTAGAGTCATTCACAACACATTATTAAATGGTAGGAGTCCTCTGTTATAAAACAGAAGGGCAGCCAGGCAGTTTATATAGAATAAAAATCCTCACGTGATCAGAGGACCTTTCCACTTTGAATCACCACATTTAATATTATGGATGTGACCAGTGGCTTGCTCCCTTCGTCGGATTTCTGGTTGATTGCTTTTGCTTGAGAATCCACATCTCCTTTCTTATCTGATCTCCTTCAATTCTCCTAAACCCAGAGAGCAGCGCTCCACATTTTAACACTGGCTATGAGCCCAAAGTAGCAAGATCAATTAGTCTTCATTTTGTGGATGCCATTTTTCTTTAGTCCCATTGGCTGGATGAACTCTTTGTGTGTTATATTGTTCCCAAATACAAGGCCTCTTCGTATAGATAAGATACTTTTGCTAGCTATCAGACACATCAAATCCCTGCTCTGGTGCCCCCTCAATTTGCACCATGTTTAGTGAAAGATGTGAGGAATAAAGAATTCAGTTGAACTCCTAGGACTTAATTCCTATGGGGTGCAAAGCTCATGCACATTGTAGTTCAGAGAAAGCTGAAGATGGTGGCTCTAGGCTAGGTTTTCCACCTCCTGCAATCCTGGGTCTAGACTGCACTCACCCCCAGTATAACTTAGAGTAGCCACAAGTCTGCTCTAAGTTATGCCAACTGGAACAGGCTGTTGGGGACCATTCACCAGCTCCGACTGTCTGGTGTTAAGTGCACTTGGTCTCTGCCCCTCACCATACCATCATGCCCCCTCCTCAACCCAGAAAGCCTCTCTTACACAGAGTGAGGGGCAGAGGGTGGCATAAAGCCAGTTTTATACCATCAGAGATTCCCCAGTTTCCCCTTTAGGGCAGCTCTAAGGCCCCTTTCCCCTGGAAGAATGGCACAAAGGAGAGTCATCATGGGCCAGGGATCTGGCCCACAATAAAGATGTGTAAAATATTTATTAATAGACAGAAGTATGACATATGCCAATAAGGTTGTAAGCAATATGATTTTGTCTGTGCATGCACTTATACAGCTAATTCATGGGCTGTACAGATAGAATCATATGTACTAAATACATCCAGTGATGTAAAGGCAATGGGATCTACTGGCATGAGGTTTTATCCCTGTGTGGAGGGAGACCCTTCTGCTCCCTAACAAATCCAGTTGCAGAATCAGCATCTAAGTTTGTACAAGAAACGTTTCCTTGTCAGGAACGGAAGTGTTCCTCTGTGCAGATAACAGCATCATTTTGGATAGAAAGACGTAGGCTCACTGCATTTTGTTTGTTTTCAGAGACTGGAGCAGCTTCAAGGTTATCGAGTTACTCAAATCTCAGGATCAGTATGGGGTTAAATCCATCCTCCTTGAAACGATTAATGATTGGGGTAGTTGATGCTTTTGAAGAAATAAAGACAAACAATAGCTGCCTACAACTTTTAATTTTCCATAAATGACTCAACTCTGATTGAAAAGTACAGGCTAAATTCGGTTCTCTGGAGATGGATTCTTAACAGCAGTGCCTGTATCTGTAAGATTCTATTATGTCACGTGTAGGAAACATTATTATTAATTCCAGTTCTGCAGTTTCTCGTTGGAGTCTGTTTTTGAAGTTTTTTGTTAAATTGCAACTTTTAGGTCTATATTTGAGTGACTAGGGAGATTGAAGTGTTCTCCGAGTGGTTTTTGAATGTTATAATTCTTGACGTCTGATTTGTGTCCATTTATTCTTTTATGTAGAGACTGTCCAGTTTGGTCAATGTACATGGCAGAGGGGCATTGCTGGCACATGATGGTATATATCACATTGGTGGATGTGCAGGTGAATGAGCCCCTGATGGTGTGGCTGATGTGATTAGGTCCTATGATGGTGTCCCTTGAATAGATATGTGGACAGAGCTGGCAGGGTTTGTTACAAGGATAGGTTTCTGGGTTCGTGTTTTTGTTGTGTGGTTGCTGGTGAGTATTTGCTTCAGGTTGTGAGGGGGTGCTCTCTGTAAGTGAGGACTGGCCTGTCTCTCAAGGTCTGTGAGAGTGAGGGATCGTCCTTCAGGATAGGTTGAGGGCTGGAATTAATTTGCCAATTGGACACCATCAAATTAGGTCTGAATAAAGACTGGGAGTGGATGAGTCATTACACAAACTAAAAACTATTTCCCCATGCTAATTTTTCCCCCTATTTTTACTCACACCTTCTTGTCAACTGTTGGAAATGACTAAAAGTGAGTTTTCCTCCTGCTGATAATAGCCCACTTTAATTGATTTGTCTCACTAGTTAGTAAGGCAATCCCCATCTTTTCATGTTGTGTGTGTCTCCCTACTGTATTTTCCACTCCCTACATCTGATGAAGTAGGTTTTAGCCCACGAAAGCTTATGCCCAAATAAATTTGTTAGTCTAAGATGCCACAAGTACTCCTCGTTCATTCTACCCATAGCATCGCATTGAACACAAAAACACATTTATATAACAAAATTTTAAAAAAAAATCTTTGCCTCCCACTGCAAAGTGTTTTTGTACATCCTTTTGAGATCTGTCAAAACCTGTGAAAAGATGGAGGTTTTTCTATACTGTGTATTATTAAACGCAACAGTCAGCCCTCTAGAACTCATCATTGATTGAGATAGATGAAGCTATTTAAAAAAAACCCACCTAATGAAGTCTCTTTGGAGCCTCTGAAACTCCACAGTAAAGATAAATGAGAAAATTTCTTGATATCTGTAATTTAAAATAATGGCTATCAGGCCTGATGCTGTTTTCAAGGTTTATTGAATTTTTATATCAACTTCTACATTCTACATGTAATTGAAACCCGAGATTACTGTTTTTCTCTTGTGTCACATTTAAAATGCAAAAAAGATAGCCTCTGTCACACTGTTACTTCACAGGAGGCTGATCACTATCACAGCTGATTTGATACTCTAGCTGCAATTGCTGTGTACATCAGTGGGGACATACAATGGGATAACTTCACCTATGGATATGTTTATTTGCCAGAGCATCAGGCAAGCATTTCAATAGCTCCAGGCTAACAATGACATGTCCCTTGTGAATTAATTTCTATTTGGACTAGCATTAGGACTGTTTAGATTAATCAATGTTGCCAACCCCCAAGCATTCAAATATCATGGGTCAGGCCCTCACAAATTAGGAGATAAGTTTAAAAATCACCAGATTTTAAAAAACAAATAAATTTGTGGTTCTTTTCTATCTGACTTCTTGGTTTCTGAGCCTTTAGGGTGCCCTCAGTTCACATTTTCAGGCTTTTCTCCACAGCCATGAGAGCTAGAAACTTACTAAAAGCTGAGATTCACAGTGTTACAACCTGGACCAATAGACCACTGTATGGTCACCAGTCTGTTGCAAGTGGACCCAAGTGCTGGGTCACACACGCAGGGCCGTCCTTGGGATTTATGGGGCCCTACGCAGTATTATTAAACTGGTGCCCCTATGCCCGACGGCAGCCCAGGCTCGCAGCCCTGGGGGGGGAGGGACGAGGCAGAAAAGGATACCGAGCCGCCTGGCCTACCTCACAGCGGTGGAGAGTCACAGTTCTCCGCAGAGACCCTTGTACCCTCTTCCTCACGCAGACTGCACGGCATCGGTGCATCCGGCTCTGTGAATATGACCTCTGCCTAAGGAGACTGCCGCAGGCACTGGGTGTGCAGGAGCAGACCCGTTCTTACCTGTTGTCATGGGCGGTGGGTGAAGCTGCCACTTGGGGAGGCTAGCTCCCCAGTCACCTCTTCTGCCTGTGGCTCCGCACATACTCCACCCCTGCTCTGCCCCAGGCCCCGCCCCACTCTGCCCAGGCCCCGCCCTCTCCCCACTGTCTCCCTCCTCCTCTTCCCTCCCTGCTCACCCCCTTCCAGCCAAATCCCTGAACCCAAATGAAGCAAACATTTGAAAATACCACTCTTCTGCAATTTCTTTCTAAAGAAAATGGAGCATGTTTTCCACTGCATGCCAGAAGGTGAAGACTGGAGATGCAGAAAGTACCCAATTAAAAGCACTAAATTTGGGAATAAAAAAATGTTAGTCACGGGTTTTTTGATATGCCCTGAAGTTTGTCAGAGATTTATTTGCAAAAACTTTGTTGTAAGGGCAAATCAGCTCTCCTGCTGAATACAAAATTAAATATTATGGAACACATGATGCAGCTCTTCTCTGTTTTACATTTTCTTAATCAGTATTTCTAAACCGATTTTATATTTTAAATGTACTCTTAAGCCTTCATAAAGTAGGTTTCAGAGTAACAGCCGTGTTAGTCTGTATTCGCAAAAAGAAAAGGAGTACTTGTGGCACCTTAGAGACTAACCAATTTATTTGAGCATAAGCTTTCGTGAGCTACAGCTCACTTCATCGGATGCATACTGTGGAAACTGCAGAAGACATTATATACACAGAGACCATGAAACAATACCTCCTCCCACCCCACTCTCCTGCTGGTAATAGCTTATCTAAAGTGATCACTCTCCTTACAATGTGCATGATAATCAAGGTGGGCCATTTCCAGCACAAATCCAGGTTCTCTCACCCCCCCTCCCTTTTTTTTCCAAAAACCACACACACAAACTCACTCTCCTGCTGGTAATAGCTTATCCAAAGTGACCACTCTCCTTACAATGTGTATGAAAATCAAGATGGGCCATTTCCAGCACAAATCCAGGTTTTCTCACCCCCCCAGTGGTCACTTTGGATAAGCTATTACCAGCAGGAGAGTGAGTTTGTGTGTGTGGTTTTTGGAAAAAAGGGGGGGGGGTGAGAAAACCTGGATTTGTGCTGGAAATGGCCCACCTTGATTTTCATACACATTGTAAAGAGAGTGGTCACTTTGGATGGGCTATTACCAGCAGGAGAGTGAGTTTGTGGGGGGGGGGGGGGGGGAGGGCGGAGGGTGAGAAAACCTGGATTTGTGCTGGAAATGGCCCAACTTGTTTATCATACACATTGTAAGGAGAGTGATCACTTTAGATAAGCTATTACCAGCAGGAGAGTGGGGTGGGAGGAGGTATTGTTTCATGGTCTCTGTGTATATAATGTCTTCTGCAGTTTCCACAGTATGCATCCGATGAAGTGAGCTGTAGCTCACGAAAGCTTATGCTCAAATAAATTGGTTAGTCTCTAAGGTACCACAAGTACTCCTTTCCTTCATAAAGTAATCATTCTAAATTACTACATATTTAACTCACTGAAACAAAGACATTTTAAATTAAATCAGTCACAGAGGTTTAGTGTATTCATAACAATGTTCATTGGTTTTAGAAAAAGGGAACGCTAATTTACTTTGTGTAATCTCCATAACAAGACACATGTTTATGAAATTTCACCAACTTTAAAAAAATATGTTTCCAAAGATTTTAGGCATAACAAAGGATTTTATAATCTTACTAAGGTACTGATTTTGTTGGAGGGTTCTCTTAAAACTAGTTCATCAAATAGAAGTAAAGAAAAGGAAACTTATTTGTCCAGCTATCTGGAAGGAAAGGGGTGTTTGTCCATTTAAGGACTCTCTTCAACAGGGAGGTGAAGGAAGAAAGGGATGGGCAGAAAGGACAGGAAGACTTTGGAAGCAAGTTTTTTGTACTGTAGTAATTAAAATTAAAATATGTATTTTAGAGAAGGGTGGTCTTCTGAAGGAGTTATTTAAAAAACGGTATGTCTGAAGATCCAAGCATTTAAGGCTAAAGATGAATACTCAGATTGTGCATCTAAAAATCTGTGCAAGGATTTTTTTAAGAGATGTGATTATATAAGCTCCAGCAACACACTAATGAAATATTTTTAAGCAAATTTTCAACTGCAGACCAACATGTTCTGAGTAAATATGACAGTAATGCGCAACTGTTTTAGTCAGTAAATTCAGAAACTGACAGTATATACCTGGGGGTTGGCAAATGCCTGTTAAATGGCTTCTTTACCATTTGAATGGCTCTTTAACCATTTCAGTGTTGTGCTAGCAGGTCTGGCAGGCTGGAGGCTTTTTCACTTTTAAATACTAGATCCCCCCTGAAGGAAGACACACCAGGCTGCAGCAGCTAGCTGTGGGAGCCTGCAGAAAGGGACAGAACAGGGATAGGAAGAGCGGCGCGTGAACACTAAGACCCAGGGGTGCCCCAAATTTTCAGGTGTCCTACACAGCTGCCTATGCCTAAGGACGGCACTGCACACGTGCTTCCAAGTCAATTGGAGTCTACTCACGGTTTCTAACTCTGGGTCTATAGGGCATGCTCCCGGGCTCAGACTTCTTATTTGATCCCCTCCCTTGGGGCATGGGACAATGCAACCGGGACACCCTAGATGCCAAAAACAGATCGGAGTCTTCCCAAATCAGACCTCTGTAACTTACACGCACTCCCCCCCCCCCCCCCCCCCCCGAGCTCCACCTACTCTGTGAGCTCTCTGGGCTCCTAGTTTAACCCTGTTGGGGACTACACTGCAGGAAAATAAGGAACACAGACTTAGCGAAAGAGTTTCTTAACCACAGACATATTACTCTTAAGGCATTCAAGCGTTAGAGATCTTTGAAAACAGGAGCCCTAAGACCCGCCTTCCCCATGTCTGATCTCACTCCTGCAAGTCTGAGATTTGAGAGCATTTCAGGCTGGGCAGAGTCCCTCCTGTCCTCTAACACGTGTTATGGTCAGCCCCCCTGAAAAGAGCAGCATTCTGCTCTGCTGTAAGACCTCTTTCAGAGTAGCAGCCGTGTTAGTCTGTATCCGCAAAAAGAACAGAAGTACTTGTGACACCTTAGAGACTAACGAATTTGTTAGTCTCTAAAGTGCCACAAGTACTCCTGTTCTTTTTGTAAGACCTGACTCTCTGCTGTGTGCTTCACTGTGACGATCCAGTCCCCTCCTCATGTCACGCTTGCCCACCATGCTAGAAAAACCATTGTTCAAGGAGGGTGGGCAGGCAGTTGAGTCTTCTGTGGGCAACAGCCCCCAAAATTCCATCTTTGTGGCTTCCCAATGACTATCCTTCAAGGAGATAAAAGGTGCCTTTTCTGAGAGAGAGGCAGTTGTCTGCCTTCCTCTGAAGCATGTGGCACGAGTCACTAGTAGGTTTATACTAGCGTAAATGGCGAATTCTCGGTAACCTGAAGTCTTTAAACCATGATTTGAGGATTTCAGTAACTCAGCCAGAGGTTGGAGGCCTATTACAGGAGTAGGCGGATGAGGTTCTGTGGCCTTCAACATGCAGGAGGTCAAACTAGATCATCATGATAGCCCCTGCTGACCTTAAAGTCAATGAGAACGTAGTACAACAGCTTGCCCTCAGGCAAGCTGAGACATGCTCAACACAATACGAAAAGGAGTCTATAATTTGACACAGACGGATCCCACTGTCACTCTCCGCTCTGGCTGCACGTTCTTTTCTTTTTTTAAAAAAGGCAGTACATAGACTCACGATAAAAAAATCAGAGGGACTGCAGTGTTAGTCTGGGTCTGTAAAAGCGGCAAAGAGTCCTGTGGCACCTTAAAGACTAACAGACGTATCGGACCATAAGCTTGCATGGGTGAATATCCACTTCGTCGAATGCATGTCAAAGAAAAGAATCACTGGAGCTGGGCAACACTTGTGTGCTGCAGGTAAAGGTTTTCTCTTGCTTCGGCATGAGATTGCCTCAATGGTGTAGTTTCTCCATGACTGTCTAACGCTGTCAGGGACCACTTCAGTTGACAGAAGGCCTCAATTTGTGGCATTGTCACTTTGGGATCAAGAGGTGAGTGTTTCGAGTATCATACAAAACTTGAGCCCAAACCTTATGCTGCTTGGAATTTCAGCACAGTGTAGTGCTTTTGTTAAGTGGATAACAGACCCGCCCAACATTCCCTCTCTTAGGAAAGTAGCTACTAACATCCACACAGAGTACTGCATAGCACATAAATTCTACCAGAGTAATCAACTCCTCCTGGCCTTTCTTTGATGCACTGTTCCTTTAAGAAGATAGTCAAAAATGCTAATATACACAACCAGACCCCTTATCAGCTTACGGAGCTGACATTCCAGTGTGTGTCATGAATATCACATGCGAGTCTGAAGGCGGACAATTCTAAGAGGGCTACTGTATGAATAAACTATTCCTTATGGTTATCCCAAACCAACTAACTATCTGCCCGTACAAGTCCAGTGCTTGTTTCCAAGCAGGAAGCTAGCTGAATCATTGCCTGTCTCTCAGAGGATAATGGTAAACAGTGTAGCCTAGGGATCTTGCTGGGCAGATCATTTAATCTCTGCACTTTAATTTCTCCATCTGTAGGACAGAGATTATATTTACACACCTCTGTCAGTCCCATATAAAAGTTGCTACGTAAGTGGGATCTATTACTGAAGCCACTGCAGTCCCAGTGTACAGCTTACTATGCTGGGGTGTTTTGAGATACCCAGGGATGTGAATGGCACTATACAAAGTGACTCTCTTGTCATGCCACATTGCCAAAGTTGCGATCAGTGGAAGTGCTCAATCTGAAGAGAAATAGCATGCGTCAGGCCTCTAAGAAACCATATTAGTTTTAAAATCATGAGCTTTTTTTTTTTATTTAAAAATGTTAATTTGCCTTCTGGTTTGTGAGCATTTACGGTACTTCTTGGAACATGTGTTCAAGCTTCTCTCCGCAACCAGAAGGGCTAGAAGCTTCCCCCCCACACTTTTTGGGGGGGGCGGGGCGGGGGGGGAAGACATAAATGAAGCCAAGATTCTCACATAATTGCTTGACTCCAGCAGCATGGCCTTTACAAAAAAAATAAAAAATAAAAATAAATACCTTCCTTCCAGCCTCTTTATGCCAGATAAAAGAGACCAAAAAAGGTAGCGTTGCCAGGTGTTCTGTTTTGGACCAGAATCTCAGTCAAAATAGGGTTGCCAACTTTCTACTTGCACAAAACTGAACACCCCTGCCCCGCTCCCTCCCATGCCCTTCCTTTGAGGGCCCACCTATATCCCACCCCTTCAAGGCCCCGCCCACTCCACCCCACCTCCCTCTGTCGCTTGCTCTCCCCACCCTCACTCACTCGCTCATTTTCACTGGGCTAGCTCAGGGGGCTGGGTGTGGGAGGGGGTGAGGGCTCCCGGGTGGGGCCAGGGATGAGGGATTGGGGGTGTTGGGAGGGGGCTCTGGGATGGGACAGGGATCAGGGCTGGGGCAGAAAATTGGGGTATGAGGGGGGAGTAAGGGCTCTGGCTGGGGATGAGGGGTTTGGGGTGCAGGAGTGCGCTCCGGGCTGGGACTGAGGGGTTCAGAGGGCTGGGGCTGGGAGTTGGGGCCTGGGAGGGAGTCGGGGTGCAGGCTCTGGGCGGCGCTTACCTCAGGCAGCTGCCGGAAGCAGCGGCATTTCCCCATGCCGGCTCCTATGCGCAGGCACGGCCAGGTGGCTCTGCAAGCTGTCCCATCCACTGCCCCTGCAGCTCCTGTGGTTCCTGACCAATGGGTTCCTGTGGTTGTGGTTCCTGGCCAATGGGAGCTTGGAAGAGGGGCAGCATGCAGAGCCCCCTGGCTACCCCTGTGCATAGGAGCCAGAGAAGGGACATGCCAGCTGCTTCCTGGGAGCCGCACAATGAGGAAGCTAGCAGGGAGCCTGCCTTAGCCCCGCTCTGCGGCACCACCAACCAGACAGTCAACGGCTCGGTCAGCAGTGCTGACTGGAGCCACCAAGATCCCTTTTCAACCAGGTGCTCTGGTCGAAAACCAGGCATCTGGTCACTCTGGGTCAAAAAGGGACCCTAGGGGCTCCAGTCAGCACCACTGACTGAGCCTTTACGAGTCCAATCAGCAGCACAGTGGGGCTAAGGCGGGCTCTCTGCCTGCCCTGGCTTCGCGTGGCTCTCCAAAGCTGTGGGCATGTCTGACTCCTAGGTGCAGAAGCCAGGGAGGCTCTGCACGCCACTCACAACAATGTCATCTGCTTGCCAGCACTCAAAGTGGTCAAACGGGATGGAAATGAGCCCAAACCAAAACCCTGAATAAAGGGACAAACCCCACCCCTAAAACACACACACGCACACAGAAGCAATCTGAAGTCTAAACCAAATCAGAAACCCTGCCAGAGCAGACTGAGGTACAGTAGGAGGGAGTAAAAGAAAAGTGATATTGCAAAATCCAGATTTTATGTTTCAGGCCCATTTCTAAAAGGGACCATGGTTCACAAAAATGATTACTATAGAGTTTTGCAATAGGAATATCCCCTGGCTACCCCTTTTGCCACAGATCCATCACAACTCCTCCTAGCAGATGGCACTGTTTATATTACTTTGATTCTTTCTGCATTGTACTTTACTGAAACCCAGGGACATATAAAATCCATGCACTCAGCTGTGGTGCATTCATGCTTGATTTCTCCATATGCCAGTGTATCTGAAAGATTTCATTTACTCATCCATCCTGCAGCATGTACAGTAGTTTTAGATTTAAACAAAGTCTTTTATACCAACCTATTGTTGAGTAATTTAATCCCAAAGCATTCAGTGATATCTTTAAAGGCAATGCATGTGTGTGCGCATTAGGTGGTATGAACGCTTCATCAATAGAAAAACCATTATGGGTAAATTGCAGGGCTACTTTAATAAAATTGTTGTAGTAAAGTGATTTTGTATAAAGTGAACACTTTCACGTAAAGACCAAGTGGGATTTGGATTAATATGGCAATTTCACAATCATGGAGAAAATCTAAATGGTCTGCGTTTCAGCAATAATCTTGTATCACTGAAATAGTTAATGTGGGTTTTTTAAAAAAATCCAAGTAAATGTGAGTTTGCAAACTGATGCGAATTAACTTGGCCTGACTTTTAAAGCTATCTAAAAACACACACACACACTATATAGGTATATGGATGGAAGCAGCAAGCTCCACCCATCTGCACTGAAGGTAAAAAAAAATAAAGTGCTCTCAGTTCCACCTGTGTTGAATCAACTGAACACATCAATGGAGATGCTCTAAACGATATAAAAGAGAAAATCGAGTGCTCCTACATGAGGGACCCATTGACCTTATGTAATTACACTAAGCTTCAGATGCACTTAGGGGCATGTTACCAGAAGTGCACTTTTCCAATTTTTTCTGTAGTTTTAAATTCGTATAATCATAGGATTTTTTTCCAACTTTTCTCCAGTGACCTGATCTGGAAACTCACTGGACTGCAACGTGTAAAGACAATGGGTGTATTCATCAGAGTAAACACTACATTCATTAGTGAGGTCTGGACTCAACAAAATTCTTATGCACGTACCTATCTTAAAGCATGAGAGTAGGTTAGGGTTGCTAGGTATCCGGTTTTCAACTGGAACGCCTGGTCAAAAAGGTACCCTGGCAGCTCTGGTCAACACCACTGACCGGACTGTTAGAAGTCCGGTTGGCAGCGCAGCAGGGCTAAGGCAGGCTCCCTTGCCTGCCATGGCTCCGTGTGACTCCCAGAAGCAATGGCATGTCCCCCCTTCGGCTCCTACGCGTAGGGGAAGCCATGGGGCTCCGCATGCTGGCCCCACCCCAAAGTACTGGCTTTGCATCTCCCATTGGCCAGCAACCGTGGCCAGTGGGAGCTGTGGGGGCAGCACCTGCGGATGGGGCAACATGCAGAACCACCTGACCACACCTCCATGTAGGAGGCAGAAGAGGGACTTGCCGCTACTTCCAGAAGCTGCCTAAGGTAAGCGCCACCCGGATCCTGCACTCCTGACCCCCTCCCATGCCCCAACCCCTGGCCTCAGCCCTGATCCTCCTCCCGCCCTCCAAAACCCTCAGTCCCGGCCCAGAGGCAACCGCCTCCACCCCAACCCCCTCATCCCCAACCCCACCCTAGAGCCCCCTCCCTCAGCCCCAGCCCAGAGCCCCCTCCCACACCCCCATGCCCTAACCCCATGCCCCAGCCCAGAGCCCTCTCCCACACCATGAGCCCTTCATTTCTGGCCCCACCCTGGAACCCGCACCCCCAGCCCAGAGCCTATACCCCCTCCCACACCCCAACCCCCGCCTCAGCCTGGAGCCCCCTCCCATACTCCGAACCCCTCAGCTCCAGCCTGGAGTCCCTTCCTGTACCCCAAAGCCTTCATCCCTGGCCCTACACTAGAGCCCATACCCCAGGCCAGAGCCCTCACCCCCTCCCGCATCCCAAGCCACCAACATAGCCCAGAACCCTCTCCTGCACTTTGAACTCCTCATTTCTGGCTGCACCCTCTGCTGAAGCCCTCACCCCTGCCCTCAACCCCAACCCCTGAGCTAGCCCGATTAAAATGATCAAGTGAGTGAGGGTGGGGAGAGCGAGTGACAGAGCAGGGAGATGGAGTGAGCGGGGGTTGGAACTAGGGTGTTCGGTTTTGTGTGACTAGAAAGTTGGCAACCCTGAGTAGGCCCATTGAAATCGATGAAGTAGACGTTTAAGTGTTTGCAGGACTGCACCTTATGAGACTTCTGTTTCATTGCAACCAATTAAAAAGAGAATCATAGAAATTAGAGATACCAAAGACCTATTTTGTTTATCTGATCCTGATTACTGCCTCCACAGGATTATTTCCAGGTTTCTAGTGTTTTTTCCTAACTCGTTCAAAGTGGATACATCCTAAGAACTTCTAAACTCTGAGGGGGCAGGGGGACTTTATTGTATTTTATTGAATTAATGTATTGTATTTATTCAATGATATTAAAGATGTGGTGACCTTTTGAAGCCTACATTGAACCTTCTAGAATGTTCCTGAATAGATTTTCAGAGCACCCTAACCTTCCCATCCAAAACTCTTACTCCTGTGCATACTTTTAAAATTGTGAGTAATCCCATTGACTCCAAAGCACATGCTGAACCTAAGGGCCTGATCCAATGCACACTGAAATTGGTAAAAAGCTTCCCATTGACTTCAGTCAGCTTTAGATCAGAACCTAAGTACACTATACAAACAATGTCCTAAAGCATTTACAATTTAACTGGATTAAAATGCAACCTTAAAAGGGCCACACAAAAGGAAAACCACATATTAGAAACAGCAAGATTAAAAACAGCCCATTACTGATCATGATCAAATCATAAAACATTGAGTCCCATCACAGCATCTCCAGAGTCCCAGCTGGTTGATGTTATGTCATGAATGGATCTAACAGCCAGTTTAAAAAAAACTACAGACAACAGCTATAACGTATATAGTTTACTCCTGAACTATTTTGGAATCAAGTACATAGAATGGAGGGGAAGGGGGGGGGAAATAGATCCTTTGGAGTAGAACCTTGGAATATCCTTCCCCTTGAAAATATTTTGCAATTGCGTCCACTTGAAAACTAGAGCATTCTAGAGGCAAATCATAAGGGGCCAGATTCTCAATGGGTGTTAGGATATAGATATTCAGGCCTGTCGGTAAAGGCCTATACTCAAAGAATATAGGTGTATTCTTATCACTTGGCTAGTTATAGAGGTATAAAAGAAAGAATCAAAATCACTGTCTGCTGGTGTAAGGGCCTTCTCTCACTGTGACAGTCTGAGGCCCTGTTCTTAGGCTAAGGCCTTTGGCTAAGCAGCAGAGGAAGCCATAAGCTGGGAAGCGAACAGTCACATCCTCCCATTCCAAACTAGTCACATTGAAATAAGGTGCTATTGGGCTGTTAGGAATACAATCCTGTCCTGATAGTGCCTATCACCTCCAGAGAAAGGGAAGTGCCTAGAAAATGTAAAAGGAATCTTAGTTTGATAGCATCCTGTCTGGCAAGAACTCACTTATCAATAGCTGGGATGTGAAATCCTCACTTCTGTATTGTCTTGTCATTATAGTTCCCACTTTGCTATTGTTTGTCTGTATAATCTCTGTCTGGTTCCGTGATTGTTCCTGTCTGCTGTATAATTAATTTTGCTGGGTGTAAACTAATTAAGGTGGTGGGATATAATTGGTTACATAATCATGTTACAATACGTTAGGATTGGTTAGTTAAATTTCAGGAAAATGATTGGTTAAGGTATAGCTAAGCAGAACTCAAGTTTTACTATATAGTCTGCAGTCAATCAGGAAGTGAGTGGGTGGGTGTGTGTGTGGGAATGGGGACAAGGAAATTGGAATCATGTTTTGCTAAGGGCAGGACTGGGAACAGGGACACAGGTGTAAGGCTCTGTGGTGTCAGAGCTGGGAAGGAGGATACGAAGGAAGGAAACTGGAATCATGCTTGCTGGAAGTTCACCACAATAAACATCAAATTGTTTGCACCTTTGGACTTCGAGTATTGTTGCTCTCTGTTCATGCGAGAAGGACCAGGGAAGTAAGTGGGTGAAGGAATAAGCCCCCTAACAATGGGTATATACCAGTGTCACCTCACTTAATTCAGCAGAGTGCACCGAGTTCAGATGTGACCCTTTGGGCACAATTCTCCTTACCCTTTATCTGGTGTCAATTAGGAGTAAACTTCATAGATATCACTGGGATTATACTAGTTTTACTCAGGGTAAGTAAGAGGAGAATCAGGCTCTTGCTCTTCAGAAGGAGCATTATGAATTATGAGACAGAGACAAGTCATTCCCAACAAGGATAGTTTAGCATGATCCAGAGACACTGGGAACCTTCCCTTATTTCCTCTTTCAATCTGAACAGGACTCCAAAACACTAGTTTGCTGCTGACCTTGGCTTCTGTCAATTGATACACTCATCTTCCTTGTGAAGTTACTTCACCACATTCACTGTTGCACTGCTAGTCATTTTCCCAAAGCATTTCCCTGAGACACTCAAGTTGTGTCATTTTTTGAAAGAATTGTTTCTCACTAGATCTTTACAGGTGATGTATCATTGCTGATCAAGCCACACCCAGCCTCCTGTGGCTCTTTTGAAAGCAGTTGCCCTGCTCATTCATTACAAAGTCAAGTTAATTCAGGCAATCTTCCTGATCCATGGCCTTGCACACCCAATCGCGATATTTCATGTGATATTTCCCTGTAATAATGACTTCACCCTTTGAAGATGCAGATAAAGGACACCGAGACATTTTTGGTAATTAGTGTTCTAGCAAGATTCAACAATCCCTTTCTGTAGCAGAAATGAGCAATGCTACTCAAGCAATATAATCTGTCACTCCACAGCAGTTGAGGGCTAATCAGCATTTCCATTCAAATCCCTTTTTTCTCAAATGGCTTCATTCTTAGACGTAAAAACATTGACTGATTTTCTTCTCCTTTAGGATTATCATCTAGTTGCTAAAGCAGGGAATGGGAAACAAATGTTCTAATTTCAGTTCAGATGCTCATTCTGTGTGATCTGGGTCAGGTCCCCTAGCCTCTCCATACTTCATTTTTCCATGTGTAGAATTGGGGTGGTAATTAGATCTGAATCACATTTTTCAGAAAAAAAATGCAGATTTGGCTACACCAAAACGTTTTGTGAATGTGGCAATTTCACCAAATGGTTTCAGCAGGAAAAAAAGTCTGAAGACAATTAAGAGGTTTTGTTTTGATTTTTCAGTCTGAAATTACTTGGTTTCAAAATTTCTTTCAATTTTATTTAAAAATTCAAAAAAACAAATACTTGAAATCTAAACCTAATCTAAAATTGTTGAACCTGAAACAATTTTTCTTTTTTACACTTTTAGAATTGCGAAGCGAACCAAAAATCTCATCATTCACACAACTCTAATAGCGATAGTGGCTTCACAGCACTGTGGAGATAAAATGCTTGGATTTCATCACAGGAAAGATGCTTCATACATAACAATTCTTTTAACAAAAAAAATTCTCAAGTCTGACTTTATTTTAATATGAGAAAGAGTTAGACATAAGCTCATCAAACTGCATATTGAACTCTTACAACTTCAAAAAAAAATATTACGGGTAATGTTTGCTGGTAATTAGCCCATGGATAGATGTGCTCTAAAGAAACGCATTCAGGGTTCTAGTCTCCCCCCAGAACATAATCCTAGTCCCATTCAAATCAATAGCAAACGTCCATTAACTTCAGTAGTGCCTCAATATCCATGAGCATTAGGAGACACTATATGCATATATTCTGTAAAGTCACAGCTTTCCAAAAGTGCTTAAGTGACTTAGCAGCACAAGTCTTACTGGCTTTGTGGGCCTTGTGCTCCTAGTCACTTAAAAATCCCACCCTATGCCTTTAAAGTATCTGATTTAAATTAACAAAAGCTGAAAAATCTGAATTAATTCTCAAAAATGTCCAGAAATTACACACAATCACCACCACCTTCATGTACAGAAAAAAGCTGTATGAATGTTCAAAGCTTCAGCCTGCAAGATATTTTGGTTTAGCCAGTGATATCGCCAACTGAATCTCCAATCTCTAATTCCTGCAACAGCCTAGGCTTTATTTTTTTAAATATTTACTAGGTCCTGATCCTGTCATTGACAGAGGCAGGCAGAGTACTGTATCTGCAGAACAGAACTCCACTGTTGTCAGCTGGGCCCTGGGCAGGAGCTTCTGTTCACCCATGTGCAGGATTGTGGTTTAGGTGCTAACATGCTTCGCTAAGATTCAACAGGATCACAGCCTAAAGGGATATGACTGCAATCCACAAAGCACTTTCATGTGCCTGAACACTGTAGCTGTTTTAATCCTCTCATTCACAGGCTTCAGATCAATGGGCCCGGTCTCACATGCCTCATTTATTCCCCAATGAGTAAACTGAGAAACTCAAATCTCTTACTAATTTAAACTAACCTTTTAAACATGTGTGCTGGTTTATGAGTCAAAGACAGCCAGCAGCCAGAAAAATCCATTACAAACTTTCTGGTAATTGACAGCAGCACTGTAGAGAGATTCATACAATTCTTAAGGACATTTTGTAGCTGAAATTTTGATGTAAATTCCTCTCATCTCCCTCTTCTACAACCAGCTTCTTAGTTGCCCTTTCCTCCTGGAAAGACACTCCACATGAACACACAAATAAGTCCATTATTCCCTAGTGTAAATACTTTTTCAAATAATTCTTTTCACACAGTGGCAGCTCTTGGTTTCCACAGGTGCCTTTATTCAGATGATTCCTCCCTTACAACTTGTGTCTTGAGAGGCAATGAGGAAGACATTACCATCTTCAACCTCTTACAAGTTTAGGTTAGAACTGTTTGAAAATGGACATTTCCTGATATAAAGTAGCCATTTTCCACTAAAAAAAACAAAAAAAAAACCCTACCTTTTGATGGAAAATTTTCCAACAACAAAAAAAATAGGCTGTCATTGAAAATCCAAATATTTTTCTAACATTTTCATTGCCAGAAACCAAACCATTCTGGTTAAACTCAAAAGTTCCCGCAGATAATTTTTTAAATGAAAACAGAAAAAAGAGTCACCTTTTTTACAGTCAAAAACCAAAACATTTCCTGACCAGCTCCAGTTGAGTCCCATAGTGAGTGACAGCGTGAGTTATTTCAATGATACGCGCATTACCAGACTACTAATATATAGTCTCCACTTACACAAATTCTAAGCTCCCAATGGGTCCTCCCTAGCAGTTCTGACCCATTCGGCTTTCCCTCCCAGCCATGTCCCAGAAGTAGAGAAGTCCTGAACTAAATGCTTTCAGATGCCTAAGCAGACTGAGCATAGTGCACTTGTTTGATAAGCAGTATTGTGCCTTCTATCACTAATGTCTGGGTGCTTGCTAGTCACGCTGAAAATAATGCATAGGTCAAACAGAACAGTGAGGTATATTCTGATATACAACTGCTGAAGAGGTAGCAGAGTGAAAAGAAGAGCAAGAGTTAGAGGTAAATTACATGATTCTGTAAATAATTCCTCTCCCACCCACCACTTCTTGTTTGGCCAATTACAACAACAAGATCAGGTTTGCATGCAAGGGGGCAGGGGTTGGGCGAAGAGGGAAAAATAAAACAGCTAGTGCAAATAGATTGATATCAAAGCTAGCTACGCAAGGATACTTGTAGGCATGTGCTAAAACTACAAGAACTTTGCCCAGGTGTACTATTGAAAACATGGTCTCTAAAAACAAACAGGCAAGTTAGAGAAAATTCAAGAAGTCTCTTAGGAATTCTCAGTCTAACTTTACTTCTGTAAATTACAAAGGACACCATGGCTAATAAGATAAAGACCTGGGGGGCGCACTATAAGAACGGGGCGGGGGGGCGGGGGGAAATGAATGAGTGATGGCTAGCATGAAGAGCAGCCCTGTTTGCTCTTCACCACCAAAAGGCAGCTAGCTACTGCACAATACCACCTACATTTAGAGGTTCTTGTCCTAACACCATGAGCCCAGTTCCCATCAGTTTCAATAGTTTTGCACATGCTGCAGCAGCAGCTAGAGTTTTAAAATTCCACGTGTCCTGCAGGATCTGTATTGCCTGGCAGGGTGAACTCCACTGCATAGCACAGTTCCTGTAAAATGGAAAAAAAATTGCTCCTTTTTCCTCACCAGACAGGTAGCAATCTCCTGATAATAGCACCACTGAAACAAGACAAACTATAGACCACCACTGGTAAATTCCTCCCACATTTTAACAGCAAAATATAAAATACCATTCCAGACCTCCAGATTTTGTGACTGTCCAAAAAAGCACAATACTTTTAAAACTGAACTAGGAAATATATTTCAAAAGCTAGGAATTTAAGAATTATGGCATTATGACCGAATTCACTGGAATATGCCAAAAAGGATCATTTAACCTATTTGATAGTTGTAGTTACTGAACACAGTGTATTACAAACAGCATGATTCGCTGCATATCCCATCTGCCCCACCCCAACACAAATTCCCATGTTTAGCGTCTTCTGATAGGACACAACACAGCTTTGTTTTCCCAAACATTTGCCTGAGAGAGATTGCTGGGGAAGAGTTTTAGGTCTTTGAAACAAGCCTGGCTATTCCGACAGCTACCTCTGAACTGATCCTTTTTATTGAGATTGTTGCAAATTAGTGGTATGTCCTTTTCACAGCCACCAATGGGAGAATTTAAAAAGGTCACACCTTAAGTCAACCTGAGTGCCTAACAAAGCAAAGTAAGCACGTGATGTTATTGTTCTAGCTTCCCACCCCCGCCCCCTTCTCTGAATTAGTCATATACCTTCCCAGGTTCTAATTTAATGATAGACAACCGTCACCTCTCCTGTCCCATGCCTCCTTCCCTGGATATAGACATCTTTGTAGAGCCGGTCTAGAGTGGGGGCGTGCAGTCAGATTCATAGATTCATAGATATTTAGGTCAGAAGGGACCATTATGATCATCTAGTCCGACCTCCTGCACAATGCAGGCCACAGAATTTCACCCACCACTCCTGCAAAAAACCTCACAGTCCTCCAGCTGTAAGTCTTAGGGAGGCAGTTCCTTCTCCTTGTGGGCAGAACAACTGTCCAGAATAAGACAGACAAAAAATAATTCTGAAGCCCACAAAACACTCCAGGGCTCACCCTGCTGTAATCCGCAAGGCAAAATGGCAAAATAGTCTCTATGGAAGGGCTCTGGGCTCCTGACCCATGTGTCTGAGGGGCGCACAGGCCGAGCGCCCTGGGCTTCGAGAAGGAGAAAAAAAAAAGATAATCCCTCTACCTCTGCAAGGGGTCCAGGCAATAGAGGGTTCTCAGCAGCTTTCCTGATAAGCAGGCCCTGCTCTGTGGAGCTAAGGAGGCTCTATGTTCTCGCTCTGCTTCCCTCCGAGTGTGACCCCTGCACTGGACTTGGATTCCCCCCCCCTTTATTATTAATTATTATTATTATTATTAAAGAAACCTACCCCACTCCAGACTTTCCAGGTCTCACAGGTGCACTGGATTGGGACAAACTGTGCCCAGAGGATCTCTTTAACCCCTTCCTGACTGAGGTGGGAACCTGCCCCACCACACCACCCAGCAAACATATTTAGGCATCATTCTGGACAACTCAACAAAAACCTCTGCAAAATGTACAGTGGTGGTCAAAAAGAGAAAAAATGGTTAGAAGGAATAAGAAATATCAGACTATATACTGAAAAACATTTGATGTCATTGCGTAACCCAGTGATGTACCCTTATCTGGAATACTGTCTTCGGTTCTGGTTAGCTTATCTCAGAGATGATTAGCAGAATAAAATGGGTTTCAGAGACTGCCAACAAAAATGATTAGAGGTATGTACATGAGGAGAGACTGAAAGAAACTCTTTAGTTTAGAGACATGAGCTGAGTAAATGGGAACATAACAGACATTATCGAATGATACACCCTCTCATAATACCAGAACAAGGGGACATTAAATGAAACTGGACAGGAATCAATTTAAAGATGATAAAAGGAAATGCATCTCTACCTTTATACTGTTCACAATCAATTTGTAGAACTCATTGCCACAAGATACCACTGTGGCCAAAAGCTTAGTAGGATTAGTGAAAGATTAAACATGATGACATCCACAGCTATATTAGACAACACACACATATTTTACAAGGATATAAACCCTCATGGTTCAAGGCAGAAACCAACCACCACTTTGTGGCAGGCTATTCCACAACTGTATAGTATGTGGTTTCTAGAACATCCCTCTGAAAACACTGGAACTGGCCATATTACATTAGAAAGACCACTGGTTTGATCGAGTATGGCAAATCCTATTGTCCTATGTGTAACTCATCAAATTATGTCTAAAATTAGACTGCGCTCTTTGGAAAAGAGAGACTAAAAACAATATTTTCAGAAGTGGGTACCTGATGTTAGGGACCTAAGACTATTTTGGCACCTCAATAGAAAAAACTAAATTTTCCATGAACACTGTCCATTGACTTCAAACATATCTGCTTTATTTCATTGGGGGGGGGGCTGCCAGACCCAGACAATTACTGTAGTTCTTTTGTTAAACACGATTCTGCTGCCATTCCTTGACCACAAGGCTAATCTCCCTCCCCAGACTGCACAAAGCCCTCTCTCTCTGCTTCCGTCTACAGTCAATATCATCTCCTGGTGTCCCTCATCCCACCCCGAACGGGCACTCCTCCAATGAAGACTGACTTGATGCTATTTTGATCTCCTCCTGCAAACAGCTTTGACCCCTGACTCTGCAACTCACACCATGTCTGCAACATCCTCCCTGACCCTGTGCACCCCCATTTGTTTCCTAAAAGGGGAATTATGAGGAGGGCTTTAATCAGCTTGCTTTCCAAACAGATTTTCACCCCCACTCTTCCCTAAATCCCGCAAAGTTTTCCCTTGACACCACTTCAGTAAGCAGCAGCACTGGAACTAACATGAACCACACAGTATGTAATAAGCTTCTCTCATTATCTACACTTTTGTAAGTCATCCTTCCTTTTCCCCCACTCCTATCCATTCCCTGTTTATTGGCTTTCCTTGCAGATTTATGTCTAATTTAGATTATAAAATCAAGACAAGAGGACTATAATTTTTTAAATTGTCCATAAAGTGCTATGCACAGCTAATGTGCCGTATGAGAAAAATACATAATTAAAAATACTAATTAATGTCACCCTCCTCGGTAAGAGGAAAGCCAGACAGATACCATTTCTTTATCTGCACAGTTAGAGTCTGTTATGCTCATTGGATTAATTTTCTTCAAGCACAGATACTACTACTGCTGCTATTACGAACACACGGACAAGTGCAGGTTCCACTTCAGTTCACACACGACTGCCTCACCCTAAAACAGTAAGTCCCACTTAGTCCATCTAATCCACTACGAGAACTTCAAAGGCTTGATATTATTTGCTTCCCTTCCCTCTTGCAGCAATGATACGATCAACAATTAATCAACTCTAGCTATAAAAACAAACAAATACATTTTATTGGGAATTAAAAAAAAAATTTAGTGGATTTTTGCACACTTTTTCAACATGCTGTAGTACTTAAGACAGACATACTGGGCTTGATTATATATCAGGCTAGGTCTACACTACCCTGCCTGTGTCAGGATAGCTGTGCTGGAAAACCCCCTTGTGTAGACGCAGCATAGACTGAAAGAAGGCGTTTGTCCACAAGCATAGGAACACCACTTCCCCAAACAGCGGTAGCTGTTTTGACAGAACCACTCCCCACGCTCCTGACCAACACAGTTATGCTGATATAAGTTTTCAGTGGAGACCAAACCTGCGTTATATAGATGTAATGCCAGAGTAGCTACTTTTAAGGCCTTGTCGGCATTAGAAAATGGTACCATTTTAACTCATGGAACGCTTTGGGGAGGGTGATTCTGCGCCAGGCAATGCTGGCTGGCTGGCTGTCCACCAGGGTCTGCAGAGGGACTCTACCCTCCTGATTCTGTTCCTGCAGTTCAACCAGACGCCTCAACATGTCTGATTGGTCCCTCATAATGCACCGCACACTCATGCTCATGGGAAGCTTTTCTGCTCTTCATGTCCTTGTCTAACTTCTCAGACAGAGAAATCCTCCACCCTCTCAGCTCTGTGTCTGCTGTCCCGGACACGTTCATTATCTCAATGAACAAGTCCTCCTGAGTTCTTTTTTCTCTTCCTTGTAATCAGCGAAAGTCTGCTTTCAGGTGTTGACACACCAAAGGACATATTTCCAGCGGTCAGTCATGGGAAAAAAGAAAGGGACCATTGTACATGCATAAAATATTTCCATAGGAAGGCTGTTTTCATAAAAAAAACCACCTTATTACACTAGGTACAAGCCATAACAATCAGAATCCATAACCATTCACTGTGCCATTTTGCTGTTCTAGCCATGGTGAGTAGGCCCTCTCCCGAGTCATGGGTGACCACACTTTTAATGAGTTTAGGGCAGGCTCACGTTGGGAGCAGAAGTAGCTAGGTGAACAATCACCCCTCCCCACAGCACCACGGGAAGCTGTTTACGAACGGGATGGTGGGGGGACGTTTTCACTCCCAAATTGTGGAATCTCATGTCTGGGGCCCCAGTCCCCTATCAGCCACTTAAAATACTTGCTGACCCATGCCGAGCACAGTAAAGGTATATTAGAGGCCGCATGGTTTGGCGATCCGAAATGGGGGGGGGGGGCGCGGATCCTACATGCTCTAAAAGCACTTTTAATGAGAACTTCCCCCATATCCGCTAGGCGACCTTATGTGATATCAGTTTCCTGAGGGTAACAGAGGCAAAAAGGAAGGAGATGCTGCAAGCGTCTGTGCATAAACCTGGCCCTTATGTTGCTATCCTGTGTACCACAATGATGCCAGCAGAATTAATTCAGGAGTTGCATGGCAAAGTGTCCTACCATGGTGGAAGAAATGCCCAGAAATGCCCTGCCCAGAAACCTTCTGTAAAGGATTGCAGAATACCTCCATGAAAGTTTACTAGAGATCTCCATGGAGGATTCCCGGGCTATCCCAGTCCACCTAAACAAGTCTTTTCCAGGGGCCACCCTCTGCGTAGCTGGAGCGGCCTCTTATAACCACAGAGCTACAGCACCTCGCTTTTTCTTCATACTAGACATACAGTACCATCGAATATGCGTGCCTGCTAAAGTTTAACTGGACTTGGATTGTAACAGTACACTCACGAGAGGTGCCTTCCCCAGCATCGCTGTCAGCCACCATGATGTCCTGCAATCCACAGGGCTCCAGGGTTAAAAATATTTCCTGGCTCCTGAGGAGAATGGATCCACTGCTCGCCTGTCTCCCATTCTCAACCACCATATAGTCCTCCCTTTTGTCCCTAGACTCTCAAACCTGTGAGGTGTCCACATTGCTTGTGGGGGGGTACTGGTAGGGTCACCCCCGAGAATCACACGCAGCTTGTTGTAGAACCAGTATGTGTGGGGCTCAGCACCAGAACGACTGTTCGCCAGGTACACCTGGCAAAGTTTTTATTTTCACACAACACTGCTGTGTGTCCCTCGTGTAGCCCTTCTCGCCCATTCCACGAGCGATCTTTGCATAGATGTCAGCGTTTCTTCTGCTGGATCAGAGCTCTGCCTGCACAGACTCTTCTCCCCACACAACAATGAGATCCACCACCTCCTGTGCAGACCAGTCTGGCGCACATTTGGGGCGTATAATCTCCACGATTAGCTGTGCTCAAGCTCGCACGCTCCCAATGCTGATCAAACAGGAAATGGGAAATCAAAAATTCCAGGGGCTTTAGCAGGGGAGGGGCTGTTTCCTGTGTACCTGGCTGCAGTGCAGCAGAATTGAGAATGATCTCCAGAGTAGTCACAGATGAGCATTATGGAACACCACCTGAAGGCCAATTACATTTAATTACACAATGCTGCATCACCTCACAGTGAACACATGAAAATCGAATTAATCACTGCGTCTCTTGCAGAGGTGGATTATAGAAGTCAACATTAGAGGCGACTTAGGTCAGCGTAAAGAACCCAGTAGTGTAGACACATACATTAAGAGGTCGACTTAAGGCAGCTTCCTTCAACCTAACTCTGTAGTGCAGACCAGGCCTGTGACAGAGACGCAATTGGGAGAAGACAAAAACCAGCAAGGGGAGCCAAAGAAAAGCTGCTGCAGAAAGAAAGAGAAAGAAAACTGAAGTGGAGCAAAACTGACTGACCAGGAGCTGAATAGAAACAGCGATTAAAGAAGAATACTAAAAGATGTATAAAGCAGCAGCGATTTTAAAGGGATGCCAACGGATTTATGAAGTACGTTTGCCATTTAATATGTGTAGGCTTGAAATGTTTGTGTGTTTTAAATGTATTTCACTTATGTAAAACAAAATATAATTTAAGAACTGCTGTCTGCGATTTGTTGCAAACTGGCCACTTGTCCCAAATCGTTTTGCTTAAAATCATTTAAACTATATGCTATTGCGGTTTGTATGCTCTTTAACTTGCAATAAGGGATGTGTCTCTCAGGGACTGCATGTTTGGTTCAGAATTTTTACGATCTACAGTATTAGGGATTATTAGTTACACATTAATAAAAGAAAAGGAGTACTTGTGGCACCTTAGAGACTAACCAATTTATTTGAGCATGAGCTTTCGTGAGCTACAGCTCACTTCATCAGATACATACCGTGGAAACTGCAGCAGACTTTATATATACACAGAGAATATGAAACAATACCTCCTCCCACCCCACTGTCCTGCTGGTAATAGCTTATCTAAAGTAATCGTCAGGTTAGGCCATTTCCAGCACAAATCCAGGTTTTCTCACCCTCCACCCCCCCACACAAATTCACTCTCCTGCTGGTGATAGCCCATCCAAGGTGACAACTCTTTACACAATGTGCATGATAATGAAGTTAGCTCACGAAAGCTCATGCTCAAATAAATTGGTTAGTCTCTAAGGTGCCACAAGTACTCCTTTTCTTTTTGCGAATACAGACTAACACGGCTGTTACTCTGAAACCTGACATTAATAAAAGATACTTTGTTTTGGAAAGAATACTGCCTATGTCAATTACTTTAATCGGAAGGTTATATCCATCTCCTTTAGTGTTTTCCTTAACAAACACAGAAACTTTTACCTCAGGAAGAACAGCTTAGGGGGCAAGAGGCAGATTATAACAGCATCCCAAAATCCAATTTTTGGTGTAATGCTACCATATTTAGGAATCAGATCAGATAGGATCCTTTTCTTAGAGAGAGATGACATGAGTAACAGGTCCCCTGCCATTCATCCTGTGTATTTCTCACAGAGAAAGTTTTCAGTCATCTGTTCTGAAGTTTAGATTAGCGTCAGTTTGCAACTGGAGTAATGCAATGTAGAGGAATACAAAAAACTCCCAAACAAATTGCATCCCGAACGAATGGGTTGTAGATGCCAATGGAGCACTAAGACTGTGAAAGACAACAAAATATGCATTATTTGGATTTTTTTCCCCCATGTACATGAAAAACCACTCTAGTTCCATTATTAATGCACTTCTGTTTCATTTGTCAAGACTTTCACAAAAGCGAGATCAAAAAGAAAACCTCCAGCTTTTTTATGATAATGTTGGTAAGTCTGTGCCATGGAAGATTAGGCTGCATGCTGTGTTTCTTTCCAACAAATCCCTCCCCATCGTTTTAGATTATTTTAAGTCAAAATGAGGGGGAAATGAGCTATTTAGAGCACTAGTAAACAAACAAAGACCTCTTACTACTGAACCTTTACCCTCAAATTTATGCCGCTTTTAGATTTTCCTTTAAATGAAAATTAAAGTCCCTTTAGCCTACCAACTTTGCTGCGGGTGCTTTTGACACTTTTGCTCATTCATACAAACATTTATTTTCCATTCCCATTTTTGTTTTCAATTTGAGGGGGGAAAAATGTATTTTTATCAGTTTAGAGAGTTTTGGTAAATTGATTTTTCCTCTATATGGAGAGTTCACAGACAGAAATATTAATATAGATTAACCTCATCTATTGGTTTGAGTTTCCAAATTCTCCCTATACTTTCAGAAACTCTTTCACAACACCCCTCATATTACAGATGTTTGTACAGGGCCTAGTCCAATCAGGGCTCAATCCTGGGCCTCTAGGCACTACTGTAATAGAAATAAATAAGTACACAGAGGGACAGAGAGGGTGACTTGCCACATATAACAGAGCCAGTATTAGGGCTCGGGAGCTCCTGGCTGCCTGTCCTGTACTCCTATTTCAGGACCGCACTGCCTCTTTTGAACAGTTTATTAATTACCATTCCCTACAGTAAGATCTAAGGGCTTGTCTAGATGGCACAGCAATGTGCAGTAGAGGGGTGTGATTTCTAAAGCACCCCAACATGCTGTGCACTACCTGGCCCATGCAGACCCTGCTGGCACACACTAAAAAGTTCCCTAGCGTCTGCTGACGTAGTACTGATTCAAACAGCACTACATTAAAGAGCTCTTGGGAACTTTCAGTGCATGCCAGCAGGGTCTATACAGACCAGTTCGTGGCAAAAATGTCAGAGGCCCTGACATGCAATTTCTGCTCTACTAGTCCTCATTCCCTCCCTTTGAATTACTGTTTTTGCCTTTAGGGGAGGCTACAGTTTGCTCTCCTTTTACCAGCACCGGTATGGATCACCACAAGTAGGATCTTTAGTTCTACTTCCAATCCAACACCCATTGGATAGACTACGATTGACTTCAGGCATTGGATAGGTCCTTACCTGAGTGAAAACTCAACATGTTCTGTACTTAAAATTTCGTGAGTGTTGAGGCTTAAATGGGAATCAAACAGATCTGGATGAAATGTGTTATATTTTGGCACTGACTTAAGTTAATAAAATTCATGAATATCCTTGGAATATTGTATGCATTTTTCTCCCCCAAACAAAGGCCAGTTTCCTCTAATATAACCCAAATGTATGCCTGGTAACATGTAACATTCTATATGTGACCCTTAAGTTCCTTGAAATAAACCAGTGAACAGCATCTTGTGAGTTTGTTCTCAGGATGACTGAGCTCTGAAAAAAGCCAACCCCTCCAGGGTATACGGCATTTATTTGATTAGTGCTTGGACAATAGTTAAAAATATTAAATCACATTCCCAAAAGATTATTATTAATACTGAAAAATATAGAAACCTATTAAGGGATATGGCTGCAGTTCAGAAAACCATCCCTATTCAGGACAGCACTTTTGCACATTTAATTTTGAGCAGTGCTTAAGTGCTTTCCTGAATAGGAATGGCCTTTAGCACATGCTTAATTGCTTCCTTGAACTGGGATTTAGTGTTCGTTAGAATTATCAGAAGATATGCACCCAAATCACTGCATCAGGATGCAAATCCTCTACACCTCTCTGGCTTAAATTCTTCCCTCTAAATAATACAATGTCCAGAAAGACAAAAGTAGTGCAAAGTATTTTGCGAAATTGTAAATCACCGTAAAAACTCCTGTGTGATTTTGCCCTATTAGAGTAATTCATCAATCTATTCCTTTAAAAAGTAACTAATAGAGATAGTTTAGATAGTGAGACATGATACACAAAGAATAAGAGTCCATTATTAATAAGTTTCCAATATATTATAATTTTATATGATTGATTAGAAAGTCCATTTTACTCTAACACCTTTTTCAAAGGCTTCTCAAAATCAGTTCAAGATTAAAATGTTAAAGGAAGCTTAATCTGTTTTAAAGGCAACTTTGAGTAGCATTAGATTCTGGAGCACTTGAAATTGCTGAAGGTACTTTGTACAACACCGTATTTAGTATCACTATGTCCCAACACGTGAATAACGTAGCTGAAGTCGACGTACTTAGATCTACTCACCGCAATGTCTTCACTACAGTGAGTCAACTGCTGCCGCTCCCCCGTTGACTCTACCTGCGCCTCTCGTGGGGGTGGAGTATAGGAACAGTCGACAGGAGAGCGCTCAGGGGTCAATTTATTGCGTCTAGACTAGATGCAATAACTCAATCCCTGCTGGATCGATGGCTGCCCGCCGATTCAGCGGGTAGTGTAGACATACTGTAAGTGATCTCAAGTGCCACTAGATGGGACAGGTTTCAGAGTAACAGCCATGTTAGTCTGTATTCACAAAAAGAAAAGGAGTACTTGTGGCACCTTAGAGACTAACCAATTTATTTGAGCATAAGCTTTCGTGAGCTCACGAAAGCTTATGCTCAAATAAATTGGTTAGATGGGACAGAGCACCACACCCAGGAGGATCCCTGAACAGGATCAACGCAACAATGCACTGCAATAAAACTGCTATGGGCCTGATTCAAAGCCTAATGAAGTCAAAGGGAAGCTTCCCAAGAGACTTTGGATTGAACCCTATATGTAATATACATGTATATACATTGCCATTTAATCTCAGACAAACCACTTCTAACATTCACCCTTCCAATCACCTTCATCCTTCTAGCCAGTACGGGAAGTGACAATGCTCCCTCCTGATCCTCCACTCACTGCAGAGCTCCATTTGTATCTTCTAAATGACACATGATCTCATCAGCTGGCAGTAATCTGACAATGTCCCTTGGCCAAAATTCAAATGAGCAGTTTGTTTAGTTCCCCCCTCTATTCAACCCATTCTGGGAGCTGAGCCTGCAGTAAGTTGCAAGATGATAGGAAATGGATCTTCTTGATTGTCAGGTAGCTGCACATCCATACATACCACCCAAGGCTATTCTAGAAAATGAGTTCATGTTTCAAGTTATGAAATTAATATATTGGCAATGGAATAAGCTATTTCCTTGTTTATTGTCTTCCACATCAGTTCTATTGCCAGAGGTCTGTCATCTTAACACTGAGAAAATTAACTTGGAAGAATTTAAAGTAGCACACAGTTTGGTTGTTGGCGGACAGTAAAGGATCTTTTCCCCAAGTTGCAACAACGTGACGGACACACAAGAGTAAATATGGACTGAGAGTACAAGGACTCTGGGCTGCTTCCACAACTTAAGACTGTTTCCTTATACAAGTCTATGCATTCTTGGCTACAGACTACCTTATTCATGTCTTATGTGCATTAAAGCAAAGAAATCTGGAAGTAATACAGAACTGAATCGTTAAGTCGGGGGGTGGGGGGACGACACACTCTTTTTCAGAAGGACACGAATTACATCTTCTCTATTACAAACTTTGCAAGAGAAAATGATAATTTGGCCAATATGCCTCTCTCAATAACAAAAGAGACCAAAGCTATTGCTGAGCACTGGAGCTTTTCAGAAGTTTTTTGTCAGAATAATTTTTCAATGGAAAATGCAGTTTCTGCCTAATTGAATTTTTCCTTGGGAAAATTCCAGTGTTGACGACTTTTTTTATTTTTCTATGAGGAAAACAAAAACAGGTTGGTTTGACCTGATTTGAAATATTTTTATTTGAACTGACCTGAAACATTTCATTTTGAGGCAGGTCAACTTTAAAGTGTATTTCCCCATTCTGACACACTGCCTTTTGGGAAAGGCATGTCGCCTCCATTCTCCTTTATGGGCCAAGATTTCTGGTCAGACCACATTTCCCACGATGCAATGCTGTCCCTTCTCATTAAGTGCCGTGCTGCATCATGGGAAAGGTAGTCTGGCCAGGGAGCCCAACCAAAGGGGAAAGCTCTTGGCACAATACCAGAGAATAGCTGGATGGACTTGTGTCGGAGGAAGCGGTGCTGGTCAGCACTCCTCCTAGAAGAGTAGCCATCTCCCTGAGCCCTGGAATGGTTCCAGTTGGTTTTATGGAACCTCTTCCTTGCCACACCAAAAGAAGGCAAACCACTCCTTTGCTTCTTGGAGAAAACACCAGCTCCTGAGCACAGACCGGCACCACTTACCGGATCCAAAGGCAACTGGTGATCAGCCAAGGGCCTTGTTACCAAAGTGGGCCTCATGGTCTACTCCAGAAAGTGCTACTTCAATCACAAGTCTCTCACCACCGGAGTCTTCTTGGTGAATGACTTGCAGATAGAGCACCTCTCTTCAGTGTGTCCCTTTCTAAAACCCTCCAAGCACCTCACGTGGGGGACACTGTTGGGGGATAGCCACCCTACATGACAGAACGCTTGAACCCTGGTGAGGGCATCATACAGGCAGCCAACTACTCTATCAGCACTAAACTAACCCGAAACCTAAGGTACTGCTACTACCATAGACAAAAAGAGTTCCCCGGGAGGGAGAAGAGTGTAAAGTGAAGACCACACACAACTCCAACTGTAGCCACAAATGGTGAGAAGGAACTGAGGAGGTCTGGGTGGGGTCGCCCTTATATAGCTGGGGAGAGGTTATGGTCACAAAATATGGTCACTTCTTGTATGGTCCTGTTAGGCAAAGTTCTCTGGCAAAGCTATATAGGAGACACACATGCATCTACTCAAAGGAGAACACAATATTTTCCCAGCCTTTACAGGCTAATGAGAGTAGTGTGGCTCTTGCCACCCCCCTAAGCAAATAATCCATGGCTGCTTTCTCCATCCCTTCTTTTATGTGGCTCTGAACACAGAATAGCCAAGTTCTAGTCTCAGGACCTACATTTTTTAAAATTCTGTTTCAGGCCTAATTCACGGATGCAAAACAAGAAAGCACATATGTTGTTCTCATGTTCAACCGGTATCTGCACTTCTCTAGCAATTATATCCCCGACACCTGTACATTAAGTAATTTGCACAATATTATTGATTCATTCGAGAGACTGCAGGTAAAATTTTGTGGCATCTGGCAAAACAAAAAACAAACCAACTTTCTTGCATAATAAATATGTCCAGTTACCTTATGAAGAATGTAAGGATGTTTATTTTAAACTGGTGAGGAGTAACACAATGCCAGCAGCAAATCCTCTGTGAAGGCGAGACATGTCATAACATCTTAAACAGGCAAACAAGAAACGAAACTTGGATTCATGTTTAAGCTCCGTGATATACGCAGGACACAACCAAACGTATCAGTCCTCTCAACTATTCCAGTAGTTTCCAGGTACTTTAGTACTTCAGACATTGCTGCCCCAAGTGCCAAAGGCAAATACTTTCATTTTTGTTTCATGACATTTATGTCACTGCACAATTTAAGTTTATTGACAAATCCATTCTGCAGCTCGGTTCTGAAGTGATAAAAATATACCTTTGGTTTCTTTCCGACTGTACAAACTCACAGAATAGCTGTCAGTAACTAACAGAGGAAGCTTCATCATTTTTGTTTTTACAGTTTGCCCATATTTATTTAGAGATTTGAAGGACACCGTCAAAACTATCTGTGGGCAGATACACAGACATTTTAACATAGTTGTCCAGATTCAGCCATGGTGTAACAATTTACTTATGCTTTTACCCAAGGGATGAATCTGGCCCACTATGAAGTTATTACATATCAATCCAAAAAGACCCCACCTCAGAATAAAGCTCAATATATTTCCCACAATCCTCCCTCCTCAGACAAAAGCCAGAATGAATAGATTCGCCTTACACCATGGCATTTCCCTACAAACCACCTCCCCCCGCCTCCCGAGCTACCCCAGCAGTCAACTTGTTACATATAGTGTTGACAATTTAGTCATTTTCCAACTAGATCTAGTTGTTTTAAAAAATTTTTAGTTGGAAAAAGATTCCATTTAGTTGTCAGCTGGAAATCTGAATTGAAATCGAAACATTAATAAACACTTTAAAAGCATATATATGATAAAATACTTGTACTTGAAAAAAGCATAATAGGGTTGAAAAGTATGAATAAAGACTAGCTTCCTCACAGAGCTATGCTTGTTATAACAATGTCAGCGCATTCATTTCGGGAATGTTGGCAGACCTAATAATTTCAAATTATGATTTATAAACAAATCAAATTCAAATGATGATATTTATTGGTGTTTTATGATGTTTAAAATGTGGGGCCAAGCGTTAGTGCCAAATTTCGTTGGCAAGGCAAACATACAAAAAGGTACAGCCCACCTTTGCCCTCATGGTCTCATCCCTCAGTTCTTACCCCCCTTTAATTTCAATTCCTGAAGAAGATACTTCACCTTGGTCTTGAAGGACAATAAAATATGGATAGCGCAGCAAATTCCACGTCCAGCAGCTCTTCACCAAGACTGCCTTGCTTCCAGTCTGCAGACAAAATAGGAGTGTTAGCAAAAGCACCTCAGCTGTCCTACACTCTCACATTTATCTACAGTTGCAATGGCATAGGGAGAGGGAGAGGGAGAAAGCCCCATGGGATAGCCAAAACCCACATCATTTACAACTGAAGTGAAACGTATGCACTCTGTGGAATATATAGAAACCTACAGTTGCATACAGAAATGTATGGAAAATAAAATAAAAATAGTAATTACTTGCACAATACACCTGTAAGATAAATACATCATCCCCATTTCAGAGATGGGGAATTGAGTCAGAAGGCCAAACGCAGAGTTGACCTAGAGGCCAAATTACATGCTGACAAGTCAATGTGAATCAATGTTAGGTGTGACATGGTATAAGTTTACACACCCAGTGGTCAAAAGAGAACACGACAAAGTAAGAGAAAGCATCCCTACACCTCCTTGCTGCATTGCCTGACCTTCCACATATAAGTTAGGCTTGCTTATACTCAGACTAACAGACATATTACTTATATCACTATTTACTCTGTATTTGTTTGGCCCAAAGAGTTAAGCAAGTAGCCCAAGAGGAAATTTGTGTCAAGGCTGAGAACACACCCCCATGTTCCAAGCTCGTGATGTATAGGGGCCATAAACAACCTGAAAGGGCTGGGGAAGAATTCCCTTAGTGTAACGCTGACAGACCCCGATCAGCAGCGGGCGGGATCAAACCTGGGACCTCTGGAACTAAGTGCATGAGTCCACTGCAGGAGCTAAAAGCCACAGGTGGGTGAAGCGGGGGAAGGAGACAGAGAGAGATTAATGAGTCTGCTACAGCCTTAGCATGCGGTCTCTCATATATAACACCACAGCCAGGAGGTGTGAGAGTTACATAAGCACAAACCATATATTGGGCTGCAGGTGGTGACCTTATGCTGGCACCTTGCACTGGGACCATGCTGGAAGTAGGGCAGTGGTAGGAGGCGGCAGGGGCGGGAGGTGGCAGGGACAGGCTAATAGGACATGCCACTATAGACATTCTGGCTTGCACTGCAACCCACAGGCAAGGCTGATGTGACTAGGAGCAGCCACCCATCCTGTCTAAATTACACCAGGGCCATTTAAGCTGTGCTGGGAGCGCAGAATCACAAGGGTGGCTTAAAGCCATCTTTGCCCCCCTTCTCCCCAGGATGCATCTTCTGTGCTATGCTCCCAGAGGAGGAGCACAGAATCTCAGCCTAGAATACCTGGCTGCCATTTCTCCCCCACTAGACTTCTTAACTTGGGAAACAAATCAGCAATACATCTACATAGAAGGCATCTGGCCATAGTGAGAGACCATCTTACACTCTTGCAATCCCTTTTCTATTTGTACCCAACTCTACTCAAGGATCACAGAGAGGAAAGTTACCAGAGCTCTATTTACAAAAGTTAATACATTTGCATTTGTGATGGGCAGCCACCTTGACGGATGCATCAGGAGCCTCCAGAGCTAGAACACAGTCTGCTACAACTTGACCTAAAGTTCTCTATATGGTGCTGTAACAGACGCACATCGTTGGCAGATCAGACACAGAAGGGGACTGGTAACACACACACACACACGCACACACACACACACTCACTCTACGCATTAACACTTTTCTTATCAATAGTTACGGGCCGATGTGCACTTTCTGACTTCCAGCACTTTTAGTTGGATATACTAAAACTACTTCAAGAAGAGCCGATATCGCTCAATATTTCCCAGCCACTAGAACCACTGACGTACCCCAAAATTTCATAAGAATGCCAACCTTTAGGAGGCCTATTTATCCAACTTATGTCTGCCTAAGATCTAGGTAAACAATGAATGAGGATGAAGAAAGCTTACTTTTGTCTTCATCCCGCTGCCCCAATTCTCAAGCCCATTCGCAAAAGAGACTATAGTAACCAGATATAGGCTCAAATCAGATGAAGAACATAATGCTGTACAGCTGCTGACAAACACAGCTAATGGACAACAAGACACCAAAATACTCCACTGAGGCACAAAGTCTCCATACATTCAAAGCACAGCTGAATAGCTAATTCTACCAAAAAATCCATATAACTCGTCATTTTACATTCTTAGCAAGGCCAGGAGAGCTATTAGCCAAATGTTCAATAGTTCTGCAATGAAAACAAATGGTACTCGGAACTCTCAAGGGTGATGGAACTAGGTTTACATTTTTGATTACACTCCTTTTCCTTATGGCTAGGACATATGGCCTTTGCTGAATATATACTGGAGTCTCATCCCAAAACAGTTCTGTCCTCTTGTAACTTCAGTGCATCATTCAAGTCTTAATGCCTTTTCAAGGTTTTGAGAATGTCCTCCTTCCCAAGGTTTGTGTCCCAGGATTTCCAGCCCCATTAATTACATGTTACACTATCCAATAACCTGCAAAGCCTGTTACTCTCAGTAATGTAATTTATACATTCACTATTAAACAATACTGTGATTTAGCAACCACACAGTTTTTGAAGGCTACATTTTGATTTGACAAGGGTAAAACATTTAATGTAATTTAAAATTAATGTAATCTATACAGGTGGGATAAAGTGGATCAGACGTCACCATTTAGCACACAATGAATACAGTCGCAGAAATCATTTCATTTTCTCCCAGTAAGAACAGCAGATGCACGTAACAGCTATACTGGACCAAGGGTCCATCTAGCCCAGTATCCTGTCTTCTGACAGCAGACAATGCCAGATGTGTCAAATGGAACAAACAGAAGAGAGTAGTTTTGAGAGTGATCCATCCTATGCTGTCCAGTCCCAGCTTCTGGCAGCTGGAGGTTCAGAGAGACCCAGTCTTTGTACTGTCTCCTCACATGGAAGCTATTCCATACCCTGATCATTTCATTGCCCTTCTCTGCACCTTCTCAAATTCTAATCTCTTTTCTGAGATGGGTGATCAGAACCGAAGGCACCCAGAGGCATGCTCAGTCTTTTGCAGACAGGTCCCTGTCCACAAGAACTAAGAATGTAGGTAGACCAGGGGCTCTCAAACTGTGGGTCACAGTCACCAAAAAGGGTTAGAACAGATCCAGAGGGGTTGCAGCCTCTCCATCTGTCTTTATGGCTAGACGGGAAGGGGGTACCAAAAATGTTTTCTGTTTTAGCAGAGTCACAGTATAGAAGATATTCAGAACCACAGTACTGGAGTATACAAGACAAATGACAAAGAAAGGAGGGATTAGGAAAGAGAAAGCACAAGGGAATTTGTTACAAGGATTGTCTTGTACTCTGTTTCTACAGTGTCTAGCACAGTGGCGCCCCAATCATAAATGTGGCTTCTGGACACTAACGTAACAAAAATAAAATATTCTTTTGTGTATTTTTTAAATCCTTGGCTTTTTCTGTTTAACACCTTTTCAATTCCTTAACCTTCATTTATATTCAGTTCTGGGAGCGGGGGTGGGGGGAAGGGAGGGCTTAACCCCTGCCCATTTACCTTCTCTAGCCCCAAACCTGTAGTTATTTGGTTATTTCCCCTTTTAACCCATTTGTTCAGAGCACCCTAATGTCCAGGGATTAAGAAGTGGGACTGGGTGTCATGAAACCTGGGTTCCATTCTTGGTTCTAAAACTCACATGCTGTGTAACTTTTGGCAAATCACTTGCACCAAAATTTTCCCAAAATATCCACAAGTTGATTCTTCCATTTATGGGTACTCAGCTTGGCAACTGTAGAAATTAGGCATCTCAAACCAGGCCTCAGATTAACAGACACCTATAAAAATGTTGGCCTGAAATCTCTTAGCTTACGTTTTCCCCGTCTATAAAATCACTATGGTCAGAGGAGGACACTAACCCATTGCAACCTGTGCCAGTCAGTTGATCCTAATTGGCCTTAAAAAGGGTACCTGGGCCTAAAGAAGGGAAGAGACCCGACGATGGGAAGCCTGTGGCCTGCAATGTGCAGGAGGTCAGACTAGATCTCTTCTATCCCTTAAAGTCATGAATAGAAGCTAAGGGCCAGAGGGAGCAAATGTTGAGCTCTCACTGCCTGCTCACTGATAATAGGGAGACCGACAGCTAGGGCTGCCAGATTCCCTAGGAGGTGAGGCAGTGGGCACCTGAAAGGAAAACGGACCAGGGAACCATAGCCCAGAGTGAGCAGAGGAACTGCTTTCTTTATTTAAGTTTGGACAATAAGCTTGCCTCCAAGAGACTGTGGGGGTGGGGCCATAAGTCCTCAGCAAGCCAGGGAGAAGCCATGTCTTGTGACAGGGACAAATGTCATTTACCTACCTCATTGGGGTGTTGCAAAGTCTAACTAATATTTGAGAAGTATTAAGACCAAATAGCTGAGAAGAAAACAGAACACATCCTGGGCTCCCAGCCCTGAGCTCAACCATCTTGAACGGTGGTTCTCAACCAGGGGTACGTGTAGCCCTGAAGTTATGCAGAGATCTTCTAGGGGGTACATCAACACATCTAAATATTTGCCTAGTTTTACAACAGGCTACATAAAAAGCACTAGCGAAGTCAGTACAGACTAAAATTTCATACAGATAGTGACTTGTTTATACTGCTCTATATACTATACACCAGGGGTTCTTAAACTTCATTGAACTGTGACCCCCTTCTGACAAAAAAAATTACTACATGACCCCAGGAGGGGGGGACCAAAGCCTGGTCACACCCAAGCCTCGCCACCCCAGACAGATGGGGCAAAAGCCAAAGCCCAAGGGCTTCATCCCTAGGCAGGTGACCTGTAACCTGAGCCCCGCCAGCCAGGGCTGAAGCCAAAGCCTGAACCCTGGCACCACCTTCCATCATGCACAGATGCAAGCGTTAAGGCGGCTATATACTGATTTGTAAGACCTTATTCACTGGTTTACATTCAAAAGCACATAAGCCACCTCTTTATTTTTTTCTGTGTGACCATAAGAAACTGATAGACATTTAGTACTTAAGAAATACAGCACTTGCTGCAATTTATTTAATAAAAGAAGTCCATTTGGGAATTACACTGAGCTTGAAGCATATTCAGGTTACATTCTCGGAAGGGTGGAAGTGCTTTGACCTGTAGCAATTACCGATTACTGGTGGGCTGGTTCTTTGTGGATAACAGTCATTGCAATACAACCATTATGGTGCTGCTTCGCTTGCTCAATTTGGTACTCTTCTCTCGCTTCCATTGCCCCCCACCCTCCAGCAAACACCTTACTTCTACTAATGGTATCTATTTTGCTTCTCTCAAACGCTAATGGAAGTTACGATTTGCATATCCTATTGTCAGGCATTACAAAAAAACATTTCCCTGCTCTCAGCTGTGTGTTACCAGTTTCAAGGAGGCTCATCACAGTGACACTCGTCAGTATACTCATTAATCTGAGCAAGCCAGCACCATGGAGGGCCAGTCCAGAGCAATGAATCCAGGAAGCAAGAGGCTGCCAAGTCACTTAAGATGACCCTACTCATGCACCATATTACAGATCTTTTTTCATAGGACTCAGAGTGGAGGAAGAAATGTCAAAATTGTCTAACTGGCTTGGCCCTGACTTGCCCTCGCTAACTCTGAGCCAAACCGGAATCACTCAGCTTGAAAAGGTCTCATTGTTTTTCATTGTGCCTGTGTATGCTAAAGGGATCAATATTCCTTGCTTGAACGAGGAATAAATTAAATATAAACAATGGGCCCTAGTCATGAAATTGTTTAATAATTGCTATTTGATGTGCGTAGCTCCATCAAATGCTACCAGGGAAACCATAACTGTCAGACTGAGAACCACTTACCTCACACAACTCATCCCACTAAATTCAGTAGCTTTGCACAGCAACAAGGAGAAAAATTTTTAGGGCTAGCACCAGTGGGATGTAGAAAAGGAACCATTAGGCTAAATATTAGGGAAACTTCTTATTGGGGAGAGCTATTAGACCAAAGGGAATTTGTAGAAGCCCCATTGCATTTACAGGGTAGCTCTACTAGGTAGCTACTCTAATAAATCTTTTCTCCCTGTAGCATTGCTGATTAACCCCATCGTACTGCCTCACACAACAGTTGTTGTATTAGTCAATGCAATTACAATATACACATTAGTATGGATGGTGAGCATTTTGCTGAATCCCATCATTTTTTTGCACTATTGTAGAAGATAAAAATAATGATAGACAACTTTGTGAAATTCTATCCACATTACAGCCATACCTTCCATAGATATTGTAAATTACTGTCGTGCACTTTAAAAATAAACATAGTACTTTATGGAACAGAGCACTGGCTCAACATACAATGCTGCCATGCTTTCCTTTAAATTTCCATAAGGTTTTTTGACTCAATAGAACAGCAGATGGTTCAAATACATCTAAAAGCATCCTGGCCATCTCAAAACTGCAGATAAATGCTAACAGACATTTATACACACATTAGGCTACAATATTTCCAATAAGCAAAACATCTACTGGAGTGGACAGTTTAGGAGATGAATGTACATGTCGATATCTTGTGCATTAACTGACCATACGCTTTCAAAAAGCAATGCAATATGCACCCAGAGGGCCTTACGGTTCAGCCATTATTTCATTCTGCTGGTTGCAGCATTTTGTTCAGATATGTGTCTCTAGTCTCACTCTTGTCTGATGAGTAGGGAGGGATGCAGGGAGAGGTTACGTTTGTAGATATTGGTAGGCGCCCTTATAGAGTTTTTGACAGAACAGTTTTCCCCATCAGAAAATTAAGTTGTTAAAATCTAAACATTTTGCAGGACTGTGGCTGATTAAGTATGACAGGAGAAAGTCAGTGATTCAGTTTAACTTAATCATCGGGACCCATGGAAAAGAAGCCCTTGAGGAATTCCACCATGATTTCAACAATTTCCAACCCACCATCAACCTCAGCCTGGACCAGTCCACACAAGAGATCCACTTCCTGGACACTACGGTGCTAATAAGCAATGGTCACATAACCACCACCCTATACTGAAAACCTACTGACCACTATTCCTACCTATATGCCTTCAGCTTTCATCTAGACCATACCACACGATCCATCGTCTACAGCCAAGCTCTACGATACAACCGCATTTGCTCCAACCCCTCAGACAGAGACAAACACCTACAAGATCTCTATCAAGCATTCTTACAACTACAATACCCACCTGCGGAAGTGAAGAAACAGACTGACAAAGCCAGAAGAGTACCCAGAAGTCACCTACTACAGGACAGGCCCAACAAAGAAAAATAACAGAACGCCACTAGCCGTCACCTTCACCCCCCAACTAAAACCTCTCCAATGCATCATCAAGGATCTACAACCTATCCTGAAAGACGACCCATCACTCTCACAGATCTTGGGAGACAGGCCAGTCCTTGCTTACAGACAACCCCCCAACCTGAAGCAAATACTCACCAGCAACCACACACCACACAACAGAACCACTAACCCAGGAACCTATCCTTGCAACAAAGCCCGTTGCCAACTGTGTCCACATATCTATTCAGGGGACACCATCATAGGGCCTAATAACATCAGCCACACTATCAGAGGATCGTTCACCTGCACATCTACCAATGTGATATATGCCATCACGTGCCAGCAATGCCCCTCTGCCATGTACATTGGTCAAACTGGACAGTCTCTACGTAAAAGAATAAATGGACACAAATCAGACGTCAAGAATGATAACATTCAAAAACCAGTCAGAGAACCCTTCAATCTCTTTGGTCACTTGATTACAGACCTAAAAGTGGCAATTCTTCAACAAAAAACTTCAAAAACAGACTCCAACGAGAGACTGCTGAATTGGAATTAATTTACAAACTGGATACAATAATTTAGGCTTGAATAAAGCCTGGGACTGGATGGGTCATTACACAAAGTAAACTATTTCCCCATGTTTATCCATTTCCCCCCCACCCCCCCGCTGTTCCTCAGACGTTCTTGTCAACTGCTGGAAACAGCCCACCTGGATTATGTTTATTCCCACCCCCCGCTCTCCTGCTGGTAATAGCTCACCTTACCCGATCACTCTCGTTAGTGTGTATAGAAACACACATGGTTTCATGTTCTCTGTGTATATAAATCTCCCCACTGTATTTTCCACTGAACGCATCCGATGAAGTGAGTTGCAGCTCACGAAAGCTTATGCTCAAATCAATTTGTTACTCTCTAAGGTGCCACAAGTCCTCCTTTTCATTTTAACTTTGTTTCATTTTGATCAGGTTTATTTAGACTTTATTTCAAATCATTTTGTTTCAACCATTATATTAATTTTAATGTTTGATATAGTATTGAAGCATCTCAAAAACTAAACATTTTACTTATCAAAACTAGACATTGACATTATGGAAAAGAAACAATTCGACATGGAGATTTTTTGGCCTCTTCATGCTTCTGGAAATCTCGACTTTTTCATTTCATCTGGAATGAAAACAAGCTTCAGGATGTTGTAATTGGCCACAGAATGGAAACCAGAAGTTCCAACAGCTCTACTCCCTTATAGGAAAGGCCTCTACTCGTAATTCATAATGAAGTAATTAGGAAACAGAAAGAAACAGTCATTAATGATGCTTTGCATTCATTTGGCATCTTTGAGGAATTCATAAACATTTGGCAATTAAGCTTTACAGCATTGCAGAGGAATCAAGTAAGTATGGTCAGCCCCATTTTGCACATGGAGAAGTTGAGGCAGAGAGAGAGAGAGAGATTAAAGGCTTGGTTTTGAGAAATACTTAGCACTGAAGCAGCTCCCATTGACTCAGCTGGAGTTCTGGGTGCTCCATCCTTCTGAAAAATCAAGCCTTACATGACTTCTATGGTAATGGACAGGCAGTCTGTGGAAATCCAGGAATAGAAACCAGAGCTCCCAAATCTCATAGCCAGCTTAACTCCACTTAAGTCAGCAGACTTACATCAGCAATGAATTGGTCTCTGTCAAAAACCTAACCTTACTCTTGGTCCAAAGCAGCTTCAATACTAACCCAAGTCGGTGGGCCAAGTGTGGCATAATTGTGTTAAAAAATTATCACTTTAAATTCTCAGGGTTTTTCCTGGTCCTACTTGCAAGCTAAGGGGCTCTGTAAAGAAGCATGCGATCTGAATCAGTTCTATACAGTCTCTAGCACGGTCAGGTGAGTTGCAGCTCTATGTTTTAAGGAGAAGCCTGCTTTGTCTCTCTGTTTGAGTTCTTGTGTGTTATTGTTCTAAATTCTAAGAAAAGATAGTTTTAGATTTCATCCTTCCAGCAAGAGCATCTATGTTTTTAATCTAACTTTTCTGTGTGTATGCTATGACCGTAACACCAAGAAACTGCCCTAATCTAAATCAATAATCACAAATTAAACCCAATCTGAATAAATACCCTTGACCCAGAAATCTTGTATTAGGACCAAGCCTTTCTATGGTTTCATACAGACTGTGAGCCAGTGTGTAGCACAACTGCATATCATTCATGTACTTTTCCATTACTAACAAAAAAAAACCCTCAACTTTATAGAGTTCCTCTGGTTTACTAAAACATTTTGCAGTTGAAATGCTTTCTACCCAAGCTTCTGAATTAGTGATTAGTAAGGAGTTGGGGTTGTGTCAGATTTTGTTAAACTTTGATGTGCGGTAATGTTTCGCAGTAGGGCAAGCCAGTGCTGGAGACTTTGGGCCTTACTGTCACAAAAAGGAAATCTACAAATTTGAATATCATGGAGGCATCTTTCACTAGTCCTTTTTGTTAATAAGATGTCAAACCCCGACCACGTGGTACTATTTTCAGGAAGAAGGGGAGTGGGAGTGATAGTGAAGGGTGGACTCCTGAGGAGGAAACGAGATTTAGGTCTACTTACCCAGATAGTGAAGACAAGTCCAAAGTTACGCTACTCCAGCTATGTAGCTTAGGTCGACTTACCCCGGTGTCTTCACTGCGCTGCATCGACAGGAGATGCTCTCCGGTCTATTTCCCTTACTCTTCTCTGAGAGGTAAAGTACTGGGGGTCAACCGGAAAGCGCTCTGCTGGCAATTTAGCAGGTCTTCGCTAGACCCACTAAACCGACCCCTGCTGCATCAATTGCAGCAGCGTCTATCTCCCCATGGTGAAGACGAGCCCTTTGAGTCTGTACAGGAGCAACACAGGTGCTTAGGATTTCATTTTGCCTCTCTAGCCTCCAAGAGGCACCAGACTGCAGGAGTCCTGGGGATTCTGTGCCATGGCAAAGGCAGCAGGCATGATTTGGTCACTCGTAAAAGGAATAGTGTACGCTGGGCTTTTCCCCTAGTTCTGGTAAAAGCCAAGCTAAAAATTAAATATATAAAACCAGATCTCAATCTGAACCACCTTTGTGAGGGGATTTTAAATTATGAGGCAGAAGGAAGGAAAAATTAGCTTTCAGAAACATTTCTTAGCAACCCATGCTAAGTCTACTGAGCATGTACAGCGACTAGCTAATAAAGATTTCACTCTGGCTGGATGGGAACTGAACAGTCCGGTACTGAAAAGTTCTAAGAAGAGAGTGTATGTTCCTTACTTACAGAACCCTTTTAAATTTGTCAATTTCTTCTTATTTATTTTGGTTTATATAAAGACAGATTCACCAAGGCTCCAGACTCACCCTCCCAGGGATCGTCCAAAACTTGTGAGCTGAGCAGCTAAAACTAACAAAATTTATAAAGTGAATGCATTCATGACCTAATGCACTAGAAAGCTCGATCTTTAATGTGGCATATAAATAACAGATAGCAAAAGCCATTAAAACTAGTCACATTTATGGATTAGTCCATAAACTCTTCAACGTATCCAATATTCTCAAATATATATATAGAAAGAGCAACAATCAACAAACTGATGTGTTCACACTATTGTGATTTGGAGTTTCACTGACTGCATCTTCAAGCTTTGCTGTCACAATTTACATCATCACGGAAACTTTGTGTGATAATTCCTCATAATAAAAAATGTATTCTTAACACATTTTGTATTTTCAGATTACTTAATGCTAAAACATTTTCAAATGCTTTTCATAATGGCAGAATAATCAAGCATCAATTACACTGAGCATACCACAAGAGAACACACCAGCAGATAGTGTGGACAGAAGCGTTAAAGAATATACTGTCCCTATGGCCTGCTATGCTCTTTTTGCACCATTCTGGAAGAAAAGAAGGAACAGAAAGCTAGTCATGTCTCTCTCTGTGAGCAAATAACCAAGGGGCATAGAGAACACAGCTGATTCCTCCACCACAACCCTGTTCTCCCCTGACAGATGTTGAGGGAGAAAGTGTGGCTGGAATGCCTTATACTTAAGCTATTCCTGACTAGTAAAAGGCCCTTGGGAGCCAAATCCAGCTAGTGTAGTTTAAAGCAGTCTGCTGTAAACTATACAGAGGCCAGGTGAGGCACAGATCTGGTCCCAGAATCAGAGCGCTGCAATCAACTCTCTTGCCACCAGGCACAGTGCAGAGTCTGGCCTTTCCTTTGCACTTTGAATTGGTAACGTTCCCAGGAACTTTCCAGAATATTAGAGCGAGCTGGGAAACAAAAATTTCCATTCCAGGAACAAGGCTGACATTTTGCAGGGAAAACAAGTTTGTTCTGATTTGGAACAAAAAGCCAAAATTTCAAAAGAGACAAAAATTCCACAAAGAAGTGTTTCTGGATCGCTAAAAAATTTCATTTCAACTTTGTTTTATCTAATTTCAAGTTTTATATTATATTAAAATGTTCAATATATCTCCATATTATATTGAACATTTGAATAAAAAAAGAAAATGAAACAAAGGGATAAAGTCAAAATAATAAGTTGCAATGTAGTCAAAACTAATCTTCCCCCCATGAAAAATTGACTAGTTTTCATTAGACATTTTAATTAAAAATTGCATTTTTTGACAGAAAACTGCTCGGTTGAAAAATTTTCAATCAGCTCTACAGGATAGGACAGAATCAAGCTATGTATGAACAAGACTAGCTATATTTACAATAGGGAGGTGTCACTAATGGTAATCTCTCCCACATTTTTAACGTGTGAGCAATGTATTTGCACATCTGGGAAATGACAAATAGGCAGAGCTGGAATTATTTCACATATACTCTATGCGCACAGTATATCTGTGTATGTTGGAATACTTTGCATAGTTCTCTGCACATCTGAACAAACACTTTTGACATAAATTAAATTATATATGTTCGATTCTTTCTTCAGTGCCAGAATGATGATATGTAAGTAATAAAGAAGTATGGGTGAAGATTAATTGTTCCATGGTTTTAAATCATTCAACCAGGAAAAAAAACCCTACTAATTTAACGCATTGCACATACTTTCCCATTGACAGATGCACACCAAACCCTACTTGCAGGGCCAATTTTTCTTCTGACCACCCATTACACAGGAGAGAAATCTTTAGATGCCAACTAAGTATTTCTTCTGTAAATAGTGGGCTTTATAAATGTTCTAGATGAAGGATAGAAAGCTTTTTGACTTCTGGTCTATGCTATTACCTTTTAAGACAGCTTTACAATCAATAGTTCTAAAATCTGGAAAAAAAAATTCCAGAAGAGACTTTGTACCTTAGTTTTTAGAGATAAGGAATTTAAGAGATTGTCTGAAGTTGTTGTTTGTTAAAACAAGCATCTGCATACCCATCTGTAGGGTATGTAAATTCACACAATTATTATTCCCCATAATCTTACTGCAACAATTTTTCTTCAAAAGTATATTCATTTTCAAGAAACAGCTTGTACTGAAAACACTTACATTTTATTATTCCTAAATGCTTAACTACCATAACGAATGCTTTATTAATAAATAGCTATCTAGTGCAGCTACTTTAAATTTCACAATTTACATGCAATTCTCTCTCATGGTGAGTAATGCTCTCTTTAAAAGAGTTGCATGGGATGACAAAGGATCAAAAATACGTAAAACAGGTTTATTTCACGTTATCCCATAAGCAAAAGTTGGTTATAGCCAAGCTAATTAAATGTTGTGCAAAGCTGTAAAGTTTATAGGCCCTATTTAATACTCAAATTGGGTACAAAATCTTAATGTGCTCATGTGGACAATCTTCTGACTTGAAAATCTTTGCTGGACACATTCATTTCACAGGTTTCTTACAAAGCAACAGCAAATTAATAACACGATAGAGAGGTCTGCAACTCAGTCCACACAAAAGCATATCTACAATAACTTGCATCAACATAAAGGCCATCAGCACCTGGAATCAGTCTCCAAACAGTTTCTTTTTAGAGTTCTGATGTTTTTTTATTATTATTTCCACAAGCCAATAACTCACCCAGCTTGTAGTAACTGAAGCATGAAGGCTTCTGGACTAGTCTGAATTAAAATGAAACCGCATGCATGATATTTGTTTGTTTCTGGGACCTCAAAAAGCAACCGATAAAAAAGTAAAATATATGAATTAGACGCCAAACCCGTTTAAAAAAAAACTAAACAAATTGTGACCAAAGGCCTCACCTAGAGTGACTGCTTTTTCAAATGCAAACATCCAAGACATTTTGCTATGGATGAGACAGACCTCAAATGTTTTCCTCTGCTTTGTATGTTCTCTCTCCAGGCCCCTTTTTCCTTAAATTTCATGTGGTTTATTGGTTTACCACCTTTTTTTTTTTTTTTTTTGGGGGGGGGGGGTTGAGGGAGGAGGAAAACACCACATTCACTCTTGGCTAGAAACAGCATTGCCAACACTGCAATCGGTTCACAGATGTGTCCATGTCACTGTGCAGCTGGCTCTGCCTCACCTGTGACTGATCATCTACCTCGCAGCTGACATGGATCACCTGTTTAGAAGAGCCAGAGAGGCTCATCTGAGGGGAAAGCTGCAGGAGGGAGACTGGCTCCTGTGGCAGGCCCCTGAGCTGGAGGAAAGATCTCCAGGCCCCTAAAGAAGAACCCAGGTCAGAAGAGAGGCAGGATTTATATGGAGAGCAATTTAGACAAACATCAGGGATAGTTGAGATTATACTTAGCCCTGCTTCAGTGCAGGGGACTGGATGACTTATTGAGGTCCCTTCCAGTCCTATATTTCTATGATTCTATTAACTGTTTTATTGTGTTTGAAGAATAAGCTGTGCTAGGAGGAAGGGCTTGTCAGACCTTGGGAGCTGCATTAATCTTTCCTGGGCTGTGGGGACAGGCCAGCAGCCCTACAAATCAGCCTAGCTTTGCTCCATGACTTCATGCTTTTAATAGTCTACAAAGCTCAAGAAGTTGAAACTTCCTCCTTGGCCCAGATCCTACAAGCTGCTCCATACCAAGTCGATTGATGTAGTGTGGACACAATTTTCGTTGAATACAACTCGGTTGGTTGGGGTGATAAGGTGATACTAGAAATTGAATGGAACACAGAATAAGAAAGATCTACAAAAAGGAGAAAACATGGTTTTGGTGTTAAAGGGGAAAGTGAGGTTGATGATACAGCAAATGGAAATTTAGGAAAGTTGCCAGAAGGGGAGAAAAAGCAGCTCTGCAAGCCAAGAAAAACACATTTCTGTTAGACAGGGGTTTCACCTTCCTTGTTTTGCTAAGAATTCCATGAAGAATCTGACCTGCTTCAAATCAGCCATCAAATAAAAGATGGTTTCATCACTGAGAAAAGTTCTCTCTCTCACAGTTATAAGTGTTTATGGCAACTCACAAGTTTACATTCTGGGATTTAGATGAAGGAAAAGCCAATATTGCCTAGACAGCCCTATATAGCTGCACTCCACTCCATTCTGGAAGCAGAAGCTGTTATGACTTAGATGAGCTGAGAAGACTGATCCCAGCCATGTGCATAATAGGCTAGATTTGACCACAGTTCTGGATATGTGGATCACTAATACCTGATATTAATGTAAAGCTCCTTGCCAGCCTTTCGGAACTTGTTTGATGAAGTACTATTAACAAAATCTTGGAAGACGGTAGCAAATTTATTTCTCTCTCTTCAGCCTGTAACAGCTGCCAATCCATATAGTAACTTCTCAGGCTCTTTTCTGGTTTTGAAGCTTTTCAGCATATGGCTTTGTAGAAAGGCATAACAGCATTCTATAACAAAAGCCTCAACCATGCAAACAGAGTAGCACTTCTGCCAACCCTTCCCAGAACATGAGTCAGGGCTCCAAAAATTATGAAACTATTAAAAAAACATCATGGTCTCTTTGCCAACTTTAGGTTCTTTTTATTTCCTTTCTAGGCCCTTTAGGTCACACTCTCCACATTTTCAAGCTGCTTGTTTGCAACCATGAGAGCTAGTAACTTACTTTTTAAAATGAAAACTGATATTCCGATATAATCTCTTAATTCCTACATCTGGGATTTAAAGAACATCAACAGTAGCAACACTGGATTAGTGCCTTTAGAAACTTCTCACAATCATCAGCACTATGCTCCACAGTAAGAATTTACAGGAATGGGTCTTAAGGCCCTACTGCAGCAAAGTCTTACACGCATGCTTAACTTTACACACTGAGTAGCACCATTCAAATCAGCAGCACTACTAACAGTGCATAAAGTTAAGCTTTGATGCATGTCTTTGCAGGAACACCAAAATTTTAAACCCATTATAATTACAATATCTCTCTCTCTCTGCAAATCTCTCTATTTGTAAACTTTGTTGCTGATGGTATGTGTATCATAACCAGCAGATGCCTACATACTGAAGTGGCAGTAATCTTGGACCTCAGGTCAAAGAAGTCTAAGGTGCACTGTGGAGATGCTTCCTCTTTAGTCATGATCTTGAGGGGGAAAATATACGTTCTAGGAGTAAATTAAGACTTCTGCTTGGTGCAAGTGAATGAGCGTTAGCACCAGTGGAAGCCCTTACATAGACAAGGGCCTGGCACCTTTGCCTACCGAGGCATTCTACCTAAAAAGTCATGGTTCAGGCATGTTGATAGGTAGTATGGACGAAGCTTGCACTATGGCTACTGATCCTGTAAATTTAGGTCTTAGTTTTGTAGGGCAGACATTCTAATACATTTAACCACCACCAAAGTCATTCAAAATTAAAAATTTTTAAGCAGTAAATTCAAAGGAAGAGCATGTTTAATTAATGGTTTGGCAAAACCTTCAGACGCTGCTGAATTTTCTCTGCAAGAAGGCTTCCAAAAGTGATAACCTGAGTCAAGCAAGTTAACATTAGTGCAGGTGGGGATTTTCTCCTGAAATTCTTTAGTGGACATTAGGTTTAAGGAAGAACAACAAGGGGTTATGTCATCCCAAAGTCAGGGCTGGGAGCACTGCAGACACAGAGAAGCTTCCCATATTGTTTGGGCATTCTAGGGGGTTGAGGATGGGAGTTGAGTTTACTGCTTATATAAAACTCTCTGGAAGAAATGTTCAGCTAGAGACTTGTCAGAATGGATTGGTAACTGATGGGTTCCCCTGAGGTGCCACTTGGAACTGGGTTACCACAGAGTTTACCTGACCTACTAGCCTAGGTTCCCTTAACACTGTACTGCTGAGGCAAGCCAGCCAAGTCCTCCCTCAGGCTTCATTGCACTTTACCATCACACATACAGGTAGGAACACACCCAGCTGCAGCTATATACACAAATGTGATGATCAGCTCTGTATGGGAAGGCTTAGCTAAGGAATTGCCCAATATTCAAGTGCACACCCCCCTCTAGAGGATAAACCCAAAATTGTAGCGTCTTACACTGCACAGAGAACTATACAGCATAAGCTCATTGAAATTTGCCCCCTCCCTCAATGTGGAGAGGGATATGCACAACTTTCTGCCCCAAGTTACAATATACACACACTGGTTTAGACAAGACAAAAGTTTAAAATCTAACTTTTGTAGTTATGTGATTATAAGGTTTAGCAAACAGATCAAAGCCGATTACCTAGTAAATTTAAAAAAAAATGCTATCTAAGCTTAATATACTAAAGAAACTGCTTACAAAGAGCAAATTCTCACCCTAAATGTTGTTTTAGGCATATCAGATTTTTTGAAGACTATCTGCATTAGCCTACAGCTTAAAACTTGAGATTTCCATTCAGACTAGACTACCTTCTAGCCTGGGCTCAGTCCTTCCCCCTTGTTCAATCTTTGTCTCTTAGATGTTCACAGCAGTCATCTTGGATAGGGATTCAGTGAAGAATGAACCAGGATCATGTCACTCTCCTGCCTTAAATAGGTTTTACATATGACAGGAATCCTGTGTCTTCCAGTGTCCCTTCTAATTTTTCCCACCCACGTGTGGAATGAATTTTGTTATGTCCACCAACATGGAGGTGGTATGACACACATGAATTTTATGTGCACCAATATGAAGGTGATGTGTCACACCACCTCTATATTAGTGCACATAAAATTCATGTGGGAGGGGGCAAGAGGTTTGGTGAGTGGGAGGGGGCTCAGGCTGGGGCAAAGGGTTGGGTGCAGGGGTATGAGGGCTCCAGTTGGGGGTACGGGTTCTGGGGTGGGGCCGGAGATGAAGAGTTTGAGGTGCAGAAGAGTGCTCTGGGAATATGGTGGGGAGAGAGGACTCCTGCCAGCTCTCTCCCCACAGAAGCACCTGGGCTGGGGGGGATGGGGGGGAAGATGCCTCCCCCTGCCACAGCACCTCCAGGGCTAGGGCTGCAGGATAGGTGCCCCTTTCCTGGGGCCAGTAGGGACAGGCCACCCCAGGTGTCTGGGGATAGGCCGCAGCAGAGTTGGGGCTGGCAGAAGGGCAAGTCCAGGCCGACTTGGCTGCAGCAGGTTGGGGCAGCAGATTGGAGCTGGGGTAGGGGGCCCCCTCCTCCAGCCGGTCCCCAGCCATGGCAGGTCCCGGGCGGGCAGATTCCCTGAGCGCTTGCGCAGCACTAAATAGGCAGCTGCGTGACCATGTGGCTTACAGGGAACTTAGATTCCCATCCCCCGGTGAGTGGAAAAAAGTACTACTATGATTCATGGAGTCCGGTATCAGGTGACTTGCTCACATGATCTTGCAGCCATAACTCAAAGGCTGTTTGCAGCATCCCCAGGAAGGCTTTCCAGGAAGGTGAGAGATTAGTATCTTCAAAGACCTATTGTTTTCCCTAATGGCCCTTCCAACCAGCAATCTAGACCGATTGCATTCTGTCTAGTGGATGTTCCCCAGGTGTAAACACATTTGTAATAGTTGAAAATATTTCTAACTTGAGATACAAATATGATATGTGCATACAAATAGGATAATCCTATTCCACAAATCATAACCTTTCCAATGATTTCACATGACCCATCTTAATTATGCCATAATCATATTAGAACAATGTCTCTCTGAAGAATATGGGGCATAATACCACAGTGACCATTTGGAGTAACCCAGAATCCTGCACTAAAACCCTACCAAGAAAGGGTAACAGTGCTCAAACTCAAACTCCCCTTCCTCCCCCTCCCCCATCATTCTGCCCCCGGCCCTGGGACAATGCCACTTCAACCTTTTTTGGCGGCCCCAGCACATGTACAAACACTGGAGTGAGTCAACCTGTTTGGCAACAAAACATTTCACGAGAAGTTGCTGACATCAACATTTTCCATTTGAGAGTTTTTTCCAGGATTGAATTTTTTTTTTTAAAGTGTCTCATTTACCACAAACCCAGTTTTCAGTAAAAGAAAAGAAAAACTTCAGTAATTTCAAAAATTGAGACAAATTGCAAAAAAATGTTTGCAAAAAATGGGTCCCTTTAGAACCTTGTGAAATAGAAACCACTTCAGAACTATTTTTAAAATCATTTTGCTGTTTTTCAACAGTCTACTGCTTAGTATCAATTTTTGCCTAACTAATATTTAGTACCAGTTTGGCTTCTGTGATGTGAAAAACTGCCTCCTACTTGTGTCAGACAACTAGTAATTTCACATCGCTACTAAACAGTGTTCAGTCATTTCTGATGTAGGCCTGCTTTGAACCTGCTTTGATGGCCTAGAGACAAACTTCCAAATTCAAACACATAATTACCATTTCATCTAGCCTCTAGAAAATGTTGACATACTGCAGCACCCTTTAGCATTGTGTTTTTAATCAGCCAGCAATTAGTCTCACAAATGAGGGGTCAGATTTATAAAGATATTTAGGTGCTTAAAAAGAAAAGGAGTACTTGTGGCACCTTAGAGACTAACCAATTTATTTGAGCATGAGCTTTCGTGAGCTACAGCTCACTTCATCGGATGCATCCTGTGGAAAGTACACAAGATCTTTTTATACACACAAAGCATGAAAAAATGGGTGTTTACCACTACAAAAGGTTCTCTCTCCCCCCACCCCACTCTCCTGCTGGTGCTTAAAGATACAGATAGGCATCTAGTAGAGTTTACTAAAGCATCTAAGGCTTTGTCTATATTTGCAGCAACACGTCGCTCCAGGCTGAGTGAAAGGCAGGTTGCACCCACAGCAAGGTGTGCTGCAACATGCAACGGTGAAAGGCTCTGGGAAGGGGGAGGCAGCGCAGAAAGACTCCAGCAACAGGGAGCTGACAGATCCTTTCCCTGCTGCCTCTCCCCTGTCAGCTCCCCCCCCACACACACATACCCCAGAGCCTTTCATTGCAACAGGGAAAGACGCTTGCAGAGGGATGCTACACTGCTAAAAACAGCAGTGTGGATGTGGGAGGCACTGCTTTGGCATGTAGAGAGCCACACAAGGATATTTTAAGATGTTAGTGTGTCTGTACTCTACTTGCCTAAGCAGTGCCCTCATCTTCACATGCCCAGCTAGCAGGTGTGTAAATACCAGTGGGGTCTATACTCTACACGCCAATATAAGTGTAGACCTACACTAAGTGAGTGAGGCATGTAATCCCCACTGTCAGACAGGTACCTACACATGCAGATACCTAGGGACTTTTCCAAATCTGACCCTAGAACTAATATAAAGCCATGGATCACCAGTAAAGACAGAGAAAAAGGGCGATTTTAAAATCAGGGGGGAAAAAAATGTAGTTTTTACCAATATCTTTATACTTTAAGGCACCTTTTCAAGGTTAAAAAAGCACCCTACAGTTCCATATGTACGCAATGCAATTTCAGTGTTTAATAATAGAAACTGATAGTTTTACACAGACAAGAGTACAAAACTAAGTTGTCTGGATATTTAATTGAGATTATACTTAATTATAAGATTAACAGTCCCCTAAAGTGACATGATGAAGCAGTACCCATAAATGAGACATACAGGTTTGATAGGACTGCAAGGTCATTAAGCATGATGATATAAATGGTTCTCTTTTTGGGAACAGTGTTAGTAGCCTATAAAGTTGACCAAGGTAAACTATAAACAATATGGTTTGTTATCTGGTGTTATTCTGTATGAATTATACAAAAAAATTCGATCACATCTTTTCTGTGTGCAATATCTTGGGAATTTTGTCTAAAGGAAACATACTTTATCTATTTGCCAAGTGCTTTCAGTAAATTCTTTAAGTACACCCTAGTGCCAAGATTTGCAAATTGTAATCAAAATCTGGCGCGTTCTTTTGTTTATTTCTTCTGCTGCTATGTAAACACTGAGGAAGCCACATGGGATGCTAAAATAGCCCTTGTGTGTGAAGGCATCATAAATTTTTTGTAATAAAGACATATTTCTCTAGGGGTCAAATCCCAGTCCCACAGAAGACAATGGAGTTTTACCATTAACTTCAGCTGAGCCATGATTTGGCCTTTAAATGAAAACTAACTACTGACTGCAGATTTCATGTAAGTAACATTACTATTAGATTTGGTGCCCAAATAAGTTAATTTCATACAAAAATCCCTTCCAAGAGACATAGTTTCCAAGATGCTTCTAAATATTTCATTCTTGCTTTTACTATGAAACACGCAGTTTTTGCTGACATTAAGGATTCAGTTAATTAAGACAAATTATTCAGACTACTCTCGCCTCTTTCAGTGTTAACACATCTGAAGTCTGGTCAAAGTAGAACACTGTTAAAGAATTAACTGTTCTTTCAGAGTTTAGCATCTACAGATCTTAATCCTGATGAATCAGATGAGCAGGAGCATATGTTCCACACCAGTACATAGGGATTTTGCCACGTAACTCTTGTTAATGCCAGTGGAAGAATCAAGATGCAACCTAAGTCCCCTATTCAAGAAAGCACTTAAGCACATGCTTAATTTTAAATCAACAGGACTCAGTTGCTGGGTCAGGAAAGGCATTTAAGCATGTGCTTAAGTGCATGGTACCAAAGTATAACATAAATCAATTTAATACCACCTAATTACCAGCTAGGTTATTTTAACCAACATGGGTTCTTCGGATACACCATTTACCATGCCCATAGACGTTACATCCGACATTAGCAAGCTCATGAAAATAGATTTCAGTGGTTTTCAACTTATTTACATTTGCGGGACACATATGCAGCTGTCTGTGTGTTATGTGGGCCACATCGATGCAACGTATACACTACCTGTACAGCCCTGCGGATGTCACATGGGCCACAGCTATGTGCTGATTGGGCCACAAGCAACCCGCGGGCCACACATTGAGAACCACACATTCAGGAGTAATGGTCTCAAGCTGCAGTGGGGGAGGTTTAGGTTGGATATTAGGAAAAACTTTTTCACTAGGAGGGTGGTGGAATGCGTTACCTAGGGAGGTGGTGGAATCTCCTTCCTTAGATATTTTTAAGGTCAGGCTTGACAAAGCCCTGGCTGGGATGATTTAGTTGGGGATTGGTCCTGCTTTGAGCAGGGGGTTGGACTAGATGACCTCCTGAGATCCCTTCCAACCCTTATATTCTATGAACCACTGGATTAGATTCATAGTTTTTAAGGCCAAATGGGAGCAGCATGAGAACCTTATCTGACCTCCAGCATGACACAATCCATAGAATTCAGCCAAATACTCTCAGTTTCAATACACATGCTAGGATTCTCCCAATTGACAACTTTTCTATGCTCAATCCAGGAGAGACTTTATAGTTCAATCCTACGAAGTGCTGAGCACTCTGAACCCAATCCAAAGCATTTAAGCAATGTGCAATTCCACAGAATTCAATGGGATGATGCACACGCTTAAAATAGGTGTACGCTTAAGTGGTTGATGGATCAGAGCCAGAGTGCTCAGCACCTTGCCGATCTGAGCCCTTAAAATAGAAATTTAACAAAGTTTTAGACGAATCTTTTATTCGGTGGGCTAAATCTACTTACCCAACAGCAGGAGGCTAGTAACTAAAGCCAACTAACTAAAGCATTTGTTAAGTTTCTTTTATTGCTGCTACACTGTAAATAAGATGTAAAACTCCTATGAATGGCCATGCCAGAATACAAATGGCATTAGACATTTTTTCAACCTCAATTTCCCAAGAATTTTTGCTGGTAGAAAAAAAATAAAATAAAACTAGAATCTAAATGGGACCAGTTGACCCTCCCTCCCCCCCCACCCCCCCGACCTTTCAGGGTGCCACCTGATGTATTGGGGTTTCACTGAGCCTGCCTCTTCCACTAACCTGGGTGACCTCTCCCTGTTTTGCTGAATCAGGCTCTCTGGCAGCACACACGCAGATAGGGACGCACCAGCAGTAAAATCGGAGTCTGCAAGCAGCTCTCGATGGGAAGATTCAGAGAGGAAATTGCCCAGCACTCAAGTGCAGCTCCCCTCTGGAAAGTACACCCAAAATAATATGGTCTTCCACGGTAGAGAAATCTTACAATGGAAGCTCAAATTCTCCCCATCCCTCAACGTGGAGGAAGATATGCACAACTTCTTGCTCCCCGCCCCAGTTATAAATTGCACAAACTGGGTTTTATAATAAACAAAAATAAGTAACTACAAAGGCAGATTTTAAGTGATAAGGGACAGCAAATAGAACAAAGCAGATCACTAAGTAAATAAAATAAAACACGCATACTAAGCTTAAGATCTTAAAGAGACTGGTTTCAAGAAGTAATTTCTCACCCTAAATGTTGCTTTGGGGCAGGATGCAGAAATTCTTGAAGGTTAGCTACCCTGCTTGCAGCTTAAATCTTCAGACACCATATTCACAGATCAGACCCCTTTTCCAGCCTGGGTTCAACTCTTCCCACCTCCCCACACCCAGTGTCTTTTTTTCCTCAGATCTTTCCTGCTGTCATCCTGGGTGGGGATTCAGTGCAGAGTGAATGTAGATCAACTTACTCCCCAGCCTTAAATAGAATTTACATCAGGTGGGAACTTTGTTTTCTCCAGTCTTTACCTCCCCCCTCCTTTTAGTGGAAAAAATCACTAGAAGTCCAAGATGGTGTTTAATACCAGGTGACATGACCACCTGACCTTGTAGTGTCAAAGCAACATCCCAGCTTCTCAGGAAGGAGAGAAACTAGTATATTCAAAGTCTTATGGTTTCTTCCTAATGGCCCAACAAGACTGATAGCCTGCTAGGTCTGGTGGGTGTTTCCCATGTATACACACAGTTGTAACTGTTGCATAGTCAATACTCCTAACTTTAGATACAGAAATAAAACATGCATACAAATTGGAAAAAATCATATTCAGTAAATCATAACCTTCCCAAGGATCTCACATGACCCATCTTGAATAAAAACATCTTAGTTATGCCATATTCATATCATAACAATATTTTTATGAAGAATATGGAGTGTAATGTCACACTAAACACAGCAAAACAGCTACCTCTAAATTTTAGGATTATATGCTAGAGAATCTATGCCTTGCAGACGTTTTCTCAGTTGATTAAACAAAAAATAAAGGGAGATTTGTATCTATCAGTTTTGCGGTCTATGTGCCTTCTGTAAGTTGTGGGAATGCACAGCACTGGATTGACATGACCTGTTTTACCTCCAGTTGTTTCATCGTTTGTATGTAAGCACATTCTGTACCACTGATATAGTTACACTAGTGTTGATTAACGAAAATTAGATGAAACAAACAATGCTGCAAGTGTCATCCAGATTTTCATAATGGTATTCTTCCAGTTTCACTTACAACTCTTAGCTTCAAAGTAGGGACTTCAATAGGACCATTTGCGTGTGCAAAGTCAGAAGGATCTGGACCCGAATCCCCTTCCCCATCACTACTGCTGTTGTATACATACATTTGGAAGTTTCTAGTCTGGAAGAGAGGCAGCTCAAAGAGACCAACAGAAGCAGCCAACTGTTTAAACAAAAGATGAATTTGTCTCCTCAAATAAAGCTGCTTTACTCTTTCATGCAGGATACACCTTTTGGTGTAATGTGCCCTTTGGGGTTACAATGATGGGCTAGCCAATTACTCAGAAGGAAAAATAAATTGATTAATGGATCATTTTTGGTGCACTCTGCACTTTTGAATCATAAATTCCACAGAAAACCAGGTAAATGGAGCATAACTTATTAATGAACAGAGTCCTAAATATCAAATGTTCTGCTGTGAATCATCAGCTGGAAATGTAAAGCCTTCATATCACACTAGTTCTATCATGCTGCAGTGATTTAGGAATGTACAAACTCTGCTATCTAGTACTGCAAGATAATCTGTAAAACAATCTACTGTGCTTTAAATAAAACCAGTATAGCTGCAATGAAGAGTCAGCCAGACCTTCAAACTTTGACCTCCAAAGAAGGTGAGCTTACAGCCCTCACCTTGCTTTGTAAGCCTGAAAGCATCATTAAGCTTGTGATGTATTGCAAGACTTACTAAAGACACACACACACACACACACTAAATCTCGCCACAAAGCCAGTGGAAATTCAAACTGCTTCTAGTGAGGAATCCAATAAAGCCACTGATCTGTAAAGTAACTTTGGACCGAGGTCCCTGCGTGCTCCATAATTTCTGCTCTATGGTTGTTGTGGGAAAGGGATGATCTGATGGCCCCAGACTTTGAGTGCACTGAAGTACAGATTAAGCCCTGAAGCACCAGTTAATTGACTTTTGAGAGTGAATCTAAAGTGAGGAAGAGAAAATGGTGGACCATGGAGTGAATCTCCAAATTGCTCTGGCATGTACTTTCTATTTCCAGGAATATTTAGAAAGGGGTGGGGCGCGGGGGGAAGAGAAGAAAGGCATAAGAAAAAATGTGAGCAACATATATGCTTTTTAAGCATATGAAAGAGGGAGAGCTGGACATGCTAATATGAGTTATTCACTTAATATTGCCCTATCCCCATTTTCTGTCCTTGTTGCTACCATTGTTATATAATTGCAATAAATCTTATACAAAGTGTGTCAATAGAAAGGCTTAAGTGGCTCACAGGCTAAATGGCGCAAAGCCAACCTTTAGAGACATGTTAGAAAAGTATGTGAATCATAATTAGGGCCATTCATGGCAGATAGGCTAGAACTTTGAAATGCAAACCTACATGGTTAGAAATTGGAGGCAATACTAATTATGTGTGTGTACTCACGTCTTGTTAGAGGTTTACAGTGTAGTCAAACAGTCCCTGTCTATGCTGTATTCTGTTACTTCAGAGATCAAAAGGACATGTTAACATTTAAATGAACTGTAAACATAGTAATATCACTATATTCATCTCTCTTTGAAATGTATAGCAAATCACCTGTGAATGATGGAAAAACAGTCAAGTGTCTTATGTTAATCTATGTAGCTAATTACCAGTGATGCTTAGGAAATAGGTCTACTTCAAAGTCTCCATGATTGCCTATTGTTCACCTAAGAACTCCAATTTGTCAAGAGAAGGCCTGGAACTGTATAAAAACCCCTTGGGTCCTGATCCTTTTTATTTCAGATCTGCTTAATGCTTCATGCAGGGGAAGCTTAAGCCATAAGGCTGAGATCTCCATTCCTGATCTGGATCACCCTGAATATGAACAGTGGACTATAGCATATGGGCTAATTCTGAAAGACCTCTTTCCAACTACAAAGCTCACCAGCTCTACTATGAATCTGATCTCAGAACTGTACCCATGCCTGTATGTATGTTGATCCTTTAACCAATACTCTTTCCTTTTTTTAAAATTTGTGGTTTAGTTAAAGAATTGGCTGTAAGCGTGTATTTCGGTAAGATCTGGAATATTCATTAAACTGGGAGGTAATGTGTCTGATCCTTTCGGATTGGTAGAACTTTCTTACATGATGAATAAGATTTTCAGCAATCCTCATCATATTTGACTTGGGTGTTTGGGTGGAGGCCTGAGGCTGGGTTACTTCAAGAGAACTGTGTTGTTAGATTTACCAGGCCATCACAAAACAGCTTCTGTAATACCTTACTGGTTACGCAGAAGCTAAGTATTGGAATATCCACCAGCTTTGGGTATTGTCTGCCCCATTCTTTGCAGTTCACCCTACTTGAGCGACCTCAGTGCGGCTCCCCCGGGATTCTGGTCACAGCCTATACGAGAGTTATTCTTCACTTAATATTTCCCCACCCCCATTTTCTGTCCGCCACCAACACCCGTTTCTCATAGGTTTCCTTCCCTCAAGCTACCACCAGGTTCTCCTCACTGACTCAAAGAGCCTAGTATAACTCTCCCGACTGTTCATGTCTAAAAGCCGTAAGAACTTTTACTGACTTCACATCTCCTGAAGTTTTCTTTTGTTTTTTAATATTGAATTCTTTGATGGAGGAATCAGTAGCAGATCAGACTAGTTGTCTATCTGGTCTGGCACCCTGTTTCTGACCATGACCGAAAGCTACAGAGGAAGGTGCTACAATCTATATAATAGACAGACAATTATGGAATAACCAGGGTGCAGGGGAAGTTTCCTTTTAGACTCAAGTACTTAGTGGTTGGTTTTTGCCTTGAAACATTAAGCTTTACATACTTTGTATATATTTTTATCTTGACTAATGTAACTATGTATGCTCTCACAGTCTATATTCTTCTTTCCTCTTCTCGCGAATCTTGTTAAGCACGGAGACAATGATATCTTGTGGCAGAGAATTCTACAGGTGAATTGTGCACTGTGTAGGTTTCCTTATCAGTTTTAAAGGATTACCTTTCATCTTCACTGACTCCCCTTTCTATGTTATTGAGAGGATAAAAAAGTGTGCAATTTACTGTCTCAATAGCATTCATTATGATACCTACTTTATCACTTCCCCTTTCAATCCCATTGATTTCAGTGGGAGTTGATACCTAAATGTCTTTGAGTATCTGGGTCCTCCTCGCTAAATAGTCCTAAATCAAGCTCTTACCTGAGATTTCTAGGTCTCTACTTGTAACAATAACCCTAGAGATAATCTGGTATAGTCTTATTTTCCCCCTGCATTTCTTAATGTTCTAATAAGCCTCTTCAGATACTCCAAGCCCAACTTTCAACAGTAAATGAGAAATTAGAAAATAAAAAACAATATATACTGACAATTGTCCGATCCCCATGCCAAACACAGAACTCATCATCCTGCTTTATATATCTGTAAGGATCCATGGGATTAGAACCCAGGTCTGTGGAGCCCGGGGCGGCTAATGTTCCCATGTTGCCACTGGGAAGCCTTGCAGTGCCATGTACAAGGAGCACTGTGGAGATTAGGAGCTCAGAAAGCACTGACCTAAAGGGCCAGAGTGACAGCACCCTGCATCCCTCTGATTAGATCACACTTACCATCTAAGCCTGGAGTTGTTGGGCAACCGCACAAGACTTTCAGCTTGCTGCAGCTTCAGACCTCACCTCACCTGCCAAGCCTCAACGCCAGCCTGACTTCAACCCTGACTCCTGCCTACTGATTTTGGCTCTCAACTCTTCTGACCACCACGTCATGGCCATACCTTGAGTCCGTCGCGCCAGCCCAGCAGTAAGCTCAGGTCTGAATGCCTATGCCGTTGTCCTTTACAATATCCTCTTATAAACCAAATGTGGGGAGCCAACACAATGCCCTCCTATCAAGCTTCTGGGTGAGAGACCCTTCACGAAACACTGAAAATCTTCTGGGACTATCAAGTAGGGCAAAACCTGCAGGCAGATGGCAACAGCCAGACTGAAAAAGACCAGCAGCAAAATCTTTGCCTCACTGAAGTTTCCCATTGACATTAATGGGAAGTTGCAGGTTGCAATATTATTTTTAAAGTTCTGCCCAGCTCAGAATTTGACATTGTCCTCCTCAGCTAGGTCAGAGCTACCCAGTAAAACTCAGTCTACCGCCTACTGACGTAAAAAAAATATATAGGATATAAAAAACTTGATTGGAATAAATATCAAAAATGTATCTGGTGAAGACCAGTACTGTGAACTACAAAGTCAACTATAATTAACGTCATCAAGTATTCAACATTTTTCTATTTCGTTTGTCTATTTTTATCCAACACAGATTCACTGTGTATCTTCCTGTGGCTGTCGTCACGGATAAGTGCTCCTAGTGTTGAGTATGTTTAACCTAGAGGATTTTAAGAGCTCCCTTAGACTATGCAGTGGTGCTATTTAGTTATCTGTGATCAGTTGGCTAAGTAAGATTCTCTAGTTAATCAGTATTTATGGTAACCAAGGTATTTCCTGTAAGGAAGCATACTAGGGACTAGTGCAAGCATTGCAGTTACCATATCTATTGCCTTTAGCTAAAATATGCAAGTGTTCTGGTACCACCATTCTACCTCTGCTCCTCATGTCCTCCAGAAGAACAGTGACAGGGAGGCAAGTAGGGATAGCTTATGTAACTTAATTGTGCAGAACAGTCCACTTTCTCAGCAAAAGAGCAGTTGGATAAATTCCCCACATCTCCAAAGTCAAATAAAAATTCACTAGCTGTTGAAAACAAACAATACTTGGAGTGCGGGAAAAATATTCACAGTTCTAATTATGTACATGGTCTAACAAAAAGAATTCTACTAGTCAGATTCCCCAGTAGTCACCTGCCTAGTAGCAGCATTTTGAGACAGATCTGCTCAAGCACATGTCTTGAGCAAAGAAGAAAACAGCTCCCACCCACCTGCCGTTGGTACATTTTAAATTTTGTGAACCTTGTCTACCTCCACAGCTTTCTTCTAAAATTAATGCACTGGTCAAGTGCTATGAATAACCTTGTCAGTGGAAGCCAATTTCTTTATTGTCACAAACATCATTAATTTTTTTTTGTGCGTGCGCATATGCTTAGAATAATGGCTTTTCTACAAACCAAATGGGAAAACGTGATAATGTATTTCCATGGGCAAAGCTTGAGAACATTGTAAATTACCTTGCTTAATGGACTTTGGAATTTAGTTATCCATTCGAAAACTTCAGACCTTCAGCAGGACCAAATCAAATGGTTTAGTCCTCAGAAAGCAATCACAATTTTACAGCTCTTTGGATGCAATTATTTACGTCTGTTCAATTTTATAAAACAAATGTCCTTTGGAATAAGGCTTACAGAGAGTCCACTGTCATTTCCTTTGATAAATCACAGATACCACTACTCACTTCAAGTAAAACCTTATTCTGCAAGCAGTCCCAATGATTTCAAGAAACAAAAACTACTCAAGGGGATTGGTGGTGTGGAGGTGGAGCCTGGCCCTAAAGTCGTGCCACAGCGTAAATACTTCCTAGGGGTTCCCTCCCCCCGCCCCCGGTAGTTAAATCCACCTCTCCATTAGCTGTAGCTACACCAGAGATTATGTTGACCAAACTACAGGCTCAGGGTGCAAAATTTCACAGCTTTAAGCACCGTAGCTAGGTTGATTTTTTTTTTTTTTTTTTTTTTTTTTTTTTTTAAAGAGTAGACCAGTTATCACACTAAAAATTTGGTGAAATTTTGAGCAATATTGTTAAAAAACAAACTTTGATAATTCTTCCATATCAGGTAAATTCCTTCCAGGCCTCCAAAATGTGCATAGGCTCACGACTGAGCAGCACGCTGCCGCACCCCATCATTTCGTCCCCCAGAACCAAGGCATGTGCTCAAGTTCTCTAGCACACTGATTTCCTTGATTGTACCAATCAAGCAGTTCAGGGACCATGCTAATTTCAGTGCTCTTCAAGGCTAAATTTTCATCCTCAAACAATTTTACATCCCCATTTTTATACAGGCAACTGATAATCTTCGCAAAAGGGGGTGTGCACCAATGTTACAGACACATAGGCATATACTGGTTCCCAACTGTAACCCACTGGTCAGCGGGTTTTACATGTATCCCCTTTGTGCCTGATCAATAGAGGATGAGAGTCTGTTGGGGCCCCACTCAAGATCTTTAGCTCAACCTGTAGAGACTCATGCTTTCAGCACTGTAGGTGTCCCTGGTTCACATGGTATCTTGAAAGGATTAACTATGTGGAGGCAAATGGACCTGGAATTTTTGCCTTGACAAGCTTTCATATTAATCCTGGAAATAAGATCAGCCCAACCCTAAAGTATTTCAAAATTTGGTTAAAATAGGACCATAGGAATGGCCACACTGGATCAGATTAGTTTAGCTGTCCTAGGCCAGTATCTTGTCAGTACCAAATGCTTCAGAGGAAGGCAAAAACAAACACTGCAGTAGGCCGTTAGAAAATAACCTATCCAATGGGAAGTTTCTTCCCAACTCCCATTACATAAAGGTTGGCTAGGCCATGAAAGCATGATTGTTTATAACCCTTCCTGAATTCTTGGGTTTGTTTTAAATCCTTATTTTAATGTTAGATGTTCTCATTATTAGAAATTATCCAACCTTTTTTGAATCTTGTTAAGTTTTTCGATGTCAATGACATCTTGTGACAATGAGTTCCACAGACTATTTGAATAAGGGAGGGGAGGGAATATTTCTTCGCTTATCTTGCAGGCAGGCAGGCAGGCAGGCAGGCACACACCCACCCATCCACCAGTACAACACTGATTTACAAAAAAAGCTACACTGCGGACTAATGTCTTTCAGGGCATTATGAAAAGTATAAAACATGGCTAGAGTGCAGAGGTTTCAAAACTGAATTCTGTGCACGCACAGAACTATATATATTTACACACACCTATATATTCATATGTAATAAAACAGGTACCCACGGCATTTATTTTAGCTGGCAACCTGGAAGCAGCAGCATCATGAAAAGATCTATTGTTTTGTTGTGTTTTTTTAAATGCCAGTGTAACAACAACTCAGTGGGTTTTGTGGTTATTCAACTGAAATAAAAATCAATTCTGGGATGAGTTCCTGTGAGCCAGATTTCTCTGGGAACTCAAACGTCTGCAAAGCAGTGTTTATAAATGGAAGTGTTAACACAACTTTAAATATAGTGTCATCAGAAACAGTTATATGGCAGCAAGTCTAATTGCAAGTCACATGGTAAGATACTGGATTTGTCACATGACCGGGACCCATTAGACACTCTACAGACTGCTTTTGTGTTGTTTGTTTTATCGCTCTCCAGTTTGAACAGTGGTGTTCGTTTGTGGACTATGCTGGGATTAGCCCTTTTTATCTTCCCATGCTTTGTTTCCCACATGTAGATTTTATTGGCCTGTATTTGTTTCAATGCATCAGAAACGGTGTTGTTTTGATCCATTTCTGTATTGGTCATACCTGAACACCCACCCTCAGGAGAAACACTTGTGTTCAGCAGGTGTCCCCCACATCAGCAGGACAGAATGGGAACCCTTATAATTGCCCACCCAAGTCTGAAATATTCTGATGTCCCAAAACCATCCGATCATTAGGGTATGAGATGTCTTCACAAGCACAGTCTGAAGAATAGAATGAGCTATTCTTGAGGATGGTTTCTCAACCAAAATGGTCTATTTAATTTCTTCTTTACTGAACCTGGTTAGAGCTGGCTTTTTTCTCTGGCGCTAGCCTGATTGCATTTGTCCACGCACAGCACATACTGCAATGGAATTTACTCCACTTACAAATCTTTTAAAAAGTGACTGTTTTTGTTTTAAGTCAATTAACCTCAGTTGCTGCAACTAACTAGGGTGCACAAATGGCTGTCAGGCGTGCTTAACTAGTTCAATAGGCCATTTAACGCCTTTGCACACATGCCTCTCTGCACAGCTGGTGCCCTGATGTTAAACAGGCTCGTGACCCTAATGTAGCAGCAAGCAAGACCTTCACTCAATGAAGGGTGACTGTGGAGACCGTGTCATTATTCAAGACAGTGTATGGCTTAAAGCAAGGAAGGAGTTCATTAGGGAATGCAGCCAAAGAATTCGGAACACAATATGCCCTTAAGAGCCTCTAGATCAGGGGTGGGCAAACTATGGCTCACAGGCTGGATCCGGCCCCTCAGGGATTTGGATCTGGCCCGCGGGATTGCCCCCCGTGGTGCCACAGGCCCCGCACCGCTCTCAGGAGCGGTCGGTACTACATCCCTGGGGCCCCGGGGGGGGGGGGGGGGGAGGGGAAGGGAAGGGCAGAGGGCTCCTTGCATTGCTCTTGCTTCCAGGCACCACCCCCTGCAGCTCCCATTGGCCGGGAACGGGGAACCGTGGCCAATGGGAGCTTCGGGGGAGGTACCTGGAGGCAAGGCAAGGACAGCGCGCGGAGCCCTGTGCCCCCGGGGGCCATGCAGGGACATGATGCTGGCCACTTTCCGCAGCAGCACAGGGCCCTGGCCGGCGGGCAGGGAGCCTGCCCTGGCCCCGGTGCATGCCACTGCTGCCCCAGAGTCACTAAGTAAGTGGCGCTGGGCCGGAGCCCAAACCCCTCCTGCACCCTGCCCCCCAACTCCCTGCCGCACCCTGCACCCCAACCCCCTGCCGCAAGCCCCCTCCTGTACCCTGCAGCCCTCCTGCACCCCAACTCCCTGCCCCAAGCCCCCTCCCACAGTCTGCACCACTCCTGCACCCCAACCCCCTCCGGCACCCTGCACCCCTCCTCTGCCCCAATCCCTTGCCCTGAGCCCTTCCTGCACACCGCACCCACTCCCTCCCACACCCCAACCCCCTGCCCCAGCCCTGCATACAATTTCCCCACCCCGATGTGGCCCTCGGCCCAAAAAATTTGCCCACCCCTGCTCTAGATTGATGCTTTACTTCTCCAAGGAAGGATCTGACCAAGCCTCAGTTTACCCACTGGTAGGTAGTTTACCTCCGCTTCTCACTGTGGAAAGTTATACCTGAAATGTCCACCCATACCACAGTGACACCAAATAAGAAGAACCCAGCCCTTTGCAAGCCATAGCTCCTTCTCGAAGGTCTGAGAGACCATCCACCCTAGATTTCCAGTGTTCATAAAGTACTGAGCCTCCCTGGCCTGCAGCCCTCTTTCAAGGGTCTGTGCAACCTCCTTCCCCATGCTTTGCCTTAGGCTCCAGCACAGAGGGCTTATACAAGGAAGCAGCTGTCCATCAAAAACTTAAACCATCTCATGCTTCACATTTCCCCCATAGGTTTGCTTCCATGCTCGCCTGCCTCTTAGGCCTCCTTTCCTTCCCCATCATTCTGCAGACCTCTCCCCAGCCCCTCCCACAGCATTCTCCACAGGTCTGTCTCCGTTCTACCAGCAGCTACTGCTCTCTCTCTCTCTCTCTCTCACCAGCTCTCTTCCACTTGTAAAGGAAGGGAGCCTATTTATAACCTGCATCTTTTTTCCCAGCATGCCTTGCTGTCAGCCTACAGTTCACATCAGTTCCTCTGTTAACAATAAGCCCTAGAATGCTGGACCAGGATAGTAACAAGATGGTGCTGAGCCTGGGCCTTCCCTTGGGGTGCCACCATACCCCATTCCCAGCCTTTGTCCATGTCAGGGTAAATACTTGGAATTCCACGATACTAATGAGAACAGTGATGGCTGACACTCAAAATAAAGAGGATAGGAACACAATATTTAAATAGTTCCTTTCATCTAAGGATCAGAAAGTGCTATAAGAAGGTATTTAGCAGTTGGAAAATTAGGCCCATATATTGCGGGAAAGATTGTGACCAGTTCTGCATGTGTAATGCTGACAGACCCCGGTCATCGGCGGGGTGGGGGGGGGGGGGGATCGAACCTGGGACCTCAGGAGCTTATGCATGAGCCTCTACTGCATGAGCTAAAAGCCATATGACTGTTAGTTAAGACTGTAGAACAAACTCATTAATCTCTCTAAGTGGTCTCGGTGCCACTAGATGCAACAGAGCACCACGCCCAGGAGGTGTGTGTTACACACCTGGGTGTACAGGATGGGGATTAAGAGGTTCCCCCCCCCCCCCCCCACCTGCATACCTGTAACAGCAGCAATCACAAACTTTGCACTGCCTGTCCCAGAGCAGGGACAAAGGAGAGCACATGCAGAACCATTCTAAACAGCGTAACAAGCTCCTCCAGTCCCTGAAGTTCCGGGACCATTACGGCAGTCATTATTCCTAAAGCTAAAACAAACATTTTATACATCGTGGGTGGGATTTTCCGAAGTGGCTAGTGGTTAACCCAACTCTGTGCCCACTCAAGCCGAAGGTCAAACTCCTACTGACTTCTGTGGGAGCAGAGGTAGAACAATGCTGAGTGCTGGTTAAAATCCGACCCTTGAAAAAGGAATTGGAGGTGGAGTCATGGCAAAATCATGAGCAGGGAGAGAAATGTAAGGCTGTAAACTGCACTGAAAAGACCAAGGTCAGTGGCAATGACGAAATCTAGAGAGAGGCTTGTTGATGAAAACCCAAAACTCACAAGTCTAGTCAGAGCAGCCACTCTTATGTGAAAGTCATGCGACCCATCCAGGTCTGTTCATTTATTGTATCACTCTAAAATTTGCATCCTATGTTTTTTTCTGCTTTTCACTGGTTAAGTTCTTCAGTGAATACATCAGTGGTCACTGCTTCCATGGCTGCCTTTAACAAACCCTTCAAATATCAGCTAACCTCAGTGCATGTAAAAAGAAAAGGAGTACTTGTGGCACCTCAGAGACTAACCAATTTATTTGAGCATGAGCTTTCGTGAGCTACAGCTCACTTCATCAGATACATACCGTGGAAACTGCAGCAGACTTTATATATACACAGAGAATATGAAACAATACCCCCTCCCACCCCTCCCTCCCCTCCCACTGCAGGACAGTGGGGTGGGAGGAGGTATTGTTTCATATTCTCTGTGTATATATAAAGTCTGCTGCAGTTTCCACGGTATGCATCCGATGAAGTGAGCTGTAGCTCACGAAAGCTCATGCTCAAATAAATTGGTTAGTCTCTGAGGTGCCACAAGTACTCCTTTTCTTTTTGCGAATACAGACTAACACGGCTGTTACTCTGAAACCTCTCAGTGCATGTAAGTTGCCTGTGAATTTCCTTAATAGTCTGGTGCTTAGTTTGTAAGCTTCCATTGATGCACCTCTTTGTGAGCCTGTCACCTTTTCAAACTGTACAGTCTGATGACAGTGCTTATAGCTGGTGACAATCCTCCAGCCTCCGAAAAATCAAGTTCTTCTAAATCTCCAGTGGCATTCCTGAGCTGAGTGACCTATGAAGGCATCAGCTCAGGGGAAAAAGAGAAATACACCAGTACTGGAACAAGGAACAAACTCAATATCCTTAGTGCATCTCTTAGCCCATATCATCAAAATTACATATTTACAGTTGCACGTAAAAAATGTGTGCTTATTTGTACCTGCTAACTATTCTGATTGGATACATCCACCTGGTCACTTGCATGAGCCCACTACCATGATTATATCAATCAAGGTAATTGCGTGTGCAAATTATTCACAATGCTTTTTACATGCATAATTGAGCATATGCGAAAAAACCCATCTCCTAATTTTACAAAAAGTTGACTGAGGAGTTTGTCCTAACTCCAACACAAATAGAGGGGGGAAAGCAGGACGAGTGGCCTAATGGTAGTAAAAGTAACTTGTACACACTATTTTTCAGCTACAGTTACATGCCATGTACGACAAACTACGAAGTACAGAGAAAAAAAAAGTTCATAGAAATGGTTAAGAGTACTGAGCCACTGCAACAGAGTAAGAGGCGGGCAGGCAACCAAGTAAATGAGATTAGTCTGCTTGCCAGGGAACAAGTTCTTTACGAACATCAGATTCTTCATTGTATTGTAGAAAGAAACACAAGAATACAAGTCCAGATAAAGATATCCAGAAGCTAAAATAAAGAATGAAAGGAAGGTGGGGTGGGGGAGTCTCAACCTATAGTTAACGTTAGTAGCAAAATATGGAGACAACAAAGGGAGCAATCCTGTGCCACTGAAATTGAGGAGAATAAAATAATCAAATCATAGAAATTAGGACTGGAAGAGGGCTCAGCAGGTCATCTAATCCAATCCCCTTCACGAAGGCAAGACTATCTAGACCCTCCCTGACAGGTTTGTCTAACCTGTTCTTAAAAACCTCCAATGACGTAAATTCCACAACCTCCCTAGGTAATTTGTTCCAGTGCTTAACTATCCTGACAGTTACGAAGTTTTTCCCTAATGTCTATCCTTAATCTCCCTTGCTGTAATTTAAGCTCATTACTTCTCTTAAACCACTGAGGACAGGGCAAGAACAATTTATGACCCTTCTCTTTATAAGGATCTTTTATGTACTTGAAAACTTATTCCCCCTCTCAGTTGTCTCTTCTCCAGACTATGCAAACACAGATTTTCCAGTCTTTCCTCATTGGTCATGTTTTCTAGACCTTTAATCATTTTTGTTACTCTCCTCTGGACTTTCTCCAGTTTGTTCACATCTTTCCCAAAGTCTGCTGCCCAGAACTAGACACGGTACTCCAGCTGAGGTCCAATCAGTGTGCCAACTAGCGTGGAAGAATTACTTATTTCCTGCTCACAAACACTCTCGCTAATGCATCCCAGAATGATGTTTGGGTTTTTTGGGGTCCCGCCCACAACACTATTACATTGTTGACTCATTTACTTTATGATCCACCATAAACCCCAGATCCTTTTCTGCAGTATTCCTTCCTAGGCAGTCATTTCCCATTTGGGATTTGGGCAATTGATTATTCCTTCTTAAGTGTAGTACTTAGCATTTGTTCTTATGGAATTTCATCCTGTTTGAGACCATTTCTCCAGTTTGTTAACATCAGTTTGAATTCAAACCCTGCCCTCAGAAGCATGTGGCAAAACCTCCCAGTTTGGGATAGTCCACAAACTTTGTAAGTGTACTCTCGAGGCCTTTATCCAAATCACTTAAGACATTGAACGGTACCAAATCCAGAACCGACCTTTGCAGGACCCCACTCGATATGCCCTTCCAGCTTGACTGAACCACTGATAATACCCTGAGTATGATTTTTTCCACCAGTTGTGCATCCACCTGATAGTAGGTTCATCTAGGCTATATTTCCCTAGTTTGCTAATGAGATTGTCATGTAAGACAGTATCAGAAGCCTGTTGCCCTTGACTTTAATGGAAGCAGGATCACACCATTTGTTATCAGGCTTTATGCAGGCAGAAGTTCCTCCCTGAGGAAATATTCCAAATGAAGATTGCTATCTGCAAGGATGGGACCAAATGTACGAGTTGCCACAGGCCAGTTGGGTGAACTTAGACATGTCACTTCACCTCTCTGTGCCTCAATTTCCACATTGGTAAAATGGTGATATTTACCTCCTTTGTAAAGCACTTTGAGACCTAAATGGTGAAAAATGCTATGTAAAAGCTAAGTATTATTACAGCTTACACATTGCATTTGGGACTACTTCTTTAGAGCACTGTATTCCTCCCCTCTTCCCCAACCCCCAAAGACTGGTTTGTCAAGTAGCAGCCTGTGTCTTGAGATGCATCATTAGTCAAACTGGTCCATAAATCCCTTAGTCATCTTTTTACTTCAATGGCACACAATTAGGATTTCCCTGCCATCCACAGTACCCCCTGAACAATGACAAATAACCAATCCTAATAATTATCTTTCAGCTGAAACTAGGCAGTCCGTAAGATTTTTCTTAAATCATGTCTGTGTTAATATTAGTCTGCAGAAAAGAATGTTGTGGTTGATGTCATATGGGATACAAATTTCTAGTTTCCATTTGTTTTCTAGTTTCTGTGTCCAGCTTCAAAGCTTTAACCTGGAATACAAGCCAATGCTCTGATCCTTTATGGATGGGGTCAAAATCCAGACCGCAGTCTGGATGTGATTTTTACAATCTCAGTAATGGACTGAATTGACACCAAAATGCAAACACCACTCCACTTTGGGTTTGGGACAAACTCTGGACCCAAACACAGACCCAAAATATGGATGATATTATGGCCTGTCTAAACTGTGAATGTATTTCTATTAGATGCACGACTCGATCTTCAGCAGGTATAATTTTCAAATATTCAGACATATGTCCAAGTTTCAAAATATTTCCCAAATAAAAAACAAAACAAACAAACAAAACAACACACACTTGTGAATCTTTTTCCCTGCATTATCTTTTCAACTTTACCCTGAGCATAACTTCATGGGGCCTGATTCTGGTTTCTCACAAGAATAAACTCTCCACTGACATCTATGAAGTTACATTTATGTAAGAGAGACTAAGATCAGGCCTATGGGATTCAATGTAATTAACAGTCTGGAAAAGAGATAGAAAACAGTTCTCAAATGACTCATCTAAAGGGATGGTTTACACCAAAAAGTTACAGCAGTATAGCTACACGTCTCAACATTGTGAAAAATCCACACCCGAGACACATAATTAAGCCAATTTAACCCCTCGTGTAGACAGAGCTAGGCCCCTCCGGAAAGTGGATTACTTACAGCAATGGGAGATCCCCTCTTGCACATGTAGTAAATGTCTGCACTGAAGCACTACGTGCACCACTGCAGTTTGCCATTTTAGTGTTAAGTGTAGACATAGTCTAAGTTGCATCAGCTGGAGAGAGTGTTGCCGGTTTTCTTTCACAGAATTCCATCCTTAAAGCTCTCCAGCAGGATAGCAAAGGACATTACGTGCAACCAACGAAATACCATGCAAGAAGCTTCATTTAATCCAAATAGATACTCAGTGGGCTGATTATATCCTGAGTGTCATAAACATACAGCTAAGGGTAGCATAAAATCTCTCCTTTACCTGTAAGCTCAGATAACCTGGTTGGCACCTGACCAAAAGGACCAATAAGGGGAGAAGATGCTTTCAAATCTGTGGGGGAAGGTTTCTGTTTTGGGTTGTGTGTGTTCTCTCCGGAGACAAAGAGAGAGATGAAGCAAGTAATCCAGCTCCTACTGAATGATACATCTAAACTTACAGAAATAGTAAGTAATAACAAGGAAATGCATTAGAGTATCTTTTGTTTTAGCTTGTGAATTTTCCATGTGCTAAGAGGGAGGTTTATCCCTGTTTTTTGTAACTTTCAAGTTTCGCCTAGAGGGGAAACCTTTATGTTTTAAATCTGATTACCCTGTAAAGTTACCTTCCATCCTGATTTTACAGAGGTGCTTCTTTTACTTTTTTTTCTTTATAATAAAGTTATGTTTTTAAAAATCTGATTGGGTTTTTACTGTCCTAAAAACCCAAGAGTCTGGTTTGTGCTCACCTTGTTTATTTTTCAAGCCTCCCCAGGAAAGGTGGTGAAGGGGTTTTGGGTGATATTTTAAGGAAACAGGAACTCCAAGTGGTCCTTTTCTTGAATCTTTGTCTAACTCACTTGGTGGTGGCAGCAGTACCCGTCCAAGGATGGGGAAGGATTTGTGCCTTGGGGAAGTTTTAACCTAAGCTGGTAGAAATAAGCTTAGGGGGTCTTTGATGTGGGTCTCCACATCTGTACCCCAGAGTTCAGAGGGAATCCTGACATGAGGGCACGCCCCTCTTTCGAGAGACTTAAGAAAAACATCTTTTCTAAGGACATGTCTACACTACAGGCATGCAGACGTGGCACCATAGCTATGCCGTTGTAGCACCACAATGTGGACGCTTTCTACAGCAACGGAAGAAGTTTCCCATTGCTGCAGGAATTCCACTGCCCCAAGCAATGGTATTTTGTCAGCTTTGCTGCATCTACACTACCACTTTTGTCAGTCAGGGGTGTGAAGAAAAAAACACAACACACTCCTGACCAACATAAGTTTCACCGACAGAAGTGTTGGTGTGGACAGCGCTATGTTGGCAGGACAAATTCTCCTACCAACATAGATAACGCTGCCCGTTGTGGTGGCAGGACACCTCTTTCCCGCCAGCATAGAGCAGCTACACAGAAGACCTTACAACAGCACAGGTGTAGGTGTACAGCTGTGCTGTTGTAAGGTCTGTAGTTAGACAAAGCCTTAGAGATTAGGCTGGCATAGCCATGGAGCTGAGAGGTGTGAACTTTTCGTATCCGACCACCTTAGCTATGTTGACCTAACTTAAGTTTAGGCCAGGCCTAATTAAGCCCCTTTTTGTGATCACATGCAGCACACATAGGACATAAGAGGGAATTGAAATGAAAGATTTTTCCTGACCCACAAAAAGGTGAAAACATTCCATATACCTCTGACATTGACAGTCAATATCACTCAGGTCCACATTTTTAAAGGTATTTAGGCATTGCTGTGCTAAGTCTTGCCATGCCTAACTGATTTAGGAGCCTAGATCTCATTTTCAAAAAGGAGTTGTTTTCAAAGTCAATAGAATTTAGGGTCCTAAGCACCTAAATCACTTTTGAAAATGAGATACAGTCTCCTAAATCAGTTAGGCATTGCAATGCTAAGCGCAGCAATGCCTAAATATCTTTAAAGATCTGAACCTCAGTGCATAATAATTTTAGAAAATACTTCGAGGACAAGTAATCTTTATGTAAATGTTACCCACAAGGTCAATAAGAAAAGTTTGGCAATTGGCCACTCACTGTATAAGAGAGATTATAGGTTCAACTGGTCTTGATGACATAGCAATTTCAGTCACCTGACTTAGAACAATATGCTGGTCTTTTTTCCCCTCCCTTGTTTTAGATTTGCACATTGGGGACATGAACATTTTGGGTCAGAATCTGCTCAGATTAGAATTAGGTCCACAGCACAAGTGTTACTTCTGCAATGCACAAGAGGTGATACCTGCGATACCAATCTGAAGTATACATACCTGAGTTGCAAGCCTCTAACCAGTTTGATTTCTCCTTTCAGTCTCAATTCAGTTGTTTCAATACATAATGGGAAGAGAAGTTTGAAGGAATATACAATTCTTTGACAAGATTCCAGTCAGACTAGAAGGTTCAGTTAGTCTCCGAGCATAATAAAAGAGGTTTTCAGTGCCTAAAAAAAGATAAGGTAAGTGAAAGTGAGAGTTGTGAAGAGGTGAAGCAATCAATCTAGGTAGCCTAGATATCTTGAAGAAATTAACCTCTCCCCTGCTGTTTAGAATACAGAAGATTGAAATCACCATTCAGCTACATGATGGGTTTTTTGAGGGGGGTAGGGAGGGGTAAACTAATCTACCAGAACATGGCATTTCAACAGTTCTAAAACTCCCATTAAAAAAATCAAGTCCCATGTTAAGGGTAACTGTTAAAAAAAATTTTTTTTAAACAGAACACCAAGACTTAAAATATGAGCTTAACTTTGGGCTCCTGATATGTAGGTTGCTAAACAAGTGACCTGAATTTCATAAGGGCTGAAGCAACCTGCAGCTCCCCCTGACTTCAATGGGAACTGCATAGTGCTCGACACTTGGACCCCAGTTCTGCACTCAGAAACCATTGGGGTTTCATGAGGGCACGGGGAGGGGGGGGGGAGGGAATCTATTTCCCTGAGCGACTCGCAGTGCGAGACTGTGACCTCATTAAAGGGCAGCTCTACACTAGATGTGCTACACCGGTGCAGCTGCACTGCTGTAGCGCATCAGGTGAAGACCCTCTATGCCCACAGGAGAGCGCTCTGTCGGCATAATTACTCCACCTCCACGAGAGGCGGAAGCTATTTCGGTAGGAGAACGTCTCCCGCTGACATAGCGCCCATGGGGACAGTACTCAGGTTGCTGTAACTTCTGTCGCTCGGCAGGGGCGGGGGGGGGGGTGTCTTTTTCACACCCCTGAGCAACGGAAGTTAGGTCAACTTAAACAGTAGTGTAGACCTGCCTTTAGGAATTTAAATATAAACATAGGAGCCTAACCTTGGGCTTTTTTGTATATTAAAAAAAAGATCTTGGTCGCAACTATTTGAATCCTTATGAAATAAAGTCTTACCAACAATGCTACATCCATTCTGCGGAAGCCACTGATAAATACACCTGTTAACATAAGCTTTTAAAAGCCTACCCCATCTCATCCCTGATATCAGAAGAATACTTTTTGATTGTATGGTTTTGATCAGAGAATACAGGACAGTGGACAGGCAGGCGATATGCTGAGGACACTGCCTCTCATGCTAACCCGTAGTTTGTCATTGTTTTCTTCTGCTCTCCCATCTGTAGCTCTATGGCCACCTGTTGTCTCTTGTCTTATACTTAGATTGGTCCCTTCCCCAAAGAGATTACATCTTGCAATTCTGTGTTTGAACAGTACCTAGCAACATGGAACCCGGTCAATGACTTGGGGCTAGTAAGTGTTACAACACAATTCAGATTTTCTTTTGTTTTTGTGTTACAGTTATAGATTTGATAGTTTAAAAAGTTATTTGATGGCTTTTTCCCCCCCTCTGATTTTAATAGCACCAAATTACTGTGTCCCATTTTGATCTAAAAACTTATTTCTTTCCTTGTTTCATCCTTCATAGATGTATTTGCCCATACATCATGGAAATGCAGTCACCAAAGTCAGGACTAAATGTAATTGCTGTAAATATTCTAAAAAGGTATCTTTTTAAAAAAAAGTAAATGAATGAAAAAATAAATAAATAAACCCTGACAAGCCCAGCATTGTTTCTCTCAATTTAAAGATCCATTTATTATCAGGAATATACTGTGTATATTTACCACTATAAACGTTTGTTCATGTTTTACTAAAGTAATTAAAAGCTGTATGATTGTATTTGGGTACAGATTACACAAATACTTAGAATAGAAATGTTTTTGAGTCTATGTTCAAGGGTATTTACATTTGATTCTAGAGTCACTTGTTTTACAACAGTATAACTTCATAGAGCTCAGCTGAGTTATTCCTGACCTAAGTCAGTGTTTGAATCAGAATTAGGCCCAAATGCCTCAGTTTCCTTCTCTCTGAAATGGATCTAACATGGGTATAAATACCCATGTGTTGTGAAGCATACTTAAGGTTGCTAAAGCAAATTTGATTTACTGATTAATGGTAGTATATAATTATAAAGCCACACACTCAAACCCAAAAAGAAAGCCCTCTCTTGCTCGCTCCGTTTCCTTCCATGTCACACTTCACAGGGTTGTACTGCTCCTTAAAGCCCACCGGTTCCTGCTAGTCAGAAGGAATTAGCCTGAAGCATTAAGACAAATGAAATGACCAACAGAAAAGAAAAAAAAAAAAATCAAACTACAGATCAGTGCAACCATCACCATCTTGAGAAGATACAAGGAGATGGAGCCACCCCTCTGAAAATGCTTTTTCCATTTAGCTTATGTCATAGATGTCACAGTTTGACTTCAGGAAAGTTTATCTGAGAAGCTAACATTTGCTCAGATTACACACACACACACACACCCTTCACAGAACACTATCATTCCAGAACTGCTTGGATGGGAGATTTACCAGACCAGCTGCTGCTTTTGTAGTACAGGCAGTAAGGATTATGGAGATCTCTTTGTTATGAGAGAGAAGCCTGTACTAGAACCCCAGATCCAATCACCCTCGGAAAGTGCGAGGATTCAAAATCCAGAATAGAACCTGGGATCTGAATTTCATAGCTGTGGCAGTTACTAGTATCATTAGCTGCGCAACCAGCAATTATAGTGATTATCTTTGGCAACAGAGAGAGCGAGCTTAGATTCGGATTTGAACACAGCAGGCCTGACTGCCCACTGCCTTACATCTGGAGAAGTAATTTAAATACTACCATTCTGACTGGTTAGTCATTTACAACAGCTTTGCATCAGTGTAAACGGCTGTACAAAGAAGTGGAGAATCAGACCCAAAGATTCTGTTTTGTAACAAACAAGCAAGCTCAGTGACTGACAATGTCTCAATAGATTTCACACTTTATCTGAAACACATTGATCTCTGCTGATTCTGTGCTACCGCTCCCTTGGACAGAAGGAACGCAAGTGCATTTCCAAGTTACGTATCTAGATCTAGTGCCCTGTGGCACCAAACCACTGACTCTTTGAGCTAAGTAGAGCCCCTACCAGCCAGAGAGTCTGATATCCTTGGAGCATAAAGGATCACTTGTCTTCGCTGCATCCCCCTAGTCTCTTGACTGCAGCATAGCATGATGTTATTCAGCCTTTATGAAAGTACTACGATACTGACAGACAAAACTACATGCTAGGCCATCTGTTCATTCAGACATAGCTGCTATTTCCCGAAACACTGTCATTTTGTGGGAGGCGAAAGCATTACACTTTGCTAAAAATTCCCACTGTTGCTACCACCTTTTCAGCAGCACTGGAAACAGACAAGATATTAGCTGCTGCCAGTGTCTACAGCGCCATGGCACCTAATTCTGCTCAGAGGAAGTCTAATGAACACGATGCTGAAAAAGCCAACAGCAGCCTGACCATACCAGGGCTCCCAGCATTCTTACAATCAGCACATGCAGCAGTGGGAAAAGTTCTGCAGAATTTCTCAAGTATAGACAGGGCCTATGTTTGCAGGTAGAAGACACGCTTTGGTTCTGTACCAGGTTCACAGAGTATCGACCTTCAATATGCCCAACTGCCCTTTGTGGTTTTCAAAGTCTCCCTCGGTATCTAAGGAAAACAGGAGACAGACATTAAAATTAAAAGCTCTTCGGCTTGTAGAAAATCTGATCCTAAGCAGGTGCCAAAGGAGATTGTTTTATTCTTCTCATTCTACATTTCTCCAAACCTCCTTGCTGTATCCGTACAGAAGGATTATACACATTTCTAAATGTTACACTCGACATAGCCACACTTTCCTGTGATAGGCAGGCAGACCCCAGAACGTACAGCATGAGTTTAGATCTCAAAAGACTGGATTAAGAAAAGATTGGGAGTAATCCCAGTAATTAAAGATGAGCACATTTAACCATCTACTGGAGATTTGCATTTTTAAATTAAACAAATTGAGGTCAGAGAAAGTCTTTGTAATGTACTGAGACCTCTCTCAGGTCTTTTATATTCTAAGAGGAGTTCAGATACTTGCTAAACTGCTTTGACTACCAGGCATGCGTGTCAATGACTACTAGAAGGTTGCAATATCTATTGAGGAGGAAGTACCTTCACGCCCTTTGTTTTCAGAGGCTAAGCAGGTTCCAAGTGTCACTATAGGACAGGGCTTAGGAAGAGGCTTCCCCTATGAGCAGTTATTCCATAAAATTTTCCATTGCAGGGATTTCTCCACCCTCTGCTTTCCTCTCACTTGTACCTGGTACTAGTTGCTGTCAGACACGCTGGAGGGAACACTGCCCTGATGCAGTATGGCAATTACGGGCTGGAACACCTGGTGCTTACTTTAAAAATAAAATACAGCTGTGGTCTGAAACTTTGATGAGAATCTGCACAGGGTGAACAACAAGAGTCATTTAGCCTCTTTGGGCTAAGAAGCTCGATAATCCTTTTTTACAAAGGTCTGCTCTGATCTTTCCCTTCTGTTATTGCGAGGAATGATGATGGGGGGGGGCTCTCTTCCACTCTCTCCAGAGGTCCCAAACAATCCTCAGGTGCCCATTTAGGCCTCAGTTCCACATTGTATTGTGCCTGGGCACCTTCTATATCCTGACTCAAAGTCTTCTCCCAGGGCCTTTTCCCTCAGCCCCTTCTGTACTACTTCCCTGGGTGGAGACCCCCACACCAGGTGTTCTCATCCATTGTCCCCTCTAGACAGGGCCAAGAAAGCTAGAAATGACCTGGGTAAGTCCATCCCAGAATTCCTTGCTGCCCCAACTCCCATGTTGATGCACTGATTTGGAATAAGAGATCAATCACATAATCAGGGACCTCAGTAAAGTCTACAGAGAAGTGGAAGCTTCTGTCTCTATTATTATAAAGTCTCTACCCTGGTAACATGATGATGGGGGTGGAAAAAGGACAAGGTGTGGGGCCTCCTTTTCAAAAGAGCTTAACTTCCATTTAGGAGCTTACATGACATGGTTGGGTGTTTCCAAAGCGTTCAGCACCCAGCAGCTCCCACTGCAGAGAACAGGAGCTGCTGGATGCGGAGCTTGTTTGCAGATTTGGCCCACTACTGAGGGTATGTCTACATGACGAAATTAGGTCAATTTTATAGAAGTCGATTTTTAGAAACAGATTTTATACAGTTGATTGCGTATGTCCACACTAAGCGCATAAAGTCGGCGGAGTGTGTCCTCACTACCACGACTAGCATCGACTTATAGAGCGGTGCACTGTGGGTAGCTATCCCACAGTTTCCGTGGTCTCAGCTGCCCATTGGAATTCTGGGTTAAGTTCCCAGTGCCTGATGGGGCAAAAACATTATCGCAGGTGGTTTTGGGCACGTGCCATCAGGTCCCACTCCCTCCCTCTGTGAAAGCAACGGCAGACAATCATTTCACACCTTTGTTCCTGGGTTACCCATGCAGACACCATACCACGGCAAGCATGGAGCCCGCTCAGCTCACCATACGTCTCCTGTGTGCTGTTGGCAGACCTCTGTGAGGTCGATCAGGGGCACCTGGACCTAGACATGGGTATCCTCCTCTTAGAGCACCAAATGGGAGCCAGAGATTCCAGGTCATTCTCTTCTTTAAAAGTTTTGTCTCATGGAGATTCAGTCCTGCCTGGAATATCATGCGAGCTGGAGGCTTCTGCCACAGGGTGCTCTCCCTGCTGGCAGCACTGCATGGTCACACCTACCCCAGCCTACCCCTTCCTCCTATGGCTCATGAAGTCTGGACAGTAGTAAGGAGCAGTTCAACTATAGGTAGAAAGGTGGTAGAATGTGCCTTTGCACATTTAAAAGCTTGTTGGTGCTGTTTGCTGACTAGGTCAGATCTCAGCGCAACCACCATTCCCATTGTTATTGCCGCCTGCTGTGTGCTCCATAATATCTGTGTCTCCCCCTTACTCTCAGTTATGGCGGGGTGGGAGGTTGAGGCAAATCGCCTGGTGTCCAATTTTGAGCAGCCAGACACCAGGGCAATTAGACAAGCACAGCAAGGTGCGCTGCACATCAGAGAGGCTTTGAAAACCAGTTTGACGGGCCAGGCTTTGGTGTGACAGTTGTGTGTTTTTCTCCTTGATGCAAACCCACCCCCTTTGTTGCTTTTAATTCCCTGTAAGACAACCACTCTCCCCACTTCAAAATAACTATTGTTTTGAAACCATGCATTCTTTATTAAAAAAATTAAAAATGAGATAACTGACAAGGTAGACAAGGTGGGGTGGGGGAGGAGGGAAGGACAAGGCGACATTGCTTATTATAGCCACACTCAAATAGTTTGATTTTTAATGACAGCCTTCTGTTGCTTGGGCCATCCTCTAGAGTGGAGTGGCTAGGTGCCCAGAGCCTGCCCGCCCCCCCCCACCACACCACCACCACATTCTTGGGTGTCTGAGTGAGGAGGCTATGGAACATGGGAGGAGGGTAGGCGGTTATATAGTGGATGCAGCAGGGGTCTGTGCTCTTGTTGGCTTTCCTGCAGCTCCAACAGATGCTACATCATGTCCGTTCGCTCCCCCATTAGCCTCAGCATCGTGTCCTGCCTCCACTCTTGGCACTCACTCAATTCTTTCCTAGCCTCTGCCACTGAATGCCTCCATGTATTAGGCTGTGCCTTATCAGTGTAGGAGGACTACATGAGCTTGGAAAACATGTCATCATGAGTGCATTTTATTTGCCTTCTCATCTGCACTAACTTCAGGGGTGGAGATGATGGGGGGGGAATTGCATGGTCACCTGTGCTGCTGAGTTCACCACGCTAAGCAAACAGGAAATGAAATTCAAAAGTTCCTGTGTACCCGGCTAGCGCATCGGAGTTCAAAGGGCTGTACAGAGCGGTCACAATAGAGCACTCTAGGATCATTCCTGGAGGCCAATACCATTGATTTGTGTCCACACTATCCCAAATCAACCAGGAAGGTTGATTTTAGCGCTACTGCCCTTGTCAGGGAGGAATACAGAAGTCTATTTTAAGAGCCCTTTAAGTCGATGGAACAGGGGTGGTTGTGTGGACGCAGTCATTTTTAAAAATCGACTTAACTTCATGGAGTAGACCAGGCCTGAGACTAATATAAAGAAAAGGAGTACTTGTGGCACCTTAGAGATTAACCAATTTATTTGAGCACAAGCTTTCCTGAGTTACAGCTCACTTCATCGAATGCATCTGCTGAAGTGAGCTGTAGCTCACGAAAGCTTATGCTCAGATAAATTGGTTAGTCTCTAAGGTGCCACAAGTCCTCCTTTTCTTTTTGCAAATACAGACTAACACGGCTGCTACTCTGAAATCTACCAATATAGATTAACTCTAAAGGAAGTGGAAAGCTCCCCTTGAGCGTAGGTTTAGATGGCAAAGATGCAGAACCATTTTAGTTACAACTCTATTCTTGTCACTCAGAACTTTCAGAAAAGTCCACATTTTAGAGTGATATGTCTACATGTGAGGTCTTCCTAAGGTAGATTTTGGGGAAGTCTGATGTAAATATTGATGGCAGGAGAGTTTACACAATATAATACAGAATGCAACGTAACCCTCTGCAACAGTTTCCGAGATCCTAAATTCCAACGTCCTGGCTTCTTTATATGTAAAATATCAGTCATATTTCTGCATTATGCCATGTATTTCCACGGGTTCGGTCCCCAAATATATCCATAACTGTTAAGTTCCCCTCTATTCACAGAAATTACTTCACCCTTGACCTGTTGGAGTAAATTGTTTATATTTTCAAGGCTGGTGACACCATAAAATAAGACAATTGTTGTTTCTGAAGGATGAGGACAGATTTGCAGTCAACTAGGCCTTGTTTCAATAAGCGGAATGCTCTTTTTGTATATGGTTAAATAAAGGTCACTCTCGAAATGAAATCAAGTGATCTACCCTTCCCCCAATGCTGAAAGAGCCCAAATAAAATAAAATACACCTACACACAAAATACATGGACTTTAATAAATCCATATTAGCTTATAAAAAGAAAAACACAGGTTTATGCAATCACCTTTCAATGCAATCAGCATTGCCAACCCATGGTTTTGTCATGAATCTCATGATTGTTTTCATCGAAGCCTGAACTCCTGGAGTGAATGTGATGATTTCAACCTTTGTTCTTAAAGAAAAAGTTTCTAGCACTCCTGGCTGCAGAGACAGCTTTAAAATGTGATCTAGTGCACACTAAAGGCTCAAAAAGCAGAAGGCAAATTAAAGATACCAAACCTATTATTTTTACATAATAATGATTTTTGAACATTTGGGGTTGGTGATACTGTGTAATACAAGTTAGCTGGAAGTACTTTTTCCTTTTAGCAGAAATAAAAAGCCATTCCACCCAGTTTTCAGGTGAATCAAGTGAAATTCTTAATTATGAACATTTGCAAATATAATTCTTTCAACTTGAATGTGTGCATGGGAAAAAGTGAAATTATTCAGGCTCCTCTCAAGTACAAACAGTATGCATTAAGTGTATTGGGCCAGATTCTCATTTACAAGGCCCTTTACAACACCACAGTACTGTAAAGAGACCTTAAATAGGTGCAACTTTAGGGGCTCTTCACATAATCAAGGGCAGATTCCCAGCTGATGTAACTTATCATAGCTCCAATCCCACACTGGGATGCATGAGCAGATCCTGGTGCAAGCCTGGGCCATGAAGAGCTGACAGGATACAGAACTAAATTTACTCATAAAACATGACTTTTAAAGAGCTTAAGATGCTTCCACTGCAGGTTGAAAGCCACTATATTGAGAAACAGCTCCCACTGAAATCAATGGGAATGTGCAGTGATTTAGGACCACAGGAAAGGTAGTTTCCTGTTTTGCTTTTATTCACTTTTTTCATTTTAAAGGGAATTTTGATTAATTTAAAAAAAATCAAACCTGCTGTTTGCTCAAGGTGAAGCCCTTTGTTTGCCATTACCACATCTGGATCTATGATGATGAATGCACACAATTATTCTGACTTCAGATTGAGAACAAGCAACAAATTCTCTTGAAAACAAGTGGTCCTGTTTTCGTGACATTGCCCCTTGTAACCAGAAACAAGAAAAGAAAATTTCAGTAAAAGCAGAATTGCAGCAGCATAGAATATGGACCAGTTTCAAACATGAGCCATCAGCAGGTCTTTGATGCCCTGACTCAAACATATGCAAACTTTATGCATACAGTAGCCTCAAATGAGAACTTTTCTAGGTCAAGACCCAAGTCTTCAAAATAGGTCAGCCATTTTTTCTGAAGTAAAGAATGGAAATAGCAATTTAGGCCAGATTTTCAAAGGTATTTAGGTGCCTACAAAATAGGCACCTAGCACTCTTGAAAATCTCACTAGGTGCTTTTTGGCATCTTTAGATACCTAAATACCTTTGGATATCTGGCCTTTTGTCCTTCAGCTTTTTCTTCTGCAGGACATCACTAATTACAGTGTCCCACTGAAAGGGGGGAGCTTCAGGAGGAAGGAACATCAGAAAAGAAATCAATAGTCACAATGGATTCTGCAATTAGCAAGGGGCTAGAGATTTGTATGAAAAATAAAATTTGCAGTAGTGTAGAAAATGCTAAACAGAATTTTAAAAAACAAACACCTGAAAGCCATCTGAACATTTCCATAGATTCTGGAGCCAGAAGGGTCATTAAATCATCAAGTGTGACCTCCTGTGTAACCCAGGCCATCGTACCTCAGTTGGACTTAAGCATGTACTAAAGGGTTTTGCTGAGTCAGGGCCTATCAGTTTGCAGAGAACTTTAATTACTAGTAGAATCCTTTCTTGGCTTCAGAAAACAGAAGGCACATGAGATAAATACTGTACAACGTGGTTTGTTTTAGTTCAGTACATTTACTAACAACCTGATGAGGATGGTCAAAACATTTTGATGCACTGTTATGAAAGTTTGGAGGAAATGTACCATACAATAATTACACACTTGGTTAACTTTTAGGGAGAAACTTCATTTCTTTCTTAAGAAAAAAGAGACTGCAATTACTACTTTGACACTAAATAATTTATCCTACAAGGTGGTATTTTTCCTTTTATCAGTTTAATGCTTCAAAATTATTTCTCATTTATCTGCATGTTTGTTTTTGAAGGGAATCATTGTGCCTTCGAGCCACTTTATTCATTAGATCTTTAGAGTGTGTGTCCTATTTCATTATGTTACATCCTTTACAGTTAATTTGCATCTCTTTTCCTGTAGTGACAAAGTTACCTGCAGAAAATTATTTTTGTAAATATTAAATACAAGGCAAGTGATCATCCAATCCAAGGAAGAATTTTTATAACAAATTACCCTAATCTAAAACAGATAATTACAAAGCGGACCCTGCATCCCCTCAGAATTCTAACTCAGGCAATCACAAAAAGATTTCTATAAGACACAGTATTATGTTTCCCCCCTCCCCCCCAGTCATCTAACATCTGTCAAAAATCAAAACTGACTTCATCTGCTCCTCAGCAGTTATTAAATAGAAGCTATTTAACATTAAGGCTGTAACCCTCACCCACAGCAAGCAACATGAGGGTTGATGCTGTCCTTCACAGTTGGCACATAAGGTACAAAAACAGTGTAGAAGTCATGGGCATGATAGAGCGAGTGAACAGAACAGAGTGTCAGGCTTCACCTCATATGTCCTGCAGTCTGTCACTGTGTCCTCACCTCAGCATTATTTACATAAAACAAGTTTATTTTCCCCTTCCATTTTTTAAAAAAATATGGTGGAGATGTTCTCATGTCTACTTAAAAAGTTTAGATCACTTTAGATAAGCTATTACCAGCAGGAGAGTGGGGTGGGAGGAGGTATTGTTTCATGGTCTGTGTATATAATGTCTTCTGCAGTTTCCACAGTATGCATCCGATGAAGTGAGCTGTAGCTCACGAAAGCTCATGCTCAAATAAATTGGTTAGTCTCTAAGGTGCCACAAGTACTCCTTTTCTTTTTGCGAATACAGACTAACACAGCTGTTACTCTGAAACCTACTTAAAAACTGACTCAAACCCTACAACACTGCCAGTCTTCTGGGTAATTACCACTACATAATAGACCCTAGGGCGCCTATTATTTTACACATGTTCACTATTTCAGCTTAACGAGACAACTTTTGAATCTGTACTATACTGACTAAATGCCACGGGCCAGCCAAGCTGCATTTACTCCAGAATGGCAGTTTGGCAGGAGAAGTATCTCTATGCCATTCTTCCCCCAATCCTAGGGCTGACTGGACCCAAACATAACTTAAAAGCAACCTAAGGGCTGATATAAATTGTGCCAGCAAAAGTGATTCTAGGCAGCATTTTGCTGGCTGGGGACTGCCAGAGCGTCCACATGCTTCCACCTCAGCCCAGAGCTAGAACCCTCACCATGTGGGTCTGGCAAAGCAGGTGGCATAGACACTGCTATGGCAACTTTTCACCACTCCTACATCAGGGAATTTTCCAGTTGCCCCTCCATGGCAGGTTTCTGACCGTTTTGTGCTGTCTGGACAGACCATAGCAACAACTGAACTGAGTGCAGAGTATGCAGCCCTGTATGTATTTAGGTCAGCTTTTTTTGAGATGCATCATCCTCCCAGATAAGTAATGAAGTCAGGCTTGAAAGTCCTTTTGGGTTTAAAGGGGAGCAAGTTTTATCCAGGTTAAAGAGAAAAAGGAAGAATGTCCCTCATGGGACCCCAGGTATTCTCCCAGTGATATGCTGAGGGAGCTTTGAGAGGGACCAGGAATTTCAGGAGCCTCTTGTCCAAAATCCTCCATGAAACTGAAAGAGGGTTGAAGTGATTCTCCTAACTCACTCTTCTCTGGCTGCTGCTTGAGCATCTCTGCTAGAATCTCCATTTTACCACAGAATTTAGGCCCAGCTTGTCTCACAGTACATAGGGTCTAATATACAGAGGCCTAAAGAGGGGAGGGGGGAGGAAGAGAACCACACCACTGTATGAACAGGTGTGTTCACCTTGTTAGCACCAGCTAGGAAAGCCCGGTCAAGTCCTGCAGTTCCCAGATATTCAAATTCTTCACACTTGCTGTGCTTTAAGAAATCTTGCAATTTTAATCATGTTCAGTGAAGGGGCTCTAAATGGACAATAGCTTTCTCTTCTATCCATCATAACAGCACTTAGATCTGCTGCACACACAGGAAATAAGGTAGTTAAAGGAAAGTTATTTTTGAGGGTTAAGCCCTTTTATGTGTCTCATCTGAGATTATTAAACTGACTATCCCAATTGATTTTATTGGGACAGATTCGCCATTGCACTGTGGTTGCTTTGCTGTTGCCACCATAGATTGGGTACTTTTTTTGGGTACTTGTGTATGCGCAATGTGCCTCAGGTGGCACATGACCAGGACTCCTCACTAAATTTGGTCCACTGGTTGGATCATTAGCCTCCCCGGCTCAGGCCGGGTACTGACAGTTCAACGTGAACGCTGATCTAAGTCCCCGCCAGTTGCACTGACCCATAGCGCCATTTGCAGCTGTCTTGAATTAGAGTGGTCCTCAGAAGGACCAAGATGCTACACTAGCATCATGGGAGAGCAAAGAGAAGCTTTAAACCAATCCTACTGCTTGCACCATCTGTACTTTGGGCCAGATTCTCTACTCTGCTGTGCCAATTTTACACCAATATCAATGGTTTTATATTGGCATAAAACTGGAGTAATGCAGTGTGAATCAAGGCCTTTGCTCATAGTGAGAATCTAATCCATTAGATGCTCCCATGTCACTATCTTTCATCATGGACATAATCTGAGCTTCATATTACTATGTCTAATCCAGTAGGGATCTTTAGGCCCTGTTCCTGAAATCCTTAAGGACAAAACACCTGCTGCATTTCACCTGGGCAAAGACTTAAGACTAGTCCCTAATTCAGCAAGGAGGTAAATCAAGTAGGTGAAGAGCCAAACAAGCGTGGCTATAAAAGTCTTCTAGAACACACCGATGTAAAATTAGGTGTCAATGAATGGGAAGCATTCCAGTGCCAGTAGCTTAAATCTTTAGTGTTTGTAATTAGGGTTTGCTGCATGGGAAGAGAAGTCACTGTATATACATCTTTCAGAGTAAGAGTCCTGTTAGTCTGTATTTGCAAAAAGAAAAAAGGAGGACTTGTGGCACCTTAGAGACTAACCAATTTATTTGAGCATAAGCTTTTGTGAGCTACAGCTCAAATAAATTGGTTAGTCTCTAAGGTGCCACAAGTCCTCCTTTTCTTTTTGTATATCCATCTGCCATCGTACACTTCACACCTTTATGGAGTCTCAAAACAAAAGAAAAAAATAGCCTATACGGTTGCAGAGCCAAATTTTCATCTGTTACACCAATGTAAATCTGGAGTAACATTACTTTTAATGGATAGCAGAGGGAGGATGATGCAGTGTTAGGACACCAGCTGAGAATGTAGGAGAACTAGGTTCAAGCTTCTGCTCCACCAGGCTTGCTGTGTGACCTTGGACAAGCCATGTAGGAGCTGAAGCACAGAGGTTACCTATAAAATGGGGACACTAGCACCTCCCTACTCCAAAGGGATGCTATGAGGATAAATACATTAAAGATCGTGAGGTCTCCGCTGCTGCAGTACTGGGGGTCTTACCACCTAAAATAGGTACCTGCAGCAGTGTCGGAACTGGGCTCTGCAGCTGTACAATTATTCACTTGTTTCCATATTATACTGACAGCAACATATTGAACAATAGGTTATAATTAAGCACATGAGTAGTCCCATTGAGATGAAAGCATGGCAGTGTTTTTGTATGTCAGGATGAGAGTGCTCAGGACCTTGCAGGATCACAACACTGGCAAATGAAGATGTTCAGCATCCTGCAGAAAAAGGCTTTTATTGATAAGACAGTTTCACCATTGACTTTAAAAGTTGAGCTGTAACCCTTCCCTGAGCATGCACCATCGTTTTAGAATGCTACTTTACAAGTTTAAATGGATTTCTGCACAAGATTTGCAACATTCATGGCTTTCTATAAATTTTAGCCTCTTCCCCCTTCCCCCCCACCTTCTTACAAGCCTCCTGATATTGCTTTATGCAGCTGCCTCTGATGGTGGGGGTGGAAAAGAAATGGTGCTGATCCTACCAAACTGGCAAGAAATGACAGGCCTGCTGTTCTCTGCTGATTGTACAGCTTCACGAGGTGTGAAAAAAACACTGCAGTGCTGGCCAAATTGGTATGATAGGCATCTCCCATTAGACAAGTACTTGCAAGTTTAAAGGGGCAGATTGATAGCCATATGGGAAAAGCTAATGTTAGGAAATTAGAATAAGGAAGTGCCAAGTAATGAACCGTTTGCAGCTGCAGACTTCAAACTACCCAAGGGTGAGATAATTTTCACATCCTTCACCTACTTGAGGAAAAGGCACCAACAAAGGGAACATTTACAGAAGTATAAATACACAGCATGCATGCTGCATACACTCCATTCCTTTGGCGATTGTCTGGCACACACAACCTGCCCAAAAGGCTGCTACTTAGCCCAGTTTTTACTGGCTTCAGCCAAAATTATTCTGAATGGAGGCCAGCTACTGGTAAAGCAGTAGTAGCTTTACTGAATTGCTTTTAGTTCATAAAACTCTTTGGAAATAAAAAGCAAGCAAACTTCCTTCCTATTCACTCTGAGAATTAATAGGCCAAATTCTGTTCACTGGTGTGAATCCAGAGTGACACCTTTATACCCAGTTAAATTTGGCTGCATTTTGCAACAATGTATTAGAGCAGAGAAAAAAATAAAGTTTTGTCCCAATATGTCCATAATTTGTATTGATTATCTTCATTTTACAGATAGGGAAATTGACCCAAAAAGGCTATATGACTTGCCTATAGCTACACAGGGAGTCAGTGTCAGACTTAGAGAGACCTTAACTCCTAGTCCTGGATTATTCCTCTAGGTCATGCTGCCTTAAATACTGTTATTCAGTAAGACCATGAATTAGACTCAAATTAATGTACGTACGCTGATGTCAGAAGCAAAAAGTACCCGTAACAGCAACGGGGAAATACTCATGTGCCAGAAATAGATTTTAACGACATCCTAGTTTTTAAAAGTGAAATGTATTAATTCCCCTCTAGTAATCAGGACAAGGCCAATACCTTAGTGTTTCAGAGCTTTAAGATCAAAATAAAGCAAGATCAGGTAATCTCACCTGAGCTCATTTAAAAAATGCCAGAGGAAGGGAAGATTTATTTATATACCACCATTGGTGAGTATGGTGTTGTACTGGGTGAAGATGAAGTAGTCCCTGCCCTAATTAAAATATATCTACTATCAATATTCTGCAAGCAGTTCTAATGTTTGATGAAAACACTTTTTAAAAAGAGACACCATGAAATTCTATACTTTATTTCTTTATCAACATGACACGCCCTCAAAGGAGAATGTATTTAGAACCACTAGAGGTTTTCAATACTTAGGGCTAAATTCTCAGCTGGTATAAGCAATAGATTCCCATGTAAGGTGATGTAAATGGACACAGCTCCATCTAGAGAGAATTTGGCCCTCAGTGTTGACAAGTTGCTGTAATTTCCCCAGTTGTCAGTAATAGTCAAACCCACCAGTATATTTGTATCACAAAGGGATCATTAGTAATTTCCCAGCAAAAAGTTTGATGAGTGAATGATAAAAGCAAAAGTGACAATAGTAAAATCGGGATTTATTTATAGCTAGGTAACACCAGTGTTATAATTTTTAACAAGTGACTTTGAAGGAACTTTTTAAAGGAGATATTGAGAACACTTTCCCATTCTGCTTACAAACAACCATAACCATTATGGATAGCACTTTTGAAATAGCAGGAACAGATTTTTATTCCATGTCAAAATTGTTTTATGGCATCGTATTTTTCTGGTGTTTAAGGAGGCACTGCTCATTGACAACATTAAGCAATGTGATTTATGTACTTTAAGAGCTTACTACATTTAAATGTTTTAGGCATTTCATTTTTACAACGTACCTTGTTCCAATATAATCAATGTGCTTTTTTTCCTTGGACTGGGATAGAAATGCAGTTTGTGTTTATAGCAAAATCAATATAAGAATTAATGGGTGCCAAAGAAAGCAGATTGTAAAAAAGTGGGGGAGAGGTTGTAAGCTCTGTTGCCACGTTGATTCCATTAGCATTCGTCTGGCCAAGTGTATGCATATTTTTATTTGATTAGCACAAGATAGACCTCATTTTGCCAAAGACGCAATGGGCCAGGTTCATCCCTGGTATAAGTCTACTGAAGTCAATAGGGTTAAATGAAGAATGGATTTGGGCCAAGGGAGAGATTTGAAACTCAAAGCTCTTTATAAAGAATGTGCACCAAACATAAAATGGTCATAAAAGTGTGTGCTCTGATTTTATGTACTGCTGTACACCAGAGATGACATTGTGGGCTATGTTCATATTTTAAACTGCTGGAATATGTGTTTTCTAATCTAAGTAAGAGAACCACCACAAAAACAATAATTACTTTCAAATTTGCTTTCTGGTAGAGAAAAAGCAACCTTTAAAAAAAGATATGCCACTAATATTTCCTATTAAAGAGGCATTCAGAGAGTAACTAGCAAGCTATGAAGAGCATATCCTGAAGATAACTTTTGGCTGATCATTACCTCTTTTCTTTCCTGTCTCCTAGTTTTATAGCTCTCTCGATACCTTTACTTGAATTATGTGCCAGATATTCCTTCCTCCAATCATTTCCAGGGTTTTCTATTCTAACATAGAGTCAAGTGATTCTCAAAGTCAATGTACACAGGTAAATATAGTGTTCTTGTAACAGGAGAGGGTTGGAAAGGTTTCACATTTCCTTAGGCTTTCTATCTCATTCCTGTAAAATTCTACAGGGGAAGACAATTTTTTTTTTAACCCAGACCAATGTCATGCAACAGACTCCGAAAACAAAGCTCAATCTCTTACCAGCCTTCCCATGCGTGTTTTTCTTACTACAAAAGTATCTCTAAGACAGACTTTTTGCTACTAGAGCATGTCTCCTTTTCATTGCTGTTCCTGCCAGTCATCACTAAGGGTATGTCTACACTTCAAGCTGGGGGTGCTATTCCCAGCATGTGGCGAGATACTCACAAGCTAAAAAATAGAGTAGCCACAGTTGTGCAAGCAGAGGGGCTAGCCACAATGAGTACATACTTGGGCAGTTAGCCCCACCCAGCCCTCATGCTGCCATGGTAATATTTTTAGCACACTAACTCCATCAGAGATAGCACAAGGATGTCTCCACCAGCTGGGAATCACATCCCCAGCTTGAAGGGCAGACATACCCTAAGTGCTGGTGTTGTAATTGTGACTGGTTGCCGCCCCCCGCACCCCACTTTGGAGTGCCACCTGATGACCTGGGGTTCCACTGAGCCCATTTGTTCCACCAGCCTGGGCTCCTTCACCCTGTCCTGCTGCACACACAGGTAGGGACACACCCAGCTGCAGAATGACACCAATACTGAAGTCAGTGCTGCATGGCAAGGCTTGCAGCTAGGGAATTGCCCAGCACTCAGGTACACACCCCCTTTGGAAGGTAAACCCAAAAATGGTACTGCACAGAAAACTATAGTGTAAACTCATGAAATTCGCTCCATCCCTCAATGGAGAGGAAGATATGCACAGCCTTTTGCCCCACCAGTTCTGAATGGCACAAACTGGGTTTTAGAAAACAAGTTTATTCACTTAAAAATGTATTTTGTAGTTATAAGGGATAGCAAACAGATCAAAGCAGATTACTGAGTAAATAAAACATGCAAACTAAGCTTAATACACTAAATTAACTGGTTAATAGTACCACATTCTCATCCTAAATATTTTATGCAGGGTGCAGAGTTTCCTGAAAGTAAACTGCACTGCTTGCAGCTTAAGCCTCCAGGTATTCCTTTCACAGGCTAGATTAGACCTCTCGCCTGGGCTCAGCCCGTCTCCCCCAGCTTAGTTCCTGTGTTTCTTAAGGTGTTTTCAGTAGTCTTCCTTCTTGGGTGGGGAGGCAGTGGAGAAGAACAAAGATCAACTCACTTCCCATCCTCAAATAGGATTTGTTTATGACTGGAATCTTTTGTTTCCCAGATTTTCCATTAAGAGGGTGTGGGGTCAAACACTAGAAGTCCAAAATAGTGTCCAGTACCAGGTGACATGATCACCTGACCCTGCAGTGTCAAAGCAGCATCCCAGGAAGCTTCTCAGGAAGGCAGGAAATTAGCATCATCAAAAGTCCTAGTGTCCTTCCTAATGGCTCATCTGAGCTGATTGCATACTGACTGGTGGGCATTCCCCAAACGTAAACACTGTTGTAATGGTTACATAGTCAATATTCCTAACTTCAGATACAGAAATGATACATGCATAAAATAGGATAATATTCAGTAAATCATAACCTCTCCAATGATACCTCATTACCCACCTTGCATAACACATCATAATATTTCTATGAATAGGGGCGTAATGTCACAGTAATCACTAGCTTTCTCAATCTCCTAGTCTCCCCCTAGCACCCTCAGGTCCAAAATACCCTAAGCCAGAGATGTAGGGGTAGTGTGTGATTGTGTGCTTGTACCAAAAGTGGCTGCACATCAAGCTGCTCATCCATGCATGGATACCTGTATTTGCCTGCATAAAGGCCTGCTCCCCAGGACATCTGTAAACCTCAAATGAACAACAAATAGAACGAACAGGAAACTGGCCCAAAAAGATGTTCAAACAATGAGGCAAGTCAGATTTAGCTAACATGTTAGTAGACACGTTCGCCAAGTGTCCACTCAGCGTTGATTGGTATTTAGTGCATTGACTAACGTGACTATTCCTCGCTCTGTACCAACAAATTGCAATAATGAGCTGTCATTCTTGGAAGCATCTATCAGAACTCTTGATTTGAATACCAAATTAGATGCATCTGTTTCTTTTGCTACATTACTTTCCAAAGCTATGACCCAATAAAGCAATTACTGTTCAGTTCAGAATTTAGATCCCCTCCACAGCTAACAATAAAGCATTTGGGTGCATGTACCATCTTTTTTCCCCATTGGCAAGATTCTTCTTCATTTTCACAACCATTGACTGTTTATAATAGAGCCCAGGAACTAAGGCCAAGAATAGTCAAGTCACAATGTACATGTTCTCTAAATTATCAGGAGGTATCTTTTGTTGGTTCTATTATGTGCAGTCTGACATTTATTCCTCTGAGAGAAATATTTAGAGCTAAAGAATCTAATTATGTTTTATTTCAAAACAAATTGTTGATACAAACTTGACATGTCAGTAATTAGATAACTATTTCACCGTGCACATTCCATTATTGCCATATTTAATGATGGCATATTTCAAGCATTCCTCCTGTACAGTAACTATCCCAGCACTAATTAAAAAAATAATAGATTATACAATTGGTAAGGGTTCACAATTGCTGTAGTATTTGAAGTAATGTATGCAATGGGGACATTTCCATTCAGATTTAGAGGAATTAGATGCCAAGCATGAAAACCATGGCCACACTGAAGTCAGGGAAAAACTCATTGACTTCACATTTTAAATAAAATTAGATCCTTACAAGTGATCATTAATGTAAATAAACTAAGGTTATTTACTCTGACACTCAGATGTGAAAATAAAAGTTCCGATCCATATGCTGTAGACACCTTAGACATGGCTTAAAAAATACAAACTTTTCTGTTGCACATAGGATAATACTCATCAGTAGGCCAGGCAACACTATTCCTTTCCCCTTGCAATTGCCACCCACTTGCAAGAATGAGATTATACAGACCCTACTGATGGGTGGAGTTTGACATACCTCAGCCAGCTGGATATGCTTCCAGGAGCATGCATAACAAAGCAAGGGCTGCCACACCCTTTGAAATGGTGAACCACATGTTTCCCCCCAGCATAGCTCTGCTCCGCTGACCACTGCAGAAAGGGCTGGACCCGTGGCCTTATGGCCTCACTGTTACCCAACCTCCACTTGGTATCTTGTTCTGTTATTCTAGAACTGCCAGATAATATTGCCCTTTATTTAGTACATGATTCAATGAACTTCTGAGAGACCATTGTGAAAAGCAAGTGCAAACAATTTTCTATTCTGGTTTTTCCATTTTCTTCTAAAAACATTCAAAAAAGGCAAGTGTCGCGTTTAGCTACCTTGTCCATCTGTTCAGTCACTCGCTTGCAGCAAATATTTTGAATGTTTCATGACTACTTAAATAGTTGTATGCATAGTTGTTGTAGCCATGGTTGGTCCCAAGATATTAGACAGACAAGGTGGGTGAGAATTATCTTTGTATCTGTCATGAACAGAAGTTGGGCCAATCAATGATACTTACCTCATCCACCTTGTCTGTTAAAAGAGTGGCAGACGACTCATTTCTAGAGTGTAAAAAAGTTTTCAATCCATTTTAAGTTAGAGTTTTTAAAATGCCAACTGTACTGTCTACAGTAGTCACTTCCTTGGCTAGAGGTTTCTGTTCTTATATAGAGAATATAAAATTACATTCATATACTAAGACACAGAACGTAATTTGAGTTTATATAGTGATTCCATAATAAAGGCTGTAATGTGCAATAGAATAGGTTGGGCTCAAGTATTTATCAATTGGCACCAGTCACATCTCCTAGTGGCTGGAAGATTAAAAATGAGTTGTAAGCATTGTTTTGCACTAGCATTTGTAACACATCCTACTGCCTGTTAACTTAAAATGAAGTGGGCAAGTAATGGTGGTCTCCTACAGCACTCCTTGTGCTTAATAATCTGTCCCAATTTGTATTTAGTTCAGTCTGGTTTCCTTCAGCCCAGTCCTGAAAAAGCTTTGTGAAGCTCAAAAGTTTGGCCCTTCCACCAACAGAAGTTGGTCCAACAAAAGATACTACCTCACCTGCCTTGTCATTCTCAAAACCCCCTTTATGTATTCAGCCATGACCCCTCAAGCTATAGAATGAGATAGTCTAACCTTTACTGTTTGAAGAAAGCCTATGGACCAATGCACCAAGATCTGAGTATTGAAGGGTAACTCAAGGAATCAATTCTGAAGCACTTAGAGAGGAAAGTGATCAGGAATAATCAGCATGGATTCACCAAGGGCAAGTCATGCTTGACTAATCTAATTGCCTTCTATGATGAGATAACTGGCTCTGTGGATGAGGGGAAAGCAGTGGACTTGTTCCTTGACTTTAGCAAAGCTTTTGACACTGTCTCCCACAGTATTCTTGCCAGCAAGTTAAGAAGTATGGGCTGGATGAATGGACTATAAGGCGGATAGAAAGTTGGCTAGATTGTCAGGCTCAACGGGTAGTGATCAATGGCTCCATGTCTAGTTGGCAGCCGGTATCAAGCGGAGTGCCCCCAAGGGTCGGTCCTCGGGCTGGTTTTGTTCAGTATCTTCATAAATGATCTGGAGGATGCTGTGGATTGCACCTCAGCAAGTTTGCAGATGACACTAAACTGGGAGGAAAGGTAGATATGCTGGAGAGTAGGGATAGGATACAGAGGGCCCTAGACAAATTGGAGCATTGGGCCAAAAGAAATCTGATGTTCAACAAGGACGAGGGCAGAGTCCTGCACTTAGGACGGAAGAATTCCATGCACCGCTACAGACTAGGGACCGAATGGCTCAGCAGCAGTTCTGAAAAGAATCTAGGGGTTACAGTGGACGAGAAGCTGAATTGAGTCAACAGTGTGCCGTTGTTGCCAAGAAGGCCAATGGCATTTTGGGATGTATAAGTAGGGGCATTGCCAGCAGATAGAGGGACATGATCATTCCTGTCTATTTGACATTGGTGAGGCCTCATCTGGAGTACTGTGTCCAGTTTTGGGCCCCACACTAAAAGGATGTGGAAAAATTGGAAAATGTTCAGCAGAGGACAACAAAAATGATTAGGGGACTGGAACACCTGACTTATGAGGAAAGGCTGAGGGAACTGCGATTGTTTAATCTGCAGAAGAGAAGAATGAGGGGGGATTTGATAGCAGCTTTCAACTACCTGAAAGGGGGTTCCAAAGAGGATGGATCTAGACTGTTCTCAGTGGTAGCAGATGACAGAACAAGGAGTAAATGGTCTCAAGTTGCAGTGGGGGAGGTTTAGGTTGGATATTAGGAAAAAAACTTTCACTAGGAGGGTGGTGAAACTCTGGAATGTGTTACCTAGAGATGTGGTGGAATCTCCTTCCTTAGAATCTCCTTCCTTTTAAGGTTAGGCTTGACAAAGCCCTGGCTGGGATGATTTAGTTGGGGATTGGTCCTGCTTTGAGCAGGGGGTTGGACTAGATGACCTCCTGAGGTCCCTTCCAACCCTGATAGTCTATGATTCTATGAACTTGAAAGGTCTCATCTGAACATTCTTCTAAACAATTTATAATACTGCAGCCCTGTGTTGTAGGCGTTAACTGGCAACCCTCTAATGCAGAGGTGGGCTAACTATGGCCTGCGGGCCACATCCAGCCTGCAGGACCCTCCTGCCTGGCCCTTGAGTCCCTGGCCCAGGAGGTTCACCCCCTGGCCCCTCCCCTGCTGCCACAGCTCACTGCACTGCTGGTGCAATGCTCCAGGCAGCACAGCAGGGCTGCAAGCTCTTGGGGCAGTGCAGCTGCAGAGCCGGGCCTGACCCGGTGGTGTGCGCTGTGCGGTAAGGGGTCAGGGCGGTCAGAGGGTGGGGGGGTGATGGGGGCGATCAGGAAGGAGAGGGGGTTGGATGGGACAGGAAGCAGCCAGGGGTTCCAAGGGAAATTGGGGACAGGGAGAAGAGGTGGTGACCAGGCCACGCCCCCCTCCCCTACTGGTCCTCCATAGGATTTTCAGAATCCAATGCAGCCTTCAGACCAAAAAGTTTGCCCGCCCCTGCTCTAATGCAAAGGAAAGAGTGCTGTCAAAGTGAAACTAATACTATATTTTAGTCATATGAGTATCTTTCTTGCAGCTGAGCACATGGAGGATAGCATTTTCTGAAGCATAGAGTAGCCACACAACTCCTTCTGGCTTTGCAAATGTATATCAGATAGGCTTAAAATGTAACCTTAGATGTTCATTTTGAAGACACATTCAAACTTCACCAAAACCCCTGTGATTAACCATTCATGGCTATGTTGCTTTGCCTTGTCATTCCCAGACTTCCATTTCATTAAAGAAAACTGTCAGCTAATAAATATATATTCTATATCCATTTGAGTCTGTAACTGTAGTGTAAACTAGGCTTTAAGATGTATATAATCTCTCCAATAATTTTAGATTGCTCTATCCTAGACATACTCAAAAGTGAGTATCGTATCTCATTTTTAATTAAATATTTTTCACTGCAGACCAAGAGAAGGGAAAGCAACATAAAAGTAATCAAGACTTCACACTTCATATGTCAAATCAGGAAAGCGTTTTAAATTCACTCATGTGCCAAATAAGTATACATAACAAGATCTGGAAAAAATTAGGTCTTCACAATAACTATACCACCAAAAAGCAAAGGATGAGCGAATTGGGCTTGGATAAAATAGGAACCAAATTTATGCTGAAACTGAATCCCAGTCAGAATGCTGTATCTCTGTCCAGGCTCGCAATTCACGAAAGCCAGCCATACATACTATATTGAATATAACACAGGGCTTTACCTTACATAGGTTTCTCCATGCATTTCACAACATTAGACACATGAACACAGTTGTTTTTAACCTTGTTGTGACACTGTACACCATAGTCTTCAGTGATCTATTATGATGCATTTTATACAAGGTAAGTCACGTGAGGGGTCATTGGAAAGTTAGAATAATCATTCAGCAAATCATTTGTATGCATGTATCATTTTTGTATCCAAAGTTATAAATACTGACTATGTATCTGTACTTCAACTGTAGCTACACCTGGATAACCCCCACTCGACAAGATGCTTTCAGTCTAGAATCATAGCTAGTTGAAAAGGCAGCTTTAGGAGATGCTTATCTTCCACCTGATGAGCCTTCCTGAGAGCACTACAGAGAGCCTGTAAAGTAATGGCTATGACTCTTAAGGACATGTGACCAGGCCACATTATTCTAAACTCCATCTTGGGAGGTCAGTATTTTTCCACAATCTAGTCTGGGAAACAAGTTTTGAAACAAAGGGTCCCCGCCATATACTAATGCTATATAAGGCAGGGAGTGACATCGGTTGGTCTTCACTCCCCACACAAGGGGACTCCTGGAAACAACTGAGGAACAAAGACTGAACTGGGGAAAGTGCTGGACCCAGGCTAACGGAATTTCTAGCATGTGTATGGAAGACCTGAGGATTCCAATCTGCAAAGCAAGTATAGCTTGTACCTTAATCTGCAGCCTGCTTGTACCATCTCTCAGGGTGATAAACTGCTAATTCGTATGCAATCTAACTAGTACGTTAAGCTTAGTTTGCATTTTTGTTTATTTGCTAGGTAATTTGCTTTGATTGGTCTGTTATCACTTTATAATCTTTTTTCAGTCATTTATTTTATATTTTAATCTAAACCCATGAGTTTGGAGTGAGGTGTGGGAAACTTAGCTCAGAGGGGCTGTTGCATATTCCTCTCCTCTTAGCTCAGAGGAGCACGAACTCTATGAGCTTGCGCTGTACAGTTCCCTGTGCAGCACAAGATTGTATAATTTTGGGTTTATGCTCCAGAGGAAGTGCGTGCCTGAGGAGCTGAGAGTTACCTTGGCTTTAGCCTTCCTACTGTTGGTTCACATGCAGTGGCTAGTGAGAGAGCCTGCATGTAAACTGCAGCTGGGTGCGTCCCTACCTGTGTGTATGCTGGTGGAAGTGTAAGACTGGGAGCATGTCTGCAGCTTGTCACAGCAGCACAGTGAGTGTGTGTCCAGGCTGGTGGATCAGAGAGCTCAGTGGTACCCCAGTTCCAGGTGGCACCCTAGGGGGGAACCCATCATACTTGTATTCAGCAATTAATGCCCTAATACCTGGGGGTGGGATCAAGCCATACAAGTACGCTTCATTAGAGTTTAGCAAAGTATTTTGTTGTAACCTGTTAACTGCCTATATTTCTAGTCTGTTTTCAGACACATGCACGCACACGAGAATACCCTGCTTATGAAAAGGCGCTGGAGGGACAAATCTGGAGACTGACAATGGCTCCTTTGTGCTGTGAGTCTGGCCTATAAACCATCTGAAATGTTACCAAGGGATTCACCTGCATTTGTGGAATCTCTGCATGATGAAGAGCTAGCCTAAAGATTCCATGCCACCCCAGTCCTTGCCTCTGGTGTAGGGAGCATTCCTCAGAGGGAAGGACTTGAGCCAGAGTGCCTCTCCATTCCAGAAATCTTAAGATGGATGAGCCACTAATAGCCACGGAGAGATGGGCACAATACAGGAATGGCCTTGAGACTGCTCTCATTTGCACAGAGGGCAGACTCAACCATTGGCTAGGCCAGAATCAGGGAACACAAGGAGTGTCAAAAAGCAGCCTTTGCTGCCAACCTTCAGCCTGTAGCTTGGCTGGAGGAGAGAATTGGGGCCTAAATACTTTCAGAACAGATACCACATTGGCAGATCCCATACTGCCTCACCAATAGAAGTCTTTTTTTTTTAAACTTACACTGCAAAGCATGCTGTAATAGAAAGGTGCCTTCCTGTGCAGTAAAGCCTCCTCAACTCTAAGGTAATTCTTTGGTATATTGCTATGCCAACTTTGAAAACACCGCACCGAATGGTGCGGAAATAAATTATTAGCTGTATGAGGTCTGGAAAAAACCTCGAGCACTGTCTCGGAATATTGAATTTGTCCATTACAGCAGCTTAATGGAGCACTTTCAAGCCCAAACAATTCCATTCTGAAGGCTCTTAATGGCTTTCTGAAGATCAGAATACTAGCACGGACTCCCAGCATCACTGCATCTCTCCTCTGCTGGACTTTCAGTCAGTCCAGGGAGAAAAGCGACAGAAAATAAAGCATGAGACGTGTAGGAAGCGTAACTTAAACTCTTAACAGCTAAAACAGGTTTCAAAAGCTGAATATGTAGAAAAGGAGTGTTACTGTACCCTGTATATTAATAATTAAAAAGGCATCTACTTTCCTTATTGCTGTCACCTGTTGGTTTCAAACACTAGCATAAATCTGAAATACGTACTAAAACAGCCTGACTCAAAATTCCAATCTGATCATGCCTGGTTTGTGGGTATTTGGAATTCTAACTCAAAAAAATGATTAAGACCCACACTTAATGTGCTCTGTCTCATAACTACAGAGAAGTTATGGTAAATACAAAACCAATGTGGCCTGACATTCTGGCAAGAGTTAGAAGACCAAGAGACAAAATGCATGAGTTATTTTTGCATTAGGTACCAAACTGGGTTCCACTTTAACCACGTAATTACCTTCAGCTGACAGGAAAAAAACATGGGTATGAAAATTAACAACATCTTCAATGTGGATATGGTCCTGAAGGCATTGGTACACTGACTCATACATCAGTGCAAGTGGACTGGAAACAATGAAATAATTCTACCTTATGAGTGGATGCAAAAGGATTAGACTTTAGCTGAGGATTTATTATGGAATGTAACTGTCATTACTTAATATCTGCTTTTTTAATACATACTAGAGCATATCCATTTTCTTCTTTCATCCCTGTGTATTTTATCTTTACATGAAGAGAGAACAAAGAGGTTCACGGTCGGTGAAACTTAAGCTAGTCCTCACCAGCCATATGCAAGTCTGCCAATCACAAACCAAACTCCTAAGAGTTCATGTTTGACAGCCTTAACACCAAGGTGTGATAACATGTGTGGCTGGATATCATTACACTGCAATGACAAAGGGAAGGGTGGTCCTGTGTTTAAAGCAACAGACTGGGAATCAGCACAATCTGGGTTCCCTTCACAGCTCTGTCACAAGCTTTGAGGAAGCCACGTCATCTTTCTGTGCCTCCATTCTCCATCTGTGCAACAAAGGACAGTTTTTTTCCTCTTTGACAAATGGATGCATATGGCTAGGACCTTGACAGTCAACTTCCCTGTGAAGGGGAAAATCAGTAACAGATGGCTATATCCTAAGTGTGACTTGTTTGTTTATATATATTATACACACACACACACCCCCTGTGAAACAGAGGAAGTCGAACTGCACGCAGTCATTCCCTTCCTGTCAGGCCCTCAGTCCAGCATCAATTCCTGGTTACCCAAGAACAAGAGGAGGCTCCAACCAGATACCAATGCAGCTCTCCTGCTGCTCACAACTCCACCAAAGCTTGGATAACAAAGCTAACAGCAGCCCACTTCTCGACTGAACACTAAATATAAACATCCAGGAACAAAGGACGTAGGCCATACTTACACAATGGAGGACTCTATCCTGGGAAGCAGTGACTCTGGAAAAGATTTGGTGGATAATCAGCTGAACAGGAGCTCCCATTGTGACAGCATGGCCAAAAGAGCTAATACAATCCTTGGATGTATGAATAGGGGAATCTCAAGTAGGCTGAGAGGTTATTTTACCTCTCTCTGGCACTGGTGGAATGATTGGTCAAGTTCTGGTGGCTGTTAATAAATTGGAGTGGTTCAGAGAAGAACCATAAAAATGATTAAAGGATTAGAAAGCATGCCTTATAGTGAGACTCAAGGAGCTCAATCTATTTTAGCTTAACAAAGAAAAGGTTAAGCAGAGACTTACAGTCTACAAGTACCTAATGGGAAACAAATATTTAATGAGCTCTTCAGTCTTGCAGAGAAAGGTATAGCATAATCCAATAGCTAGAAGTTGACACTAGAAAAATTCAGATTGAAAACAAGGCATACATTTTTAACAGTGAGGGTGGTTAACCATTGGAACAGTTTACCAGGGGACAGGGTGGATTCTCCAGCCCTGACAATTTTTAGATTAACATTGGATTTTTTCTAAAAGATGGTCTCCAAAATAATTTGGAGAGTGTTTCTGTAGCCTGAGATATACAGGAGGTCAAACTAATCAGAGTGAACCCTTCTGGCCATGGAATTTATGAACATTCGCTCAAAAATTGAGAAAAAGAACTAGCAGATTTACATGCAACAGCGTTTACTGACACCTGCCATAACTACATGTTGATAGGATAAGTTAATTAGGATTTGTGAAGAATTTAGCTACCACTAAGATGGAGAGTCTTAGTACGTCAACAGATAGAGCCCTCCTTCAGAAAGTGAGAAGCATTGATCTACTATCAGCTTGTTGTGAAGACCCAGTGTACCCTACTCAGTTTAGAAGCATTTAGGCTTCATTCTGTCAGCCTCTGGATGCGTTGGCATATCAGAAGTCTATCAATATAAGTAACTGATTTAGCCACCAATTTGCACATCTCAACAGCAGTTCCCCTGTGGTTTTCTATACATCTTCAGAATAATCTTTTAAGATATGCGAGCCATGTAATCTTTTGCTGTTGCAAACAGACTGCAGAGTTTTAAGAATAGCAAGTATATGCTGTGATGGGTTTGACCCCACCCCAGGATGCCACCTGATATACTGGGGTCCCACTGAGCCCACCCATTCCACCAGCCTAGGTTTCCTCATCCTGTCCTTGCTGTGCCAGGCCCTCAAGCCTTTGAGGACACATACCGGTAAGCCCACACAGCTGCAGACAGACTGAAATCAGCTGTGTGGGAGGATTCGGCTCAGGGATTTACCCAGCACTCACATGCACACCTCCTTTAGGGTGTAAACCCAAAATAATATTGTCTTGTGCTGTGTAGAGAAATCTGTACAGTGCAAGCTCATAAAAAGTAGCCCCCTCCCTCAATGTGGAGGGAGATATGCACAGTTTTTTGCTTCCCCCCCAAATGTGAATTGTAGAAACAGGTTTATAGAAAACCAAGACAAGTTTATTAACTACAAAGGACAGATTTTAAGTGATAAGGGATAGCAAACAGATCAAAGCAGATTATGAGCAAACAAAACAAAAACATGCAAACTAGCCTTAGTACATTAAGGAAATTGGCTACAAAAAGTAACTTCCAACTGTAAGTGTTGTTCTAGGCAGGTGTCAGTTTCTTGAAGATAAACTGCCCTGCTTATATCTTAAATCTCCAGATATACCCTTCACAGGCTGACCTCTCAGCCTGGGTCCCAGTCCTTCTCCCCAGATCAGTCTTAGGTGTTTCCAGCAGTCATCCTGGGTGGGGATTCAGTGAAGAACCGGTGACTGTGATTAACTCACCTCTTCAGCTTTAAATAGAATTTACTTATGGCAGGAATCTTGTTTCCCAGTCTGACCCCCTGCCACCTCCTCTTAGTGGAAAAGGAAAAACAAAAACCACACACCGAAAGCCCAAGATGGGGGTCCAGTACCAGGTGACATGATGACCTGACCCTGTAGTGTCAAAGCAACAACCCAGCAAGCTTCTCAGGAAGTGCAAGATTAGTATCTTCAAATTCTTATTGTTCTTCCTAATGGCCCATTCAGGCTGAATGCCTACTGTCTGGTGGGAGTTTCCCAGAAGCAAACACTTTTACAACCTAGAGAGCTTGTATTCATAATTTCAGATACCAAATATGATTATCCTTTGTATGCATGTATCATTACTGTAAATCATAACCTTTCCAAGGATCTCACAAGTACAACTTAGTTATACCATATTCATATATAAAGAATATGGGTGTGATGGGACATAGGCCATGAAAGTTCCCAACTTTACTCAGTGTGGGGAAGGGGACAGTGCTTATGGTCACCAGGGAAGCACCTCAGCCAATATAAAGTGCTGCTGAACAGCTAGCTGAAATGATGCCATGTCCAATAACTCGGATCCTACAGAGAAAAATCATGTGTAAATTCTTCCTTTCATCAGAGTTTTGCTTTCTACAACACCAACTCAATGCCAGCTCCTATTCTATAATTCATAAGAGTTAAACAGCAATCATGTGGACAAATGTCCTTACCTTGAACGACAACTTTTTCAACACAAGTAAATGCACGACCTTCCAACTAGCTACACTGAGCAAATAAACTCCATAGTATGCTGGCATTTGAATATGTTGGGTGGCTTTCAGTTTTAACCGAGTTAGTTCTCTGCTAAAAATAAGTCTACAATTTGAGGCCATGCCCAAAGAGAGAGAGAGAGTGTTATAGTTGTAACATTGAAGCCTAGTTTCAGAAACTCACCACCACTAGGGAATAAGTGGCCTCATTTAAATAGCATTGAGGAATAGAGAATTGGAAGTGGGAGGTTTTCAGTGTTTATGGTTTTTTGTTTAAGATTTGTTTAGTTTAACTCATTGATTTAATTTAATTCAACTCATTACCTACACTTACATCTCCCTAGGCCCCAGTCCTGCAAGCAGCTCTATAGAGGTGGACCCCTGCGCCCAAATGCAGCCGGTTGAAGTCCATGGGGTGCAGGCATCTGCAATTGAATTTTCATAGGTAGGACTGGGATCTTTAGTTATTTAATTTTAAAGTTCAGGTGTCACTGACTTAAGGTGAGCGTGTGACAATTCATTGAATTTTACATCTTAAGCATGTAGGATTATAGTGATTGCACAAACTTACCTTAATTTAAAAGGTAAACCAACTGGTATGGAGAGAGTCAGGTGGAAACACCTTGTACAAGACAGACTAATTGTGCAGTGTTTTATTTCCCAAAATAAGAAAGGGTAGCAGAATCTGGCCCACAGTTTGGTGTCAGATGTATCGTACACAAAAAATTAACTTTATGTAAGCCTGCATGTTAACATTGCAGCTTCCACTTCCTACAGATATTTTAGAACAGGTTTACAAGTTCTGGTCTTTAAGATTTAAAACCTTTCCCTGGTGGAGGGCATTCAGCAAGCAGAGACATCTAGGTGGAATTTTTTTTTTAGAAAGCTTTGGAAATAAAGGCTTCTTTGTGAATCCTTTGGAACATTGCTCTTATTCATGAAATATAGGGAACAGTGGTTGAATCAAACTGCTCTCAGATTTTCAGACCAACACTCATTGGAAGTTTTCCTGTAGCTTTCACGGACTTACAGCTTCAAGTGAGCAAAGAGCTGCTTTTTCTATGTGACAAAATGCATTTAAATATAATGGAATTAGTTCCATTTAAATGGCTATTCAAAGATTGTAAGTCAATTTCTTCTTTCCCCCACCTGCTTGACAGATTTCTTGAAAGAACAAGAGAAAACATCTTATTTACATACCCAGGGTGAGTCTTTCCTTCTGGTATTGCTAGGTCTGTATTTTGGGGGTAAAAAACCCACAAGTCATTCAATGCAGCTTAGCTAAATAAATCTTCCTTCCCATTGTTCCTTTGAAGTTAAAGGTATTCATGGTATGTGCAATGCAGAGTGTTTCCTTGCTTTCAGCTTGTGCTGCACAGAAGCAGTTTTCATTCAACTCACAGGGATTGTTCCACTAAACTGCTTGTGCAGGAGTGTAGTAGTCCATGAACTTGAGGTGAGTCTGTGTGAGGTTTTTTTGAGGGAGAAGAGTTTGGGGGGGAAGGGGAGGAGAGGAGAGCCCTAACCTCTCCTGTTCCAGACATGTTAGTGAACTGCCTAATTCCTATATACTGAATCCACTTCTGAAGCACAGCATGGTCTGAAAGGGTTAGAACTGGGATAGCTCAGTGGTTTGAGCATTGGCCTGCTAAATTCACGATTGTGAGTTCAATCCTTGAGGGGGCCATTTGGGGATCTGGGGCAAAAACTGGAGATTAGTCCAACCCCCTGCTCAAAGCAGGACCAGATGACCTCCTGAGGTCCCCTTCAACCCTGATATTCTATGAACTGCCCAGTGCTTAATTTGTGCCAGGGCTGAGCCTTGGCACCTCTAGGCTTGGCAGTTCGTAGCCCCAGCAAAAAATAAATAAAAATTGCTTAAGCCCCAGCACCTCTGTCATTACAAATTAAGCACTGGAGGAACGGCCATTGAAAATACATCAGCTTTTTCACTGTAACATTACAAGCCCAAACAGCAACTTAAAAAAAGATGCGAGTCACCCCATTGATGAAAAGAGGGGTTTCAGCACACTGATTAAAGGAAGAAAAGCAACAGGGACTGAAAGAGCATGCACCATAAAGAGCCATCTCCTCCTCCCTCCCAGGACAAGTCAGCATGCGTGCACAACACACCACAATTTGCACTGCACAAATCTAAAGACAGGCTGCAAAGCACGATTTCCATCCCTGATGGTCAATAAAGGAGGCACAAATCTCAACCATTGCACAGGAGCCTTGTGTAGTGTAACCCTTCTGCCAGATGGAGCCAGCAGCAGTCAGGGCCAGGTTCAATATCTGGGGGTTCTTTTTCAACACAACACAGAACCAGCTCTGGCATCCACCCAGTAACCTGGAAGAAATACACCCCACCCCTGGGTGGCTGTGAGGGGCAATACTTTCCCACCTGCAAGCAGAGTCTGAATGTAGAAAATAAACTTTTAATGAAAGGAGAGGTCACACAACATTAGGGAAAATGCCACAAGCAGGATTCATAAAAACAAAACTGAGCAGGACATGCACACCAGAGGGCATAGGGCAGAGTCTTCTGCCTCATGTTCGTGAATTCTACAACCAATGGTTCCTTTTCTGTGCCCCTCATCATACCCCACTCACAGTGGTTGTCCTTGGTCAATGAGGACCCAAGGTTCAGAGGTGCATTGAGTGATTTCACCTCCTACCCAGGGAAGAAGGCACCTTGCTTCTTCTGCCATCTGGGCCCCTGCAGGCCGCACATTCCGCTCCTGCCAGCTTGCCACTTGCCAGACACCCATCAGTCAGTCACCTTTTGCTGCCACTTGTCTCTGAGAGCTCTGCAGATCAGTCGTATGATTTTTAGGTCACAGCAGGCTGGGCAGAAACACTACCCCACCACAAGTGTTTTCATCTCTTATTGAGTACTTCAAATAATAGACAGCTCCTAATGAAGCCTATTTAACTATCTTTGAACAGCATAGAGGAACAGGTTAAACTGGACCAGGGACCCATAGGGAGAGTCCACACCTCCTGGCTGGGACACCTGTCCCCACCCCTCTCTACTTTCACACAGGGTCTGGCATTCGAGTCCCTGGTTTAACGAGGTCCTTTTAGCGGAAGGTGATCTCATTTGGGTTAAGTTAACAGGTTAAGTACAGTTCTGCTGCCCTGCTTCCCTTTACTCAAACAAAGACAGCAACGTTGATAATATTTCTCTACCCCTGCATTCAAAGTGATTTGTAACCCAACACCAGCCAAAGTTGATCACTTGGAGCTACACTGCTCCTGTCTGCTAGATACTTACGCAGAGTAGGTGTGTTCATGTAAATACTGTTGCTCCTGAAGTCTCTCCCCCTCCAACTAGCTGTCAGGGGAGAGTTCATTCAGACCCACTTACGCTTATAACGTACAAAAGTCTTTGTGTTGGAACAGAAGAGACTTCTCTAAAAAATACAAAAATAGCATGTTGAGCAAATTAAGCCTTAGAAATGTACATAAACATTTCTTAAACCTTTATGGCACTGGAAATAGCAGTTTGGAATGAATGGGTTAAGCATATCCTGGGGTGAAAAAGCTATACTGAGCTCCAATCTACCAAAACTTTGTGCCCCCTTTAAAAAGTCTTCAGCCATCCTAAAGGGTACTCCTCACATGCTCGGTAAGTCACAGTCATCACTATTTGTACTATAGTATCAGATCCCCATTGCATCATTAGGTGCTGTACAACGCATATGAGACAGTTGTTGCCTCAAACAACTTACACTCTAGATAGACAAAGCTGACAAAGGGCAGGAGTATGATCCCTATTGTGCAAATGGGGAAACTGAGGTGCATGGAGTCACATGATTCTCATCTGCTGCTTCCCCTCCTTTCATTTGGGTCACATGATATGGCCAGAGAGGTTGAGAAAAAACAAGTTTACAGAGAGTTTTTGAAGCTAGAGAGTATCCTCTGAGCCAACTTCTTTCCCACCTTTACTCCAATACTTCAACATGGAGGGGGGAGGTGACAAATTAAATTGAAAAAATATCAGAAACATGGGCTGGGTCCTTCACTGTGAAGGAAGTGCTTACATTGAACTGAGACTAACCTACCCCTAGTGCCATCTTAACCAGACCACTGCAGAGGAACAGCGATTCCCCAGTAGCATACAGCCAACGTAGGAGCTCTCACACTACACTACCTCCTGGTTACCAGTATAAACAAAGAAAACATGGAGGCAAGACTGGAGGCAAAAAGAAGGTGGCCAGACACTCCTGCACTATGCTAGTACTCTCATGTGGTTTTGGCCCCAAGGGGGCCATTCACAACCTGATATAAGTTGGAACAGTTGCAAACTGCTCCAACTCAATATGTGGGGACCAGGTCCAGACAGAGCAGCACTGGTGGTCAGGTAACATAAAATGAGCTTTCATCTACCATTACCTTTCCCAACCAGTGTTTTATACAATTTGGCCACAGTGGAGGATCTAGCCCTTGGCATCTTCAGCTTTAGATGAATCTAGACCAGTGATTCTCAACTGTGCCTCCCCCCCCCCCCCCAGCAGTTTTGAGGGGGTCTGCCAAGCAGTGCCAGTATTTGATTTGCTGTGGCCCAGTGCAGAAAGCTGAAGCCCCACCATATGGGGCAGAAGCCTGGGGTTCCAAGCCCTGCCACCCAGGGCTGAAGCTGAAGACTGAGCAACTTAGCTTCACATGACCCCAGGCAATTGTCCTGCTTGCTACCCCCTAATGCTGGCCCTGACTTTTATATGTAGAAAAAAACAGTTGTGGCACAGGTGGGCCATGGAGGTTTTATAGCATGTTAGGGGGGCTTGAAAGAGAAAGGTTGAGAACCCCTGGTCTAGGTAACAGAAACCCATTTTCAAATGCCACCTTGCTTGTGGCCTGCTTAGTCTCCTCTCACCTTGAGAGCCCACAGACAAACAAATCTGGATATTTTGGATGCTATGCAGTGGGCCTGAGAGATTGTACAAAAGCCTGAGGTGAGGCAAGTCTGGTTAAAAGGCACCACAAACCCAGGATTACATCTCCTCCCTAGGACTTGCACTGCTCCCCACGTGGGAGCCTCGCTGCCTGCCACTCACAGGTTCACTGCTGCTTTGTAGCCCCCCCAGCAAAGCCATGAACCTCAGGTCCTTAATCATCCTTGAGTGCTGGCAGACTGGTCCAACTGTTGCTCCTTCCGTCCATCCCTCTGATTGTGCTTCACATGCTTCCTTTTCAACAAGAGCCCTACAGATCGCAACTGAATCTGAAGCTCAGTCTGGGACAGCAAATTCAGTGTGACCTATGTCTGAACCCCACTTCTGAACTGAGCCAGTTAGAATTGAAGTGGGTTTGTGGGGGAAAGAGGGAGGAGAAAAAATTAACTAGGGATAGAGGAACAACTAAATGGTGTGTAAAAACTAAATCACTGCAGCAGAGCCTCAGTGCCCAGTCCAAGTCTGGGCATTATCAGCCTTTACCACACAAGCCATTGACTCATAAGTGGTATGACAGTTAACTGCTTTCCTGACAATAATAAATCTATTCCACCACTGTTTTGTATTAATTAGGGGAAAAGGCTGCATTTGTAGCATGTCAAAATGGCTCATCTACCAGCTAATGTGAAATGTTTCAGTCAGCTTGAAAAATTAAGAAATTTAATTGTGTATCAAGGTCATAACACATGGGCAGTTTCACTATCCATTTAGGCATTTCATGTGTGGATGGACAAGTTGGGAGCTCATACACTATCTTTAGCTCCTGCAAATAAACTTTTGCTCCATAATGGAGGGGACAGATGCTGCTTCAACGCGGTTCCCACACAGGCTGCTTCAACGCGGTTCCCACTCCCATCACCTGAAGCGCCTCCAGCAGCAGCAAATGCTTTGCCAGCCCTCAAAGTCCCAGCTGCATGCAGCTGGCTGAGTGGTTTGCAGCTTTGCTGTATATCCCATACAGCAGATCTCTTTGCTTCCCCTTACTAATCCCCTCCTCATTGCCTACAGCCCAAGAACGCTCATACTCTGGCTGTATCACCCCCCCACCACCACCACCACCATCCAATTACCGCCTCCACCCATCACCAAACATTCCCACCCCAAGCTCCAACTCCCCTGGCTCCTGTCCCTGAAAAAACAAACAATATAGAAACCCTCATCCAGCCCTCCAATCAGGCAAGGCTCAAGGCCATCCTACTGCTAAATGTTCACTATTGCACCTCTACTACTGTTTTGTCCCGCCTTGATTGAATGAGTTCAGTATCTTTAAATTATGCCCTTAAAATAAACCTCACAATCAGCAATATACAAATTATAATTTCCTTCTCGCCATGCTGCCAACTATTATCTTAATCAAAGCAATCATGCAACTTCACATATTGCCCCTCATTATCCAATTTGTGCCCTGTGTATATTATATTATCCTTATCTGATGGCACATCAGATGATGAAACGGAGCCTCAAAACTTAATGGCAATTCTCCCAAAATGTTAAAGTGTCAGAGATAATAGTTTTTCTCTAAAAACATGCCAATTCTGTAGTATAGTCCGAGGCCTTTGAAATCTAGGGTGATATTACCCATCAGAGATTGTTTCTAAAATAGAACAAACAGTTGCAAATAGTAGCTATAAAGGAAGCAGTCTTATCCAGAATACATGTGTAGGAAACATGAAGTCAGAAGTCCTTTGTTCATCTCCAGTTAGCACTGAGACCTGGAAAGAAGGAAAGCCACAGAAGGAGACAAGGTGGAAGCTCTGTATATACAGTACTCCAGTTAAACTGCTCATCTTCAAAAAGCAGCTCTCTCCAGGCCAAACTGTTTTCAAATCAGTGAAATGGGCAAATGCCTTCTCTAATGTTTGGAAGGTTGCAGGAGGATGATCACGTTCTTATTTGCAAGGTAGCAACATTTCAGGCTGTGTGTTCCTCCCCTCTTAACACCAGAGAGGTGTTGTGCTCATGATGAGGGCAGCCACCTTGCTTATTTGACCACTATGAATCTGTATCTAATTAGTCAGCTTGCAATGTCCACAAGATGGAAAGCAGCACTGCAGTTGAACACCAAGAACTGGACACTATTTTCAAAAGCAAGTAACTTGATTAAAATTACAAAGTTATTACAATCCCGAGATTTCTTCTTCTGGCTTCCAGGAGTCAGACAGTTGCCTGTGATAGTTCTGCACATGGTGTCACTGAAAGAATATTTATAAAATGGAAAATTTCACATTTGTATGCTCTGAATCAACCCGCCTGCTCTCCCAGTATTCTGCCCCAATCTATGCATTATTAATAAGCAACATTAATTTCCAGTTTGCAGTTAGCTAATTTGTTCCTACAATCCTGATTCCAAACAACTTACTGAATTATTCATGTGATATTTTAACTGTAGTTAGATAAGCCTGTTAGCCATCGTTCATTTAAATAAAATTATCTCTTGCTCACTTATAAAGGTGCAAAAGGAGAACACCTCAGCAGGTGAAATTACCCCTCTGCATTTTACATACAAGATCTTGTATTTGCTAACACACAGCCACCTGGAATGCTGTTTCAAAAGGTAAGATACAGAAATCTTTGACTATGGCATGGTTAACAGGATGTGGAATTGGTCAATTACTAGCTTTGATGGTCGTTTTAGAGAGTTAAATGGTGCACATGCCTTGTGCTGGCCAGCTGCACAGAGGTTAATTTCACCCCAAATGAAGGTGGTCTGAAGTCTCAGCTTAATTTACTAACCCACCCACCAATTCTCTACCTGATGCCAAAATAATGGCCATGTTAGTTTCACTAGAAAAATCTGTTACAAGTTGATCTCTCTGCCAGGGGATGGATCACTTGATTACCTGTTTGGTTCATTCCCTCTGAAGCACCTGGCATTGGCCACTGTTGGAACACAGGATACTGGGCTAGATGGACCATTGGGCTGAGGCAGTTGGCCATTATGTTCTTACAACAGCAATATTAACTGCTACTGAAAGTTACTGTGTCCTGTCCATATCTCAACCTTCTAAACAGTGAAATTTTCCTGATGCATGTATAATAGAGGAATGCTTAAACTCTTTAGATGTCTAGGAAGGAGGTCCAATCGTAAAGTATCAGAAGGCACCAATCGTTACATTACGTAGCATCTAGAGATCTGAAATAAAAATCGTCCCGTGGTGCTTGGCACTGTACAAGACACAGTGAGACAGTCCCTGCTCCAAAAAGATGACATTCTAAATAGAAAATACAAAGGTTGGGAAGGGAAACAAAGGCACAGAGGGAAAGTGTGATGCCCAAGGTCATTCCATGGCAGACCAGGGAATATACCCAGCTCTCTTGACTCCCACTCCACTCCCCCCTCCCATTTTTATAAACAAAGTGAATGGAGATTTTTCTTCCAGTTCATGAAAGGATTCAGCTGAAGTGCTGATTAATCAGTCATTTGAGCTAGAAGGGCCTTCTAGTCCACCCCCAAGTGACAGAGTACATTTGCCAAGAGGATTGAATCTGGATTAGGAGGACAATAGATCCCGTTTTGGCCGGGGCAGTCCCTTTTTTTAAGGCCCATCCTGGCCGTCCTGTTTGCTGGGGGGTTTTTTTTGGCAAAACTGGGCATTTGTCCCCTTTGCTCTTGATGATCAGTTAGCAAGATCAAAGGGGACAAATTCCCAGCTTTGCAAAAAAAGGGGGATGCGACCCCTAGTGGGGCACAGAGGAACATGCAGGGGGAGAAGGCAAATGGAAACACCAGCCCTGCACAGGAGGGAGGGGCTTAGGAGAGTGGCTCGGGCTAGGCCAGCCCCTCATGGGCAGGTGGTCTTGCGCCAGCCCTGCATGCAGGTAGGACTATTTTAATATAAAAAGTCCCAGCTCCCACCCACATACTTGTGTGACTTCACTACCTTGGGCTGTTGCCCTGGATTTGAGGGGTATGTATACCTCAGAATGTGATCAAGCTTATTGCAACCATATTATGTGCATTCAGCCATTGTGAAGTAATGAAATGGCGACAAGCTTTCAGAAGCAAGGTCAAAAAACTACCTACACACTTTGTCCCCTCCTCCCATTCTGATTACCAAACATTAAACAACCGAGACTGAAAACCTTGGTGGCTGGAAAACCTTGGATCTAGATGCTTCTAATATTAAAAAAAAGTTTATTGAAATTTAGAAAAAAGTGATGATCAAGTCAGGGTCATTAGGACTTGTTTTGTAGATGTTAACTATGAAAGATTAGCTAGTAGTGTGTGCTTTGGAGCAGTCCTCTGAAGACATCTTGAGACTTTCCTGACACCCTTTCACCCTGGTGGGTGAGCAACTGGCCACTGCAAACCTGCTGTTAATTACTCAATACCATTCCATGTGTTATGTAAATATCTGGGAGGTTCTAAACCTAATGCTTATGTTTGCGTGTGTGGGCGTAAATCTAATAAATGGCAGTGTTAGACAAGAGCATGCTGACTTGCATTCAATCCTTGATCAGATAAAACCACTGAGTTCCTGTTGATTTATTCCTTACACCGCCTGCAGTGAAATAGTTACATTGCCCCTGGTGGGGGTTCTGAAGACCCTGAGGTAACAGGGCCACAATTCCTAGGCACCTTGCCTCTTGGATTACAACAATCTAACTTGGCAGTAAATTTCAAGAAGGTCCAAATTCTTCCCCCCATGCACAATGTGCCAGGCTTCCATGGACTGTCTAATGGCCCTTTGACTACTTAGAGGTGGTAGGACATTTAAAAATGGAATACGTGAATCTGAACATTGTCACTTTACAAATCACTTATGGCTGGAGTTAGAATTTAAACTCACTTGACCTTTGCATTAGTGATGTGGCCTTGATAAGTTTTCCAGCCTTTAACGAGGTGGACTCAACTATAAATGATTTACAGTAGTCTAAAAGAAGAGAGAAAACTTTCAGGTGGCTGCTCTTGATCTAAATTTAGAAAGTTTCCTTCCAAGACTGAAGCTTTTTTTTTTTTTAACCACCTAAAGAATCTTAATACAGATGCTTGCATGAGAACTAGCCACACAATCCTGTTGCCAGAAGAATGTCACCCTGATGCATCCATAGACTATCAATGGAAAAAGACATCTGGTTTTCATCAATAATTGTAGATGCCTGCCTGCTTTTTAGATCACTGCATATACAATTGTGCCCAGAGAAGTACACATTTTTATGCACACAATTACCATCACTACATTTCGATCTAATGGCCATTTGTACTTTTAGTTTAGTATTTTTTTTTTCAAAGTCTCGTACATCTTATAAATTCTTGCCGATTTGCTGCTCTTAGGCCATTTCCTGTATAGAGAGTTATAGTATACTATATATTAAGCAGCAAAACATTATAAAATAAGTCCCTGTCCTGCCCCCGCTTTTGCATGCGGAACTCCCCTCTCCCGATCTTGGTCAAAGTCATACACACAAGCGCTACAGGGTCATGGGGTGTAGTTTTCATCTGTTTCAGTATCTGTGCTGTTGCACCTAGCAATGTGTGTCTCAAATACATGGAGGTTTGAGTTAGCATTAATTATTCTCCTGGTAATATTGAAAATTTTTCTCTTCAACACTTTCACTGAAGTATGAGGATATTTTCAAATTATACACCTAGACAAGTCTGATGCTGCTTTTTTCCCTTTCTGGGGTCTGCTTATTTGAAAGTGTTCATGTTAATTGATGACAAAGGTTCTCAAAACACCCTCTTCAAGAAGCATTCTATTCATCATATTTTTTGTGTTACAGAGTTGACCACACTGTTTCCTATACAAATAAGTGAAGGTCACTTAGATACTGGCATATTAAAAACTTACTGCACTCCCAAATAGGATACACCAAGATCTTAGCACACTCCGGAAATAGCCACTTAAAGTGCTTCCTAAGCTTAACCATGCATAATATGAGCAACTGGACATTTCTTCCTGTAATTAATGCTCTAAAACGTTTAGTGCTTATATCGTGCTTTTCATGCATAGATTTATTAAACTTAATTCCGTGTTAACCATAACATTCATCCACCAATGACAAAGTGAGTGAGAGAGGGGTTTGTTTCTTTAAATGAAGACTTTTTGCAGCACTTTTGATTTGTATTGTACAGGAGCTGAGTTTACAAGGCCAATTCCCATGGACATCAACAAGAGCTGACAGCACTAAGAACTTCAAGGTTTGGCCCCATTTCTGCCTTGAAGAGTCTATTTTAGACGGTATGTTCTTTGGAGCCAGGACTACATCTCTTTGTGGTGTACAGTGCCCAGCACACTGGTGGCTCTAAGTCAGTGTGGGACTTTGAAAAGCACTCCGGGGTGGAGTAACTGTTCCCATTGAAATCAGTGGGAAAAACTCATTAACTTCAAAGGGAGTACAGTTAAACCAATGCTCAGCTATTTTGAAAATCCTGCTGTTAGGAAAAACAGGAATAACCACCAGTATAGTATTATCACTGAAGGATATTGCCAATAGCAAAGCAACGATCATACATGTGCTTGGATCTGGAGATCCTTTCATGTGAAGCTGTGCACACCCCTCTGCTACATAGTGCCGGAGGGGCACACAGTCAGGCAGAAAAAGCTCTAGAACTAGCAAAATGGAGGAAAGCTGCACCTCTTCTGCATGTTCTTTGCCCCACTACCTGGTAGGGTTTGTTTGGCTTTGGTGGTTAGGTATTGGGAGTGGGAAAGGGAAGTGGTTGCTGGCTGCAAGATATTCCACTTAGGAGCAGAAATCCAGTTGGCCCAGCAGTCACTCTTCTCTGTTCCAGCCATCTTCTCAGAACGGGGTTAGGGCACCGGCATGGAGGGCATAGCCAATGGCAACATGGCTCCTGAGCTAGGCATGCATCTGAGAGGGTTCAGGCACCTTGAAAGGATGGGTGTAGTCCACAGGCTGCAAGGTCTGGCTTGGTTCTTCTCCCCCACCAACAGGTGACATTGGTTTTTATTGCCCACACACTTATTTCCTATGCAAAGGCCAAACTCCTCTCCCCTTGAAGCAACAATTTGCTAGTAACTCAGAATTTTATAGTCATGTATTTTACCCTCACACCAGTTTCCTTTGGCAAGGTAGGACATCTGGAATTTTGGATGTGTTTGGGTCTCTCCCTAGGCTTTTTGAAAGAGTAATGGAGGCATCCTTTTAGCATCACTAGGCTAGAAAAGGAAGGTTGTTCTGTAACCATCACTATTGGCTTTGATCACTATGCTTTGTCTTGAGGACAGCCAAATTTTTCCATGGGTTTTCAAATCAGCTACACTGAAAATGAAGAGGTCTTACGAAGAGCAGTGTGCAGACAATTCCCCTGAATCAGTTATCTAGCACCAATGTTCATTTAAAAAATAAAAAACCCACCAAATTCAACAGTAAGTGACACATCTAAGATGCCTATCATTTCTACCTTTCAGGTCTCTGGGAGCCATATAAGAACATCCTTACACTGACAACCAGATTCCTGCAAGGACACGTTATTCCAAACTGGCAACAGACTTCTGTGGCAGAAGCATGAGACTGTTGTGTTAGTCACAGCATGACAAACAACTGTCAGGAAGCCTAATTTTAGAAGGGGTGAAAAAAGTTATAAAATGCATCTTTGTTTATATCACTGGTGAAAATGGTTACTCAAGGATTGCAGTCAGGTGGAGACACTCACAACTGAGCAACATTAAAAATATCCAGAGTTAGCATATTTAACAACAAAAGGTTTGGAAGGAATATCAGACTTTATGCTTAAACTGATCTATAACTATTACAGATGAGGATGAGACCTGGTGTGAGAAGAGTAGGCAGCAGATTATCCCACATCTGTCTCCTGTGGGATTTCAGATGTACATGTAAGAACATCTGCTACTAGTTGCCATCAGAGACAGGATACTGGACTAGGTGAACCCTGGATGCGATCCAGCCTGGCAATTCCTATGTTGCTAATGTTTATGCCCATACACTTTACTCAGTCCATACACAGAACAATGGCAGTGGGAGGTTCTGTAATATTAACCTAAGAAGCAGTTTTAAAAGAAAATGTTACATATTAACAGCACTTTCTGCATTTCCCACCAGAGAAAGAAAATGAAATTACTCAGGTGTTGTATTTTTTTTTTTTTTTTTTTACAAATGTCTTGCTCAATGCATGAGAGAACAAGTATTTCAGTTTAGGTGTCTTATTTCAGACTATGGAAAGCACCAACAAAAAGCGTCTCCATAAGAAAGAGCCTGTAAGTAACATTCTGCATCTGCATTAAACATAAAATGGCAGCTACTTCCTTGCTGGGAGACTCAACTAGAAAAAAAGTTACATTGCTACAAGCTGACATGACATTGATAACGTCAATATTTTTCATTAGTAGACTGGAAAAAGCTAGAGAACAACTTCAGGGATATTGGAATCACTCACCTTAGAAAGGGATGTTTCTAATGGCTGAGTTTTGCCCTGACTCACTCCACACAATGGATAGAGGCAGAATTTCACGTTAACTTGGCCCACCAATACCATTAGCTTGGACATGGGAGTGAGAACCAATACCAGAATAATCATAACCAATCTTTCCAGTTAGAACCTCTGAAGATGGGGAATAGAGAAGAGAAACTGACTCACTTATAGTAACTGCACTAACTGAACGCTTACATATGGTCTTTCTTGGCAATCCATATTCCCACCTCATTTTTCCATATTTCCTTGCATGTCATTTCTTCTGGCCCTTATGTTTATGTAAAAGAGAGACAAGGCAAATAGAAGTGGAAGGTGAAAATAATCTATCCTTCCTTGCATTGTTGCTTTTCTCTGCTTCCCTTTTTGGTCTTTAACTCTCCAGCTATTTCAGTTCCCTTCCTCCCACCCCCAGGAGAGGACCTCAGAATTGCAACATCATTTTTGACCTTGTCCTCTATTTCAACATATATTTTGTCCACCCAGTGTTTTTAAACCTTCCCTTGTGATTATTCATGAAAATGCATGACTTAGCCTACATGATGAGGACCGAAGACAAGTGAGCTGTCTTAAGTGTTCTCTTTGCTCCAGCAACACTGAAGGTAGAGGAACTGCACAGGAGCTTCAGAGTGAGCTGGCAATGTTAAATCCCATGGTGCCCTAGGAATGGCCAAATAAAAGTATCAGGATGAAAGGACCAAGAACAGCAGCCTGCAAATGCCTAACAGCCAAGGGAGTGGCTAGTGCAAAGGGCTGAATTGGATTCCAGAGGGCTGCATCAAAATTCATAAAATTGAGTCACTTGCAGTCACTCTCACCTTCTAGCTAGAAATGTGGCTTGTGGGATCCACTCATCCATGCATGCAATTCTCCAAGCAGAAGTCTCTTACAATCAAGATGGGGCAATACATGCTGCCACCTCTAGTCTCCCCAGCCCATATTCTCTATTGTGAGTAGGAAAGCCTCTGGCCACATTTTAAAATTCAGAGGGCCAGTGTCCTGCAAGCTACACTTTGGTCACCCCTAATAAGGGGCAAAACTGGTCCACTCCAGTGCTGAAATGCCTGCATAGGGGAGTGGAAGGAATGAGAAGGGCTAAATGGGGGCTCCACACTGCTCCACTGGGGCTCCTTGTACAGCCATGCACAGGGGGAAGAGTTAGGAAGGTAGCAAAGATGGAGTACCTGCCATATTCAGATCCTCTAGTCTTCTCTGTGGATCCTAGCCTAGGGCCACAGAGGTTGTTCTAGCCATTAAAGGATGAAATACACAGCAGCTTCACTTCCACTCTACAGTCTGGGGACAGATTCTGCCCCCCCCTTCTTCCTGATGAAAATCCCCTCCTTAAAAGTGATTGCTGTTCTTCTTGCTTTACAAGTGCTTTCTAAACAATACTTCTAAAATTACCTTGCATTGATTAATGTGCTTGTTAGCATCCGACCAATATTTTAAAGGAAAATTACAGCCATTTTGTTTAGCTCAGCAGTGTGAAAGTTCACACAGTTGGAACTTGGGAATGTCACTGTGCACTGGTGAGAGACATGTACGTGAAATGAGTATTCTTAATTACAAATGGCATCTATTTTTCTTCTGAGCCTAATAGTGCTATTGCCATGGGGACTAATTTATTCAAAATGCAATATCAAGATTGCTACTGACAACGTGCCCCTGCATCAGATATCCAAAACCAGTTTCCAACCAACTGCAATATTTCTTTAATGACCAGTAGACACACAAAAGCTAAATCCCGTAATCCTTGAGCAGCCAGACCCCCTCCTGACCCACACAGGAATCCTGGAGTGTGCAAAGAATGCAGGATCAGGACCTTAAAGTTTAATATGTAAACCAAAGTCTTAATTACCAAACCAACTTGGGTTGGGGTTTAATACAATTTGACACTGAGCTCTCATACAGGTAAAAATCACATGACTTTTTTTAGCAAGATGGCTGCCACCAGCTGTAGGCCCCATTCCCAACAGGTCAAATTTAATTAGACACTATCATGTCAAAGACTGTCCACAGTTTATTCCTAATATGAAGTGATTCTTACCCCTTTGAACTCTCCGACTGCTGGTCTGAGCAAGACAGGCAGTTCTTACTTCTAAAGAGCATCCAAACAGAAGCGGCTGCATTTCAGCAAGGACTAGAGTGATCCTCAGGCAAAAATATCCTGTCATCTCAAATACTCAGTTAGCCGATCAAGTTTAGCCTAAATGAGCTAGTTTCTGCTGTCCTAGAATGACCACCACTAGAGAAGTGTAGTTTTATTGTTCACCACTTGATAAAATTGAGCCTCAGATCTCCTTGAAGCTTGGCTCAGAGGAATAGATCATCCAGTCACTAGGGTCACTCCAGATCACAAAGTTTGAAGCCAGTGGATCCTCAGACTCTTGCATGAGGAAGTAAAATTCAAAATATTTTGAGATTGTTCCAAACAAAAATTTGCTTCTACACAGCTGCAAAGGGTCCTGACTCCCTGGCTGCAGAACCAGTTTTACTGCATGAGAGCTGGGCAGCCAGCGGGTACACAGACCTCCTATGCAGCATTGAATCTTAGCACCATGGGAGCTGTCCTCTACCCCGTGAGCCCTACCAACTCACAAACATGGGGCCAAAGGATTCACTGCGTTGTGAATCCTTCTGCCTCACCTACCTGCTTCCTTCTTTCATTCAGCAAATTTTCAGGGGTGGGGGGAAGAGAAGGGATTGCACAGGACAGTAGCCAGTTTCATCTCTCAGACCTTGGTCACATGGCTAAGGTGATGGTGGCATTCCGAGGCCATATTCTGATGTTTCCCTGCTGCATATCATCATGCATCACTGAGCCTGGGTGGCTAGCCCAGAACAGGAAGCTTTTAGTAACACTGGACATCATACTTCACCCACAACACTGCATTGCAAATTCCATCCGGGGATATATTTGGATCTGTGTTACACAAAGCCCTTTTAGAGGTTAAGGAAAATCAGCCATCACAGAGGCTGGCCATGTTGAAAATATTTGATGATGCCCTCAGGTCTCATTTCACCATGCACTCCAGCTTGTACCTGGGATCTAGGGAGACTAATGCTGGACAGAGCTACAAGGTTAACAAATCTGAGGGCACCCAGGTCTTCTGAAGGACCATAATGTACAGCATAACATGAATGAACCTCACATCATCCCACCCCAAGATCTCTGGTCCTGCTCACTTAAGCCAAAATAATCTGTTTGATGTTAGTGGTATAGAACATGACAGTTGAGCTGCTCTACTTCCTTCTACAAAGAAGTATTGACTTTCCTGGGCTAGATCCCCAGACGGTGTAAATAAGCTTCACTCCCTTGCCTTTAAGGGAACTATGCCAATTTACACTGAGTATCTGACTAAAAACTTCACCTGGACTTTATACACAAGGGTTGAATTTGGTCCTCTCTCATTTCCCAACTATCAGTGAAATACCTTTGCAGTGAGCAACCTACAAGAGACCCTTTGCTTCCATTTACCTCACCTACAAAACAGAAAGGCTGTGCAATGCCTTTTCTTCCAACTAAACACAGGGATGCAGTAAGCATCTTTGTTTCCTAATTGAAATCATGCCCTGTTGCTTAAGTGATGCTACACCAACAGCAAAGTCCAGCCAAAATTCAAATATAGCTCCTCTCCTCCATCTTCATTCCCCACACCAGAGACCATGGGAGGCCAGATTCTTAGAGGGTGTAAATCAGACTCTCTCTCTTGAAATCAGACATATGGCAATTTATACCAACTGAGAATCTGACCCTTGGTTCCTATAAAGGTCATTCTCATAAGAAATACAAAACAGGGCTATGTGTTAGTTTTATGACAGCTGGGCAAGAGGCCAATGGGAACAGAGAAAGTAGCATGGGCTAAGCCATGTTAAGTGTTCTAGGCTGACTTCACCAGGTCAAAACAACATTAGTCTTTTGGCAACTCTGGGAACAGAGCTCAGTTTGGTTTTGCCATCTGTGGGATTGGTGCCCCAAGGAAAGCCCTCTATGTAGCTAATACATAGGGAGAAGAGCAGATGTATGGGAAAGGCGGAGACAGAACAAAGGTAGACAATTATACACTCTGAACCAGTCACCTAGATATATATCTAGCAATCTATCTGCAGTACTCACACAAGCCCTCACCCTCAAGTTCAGGAGAGTTGCACTTGTGGCAGGATCAGAAGTTATGGAAAGAACAGGTGATGGTATACCATCTCTGGGCTCCCCAAACCCTGTAGCACCCAGAGAATGGTAGGGCCCATAGTGTAAGCTAGAGCAGCCCAAGTATGCTCTCACGTACTTCTGCGTACAACATCCCTTGAGGGATAACTGTGGCAGTGGGGATTTCTGGAAAGCAGCATGCTCCAGCCACAATTTCCTGCACACCCTGACACACATACCCCCTACCCCAGAGACTAGGCCATTTCTACATCACCCAACTATTTCTTATGGCAGGGGAATCCCAACCTGGAAATTTAGATTATCTTTAAGACTGCTTTGACCTGCAGAAACAGTACAAAACCACCTTATCAGGGCCAACAATCTGGCCCACAATTATGAAGAGCAAGAACTGATTGTGTTTCATTGGAGACTAGAGATTTTAAACTTTGCTTGTGGAGAAGATTTTTATGGCAACCAGAGATTAGTTATAATTCCTCTTTTAAACGTGCTTCTTTCTTACAGCTTCTTCCCACCCCCTCCCCTCAACAGCTGCTGCTCAGTGGCTTAACTGATTTTGAGCTCCCATTGACCACAAAAGCACCACTGCTTGAAACATAAGGAAAAGGTCACCTCAATCCTATGCAAGACTTTTCTGCTCTTCCCCCCATTAACTTAGCCCTTTCTACCCCAACAGATAAAGAACCACCAGTTTCTTTTCAGTCCCAAATGTGGGTGTAAGGGGAGCTGAGCAAATATTTAAGCAGCAAATATAGCCTAAGAAGTTTGTTGTTCTCTTCACCTGTGATCTTATCTAGTCTGGATATCTGGGCTTGCAGTTGTCTTAATTTAATCTATTCGGTGAATTTGTGCCTGGGTTATCGCAGAAGTTTGTTTCATGCATCAGAGATGGGAAATTAGAAAACTGGTTTTTATTAGTTTTGACTGGAGAGAGATCTTACAGAAAGTTCCTCTTCCCTCATTTAGTGAGTATAGACTCAGTTGGAGGTTTCTCAGGCTTACAAATTCAAACTTTACCTTCCATAAATACTCTGAGCAATAGCCTGTTTAGATCCTGATCCTTCAAACAGACCTGCCCCCACATGGAACCCAACTAAAGTTAAAGTTCATTAGGTACCACAAACAAAAAGCCTACTGCCACACCTGTATGGAGCCCCATCCACTTCAGTAGTGTTCCATGTGCTGTAGGGGTCTGCTGACTAGAAGAACTTGCAGGATCATGGGTGAAATCCTGGTCTCAATTAGGTCAACGAAGTCCGTGGCAAAACTCCCAATAGTGACAGGATTTTACCCCAGGACCTTAGATTGTAATCTCTTTTGGGAAAGGGACTTCTATTAATTTGTTAGACTATCCATAGAAAGTTAACCAAAGGGTGAGGAAGGGAATCTGTTGAAGCAATTGAAAAAATTGAAAGGAAGTGTGACAGGTGGCACCCCACTCTGGGGTGCCACCTGATGTATTGGAGTCTCACTCAGCCTGCCTGTTCCATAAGCCTGGGCTCCCTCACCCTGTCCTGCTGTACCAGGCCCTCAAGCCTCCTCTAGTGCTTACACACACAGGTAGGGACATGCCCAGCTGCAGAAAGACAGACACCAAGGTCAGCTCTGCACGGGAATTGCCCAGCGCTCAAGTGCTCACACCTCCTCTGGAGTGTAAACCCAAAATTGTATCATCTTGTACAGAAATCTGTATAGCATAAGCTCATGAAAATTGCCCCCCTCCCTCAATGTGGAGGAAGATATGCACAGCTTTTTGCCTCCCCAGTTATGAAATGCACAAACTGGCTTAAAGAAAAACAGAACTACAAAGGATAGATTTTAAGTCATAAGGTTTAGCAAACCAATCAAAGCAGATTACTGAGCAAATAAAACAAACATTAAGATCAATACATTAAAGAAACTGGTTACAAGTAGTAATTTCTCACACTAAAAGTTGTTTTAGGCATTTCTTTCACAGGCCAGACCCCTTTTCCGGCCTGGGCTCAGCTCTTCTCTTCTCCCATACCCCACACTCAGTCTGTTTCTTTGGACACATCTTTTCTAGAAGTGCTTTAATGTGGCTTGTTTAGTTGCAGTACCATCACCGGGAGAGAGCTCTCCCAGGGCTCTTTAAAAACGGACAGACAACACACACCCCCCACCTCCATGGGGGGGAATAGCTCCTAGCACTGACGCACTGTCTACACTGGCACTTCCCACCCCCGAGCGCTGCAAGTTTCCGGGCTGTAGTGTTCACACCCCTGAGTGAGAAAGTTGCAGCACTGTAGAGTGCCAGAGTGGCCAAGCCATTAGGTGTTCTCAGCAGTCATCCTGGGTGGGGATTCAGTGAAGAATGAGCCCTGATCAACTCACTTCCCTGCCTTAAATAGGCTTTACACATGGCAGGAATCCTGTGTGTTTTCAGTGTGATCCTCACCCTGCAGTGGAAAAATACTATTAGTCCAAGATGGAATCCAGTACCAGGTGATTCCATCACATGACCATGCAGTGTCAAAGCAGCCATGTGTAAAAGGCCATTTGAAGCATCCCAGGAAGGTCAGTGATTAGCATCTTCCAAGTCCTATTGTTCTCCCTAATGGCCCAGCCAGGTTGATTGCCTACTGTCTGGTGGGTGTTCCCCAGGTGCAAACACTTTTGTAATAGATAGTCAATATTCCTAACTTCAGATACAAAAATTATACATGCGTAGATAGGATAGTCATATTCAGTAAACCATAACCTTTCCAAGGATACCTCACATGATCCATCCTGCATAAAAACCATCTTAGTTATGCCATCTTCATAGAGATATTGTTATGGTATGAGTAATACAGGGCATAGTGTCATAGGAAGATTCAAGTTTGTGACTTCACCCAGTATTAACTGGCATGCAATTAATTTGCCAGTTGGATCTCCTTTGGGAGGAGAGGTTCATCTCACTGCAATTCTACTATAATTCAATATTCAACATTCAACAAGTTATTTCTTCCCTCCACCACAGAAGACTGGGTGTGTTTTTCCCCCTTGCTTTGATTTCCATTTCCCATTCAGCTTTTAGAAGAAACGCATCAATCAAAACTATGGCTTCTCCCTCTGAAAACCTTCAACATTTAAAAGCTTCTGACTGAAATATAACACATTAATAGGAACAATGATTGCACAGCCCTCTGATGACCTTTCATACGCTGAAAATTGCTTATTTTGCTAAATTTATTTGCCTCCCATTTATCAGTCAAAATCTAAGGTGGTTTTAAAGGCCATAAACCAAACATTGAGTGGAATAGGATTAAAGAATATGGAAATAAATTACAAACTCAGTGTTATTCCTTCCTGTGACTTAACAGCAGCAGCACAGATGAAGTACAGGAACTTCATTAACATCTTATGTTCTCCTACCTCCAGAGGGCATCTGAAGCCCTGTTTATTCACAGTGGGTGGCTTTGTGTGCACTTTAAAAAAAAAGAAGAAGATTATGCAAAGCAAACTTGAGGTCACAGTGAAACTAAACACAGGCTATACACTTCCCTTGGAGGGGAAACTCTGCCCTTGATGACCAGCCTCTATTTATTAAAGAGAGTTTAGTTTAAAGCTGTGCCATAAAGTTACTTCCCATTCTATAAATGGCTTCTGTTTCAGAACACTGCAGTCCTAACGAGGCATAGTTCCCACACCACCTTGTACTGCAGGCCTCCAAAATAATTAACAGGGCACTAAGCTGCTATAAGGCTGCAGGCTTCACATTGAACCGGCTGAAGGTTACATGAAAATTATGCGAGTCTAAATTTTCTATCTGGAAAAGCCAGGTAAAGGTGACTTCACTTACAGCTTCAGGGCATGTTGATGAAATTTGGTTAAGGCAAAATAATTGGGTTCAGATAAACCATTTATCACAAGCACCAGTCAGCAGCAGTTACTTAATGTGCTGCCTAGCTTCAACCTACAGAGAAAGCGAAGAGATACCAATAGACTAGTAGCCACCTACAGTTGCCCAAATGCCACTGGCTATTTACAAATATAAGCCAGTAACACCCACTATCACCACATTTTTAGTGGGCAGATTTAGGGATAGATTATGAACCCTTTACAGTAACTCACATCAGTAGCTCCATGGGGGCTATAAGCCATGTGGCCTTTTCCTTCACAAGCAACCCTCCCACAAGACAAGGAGTCATACCATGGTAACAGATGACTGTAGCATCAAGAGTGCCAAGCTGGGATTCAATCCTGCACACCAAAGGAGTTTTTGCCCAAGTAAGAGACTCAGGAACAGGCAAACAAAGCTACATCTGGGAGAACAAGGGCATGTCAGAACCTTGAGCTTGGAAAGGAATGTTCCAGACCTACCTGCTGTCCACTCCTGCCGTGAAGGCATTAAATACAAGGGGGAAAAGTGATGTTTCAAATGACTTCATGACTGCCTCCTGCATGTTTTCTTTAATAATGAACCAACCAACCCCTTTCGTAAGTCGTCTTGCTTCCGTCTCAGTCACATTGCTGGTTTCAGAGCTAGAGACTCGAAAACAGAAAATGGTGTGAATGGGTGCAATTCCAATGAAGTCAAGGGAGTACACCCATTTATACCAGCTCTGACTTCAGCCTCTTTCCTGGATGCACACCAGTCATAATGAAATGACTTAGGAACTGGTATCCCAAGGAAACAAACTTCTGATTTGTTCAGAGTGTTTCCCCTCACTGGTCACTAGACTGCAGAAGAGAAACTCGGTAGCTATGGGCTCATTTTGCTTTTGAGGCTCTGGTCCTGGTTCAGGATGGTGCTGCATGACCTCATCAGGAGATTTGGATGGTAGGAAGATCCCAAATATTCCAGGGAAGCACAACCCTCCACCTGGCATTTGTGCACGGGTACAAAGTGCAGAGAAGGACGCAAAGTATTCTGTTACAATATGGTCCTGTTTGTGTACCTATTACCTGGCAGTTCTATCAAGTAGGCCACAAGGGAAAGAAAAAACCATCCAGCCATGCATGGAAGATATACCTCCAAGGGTGGCACCCTGAACTTCAGACAGAGGGAGACCCTGTGGCTAGAAGGCACGCTAAAAATAAATGGCATATGACGGTTATTTGTGTTTTCAATAAAGTGACCTACTCAGAATTAGACATTAATTCACCAATTGCACCCAAACGATTTCAGATGATCTGAAGCATCAGCAAGAGGAGGATAATCACTGGTGAATTTCCTCTATGTTGTTAGACTAATTGTCCTGCCCTCAAGCATGTGCACACATGCACAGCCACACACTAACACATATACTCTCCTTCAGAGACAAGGCACAGGGCTAGAAGCGCAGCGTGGTTGCAGCTTGATAATATCCATCTTGTTTCCCTGGGACATTTCTCCCCAATACAGAACTACCACACAAATTAGCAAACACAACGGGGTCTACGCAAGAGCAGCTCAAGATTAGCCTAGTAGGGGCACTGCAGGTTAGCATGAATGTAGTGGCAGACCTGTGTGTGATTTTTGCAGTGCCCCCCTCCACTATGACCAGCTGCAACTACTGCTGTGGGTCCCTCATTTTCACAAGTGTTAAAATTAACCAACGAGAGAGACAGAATGAACACACACACACTCATTACTGATGTATAAAGTACCCTTCATAGATAACAGGGTGCTGTGTAAGCTTAACAAGCAAGGCAGCAAACCACAAAGACAAAAGTAATCAGGAAACATTTGTTAGACTGACCTTAATACTAATGGATTCACAGATATAGCTGAAGGGAAGAGCAATCACACACACAGGTATATAAATGGCAGAGTGCACATTCACAACACACCCATGTAAAATCCAGAAATATACCCATATACAGCACACCCACACTACTCCAGAAATACAGTGTGAGAGACTCTGACCTCATTTACACTGCTATAAACCTGAAGTAATGCTTCTGACTTCAATGGAGTTACTCTGGATTTATACCAGTGTCCATGGAATCAAACTATAATTCCTTGGATTTCTTTTACACTCCATGGTTTGTTTTTTTAAAATGGTAGCAGGATCTGAGATGGACTTTGAAATTCCAGTTCTAATCTCCTTTTTTCATTTATAAAAACACATTGCCACATGCTGCTATCCCACTGTTTTAAATTCAGAATGGTTTTTGAGACTGCGCTCTACAGATACCCACTGTTTAGAAAGACTTATGGGGGGAGGAACAATACACTTGTCAGCCCAGTGATTTCAATCCAGTTTCATAGGCATAAATCTAGATTAACTCACTAGAGAATCAGCACCATTTCAGCAATTTTTCTAAGTCCAATTTGCCTCTGCTTCATAATGTGGGCTGAAAGCCTGAGGTTATGGAGCTTTTCCTTTTAAATTTATCCTGAGTTAGGGATTTTTTGGCCAAAAGGTATTTTTAAATGATATTTTAAATAAGGTTCAAATTAAGGAAGAGACAAACATTTGACTATTAGTAATAGAGAGAGCAATAAAAACCAAGTAAAATTGAAAGAAAATGTAGTCACTCTGTTCTGTGATGAAAAAGCTATTTCTTGATGGACTCCTTTCCTTTAAGGCTTACATTCGCCAGCAGTTATAATCTAGGAAAATATGCAAAAAGAAAAGGAGTACTTGTGGCACGTTAGAGACTAACCAATTTATTTGAGCATAAGCTTTTGTGAGCTACAGCTCACTTCATTGGATGCATAAAGCTTATGCTCAAATAAATTGGTTAGTCTCTAACATGCCACAAGTACTCCTTTTCTTTTTGCAAATAGAGACTAACATGGCTGCTACTCTGAAACCTAGGAAAATATAATCTACCTTAAATTAAAGACAAATGCATCCAGCTTTCAAGTTATGAACTGCCTCTGATTTTAGTTTAGGGCAACCAATCACATATCCAGGCCAGCACCTATGGTGTTCATTCTAGTATCTCATTTCTTTCAAGAAATTTGCCTGAATTTGTTTCAGATGAGACTTTAGGGCCTGATCTTGTGACCTACAGAGTAACCTCCATCTCCCACCACTCTCAACACCTCCTAGGATTGAACTACTCTCTCCCCAGGCTCTCTGACTTATAGAAAGTAGGCTCCCACCTCACCCCGCTGCAGAGAAAAATTACAAAAATAGGTAACTGTCAAGGTTCCTCCCCCACTCTGAACTCTAGGGTACAGATGTGGGGACCTGCATGAAAACCTCCTAAGCTTACTTTTACCATCTTAGGTTAAAACTTCCAAGGTACAAATTAATTTTATCTTTTGTCCTTGGAATAGCCACTGCCACCACCAAACTAACTGGGTTTACTGGGAAATGTAGTTTGGACATGTCTTTCCCCCCAAAAAAATCCTCCCAACCCTTGCACCCCACTTCCTGGGAAAGGTTTGGTAACAATCCTCACCAATTCGCATAGGTGACCACAGACCCAAACCCTTGGATCTGAGAACAATGAAAAAGCATTCAGTTTTCTTACAAGACGACTTAATAGAAATAGAAGTAAATGAATCACCCCTGTAAAAATCAGGATGGTAGGTACCTTACAGGGTAATTAGATTCAAAACAGAGAATCCCTCTAGGCAAAACCTTAAGTTACAAAAAAGACAGACAAATAGTTATTCTATTCAGCACAGTTCTTTTCTCAGCCATTTAAAGTCATAATTTAACACATACCTAGCTAGCTTACTTACTAAAAGTTCTACGACTCCATTCCTGGTCTATCCCCAGCAAAGCAGCATACCAACAGACACAGACCCTTTGTTTCTCTCCCTCCTCCCAGTTTTTGAAAGTATCTTGTCTCCTCATTGGTCATTTTGGTCAGGTGCCAGCGAGGTTACCTTTAGCTTCTTAAGCCTTTACAGGTGAGAGGATTTTTCCTCTGGCCAGGAGGGATTTTAAAGGGGTTTACCCCTCCCTTTACATTTATGACAGCAACCAATACGTTTAACTAAATACCAAACGCACCCAAGAATAGCTTGTGCCCATTGAAGTCAATGGGGGCTTCCTTGGATTTCAGTGGGAGAGGGAATATGTCGAAGGCAAGTAAATCTTTGATAGATTTCTGCAGCTCCCATTCATAGAACCACATATACATGTGCACCTGAAGGTATATAGGCCCCCCTCAGAGCCTGGCTTATCCCCACATAACTGCTCTGTATCTGAGATTTAATCACTCACTGGTGTCAGGATCCTGCCTGACTTTTCTGAACCAAATGAGGACCTAGATCTTCAACCCTCCAACTTTCAACAAGAGGGACTCAGTAGAATCAAATCAGATATATGGCTCCAACATCTCCCAACCAGCATCCTGTTAGAGCCACCTATGAAATCCTTCGTCTTCAAACGCACACATTCAGATCTAACAGCAACAGGCTTCATTGTCTGAGCCGAAGGAGAATCTCAGTTAGGTTCCACACACATGAGCACTTAAAGCCAAATGCCTTCCTCAGTTACAGCACTGTGGTAGCTAATTGGCCCATATGCTCTTTGAAGGCTTTGAGCTCCTAGTGAGAGGGACTGTTCCACAAGGATCACAGCGATGGTGCCATGATGCTCTGTACAACATAATGCCAGCACCCTTAGACTTTAATCCCAACAAGCAGATCTCAGACTGATCTTGAACCCATGTGAGCAGTTTGCTGAATCATGGCCCTTAAATTGCAGGCTGTCAGACAGTTTAATGAGGTCAGATTCCCAAATGGCAGTTTTCAGATAAAGAAACCCAATGAGTGTTCTGTCTGCTAGACTGTGTGAGCTCAGAACCACACATGTGTGTTCCAGAAACAGGAATCCATTAGGCTGTTGGAGAAAACATAACTAGTGTACTGGATCATTCTCCTGCTAAGAATTAAAATGACCAACTCAACTAAAAAACTAAACTAGAACTAAATATATGAGCTTCCAGAGCAAGAGACCTTCTACACAGCAGCTGAGATTTTCAAGCCCCAATTTGCAGTAGAAATTAAGAAATCTGGTGAGATCAAGCATTTACAGCCAGCGTGTAGCATCCTAATAGCTCAGGTACTAAGAGAAAACCCTGAAAGGCCTTTAATACATCTGTACTAGTGAGCTCTGCACTGATCAAAGTGTTCTGTTAAAAAACGAACAAAATCCCTCTTCCTGGGAGGTTTGCAATCTGATCAAGAGGGAAGAATACAACAGAAATTTGATGGTTTAAAGAGATTCTCTCCAAAGCTCATGACTGTAGTTTAATGACAGTAAGCTACTTGCAATGCATTTGGATCCCAATCGTATACATCCCAATTGTCTCATTAAAGATTTTGTACAAGTTTCGAGAATCAACTTTCATGCATGTTACAGCTAATTGCCTTACTCTTTTAATGTGCAACAGCCCTGACTGAAGTACAGCCTCCCACTAGTGCCAGGCTGGGATTTGCTAATTGGTAAGAAAAGAAGATTTTCTTGAAAGAATATTATGTAGATAAATTAAAGGGAAAAATCTATGTCAAAGAGAAGAGCATGCTTTTCTTCCTAGTGAGGCTCCAGCTTTGTGCATTGGTTATTCCCAAGGTCAGACAGCCTCTTTTCTTGTTAGGCCTGACAAAGTTTTAGAACTGGACACATCCAATTACATAATCAAGTATTGTTTATTCTGATTTTTAAGGTCCAAAGGAAAATCTGCTTGGTTACTTTTATCCAATACTGGAAGGACCATTGAATGACTAAAAACTGTCCATGATGTAAGAACCATACACCCATCATGGCTTTCTCTATCAGTCTATGTACTACTGATGTCATTTACCAGCTCCTTTTATTTTAACCAATAAGCTAGCAGCATGCAAAATCATTGTGATGTGAGCAGATGAAGGAGAGCGCGCGCGAGGGGGGATTTTATCTTGGATGTCCCAATGCCACTACTCAGCAATGAACTACCCATTGGGCATTAGCAGCAGAAGGGACGGAAAATGGGAAGAAAGGAGGAAATGGTGGGAAAGAGGAGAGACGAAGGTGCAGCAGAGAGAGAACTGATCTCTGAAGTTAAGTTTGATCTGGTAAAATTGTCAGAGGCATAAGACAGTCAGCTACACTAAGTGATATTTCTACTGGCAGCTTGGCAGACTGAAGCTGTGAAGATGCCCATAAGGCATTGCTGTTACCAGTACAGCAGGGGCTTATACAGGCTCTCATTTCCAGGAAAATCTTCACTGGGACAGAGTTTCAGTCTGATGCATTATAGATGCTCACAGCTATTACCTCTACCTGCAGCCTGAATACATTTTCTTTAAGCAAGTGTTTTCCTTAAAAATCAATTGCATGATTATTCCCCCTAGTCAGAGACAGCTGAAATGATGAGTGAGTGGCAACAGCAAAAAGATGAGGTTGCTTATCAGGAAGATCTTTGTAGCTGAGAGAAGGATTAAGGCAATGAAACAAGCTGCCAAGAGAGGTTATGCTGTGATGTTATCTGATTAAACTATAACCATATAGAGTATTGTTGCAACCACTGTTATATGTTTGCAACAAATCTTGTACAAAGGTTGTCAAATAAGGTGTCTATGAAAAGGTTATGTTTATGCTATCTGTATGCATGTATCAATTTTGTATTTAAGTTACAAGTATTAGCTCTAAATCTTTATTTCAAATGTTTGCTCCTGGGGTAACGCCTACAAGGTATTTAGCCTGCACATTTTGAAGGGACTATTCAAATTAAGTTTCTTGATGAGCCACTTAACTGACAATGGACCATGGGAGATGCTCATCTACACTGAATGGAATGTCCTGCAAACGTTCCATCTGAACTATAGGAAATGGTGGTTGGAGTAATGTGGACAAGTCACATGTCACTGCAGGAAGCCATCTTGTTACAGTACTTTTCTATAGTCAGAACAATGCGTTTCCCTCCAGATGGCAGAAGATATAAAAGGCTCTGGAAACTGCTCCATTTGGCCTCTTTCCTGCTCAAACCTCTGGAATATGGACTTATACTAATGGGAGCATTCTAACCAATGAACTGAGGACCTTCCAATGATTTGGACGCAGCCAGAGACTTGACTTAAGACAGCAGTTTAATCCATCACTGCTACAAGCCTAAACCACAAACTTTGCAATTATTGTATTTGATTCCTTTAACCAATTTTAATGCTCACCTTTCTTTTTATGAATAAACCTTTAGATTTTAGATACCGAAGGATTAGCATCAGTGTGATTTTTGGGTAAGATATATTGGCCTGGGTATGTGGCTGGTCCTTTGGGATCAGAACCACCTTTTATTTGAAGAGACTGGTTTTAAAGAATCACTCATCTCTAAGTCTAGTGTTTTTGGTGGTAATATAAGGACTGGAATGCCTAAGGAAACTGCTTTTATGACTTCTTGTTAGCCAGTGTAGTGAAGCAGAAGTTTACTTTTGTTGCTAGTTTGATATATCCTATGGGGGATTTGTCACTAGTCTTGGGGTGCATCTGCCCTATTTCTCAGCAGTTTGTCCTAAATTTGGCACTCAGTTGTGGCCCAAGAAGGCATGGTGACAGTGGGATCTCCAGGGGTAGAAATAAGTATGGGCTAGACCGTCACCTGTTATAGATGAGCTAGGAACAAGTTCTGTTCCCCAGCTTACCCATTTTACAGAGGATTAGAATAATGCTGTGAGGCTGCATTAGAATGTCTGCAAAAAACCCCACCACTTTAAAAATCAAGTGAAACGCTCCCTCTGGCAGCGAACAGAATTATTAGTCACTGGTGGAAACCAGAAACATGCTCAGTTTGGCCAAAGGGTAGCACCCCTCTCAGTTGTCCCTCTTTGCCTTTAGAGTCCTATTTGCTCAGGTCTTAGATGGCATCCTGTTTTCATTACTATAAATTAACCCCAGGCATATTATTTATTGTCTGTAAGGTCAGGTTCAGAGTTACATGAAAGGAATTCTTCCTCCCTCCCCCTGCATAATGCGGAAGCTTGCTATTAAAATTAGCCAGATTTAATTTTACGTCTGTTTCCCACAAGCATCCAGTTCAGAGGTCCAAGAACTACTCTACCCAATACAAAGGGCAAGAAATGTTTTGCAAGGTGATGGTAGTTTATTTTCCCAGCATAGCAACTATTCAGTATTAGCACTAATTCATTTTATACTGGTTGAGTGATAGTCTGCAAGATCTCACAGGCTAGCATATAAAAGCCATGGAATATGTTTGTACCTTCACAAACCCTTCTATTGACCCACATCCCTCACAAAGAGGCAAAGCCACAAAGGAACACATGGAAACAGAGCTCCTAATTTGTACCAAATGCAACTCTGAGTCAGAAAAAGTAATATCAAATGACAAACAGGTGGAAAAAACTATAAACACCAATCACAGCTCTGGCACTAAAACCTGCTGAGAGAACATGCAACAAAAATGCATAGTTTGATTGCATCAGAAGGAACCAAAATATAGTGTCTAAGCACCAGACCTACCCCGTAACATTTGAAAGACTGACTATGCCCTTCAAGTTCTACAACGGATGCAAAATTTGCCAGTGTCTCATTATGATCTTAGTAACTTTATGAGATCAGGGGATGTGTGTGGGAACAAAGAATGGAGAAGGTGTTTTATTTCAGCTATGTGCCTGTAACAAATCAGCTCTATTATGTCCCAGGGCTTTCTCTTTGACTTCCCTAATCTCAGGGCCATTGTATAACCTCAAACTGGCTCTAAATCCACCTGCCCAGTGCTGCTTTCCTATTTAAATCTCTGCTTTTTATTGATTTCATTTTTTTAATGAGTTGAAGTTACATTAATTCCAATGGCTATAGTAAAATGGCTACATGAGTCACTCTCACCATCTCTCAATGACACTAGGAAATCCCCCTGACTTTTCTTCACGTTCCCTGAGTTCAGGCAGATAATAAAAAGTCTCAGTCTACGTATGTCACAGGTTTTGGAACTGGAGACGGTTCTGGTTTCACAGCCTGAACTGGTTCTGTCCAAGGCTAGGGAGAGTGGAAACAGAGGGTTCTCTTCTTCCATTAGGAGTGCTGGCTTGATAGCAGCAAAGAGAACGCAGTATCAGCACACAGAGGGGACACCCAGAGACTTGCTCTGAAGTGCAGCCTGGTTAAGTACATCTATTCTTCCAGCTTCACTCTGAGCTGCAGGCCCCCAGCAGTCAAAAGTTTGCTAGGAGCAGAGACACTGTTGCTCTAGCAACCTCCTGCCTGTCTTCTGCCAAAGTGGCCCAGGAGAGGGGCACAAAGCAGCCCACAGAGTGGGTGGGGCTGGCCAAGGCTGCATGGCTAACAGATGTGCTGCATCAGCTCCTGAGAAGCCCCAAATGGAAGCAGTTCCTATGCAATTTCCTCGGATTGTAAACTGCCAGAAGAACCCCAAGGAGAGGGTGGCAGCAGTACTGTAAGCTGCTCTTCCCTGATGTGACTCACTCTCCCTGCTAAGCCCTGAGGTGCAAGGATGAGTAATCTCAAACCCCTATATCCTCAGAGGTAAATCTGGCTCACTATCTGTCCTAGGGTTTTATATGGCCTCCCAGTCATTGTTGTATCTGAGCACCTTCCAGTAAAAATCAGTAGCAACAGCAAAGTCCTTAGTGGACTTCATGGAGTCTGGCACTTATTTTGGGGGGGGGGGAGAAGAGAGAAGGATTGAGGTGGGGGGGTGATAAGGAAGGGGCGTCACTGTTACAAGTATCATTCTTACAGTGGAAAGGCTTTTTCAAAGCTATGAGGTCTCCAGTGATCCCATCATTTAAAACAACTAGCGTCAAACAGTTCTCTGAAAAGGATGTGCTTACTATTTGCATCCATAAGGTAAGTTGAGTTCAACCTAGAGCTGCATTAGGATGGTACAGGAGATAACAATGACCTGTGTCCACTAGGAACTGGACTGATTTAAAAAGAGTCACTGCTGCCTTTAAGCTAGAAAATGGGAACTAGCTCTACATGATTCTGTAACCAGATTTCCAAGCTGTTATAAGGGCAAGTTAGATGTTTAGGACTGGATTCATCATTGTCCTGCATCTTGCAGAGATGTTCACACCAGTACAAAATGAATGTGAACTGTTCCCATTACAGTTTGGTAGTCACACACAGGGCAATGGTACATTCCACTGTTAAACATTTTAAAAGGCCCTTTTCTCCAGCTTCTTCCCAGACTAACTCATTTGGAGCAAACGCCTCCAAGGGTTTTCTCCCTGGAAATCCAGTTCCTACCTTTTTATCAAGGCTCTTCACAGCAGCTCACTCTACCCTGTGGCTTCTAAGTGTCCCTCCTGCCTTATGGTCAGCATTCCCCTCCCAAGAAAGGATCCTACACCCTTCCCCACCCCAAGTCTGTCCTTTATTTTAGCCACCCAGCTCCTCCACAACTGGGTCTCATCCTTAAATGAGCCAGACATCCTGAAGTTGCCACCAGGAGACTTAATTAAGCTCCCCTTAACCCTTTCAGGGCCAGTGGGGGACATCATCATCATCATAAGTTATCAAAATCCATTTAAAATTACAGCTATTGCTTCTAAGCCAAATTCCATCACTCTTGCCATAAAAAATACACAAACTGCCAAGTACGTACAGAAAGCAAATGCAGTGACAGCATGATTTGCTACCATCTTTTCAATAACTAGATAGCAATTACAAATTAACACAACTTCTCTCTCATGGAGCCCTTTTAGGGCTCCACTTCCAATTTTGGCCTTTGGGCAATACCATAATACAAATATTTACTACTAATAGTTGTGAAGAGAATGCATATTGCCACTGTGGAAACACAGATGTAATGTTTATTTTTCTATAGTTTGCCTAATGTTTAAAGCCCAGTGGAGGGGCTCAAGTGCTTGGCCCAGATCCTCAAAAGGTATTTTTATTTTGACAGACGTTAGGAGCCTAAATACCTTTGAGGATCTGGGCCCTTATGACTGCTGATTTCCATGGAAGAGCTGGTGTGCAACCAAGAGTGTAAGCAAACAGCCCATTGCCAGCAGAGCTGGTTTAAGATAAACTCAACCAAGTTGTGGGTTCCCACACACAGTGTCTCTGGGACACATCCAGAGTTTTATTTCATGCATTTTTCACATGTCCCATTTAAGTCATTTCATTACCAATGACGACTGTTTGTGGGTGCTGGAATTTGCCACTTTACTTCTGGTTTAGAAATTGCTACAGCTGGAAAAGGCACCCAAGTTACACTGTGAAAAGTGCATCTAAAATAACTGTTTTTTCCCTCCTTCAGTGGTATGAAGTCAGTCAGGTATGATGTGCAATTTTACTGAAAACTCATCTCATCTATCCCTAGGGCTTCAAGATCAACTGTAACTCAGTTCTTACAGGAAGTCATCAGAAATTTCTATAAACATTTTGTTGGGGAAAGAATGTCACTTTAAAGCAGGCCTGAGTTTAAAAAAACACAAACAGGTTTCATAAAAAATGCAGCAGGTTATGTGAAAAAGTTATTAGTTTCTTGGAAAAGCTTATAAATATTTGCAAAAGTAAACACTTCCACTAGATAGTCAACCCTAGTAAAAATATTAGCCTTTCTGTGAAGCCACAAAGTTAGGAATTTTTAGTTACAGGATGCATATGGTAATTTTCTTCAGAAGAATACAGACCTATTGTAGATATTATGGGGCTTTACTGCTGAATTGTACGGGAATCTAGGTTCACGTTGACTTGTAAAGATGCAGACAACAGATGACTAAGTCATCCAGTAGAGGCATGAGCATGTATTGTACTGCCAATTAATGGGTCCCAGGGCTCAAGCCTGAAAACCTGCACAAGTAGTTCTATCAAAGTTTCTGATATTACCTGCACAAGGATGTGCAGAACAGGCCTGTATTACAATTGGCACAGAGACAACCACAGGAATTTCCACAGGTTGGTATCAGAGAAAATATGTTACTGTCATGTTGCAAGAGTCCCATGAAACATTCGCACAGCACAGGGAAAACTACTGCACAGCTTACCCCCACAAGTCCTTTCCTTTTCCAGGGCTTTAATAATTTCTCTTCTATTTATAAAATATGCTAATTACTTAAAAATGAAAAGACAATGTCCATGTGTACACCTTAAAATGCAGTAAGATAATTCGCAAAAAGAAAAGGAGTACTTGTGGCATCTTAGAGACTAACCAATTTATTTGAGCATGAGCTTTCGTGAGCTACAGCTCACTTCATCGGATGCATACTGTGGAAACTGCAGAAGACATCATATACACAGAGACCATGAAACAATACCTCCTCCCGCCCCACTGTCCTTCTGGTAATAGCTTATCTAAAGTGATCATCAAGTTGGGCCATTTCCAGCACAAATCCAGGTTCTCTCACCCTCCACCCCCCAAACTCACTCTCCTGCTGGTAATAGCCCATCCAAAGTGACCACTCTCTTCACAATGTGTATGATAATCAAGGTGGGCCATTTCCTGCACAAATCCAGGTTCTCTCACTCCCTCACCCCCCTCCAAAAACCACACACACAAACTCACTCTCCTGCGGGTAATAGCTTATCCAAAGTGACCACTCTCCCTACAATGTCTTTGGATGGGCTATTACCAGCAGGAGAGTGAGTTTGTGGGGGGGGGGGGGGGGGGGCGCGGAGGGTGAGAGAACCTGGATTTGTGCTGGAAATGGCCCAACTTGATGATAACTTTAGATAAGCTATTACCAGCAGGACAGTGGGGCGGGAGGAGGTATTGTTTCATGGTCTCTGTGTGTATATAATGTCTTCTGCAGTTTCCATGGTATGCATCCGATGAAGTGAGCTGTAGCTCACGAAAGCTCATGCTCAAATAAATTGGTTAGTCTCTAAGGTGCCACAAGTACTCCTTTTCTTTTTGCAAATACAGACTAACACGGCTGTTACTCTGAAACCAGTAAGATAATTAAACCCATAAACAAATCAGGTTTAATTTATACACCTTTATCTTCTTTCAAATGCCAGTTATTGAAGGTTGTTTTGGGAAAAAAAGTTCAGTAATTATCAACACCACCACTTTGCACTGACAATGTCTTTCATCTGCAGCACACTGTATAAATATAGAAAACCAGAATTTCCCTTGTGCCAAGAGCCACTTAGCAGTGCAGAGGGGAAAAGATGGGGGTAGCAGCACTGGGCATCTGTCACAGGGTGCTCCACTCACCACTTGGCTGGTGCCTCCTTCCTGCTCTGGGGATTAGCAGATGAGGTAGATACTGTCACTCTGGTCTGCAGCCTCTGTCTCGCTCCAGGAAACCTTACAGCATCCTCTTCATGACTCAGCCCACCAGCCAGGTCACTCACTGTTTCCCCTCTTCCAGGATGTAGTCCTTTAAAGTCTCAATCACTCCCACAGGGAGCCCGACAGTCTTCCAGTTCACCACACTGCCCATGCCACTTCCCCAGTGGCAGGCAGGGAAACCTAGGCCCATCCTCTACTCTGGGTTCCAGCCCAAGGAACTTACAACATACAGCCAAGGAGCATTCCGTTCCCCACCTTGCTGCTTACTCCTAGGGCTACTTCTTACCTCAGCCCACCCACGCTTTCTAGGGTTTGCCAGCCTCTACTCCCTCCTTCAGGGAGTAACTATGGGCTACTTGTCCCTATAGCCACCAAACATGCCTCCTGTCTATCAGGAAACCATTACAGACTGTCTTCCTACAACACACTTCCAGAGCTCAGCTTTATAGAAGCCCTGCCTGTTCCCACACAGGTGAGCTTCCCCTAATTAGGGCTTTCCTCTCAACCTTCAGCCTAATAGGTTAATTGGTCCAGCTGGCCTGCATTAATCCCTTCAGGGCAAGCACAGGGTAGACACCCCATCACAGCATCAATTTGATTCCAAGGGCTAGTCTGCATGACCCCAGCACAAGTAAGATGTCGCCACTATGTGCTAGCTGAAAATCAGTGAGTACAGCTGTGCCCCTCCTCTACCCACCCCAACACAGAACCTGCTCCACCCTCCAAGCCAGCAGCTTCATCCAGTGGAGCTAGCCCTCCCACCCCACCAAAGGGATTCTCAGCTGGCAAGCTATGGCTGATCTGTTCCTTTGTGCCTCCTCAGTAGGACAAAGGAGCCAGGCTGGGGTAAGGAATCTGGCCTTAAGTAGCTAGATTGTGAATCTTTAAATAGGATGCGCAAAGGTGTCGTGAAGTGCAGTTAACGGACACACTTAAATGTCCAAAGATGCCCTGCAGCTGCCTTTTGGGTTTATGGCATACTGTGTGTTCTGAGACTACAGCGTCCCCAGGGCAGGGACTATGTCTTTGTTGGTGTTTGCACAACACCTAGCACAAATGGGGTCCCGTTCTGGATTCAGGCTTTTTTTTTTTTTTTTTTTGGAGCTATTTTGAATAAAATAAACAATGAAAGTTATAGCGTTAACAGTGTTGAAACACTTCACACCATTTCTTCCAGCAGTGACACAGCTCAAGAAATCCTAACGCCAGTCTTTGGCCCACAGCATGGCAGTAAGATCTCTTCGCTTGAGGCAGAAGAGGACAGGGCTTCCTCTTCCCCTACAAGGAGTAGCTGGGGCTGTGTCAGACCCACTCCCAGAAACCACCCCTAGCTGCAGGAAGGTCATCATCCTCCCCTGCTTCATGCCCCCATCACTCCTCAGCTATGTATGGGGAGCTGCTCCCCCATCCTCCCAATCCCCATGCATCCAGACCTTCCATACCCAGACACCCAAAACTCCCCCTAGCACTCCATACCTGAAACCCCATCCCACTGAACCTCACTCCCTGCACCCAGCCCACACCCACTGAGCTCCCTGTACTCAACCCCCTACCCTGATGAGCCCCTCCACATCACCCTGAACCCCCACATCCAGACACCCAGGCCACTGACCCCCAAATAGCAGCACCAAGACCCCCACCCCACCAAGCCCAACTCCCCCAGCACCCAGAGTCCCCCGCTGAGACCCCCACACAGTATCTGAATCTGATATGAAAGCATAAACACTTATACTTGCTGAAATCTCACTGATTGCATGTACTTCAATGGAGCTGAACAGGGGGATGAAGTGGGCTCCCAGTGTTTCGGATGGATACATTTATTGGGCAGAAAGTTATGAAGGGCCAGACTGATTTTACCCTTACTTGAGCATCCAGCTCTCCCCTCTCCTCACTTGACACAAGCGACTGGGACTGTTTCCAGCAATAGCTACAGAGGGCTGCATTGAGAGTGGAGTCACGGGAGGAGGAAAATGTGCCTTCTCTGAAAGGATAAAAAGGGGTACACAAAATTAGTGGCCAGGCCTGGCTGTTTGGTTCCTGCTGTGAATGTAGTATGAATGGCCTTTCTCTGTATTCTGCTTTGCAAGCTCCTGCACCGTCTCCCCCGCTGCTATTTGTAGGTTTGCTAATGCCCTGCCTGTTGTGGAGAAGGGAATACATGTGGGGGTCATGGGTGAGGAGCTGTTTGTTATGAAAGGAGGAAAAAGAAGCCACGTTTTCACTATCCGTTAATCCCGGCTCTTCAGGGAGCTTTCTGCAAAGCATATCTTTAAAATGACCAGCTGACTAAAGTTGTATGCAGTGTTGTAGCCATGCTGGTCCCAGGATATTAGAGAGACAAGGTAGGTGAAGAAATAGCATTTATTGGAGCAACGTCTATTGGTGAGAGACAAGTTTTTGAGCTACTGTGAGACAGAAGTTGGTCCAACAAAAGATATTTCCTCACCCACCTTGTCTCAGCTGGCTGAAGGACAAGGCTGGCTGTGCTTGGCTTGTAAATAGGGAACATTTCTTTGTGCAGTTAAAGCCATTAATATTCTAGGCAGGAGTTGATAGGTTAGCTCCTGCATACACAATGCACATGTGAAAGTTTGGGCTTGTGAGTATTTAGGCTTCACCAGGCAAGCTTTTCCAAACATCTTGAGAGTGTCTTTGTAGGTTATGACCTGGATGATTTCAAAGCCAGAGTGAGCACTAACTTTGCAACTTTTATGGATGAACTACAGCATTTTTAGTAGCTTCTCTGTCCTGAAGGATTATGGAAATGTTAGTTTTTCTTGTACGCAGTGTTGTTGTAGCCCTGTTGGTCTCAGGATGATAGAGAGACCAGGTGGATGAAGTAATCTTTTATTGGACCAACTTCTGTTGGTGGGAGTCACATGCTTCCAAGCTTACACAGAGCATAAAACAGAAGTTGGTCCAATAAAAGATATCACCTCACCCACATTGTCTCTCCAGTTTTCCTTGTGTTGGAAATCATAGAATATCAGGGTTGGAAGGGACCTCAGGAGATCATCTAGTCCAACCCCCTGCTCAAAGCAGGACCAATCCCCAGTTTTTACCCCAGGTCCCTAAATGGTCCCCTCAAGGATTGAACTCACAACCCTGGGTTTTACAGCATCTGAGCCATTTCCACTGGGGTTTGGAGTATTAGTTGGTATTTCAGATGCTGTTTATTATGTACTGCTGTGGGGATGAACTGTGACTGGTTAAGGCCTTGATTCTTCAAGTCTCTGCATAGCTAAGAGCAGGATGCACAAGGTAGCTGGGTTCTTGTGCAGGTGTGAATAAAGGCGATGTGTAGGTACAAGTAAAATTAAGCACCAGACATTATTAGTATCAATCCCCTGCCCTCCTCTTCCCTTGCAATTTTGTCCTCTAGGAAAGGAGGAATGGGAGTGTTTTAGCTTCCAGTTACTTCTGAGCAGTGACTGGGAAGAATAAATTCTGCAGGCCAGTAAATGAAAAAACCTCTACTCCTGAGAGAATTCTGCGCCAAAAAATTAAAAATTCTGTGTGCAATATTTTAAAATTCTGCGAGTTTTATTTGTCAATAAATAAATGTGGAGGCTCCAGCATGGCAGTGGGGAGCACAGGCCACTGGCTGCACAAATGTGGGAGATCACCCTGCAGCCTCCCCATCCCCAGAACATGGACTCGGGTGAGGCTGCACCTGACCCTGCCCCACCACAAGGCCTAGGCCTGCCCCAGAAACATGCTGGGGCCCTGCCCCTCTGCGCCAGGTGCACCAGGTGTGGAGCAGGCAGGCTCAAGCAGGCGGGCTCAGTGTGGAGGAATCCTGGTGTGGGGTGAGAGGATTCTATGTGGAAGAATCTGGGTGCACGCAGTTCAGTAGGGGCTCTAGGTGTGGGGGATCTGGATGCACAGAGGCTTGTGGGGGGGGGTACTAGGTGCAGGAGCAATGTGACTCTACAGGGGCTTCCAGGTGACGGTGGTTGGGGCTCAGTGGAGGGATCGGAGTGTGGGCAGTGATGAGCTGCCAAAATTTTAACAACCGGTTCCCTATAAAAAGTTCTGATTTAAGGGATGTGCCCCAGTATGTATATTTTGTACCAACAGGGTTACCATACATCCGTATTTTCACGGGAGGAATTTTTAAATTTTAAATTTTTAAAATTTAAAAATTCCTCCCGGATGGTGATTTAAGAACCAAAAAGCCCGACCTGTCCGAGAAAATACGGATGTATGTTAACCCTGACTAAAGTTCTTTTTTAAAAAGATGGGCCTGAACTAGAAATGAGCTCTGTTTCACATGTGTGGGTCCCTACCAATCCCTAGGGGTGTGCTAGGGTGACCAGATGTCCCGATTTTGGGGTCTTTTTCTTATATAGACTCCTATTACCCCCCACCCCCTGTCCTGATTTTTCACACGTGCTGTCTGGTCACCCTAGGGTGTGCACATGTGTGGGTCCCAGCTGCTCCCTGCCCCCCTCATTGAAGCAGGTGTGCAGGGTTACTGCCCTGGGAACCGCAGGGCACCAGTGGACATGGGGCCAGCTGCAGACAGGGGCATGGGGCACGGCTAGCTGGAGGCAGGGGGTGCAGGGCTGGCTGCAGGCAGGGCAGGGGGTGCAGAGCTGCCTGGAGACAGGAGGGTGCGGGGCTGGCTGGAGGCAAGGGGGTGTGGGACTGGCTGGAGACAGGGGCTGGCTGTGGGCAGGGCAGGGGGTGTGGCAGTGGCTGGTGCGGGCAGGGCAGAGGTTGTGGGGGTGGCTGGAGACAGAGGCTGGCTGCGGGCAGACCAGGTGGTGCGTGCAGCAGGGGTTGGCTGGATACAGGGCAGGGGGTGCAGCAGGGTCTGGCTGCAGGCAGGGGGTGCAGGGCTGGCTGGAGACAGGGCAGGGGGTGCATGCTGCAGGGGCTGGTTGCGGGGCAGGGCAGGGGGTGCGGGGGTGGCTGCAGACAGGGGCTGGCTGCGGGCAGGGCAGGAGGTGCGGGGGTGGCTAGAGACAGGGGCTCGATGCAGGCAGGGTTAGGGAGTGCGGGGGTGGCTGGAGGCCAGGGCTGGCTGCAGACAGGGCAGGGAGTGCGGGGGGGCTGGAGGCCAGGGCTGGCTGCAGGCAGGGCAGGGGGTGCAGGGGTGGCTAGAGGCAGGGGCTGGCTGCGGCCAGGGCAGGGGGTGCGGGGGTGGCTGGAGGCCAGGTCTGGCTGCAGGCAGGGCAGGAGGTGCGGGGGTGGCTGGAGGCCAGGTCTGGCTGCAGGCAGGGCAGGAGGTGCGGGGGTGGCTGGAGGCCACGTCTGGCTGCAGGCAGGGCAGGGGGTGCGGGGGTGGCTGGAGGCAGGGGCTGGCTGTGGGCAGGAGTGCTGGAGGCAGGGGCTGGCTGCAGGCAGGGGTGTGGGGGTGGCTGGAGACGGGGGCTGGCCACAGGCAGGGGTGCGGGGGTGGCTGCAGGCAGGGCAGGGGGTGCGGGGGTGGCTGGAGGCCAGGGCTGGCTGCAGGCAGGGCAGGGGGTGCGGGGGTGGCTGGAGGCCAGGGCTGGCTGCAGGCAGGGCAGGGAGTGCGGGGGTGGCTGGAGGCAGGGGCTGGCTGCAGGCAGGGCAGAGAGTGCGGGGGTGGCTGGAGGCAGGGGCTGGCTGCAGGCAGGGCAGGGGGTACGGAGGTGGCTGGAGATGGGGGCTGGCCACAGGCAGGGGTGCGGGGGTGGCTGCAGGCAGGGCAGGCGGTGCAGGGGTGGCTGGAGGCCGGGGCTGGCTGGAGGCCAGGGCTGGCTGCAAGCAGGGCAGGGGGTACGGGGGTGGCTGGAGGCCAGGGCTGGCTGCAGGCAGGGCAGTGGGTGCGGGGGAGGCTGGAGGCAGGGGCTGGCTGTGGGCAGGGGTGGCTGGAGGCAGGGGCTGGCTGCAGGCAGGGGTGCGGGGGTGGCTGCAGGCAGGGCAGGGGGTGCGGGGGTGGCTGGAGGCCGGGGGTGGCTGCAGGCAGGGCAGAGGGTGCGGGGGTGGCTGGAGGCCAGGTCTGGCTGCAGGCAGGGCAGAGGGTGCGGGGGTGGCTGGAGGCCGGGGGTGGCTGCAGGCAGGGCAGAGGGTGCGGGGGTGGCTGGAGGCCAGGTCTGGCTGCAGGCAGGGCAGGGGGTGCGGGGGTGGCTGGAGTCAGGGGCTGGCTGCAGGCAGGGCAGGGGGTGCGGGGGTGGCTGGAGGCAGGGGGTGCGGGGGTGGCTGGAGGCCGGGGCTGGCTGTGGGCAGGGGTGGCTGGAGGCAGGGGCTGGCTGCAGGCAGGGGTGCGGGGGTGGCTGGAGACGGGGGCTGGCCACAGGCAGGGGTGCGGGGGTGGCTGCAGGCAGGGCAGGGGGTGCGGGGGTGGCTGGAGGCAGGGGCTGGCTGCAGGCAGGAGGTGCAGGGTTGGCTGGAGGCCAGGTCTGGCTGCAGGCAGGGCAGGGGGTGCGGGGGTGGCTGGAGGCAGGGGCTGGCTGTGGGCAGGGGTGCTGGAGGCAGGGGCTGGCTGCAGGCAGGGGTGCGGGGGTGGCTGCAGGCAGGGCAGGGGGTACGGGGGTGGCTGGAGGCCAGGGCTGGCTGCAGGCAGGGCAGAGGGTGCAGGGGTGGCTGGAGGCCAGGGCTGGCTGCAGGCAGGGCAGGGGGTGCGGGGGTGGCTGGAGGCCAGGGCTGGCTGCAGGCAGGGCAGAGGGTGCAGGGGTGGCTGGAGGCAGGGGCTGGCTGCAGGCAGGGCAGAGGGTGCGGGGGTGGCTGGAGGCAGGGGCTGGCTGCAGGCAGGGCAGGGGGTGCGGGGGTGGCTGCAGGCAGGGGCTGGCTGCAGGCAGGGCAGGGGGTGCGGGGGTGGCTGCAGGCAGGGGCTGGCTGCAGGCAGGGCAGGGGGTGCGGGGGTGGCTGGAGGCAGGGGCTGGCTGCGGGTGCAGGGGTGGCTGGAGATGGGCTGGCTGCAGGCAGGGCTGCAGGGGTGGGCGGAGGCAGGGGCTGGCTGCAGGCAGGGCAGGGGGTACGGAGGTGGCTGGAGATGGGGTCTGGCCACAGGCAGGGGTGCGGGGGTGGCTGCAGGCAGGGCAGGTGGTGCGGGGGTGGCCGGAGGCAGGGGCTGGCTGCAGGCAGGGCAGGGGGTGCGGGGGTGGATGGAGGCAGGGGCTGGCTGCAGGCAGGGCAGGGGGTGCGGGGGTGGCTGGAGGCCAGGGCTGGCTGCAGGCAGGTCAGAGGGTGCGGGGGTGGCTGGAGGCAGGGGCTGGCTGCAGGCAGGGCTGGGGGTGCGGGGGTGGCTGGAGGCCAGGGCTGGCTGCAGGCAGGTCAGAGGGTGCGGGGGTGGGCGGAGGCAGGGGCTGGCTGCAGGCAGGGCAGGGGGTGCGGGGGTGGGCGGAGGCAGGGGCTGGCTGCAGGCAGGGCAGGGGGTGCGGGGGTGGCTGGAGGCCAGGGCTGGCTGCAGGCAGGTCAGAGGGTGCGGGGGTGGCTGGAGGCAGGGGCTGGCTGCAGGCAGGGCAGGGGGTGCGGGGGTGGCTGGAGGCCAGGGCAGGCTGCAGGCAGGGCAGGGGGTGCGGGGGTGGCTGGAGGCAGGGGCTGGCTGCAGGCAGGGCAGGGGGTGCGGGGGTGGGCGGAGGCAGGGGCTGGCTGCAGGCAGGGCAGGGGGTGCGGGGGTGGGCGGAGGCAGGGGCTGGCTGCAGGCAGGGCAGGGGGTGCGGGGGTGGCTGGAGGCCAGGGCTGGCTGCAGGCAGGGCAGGGGGTGCGGGGGTGGCTGGAGGCCGGGGCTGGCTGCAGGCAGGGCAGGGGGTGCGGGGGTGGCTGGAGACGGGGCCTAGCTGGAGGCAGGGCAGGGGGTGCGGGGGTGGCTGGAGGCAGGGGCTGGCTGCAGGCAGGGCAGGGGGTGCGGGGGTGGCTGGAGGCAGGGGCTGGCTGCAGGCAGGGCAGGGGGTGCGGGGGTGGCTGGAGGCAGGGGTTGGCTGCAGGCAGGGGCTGGCTGCAGGCAGGGCAGGGGGTGCGGGGGTGGCTGGAGGCCAGGGCTGGCTGCAGGCAGGGCAGGGGGTGCGGGGGTGGGCGGAGGCAGGGGCTGGCTGCAGGCAGGGCAGGGGGTGCGGGGGTGGCTGGAGGCAGGGGCTGGCTGCAGGCAGGGCAGGGGGTGCGGGGGTGGCTGGAGGCCAGGGCTGGCTGCAGGCAGGTCAGAGGGTGCGGGGGTGGCTGGAGGCAGGGGCTGGCTGCAGGCAGGGCAAGGGGTGCGGGGGTGGCTGGAGACGGGGGCTGGCTGGGGGCAGGGTGGTGGGTACTCACGGGGAGAGCAGCAGGACGCAGCCCAGGCCCAGCAGAGCAGCCGGGGACCCACCAGGCAGCAGCGGGAGCCCCAGGGTCAGGGTAGCAGCAGCAGCAACAGGGCTCGTGCCCAGGGCCAGGCAGCAGCCCAAATGGCTCCCGCAGCGCAGCGCCCCCGGTGGCCGGAGGAGGAATTACATCACTTCCCGGCGGGAGCCCATCAAAGCCTCAGCGCCCCCTGCAGGAAAGCAGGTTAACAAGCGGTTCTAAAACTGCTTCAAAATTTAGCAACCCGTTCGTGCGAACCGGCTCCAGCTCACCACTGCAGATACACTTACTCATGTCCAGTAGCACCTGAACCCCTCAGGCAGTCTTTTTGAGGTGAAGTAAGGTGCTACCCAACTTGAGTATAAGCAACTGCCCCATTGTCTTTATGGCCCCAGTCCTGCAAATGAACCTCCCACCAAACAAAGACCCATTAACCTCCATAGAAAGTTGTGGGATTTGTTGCAGAACAAGGGCCTTAGTGAAGGGAGTTTTATTATGGTTGCCAGGTGATGTCTCATCTGTCTAGGTATTTGGTACTGAAGTATGTAGATTAAACTATAGTTTATCTCAAAGACACCTCATCCTGCTATGTCCATTGCAATGTCACCCTCTAGCAATATTCATCTTACATTCTAATTCCGGTGTTTGGCCCTATTCTCCTGTCACCTATTGTCCAAGATCTAATTTAGGAGTTTTCGGAGGCAGGGATTGTCTGTGGGTTATTTGTTTGCTAGTACAACAGAGCCCTAATGGGGTTCTTAGGCATTACTACAACAAATAATGAACTGGAAGCTTTACAAGAACTTTAATACAAAGAAACCCCAGAGAACAGGTCATTAGTATTGTATGCATTTCTAGAGCGAAGTTTAATACAGCACTTGGAAATCAGGTAGTCTGAGTGAAGGCACAGCCCTTTTATTTGATGCAGGGGCACGCCCTAAGACTAAGTCTGCTAGGACTTCTGGAGATGTCTATCAAAGTAGCAGCCGTGTTAGTCTGTATCCGCAAAAAGAAAAGGAGGACTTGTGGCACCTTAGAGACTAACAAATTTATTTGAGCATAAGCTTTTGCGAGCTACAGCTCACTTCATCGGATGCATGTGATGAAGTGAGCTGTAGCTCACACAATCTTATGCTCAAATAAATTTGTTAGTCTCTAAGGTGCCACAAGTCCTCTTTTTCTTTTCCTGGAGATATCGAGTTCAGACTAGGTATACTCACACTTACTACACACATTAGAGTCGTGATAAGTCACCATTCTAATGTCACTCCAAAGCGATCGACATGCTACCTATCCTTGCACATCTTGATGGCTCCAAATGATCTGGAAAAAAATGCATTTTTAATAAACAAAAATCAGCTCACCTTGAATCTTCCCACCATTCTGCCTTCTACTCTGCATTGTCTGATAGGTGAGTGTAGAAGTGGGAAACCTGGAAGTCAAGCAGCAGGCATGGAGGGTTGGATAATGGGCATTTTCTTTTAATTCTTACAGTTTGATGAATGCAATTGATTTCGTAACAAAAGTTAATCTTTGGAAAGAAGCCATGTTAGTGTTCTTGTCAATTTAGTGGGTGTTTTTAAAATTCTTTTGCATACAGCTTGAAAAGTATTCAGAACTCTGACATGCTTCAGAGAAATATATTAGACTGCTTTGAACTTTAACAAAGCTCCCCGTTGAAGACTTAGTGTTTGGAATTACAATTGATTTTAAAACAGAAAAAAAAGTGGTTCTGTAAACATGAAAAAAAGAATCTCCAATACAAGGTTTACTTTGGACATTCTGAGATTAAGGATCCATGCTTCTAAAAAACAGGATATGTAAAGAGACACTTACAGCTCTCTTGTTTGTCATGAGCTGACTGTAACATCTGCACTGTGCCATAAAGCCCTTAGGAAAGTTCAGCTAGTCACACAGCATTAGAAAGAGAGAGAAAAATATATATACTTCAAATTTGTGACTGGAGCAAGTGGACCAAATTAACAGGTCCTAGGAGAGCTATGTTAAATGAGCATGTGTCCTCTATGACAGGTTGTGGTGTACGGCTCCTGTCGCTCAAAAAACATTGGCTTAGTCTCACACTACCCGACAACACATTTTGAAATGTACATGCAAAAAAAATGTGTGCGGTTCACCAGGGAGGCAACTGGCGGGGGGGCTAAAGCTCTGCTCAACTGTGTGTAACAGAACAGGGTTCTTCTGCTTATCTTCTCGGGGGGCAAGTGTTGGAACCCTGCAATGAAAGCTGATGGGCTCCTAATGACTTGATGCAATGGGGTTCATTAGTCACACCCTGGATATAAATGCACATGTGATCATCTGAGTAGAGAAGTTCTAAGCAGAACAGTCCAAAAGAAGGAACCATAGAAGTAGCTAAGCCTGGGGGAGGAGACTGTTGTTGTGCTATAGTTAATTGTAAACAAAGTCAAACCTCAAGAAGACTATTAGTTGTGTCCCTGTACAGCATAGTGGACTGCATTTTGTAGTAAATTGGTACAATTTGTAACAAACCTGATAACAGCCATGGAATAGCAGGCATCGTACCTGTTTGTATTCACGGGGCTGACTTAGACCAGCATTTGTCATTCTAAATGTGAACTGAGAGGGGTTTGTTTTTAATTGTTTCTGTGAAGATCAACAAATAGACACAGACCATGTCACAAACTAGGTCACAGTGTGGCAAAGAAGGGGGTAGAGGTTGAACAGGAGTGGAAAAAAAAGGTTGACAATCGTTAGTAAGTAGGTTACTCAGTAGGAGACATGGACGGACCTCTCTGGTGCTATCGAATTGCGGTTTTTTGTTCATTTTTTAAATTTGTAATTTCTCCAAAATGACGAGCCGGGGTGAATGTGCAGGAAGCATTTGAATAAGCTGTCAGATTTTGAGAGATAATGCTTATGGACAGTAATGAAGCTCCAAAAAGATGCACAGTGGCTCTCATCTGTGGTTATTACACGCTACAGCCATTTCAGTACTGTTACAACTGGGGAGGGGAGAGCGGAGAATGAAATTTGAGATAGTGTTTGGTTAATTAATTTTCATGCCTCCAAGGTTTACCTCTCTGAACTTGAGGGAAAGGGGTGGCTCCTTCACAGCACTAGGACTGTCCTGCAACTTCAAAGTGCTCTACCCTGACACTACGCCCTTAGACACTTCCATGCAATTACTGCATTTCTGTGCTTAATTGAAAGGAAGTGGGGTTAGCCACGTCATTAGATGAGCAAACTATATACAAATATAAAATAACCACTGTTCAGACACCCAGATCAATAAAGAAATGGGGGGAGGGAGAAATTGATTAGATATTAGCAGAACAAATTAACTAGTCCACTAACCAGTAATTTTGATAGTCTTTCTAAATCTATATTTACTAGAATATCCAGCAATATCTCAAAAAGCTGTCAGGTAATAATAATCATATAACCCCATAATTAGCAACAGTTTCTCATTGCATTTATTGCTCTAGCATGCAGTAATATTTAGAGAGCTCTGTAGCTTCATATTTCAATGTTTTCCTTGAACACACAGTAATAGAAATATACATTCTGCTGAGAAAGCAGGTTTGTTTTCCCAGGGGTAAGGCAGAATATATTCTGAAATCAGTAAGTTAATGTGCTCACAAATGCAACAGGAAAGCCTATTTTAGTTGTACAAACTTAAATATTAAGAATCCAAGATAGAATACTATGTTTTCCTTGCATTACATAACTTTGCAGAATCATGGGCTCTAACCGGCAGGGCCTTGCATGGTGCACAGAAAGGTCATTGTGTTTGGGAGTAGGCTATGAATGGGCATAAGTTAGTTAACTGCAAGGCAGGGTCCTTTGCCCTAGGTAGTAGTGCAGGGCAGCTGTTGTGTAATGATGTGCTTACAGAGGTCAGATGGGCCACCTTCCATCTTGGGGCAGAGCTGTGGACTACAGAGGATGAGCTGAAGGCTGTGGGTTCTCTTGGGCTCGAGCAGGGGTGGCCGACCTGTGGCTCCGGAGCCACATGCGGCTCCTTGTCTAGGCACCAACTCCGGGGCTGGAGCTACAGGTGCCGACTTTCCAATGGGCCGGGGGTGCTCACTGCTCGACTCTGACTCTGCCCCCACTCCACCCTTCCCATCTCCTCTCCCCAGCCTGCCTTGCCATTGCTCCTCCCCCCCCCCCCCCCCGAGACTCCTGCACGCCACAAAACAGCTGATCAGGAGGGAGGAGGAAGTGTGATTGTTGGAGCTGCAGGTGGCTGGGAGGCATGGGGAGTGGGGGCAGGGGAAGCTGACGGGGGGCTGCTGACGTATTACTGTGGCTCTTTGGCAATGTACATTGGTAAATTCTGGCTCCTTCTCAGGCTCAGGTTGGCCACCCCTGGGCTAGAGTTATGTAATCCTTAAATATGAGCTTTTAACACGAAGAACAAAATACTCGACCTTAACCTCTTTGCCCACCTCCCCTTACCTACAACTACACTGGATAAAAAAGGGGGTAGAGTGTGGACAGAGAACAGAAATCAGACTTTAAATGCTAATGAAACACTTTGCTTCACATTTCTTCCCTCTATGTTCTCATTCTTTAGCCAGCATCTCCTGTACCGCACCAGGTTGAGGAGGAAGACTGAGGATCCCTGCCTGGCTTTTCTCCATAATCATTCCAAGCCATCTGATCTCTCAGCATCCATTAATCTGGGGAGAAATGCAGGCCAGAGCCATCTGCATGGAGGCCCTCTGCTTCTGCACCAGCTCTAAAGCCCCACTCATATCTGTCCGTCTATCCCTTTACCCCCAGGCCCCAGAATTGAGGCTTAATATCAGGGACTTTCCCTAAAGGCAAATCTTCACCTCTTGGCTAGAGTTGGGAGTCCAGCATCATGCTAGAGCCTTACATTGGCAAAAATAATTCCTGATACAGAACTAATACATCTCTGTAATGGGGTCAGCAACCCCCTCTCTCAAGCACCCCCTTTCTCTAGGGGATAGTGCCTGCAAACAATTCTTTTTCATGGGGCAGCACCCACCTCTCACGGATGGCCCCATTTTCCCATTTGGGTGAGCCTGCTTTTGCTTTTTTGTCATATATTGGGATGGCACTCACCTCTTGTGAGAGCCCCCCCTCAGCAGGTCTTCAGCAGCTCAGTCCTCCGACTGAGCCACCCACCCACCCACCGTCCCCCCTTCTGGGATACGCAGTCCAAGTTCTTATCTCGGCCTGGTATGGGGCCATAGATCTAACACTTCTCCCAGAGGCACTGCCTTCTTCAACCACCCAGCTGGGGCCCATCTCGGTACCTTCGCTGGCCTGGCCAGGTTCTATGCTTAGTACTCCTGGGCTTCAGCCTCCCCGCACTGACCTTCTGCTGCTCTTCCTGCCAGCCAGGCACCTATTCTTCATTCCTCCAACCCCACACAGCAAATGAACTCCCTGCTCTGCTGCTTGTCTTATATAGGGCTTGTCTGGCCCCTGATTGGTCTCTCCAGCAGCATCTCTGATTTACTGTTCCTCTGCAGCTACTCTAGGCTGCCTAGAGACTTCTCGCCGCTCTTATTCTAGGGTGGGATAAGGCAAGGCTGCAAGGCCTCTGGACCTACTCCACCCTGCCACAATCTCCAAGAGGTATTATGTAGTGTCAACCCACATCAGGCACTTGAGCGTTATGGTGGATCTCCAAGAATCCTTCATCCACTTTAGAACAACCAAATTTTTTGCATATTTAAAAAGGTGACTTGTTAAAAAAAGCACCAAGTATTCATAACCGCACTAATGGGGGGCCTGAACCAAAACCTCCCACACTTGGAAGACTAAGATCTGAAGGGCAGGAACTGCTGTACTTCATATCCATTCAGCACAATTTGGATCCATCCTGTAGCCATTATTCTTCTAAGGTACAAATAATAAGGTCAAAGGTAGGGTCCAGATGGGGGTCCCAAAGGAATCATGGGAACAGATGGGCCAGGCAGAATTCCAAGGTACCTCGTGCAAATCTGACAGTGTCCACACCCGTCTCAGTGGAACGGCAGGCTAAAGGGATTGAACCTCAACTTCCTATTATCTGCACTGTAATATCAATTAGCTGTCCCAGTTTGGGATCACCAGCCTATTACACTAGATGTGGTGCACAAGCTGCACAAAAAAATGGTCTCCCACCCAAAGAGTTTGCAAGCTAAGTAACGGGGAATGCAAGGCAAAGCTCAGCACCTACAGGAAATGAAAAGGAACCTTCACAAGCTATCAAGCATTCTTACAACTACAATACCCACCTGCAGAAGTGAAGAAACAGATTGATAGAGCCAGAAGAGTTCCCAGAAGTCACCTACTACAGGACAGGCCTAACAAAGAAAATAACAGAACGCCACTAGCCGTCACCTTCAGTCCCCAACTAAAACCCCTCCAACACATTATTAAGGATCTACAACCTATCCTGAAGGATGACCCAACACTCTCGCAAATCTTGGGAGACAGGCCAGTCCTTGCCTAGAGACAGCCCCCCAACCTGAAGCGAATACTCACCAGCAACCACATACCACACAACAGAACCACTAACCCAGGAACCTATCCTTGCAACAAAGCCCGTTGCCAACTGTGCCCACATATCTATTCAGGGGACACCATCACAGGGCCTAATAACATCAGCCACGCTATCAGAGGCTCGTTCACCTGCACATCTACCAATGTGATATATGCCATCATGTGCCAGCAATGCCCCTCTGCCATGTACATTGGTCAAACTGGACAGTCTCTACATAAAAGAATAAATGGACACAAATCAGATGTCAAGAATTATAACATTCATAAACCAGTCGGAGAACACTTCAATCTCTCTGGTCACGCGATTACAGACATGAAAGTTGCGATATTACAACAGAAAAACTTCAAATCCAGACTCCAGTGAGAGACTGCTGAATTGGAATTCATTTGCAAATTGGATACAATTAACTTAGGCCTGAATAGAAACTGGGAGTGGCTAAGTCATTATGCAAGGTAACCTATTTCCCCTTGTTTTTTCCTACCCCTGCCCCCCCAGACGTTCTTGTTAAACCCTGGATTTGTGCTGGAAATGGCCCACCTTGATTACCATACACATTGTAAGGATCACTTTACATAAGCTATTACCAACAGGAGAGTAGGGTGGGGGGAGAGAAAACCTTTTCTAGTGATAATCACCCATTTTTTCATGGTTTGTATGCATAAAAATGTCTTCTGTACTTTCCACAGTATGCATCCGATGAAGTGAGCTGTGGCTCACGAAAGCTTATGCTCAAATAAATTGGTTAGTCTCTAAGGTGCCACAAGTCCTCCTTTTCTTTTTGCAAATACAGACTAACACGGCTGCTACTCTGAAAATTGTTACTCCTGTGCAGGAAAGAATAGGACACGGATCAGGAGTGCCCAGTAAGCATTGCGGCCTTGTGTATCATCCACACCAGTTCTATTCCAACTACTCAGAGCCCCACAGTTTGTGTGCTTGTTCAGCTGAATATTTGTATCTCGGTCAACACTTCAGTGCAAATCCAGGCATTCAAGAGTGATCAAAGCTGATGAGACAAACTTTTTTTATTATTATTATTTTTGGTAATTCAGTTAGCAATATTGCTCCTCATTTCCTAAGAAAACAATCCAGAACAAAGGCGTAAGCTTTATGGTATCACACAATATGTCTTACCCTGTCAACTTTTATTTAAGGGCTCCCAGTGAACAATTTAAACTTACTTTGTTCTTTATTTTATCATCTCTGTTCAATGTGGTCAGATTGCCCCCTGCTGGATAGTCATAGGATTGGTGGAAGCAGTTATAGAAAGTGTGCTTTTAAAAGAGGATCTCTTTGTTTTTTTGTTTTTAAAAAGTAGACATTTTTCCTCCTAGCTATTACTCAAAATTTTTCGTCATGAATGGCAGTTTCACAGAAGCAGAAAGGTAGCTTCTCCACACTTACAAATGGCTGCTTGAGTTAAATCCAAACTCTTCCAGCCTCAGCTCCCTCCCTGGCACCTTCCCAAGGCAGATGGCATGGCCGAGGTTGCATGTTCTGAGACAGAGCATTGCAGCACTGAGCAAAGTGCTTGGGGTGTGCTATAGACCACCGGGATCTAATTTGGCTATGGATAGAGCCCTTTTTAATGAAGTAAATACTAATGGAAACTGTGTGATCATGGGAGACTTTAACTTCCCAGATATAGACTGGAGGACGAGTGCTAGTAATAATAATAGGGCTCAGATTTTCCTAGATGCGATAGCTGATGGATTCCTTCATGAAGTAGTTGCTGAACCGCCTAGAGGGATGCCATTTTAGATTTGGTTTTGGTGAGTAGTGAGGACCTCATAGAAGAAATGGTTGTAGGGGATAGTCTTGACTCAAGTGATCATGAGCTAATTCAGTTCAAACTGAACGGAAGGATTAATAAAAATAAATCTGCAACTAGGGTGTTTGATTTCAAAAGGGCTGACTTTCAAAAATTAAGGAAATTAGTTAGGGATGTGGATTGGACTGAAGAATTTATGGATCTAAAGGTAGAGGAGGCCTAGGATTATTTTAAATCAAAGCTGCAGAAGCTATCGGAAGCCTACATCCCAAGAAAGGGGGAAAAATTCATAGGCAGGAGTTGTAGACCAAGCTGGATGAGCAAGCATCTCAGAGAGGTGATTAAGAAAAAGCAGAAAGCATACAGGGAGTGGAAGAAAGGAGGGATCAGCAAGGAAAGCTACCTTATTGAGGTCAGAACATGTAGGGATAAAGTGAGACAGGCTAAAAGTCAAGTAGAGTTGGACCTTGCAAAGGAAATTAAAACCAATAGTAAAAGGTTCTATAGCCATATAAATAAGAAGAAAACAAAGAAAGAAGTGGGACCGGTAACCACTGAGGATGGAGTGGAGGTCAAGGATAATCTAGGCATGGCCCAATATCTAAACAAATACTTTGCCTCAGTCTTTAATAAGACTAAAGAGGATCTTAGGGATAATGGTAGCATGACTGCAGGAATGAGGATATGGAGGTAGATATTACCGTATCTGAGGTAGAAGCGAAACTCGAACAGCTTAATGGGACTAAATCGGGGGTCCCAGATAATCTTCATCCAAAAATATTAAAGGAATTGGCACATGAAATTGCAAGCCCATTAGCAAGAATTTTTAATGAATCTGTAAACTCAGGGGTTGTACCTTATGATAGGAACTATGTTAGCAATTCTCCAATTTTTAAGAAAGGGAAAAGTGATCCAGGTAACTATAGGCCTGTTAGTTTGACATCTGTAGTATGCAAGGTCTTGGAAAAAATTTTGAAGGAGAAAGTAGTTAAGGACATTGAGGTCAATGGTAAATGGGACAAAATACAACATGGTTTTACAAAAGGTAGATCGTGCCAAACCAACCTGATCTCCTTCTTTGAGAAAGTAACAGATTTTTTAGACAAAGGAAACGCAGTGGATCTAATTTACCTCGATTTCAGTATGGCGTTTGATACAGTGCCACATGGGGAATTATTAGTTAAATTGGATAAGATGGGGATCAATAGGAAAATTGAAAGGTGGGTAAGGAATTGGTTAAAGGGGAGACTACAACGGGTCCTACTGAAAGGTGAACTGTAGGGCTGGAGGGAGGTTACCAGTGGAGTTCCTCAAGGATCGGTTTTGGGACGAATCTTATTTAATCTTTTTATTACTGACCTCGGCACAAAAAGTGGGAGTGTGCTAATAAAGTTTGCAGATGATACAAAGCTGGAGGTATTGCCAATTTAGAGGAGGACAGGGATATCCTACAGGAGGATGACTTTGTAAACTGGAGTAATAGTAATAGGATGAAATTTAATAGTGAGAAGTGTAAGGTCATGCATTTAGGGATTAATAACAAGAATTTTAGTTATAAGCTGGGGACGCATCAATTAGAAGTAACGGAGGAGGAGAAGGACCTTGGAGTATTGGTTGATCATAGGATGACTATGAGCTGCCAATGTGATATGGCATTGAAAAAAGCTAATGTGGCCTTGGGATGTATCAGGAGAGGTATTTCCAGTAGGGATAAGGAGGTTTTAGTACTGTTATACAAGGCACTGGTGAGACCTCACCTGGAATACTGTGTGCAGTTCTGGTCTCCCATGTTTAAGAAGGATGAATTCAAAATGGGAACAGGTACAGAGAAGGGCTACTAGGATGATCCGAAGAATGGAAAACTTGTCTTATGGAAGGAGACTCAAGGAGCTTGGCTTGTTTAGCCCAACTAAAAGAAGGTTGAGGGGGGATACAATTGCTCTCTATAAATATATCAGAGGGATAAATACCAGGGAGGGAGAGGAATTATTTAAGCTCAGTACCAATGTGGACACAAAAACAAATGGATATAAACTGGCCACCAGGAAGTTTAGACTTGAAATTAGACAAAGGTTTCTAACCATCAGAGGAGTGAAGCTTTGGAATAGCCTTCCAAGGGAAGCAGTGGGGGCAAAAGATCTATCTGGCTTTAAGATTAAATTCATAAGTTTATGGAGGAGATGGTATGATGGGATAATATGGTTTTGGTAGTTAAATATTCATGGTAAATAGGCCCAATGGCCTGTGATGGGATATTAGATGGGGTGGAATCTGAGTTACCCAGGAAAGAATTTTCTGTAGTATCTGGCTGGTGAATCTTGCCCATATGCTCAGGGTTCAGCTGATCGTCATATTTGGGGTCGGGAAGGAATTTTCTTCCAGGGCAGATTGGAAGAGGCCCTGGAGGTTTTTCGCCTTCCTCTGTAGCATGGGGCACGGGTCACTTGCTGGAGGATTCTCTGCTCCTTGAAGTCTTTAAACCACGATTTGAGGACTTCAATAGCTCAGACATAGGTGAGAGGTTTGTCACCGGAGTGGTGGGTGAGATTCTGTGGTCTATGTTGTGCAGGAGGTCAGACTAGATGATCATAATGGTCCCTTCTGACCTAAGTATCTATGAATCATCAACATCCCTTTGGGGCCAAAAGAGAGCGATGCTATAAGCTAGTCGTTAGGGCATTCAGCTAGGAGAGGGAAGATCCAGATTCCGGTCCCCCTGCTCAATGCATGCTTAATTATTTGTAGAAGAGTGAAAAAGCTTCACTGGGAGAGACTGAGGAAGACATAACCCAGTAGTTAAACCACTATCATAGGAGGGGGAAGACCCAAGCTCAAATCTCTTCTCCAGAGAAGGAAAATGAACCTGACTCTCCCAGATGCAACCTGATGTCCCTACCACCACTGCTTCATCCATGTGGGTTTACATGTGCATCACGCACACCTACCAGCTCAGGCCCCACAGGCAAGAGAGGGGTGGGAGAATACTTAGTTGGAGGATCCTGCTGGGGCTTAGGTATGAAACAGGCATCTAGGTGCCTAGAGCAAGGCAGTTGTACACATGCTCACTGGCAGATTTTCAAGCATTGACGGTGTTAGGCGGCAGCTCAACAGTGGTCTTAGGATCTCATTGGCACATACATGTTGAACTCAGACATCTAAGTACTTTTGTGGATCAAGCCTTAGACACGTCTGAATTTTTACCCAGCACCACCATTTTATAAATGGGGAAACTAATGTACAAGGAACTTAACTCATTTGTCCTGGGACATACAGCTGGTAAGCGGGAGAGGTAAAAATGCAGTCCAAAGAAGTCCTCACAATTCTCCTGCCCTAGCTCCTAGCCAACACTACTTCTCCATTTGAACCTGAGTTTAAAGCAGTGGTGGGCAACTTGTGGCCCGTCAGGGTAATCCTCTGGCGGACTGCCAGACAGTTTGTTTACGTTGACTGTCCACAGGCATGGCCACCCGCAGCTCCCAGTGGCCACGGTTCGCCGTTCCCGGCCAATGGGAGCTGCGGGAAGCAGCACGGGCTGCAGGGACATGCTGGCTGCTGCTTCCCATAACTCCCATTGGCCAGGCATGGCAAACCATGGCCACTGGGAGCTGCAGATGGTCAATGTAAACAAACTGCCTCGCAGCCCACCAGCTGATTGTCCTGACGGGCCACAGGTTGCCCACCACTGGTTTAAAGGCTATTACTGTTAAAGGATATCCACAATACTTGTAATTCCATGTTCCGAGCAGAATTAGTTGACCAACCCAGGAAAGTATAAAAAAATTCCCCTAGTTAATGTAACGTGAATTCAAAACAATATCTTAACATCGTTAGTACACCTGTGCATCTGAATTAAAATCCTTGTCCTATTAATTTCCATAAATGGCTAATAATGTGCATTTCAGCATTGTTTACAGAATTGTGATAGGTCTGCTGATTAGTTCAGGTTTCGATTTAATCTATAATAAATTAAACCATGATTGCTCCCCCATCAGAACAACGACCTTGGTATATTAATTTTAATAAAGGTAAGAAATTGCCAAGGTAAGTAATTTTCAGTGTTAATAATTTAATAAGGCAATAGACCTTGTAATTAAAAATAAGTTTAAGGAGGCTGCTAAGTGATTTTGATAATGATTTAAGGACCAATTATAGAAAAGATCTCATTCTCACCATCCTAATTAAATATTGGGAACAGCGCAAAGCAGAAGATCTGAAATTAACCATTTTTATTATATTGAGGGCAATCACATACTATATTTATATCAGAAAAGTTTGACTGAAAAATGATATAATGGGATTGTTAAAGAATGCTCTGCTGCTTTGTAATAGCCCAGTAGGAGAATTGCAGTGGCAAGAGTTGCCAGAGTACACTCATCTTCCAGATGCTGCCTCACATCTATCCCTCAGGGACTTATGTAAATCCAAACTACACCAGCATCATGAGTCAAGGATTTCACCCACACTAGCAATACAAAAGAGTGACCTCAGCGCAGATCCAAATCTGACACTTCAGCAGTAAGCAAAGCTTAATATTGAGATTGCCTTTGTATGACGGTTGTTAATTTACTAGAGGCTACTAACTAAAAGAAATCTCTTTAAGATGAAGGGGGACATGTGGGGAAAATAACTCATCCATACACCAGTACTTTTAAGAACGGAAGCTGACAAGCTGTAATTGGGGATTAAAACTGGTGTCCCTAAAGGGCAATAGGAGAGCTATAAAGCCTGGTCTAAAAGGCACCTGGAGAATCCAAGCTATGAAACCATGTAATTGTTGGTTTCAGAGTAGCAGCTGTGTTAGTCTGTATCCGCAAAAAGAAAAGGAGGACTTGTGGCACCTTGGAGACTAACCAATTTATTTGAGCATAAGTTTTCGTGAGCTACAGCATCCGATGAAGTGAGCTGTAGCTCACGAAAGTTTATGCTCAAATAAATTAGTCAGTCTCCAAGGTGCCACAAGTCCTCCTTTTCTTTTTGCGAATACAGACTAACACGGCTGCTACTCTGAAACTTGTCCAATGTCACTCAAGAAATCTACTGCACATCTGGAAATTGACCCCAGATCTCTAGGGCTACAAATTAATCTGCCTCCCTCTAACAATTTTTGTTATCCTTTCTTATTTGAAGCATTATTAATTCTCTTCTTTCACAACCCATCCAACTCAAATAAACCATTCTCTTTTCACCCTGCATGCAGCTGAGCAGGAGCCAAGGACAGATCACTTAGCTGAATAACATGCACTGGTACTAAATGAAAAACTAAAACTACAAATTTTTTAAGATATCTGATTTCCTGTAAGTGAAATGTATTTGTTTAAACTATTATTTCTTTCCTCATTTCATAAAAATCAAATCACCCACAAAAACCTACATAAATAGAGCTTCAACTCTCATCTTGAGAAGTTTAATAAGAAAAAACTCTTCAGGAATTCCATCAGTATTCTGATAAAAGAAATAGAAGTCATAATTCACCTTAATAGAAGAAAGTTTCCTTTCTCCAGGGGAAGAATTCATCAAGACTTCTCCTGTAGGTAAGATTTGACACATTTGCTTGTTTCTTCCTCTACCACTTGATCTCAGTACTTTATGACTATTTGATTGTCTGTTACTAAATTTTCAACTGGCAAATTCAATTAAAAACAGAAAGCAACAGTTCCATCCTGCTTACTTGATCAGCAAACGGTTTTGTTTATTACACAAAGGATGATACATGCCCCACTCTTGTGGTGGCGAGTTGGATTATATGAAATATTTCTTCCTTTATTGGAGTTATAAGGCCATCAACTTAACAGGCCAGCACCAGACAGGTGTGACCTTATCCAATTAAAGTAACAGTCCAGGCAATATTGCAAGTGACAGAGAAAATTCCTTAATGTGTAGAGGGCTTCTGTCTACATTAGATCTTTTTTCTCTACTAAGATGCATGTTTTGTCCTTTTACAGAATGAGGATAAGAAAAGCATTGCAACAAGTATTGTGGAAGGTACAGTCATTGTCTAGCTTAGAAGTTAATAGAAATGGTCATCTCACAGTTTTTTTTTATTCTGTACCTCTGCCCTTATGCATACCTACAATCCAATGGAATATTCCTGCTGTCTTGGATACTCTCAATAGAATTCTTCCTTGGAATTCACTCTTCCAAAGCCCGGGTTTTGGGACACAGACTAACACAGTTGGTGCCACTTATTAACTCTCAGTTGGGAAGTGAAAGTGATGGCAATCCACTAATTGGCTTGTAATTTGTAGGATACAAGTATTACCTGATCATAATTTGAATGAGTTTTTGTAATGCTTAACAGCCACACAAACAAGGGAGAGCTTTCTGTCAGACTTCAACAGTTGTCTAGTCTTATATTTTCAAACCTCTCTCGAGACAGCAAGCTAAAGCATTTGTCAATTATATGATTATTCAGCCCCAGTTGATAATGGATTAAAATTCTGAAAATGAATGTCTCCAGTGATTGCCCAACGTAAAACCCAACGGTGTATGTTATTTAAAGAACTTCAAGGATTTCACATTCATGTTAATTTCCTGTGAATTTAAAAACATACAAATAAGTATCCCTTGAGTACCATTTGCAGGAGCCTTATTTAAAATTTGAATATTTGCATAAAACAGTTTAAACAAGATGAAAACTGTATATTACAGGCTAAATTGCATTAAAGGAAAGGAGCAGCACATTTTGTCAATACGTATTCCCATCTCTGCATTAGAAGAGCCAGCCTGGTTGCTCACAGCATGGTGGGGGTGGGTATGTGCACGCATGCATGTCAGTTTGGGTGTCAACCTTTGTCAGATACTTTATAAGCCAATGTACTCTCTCAACGGCATAGTGTTGGGATGGGGTTATTTTTGTGAATCCAGTTTAAGATTCAAAGTCAGCCAGCTCAAGACTTCACTCCTCCCTCATCCGATTTCAGAGGATCAATAAGTTCAAGATTATGCAGTTTCTAATTTCAGGCCTATACTTGCAAGAGAATTTTCAGAGAAGACTGCAGACTCTATGCCTTTATAAAAAAGAGAATTTATGAATATGAGCACTCCAGTCACAAGCTTAGGTTAAAAAAAGGACAGAATAGTAAGACTGAGGGACAAGTATCACGAAAGTTAAATATAAGACCAATAAAAATAAAGTGAATTCTATTAAATGAATTTTAAGAAATAATTTTAGTAATCCCAATGATGTGGAAGTGAGGGAACAGGATATGCTTTTTTCCATGAATCATGGCAGTGCCTTTCCCATACATAATACAAACACTATGTGGGGTATGAACAAAGGTAGCAGACGTATCTAACCACAAAAGAAGGGGTGGGGGGGAAGATACGGCATTCAACAGTACATACATTCTTCTCTTCCATCCAGGAGCACACATCCCTCACCACTGCAACACTCACTGTGAACTTCACTCTTTACCCTAGAGAGATGCCAGCTTTCTGGGACCTCCCTTCCCCAAACTTGCAGCCACCATAAACAGATTCAGCTCCCCAACCTACTCTCCATTCAAGGGCAGGGGGGCAGAAAACACACTGAAGGACTTATGCACTTTAAAAAAACTACACATCACATATTCTGAGGGGCAGACCTGTTTGATTTCCACCAGGAGTTAAATCAAAGGAAACTGTTAAGGAAGAAACCAACAGGAAATGAAACAATGGCAAAGATAAGAGGCATCTTCAAAGGAGTGATAATGGCAGCCATAGATTAAGTAGCAGCTACCTAGCTGGCTCCATTGAGGCTGCTCTTCCCAAGGCGAAGCCTAGAATCAAAGGGGTTCCTAAACCTTGAAAATGGGGGCCTCAGGAAGGAAGATGGGTGAGTTAGTTGTCAGCCAACAGAGGCGGATACCAAAACTGACAGAATATGGCCACAATACCAAGACTATACTGGTATAACTACAGTTCTGTAGCTACACTGGTATAAGTCCTATGCTATAGATGCAGTCTACACCTACAGAAGGGGTTGTTCTGTAGGAACACCTCCCTGAGCAACAGCAGCTAGGCTGACAAGCAGTCTCCCACAGACCTACTTGTGTCTACATTGGATTAGGCTTAGATAGGGAAATGGGAATAGGACTTGTATTAACCCATTTTCCTAAATGCCAGTTCCCTTTGGTAATAAAATACTACTTTGTTTTCCCTTTGAGGTAATACTACAAAGCTCTTTTTGAGTCACTTTAAATGTAGACCCCAAAAGTGAACGGGCTTACTGGTGCCAAATGGAGTTCAGCCTGTCCTATTAATGTGGCTGGGAAAACAAGAGGGCTGCAGCCCAGAGATCCAGTTTAACAATAGGTGGACTGCACAGTTTCTCGGAGAGTGAAGGAAGCCAGGCCTGTTGCATGAGGGGTGCACTCAGGAGGGACTGAAAAGGAGTCTCAGGTGCAATTTACATTGGAACGATGACACAGATGCACACATATTTGAGCCTTCACACTTGAACCATCTTTGATCAATCAGTTAGCTCAAAGACATTGTAAATCTTGGTCTCTCAGCTAACCATAGTGCATAAAAATTCATTTAGGATGACAACTTTTTTTTGTTTAATTAACAGACCACCCCAGAGAACCCACCTTATGTGCAAATTGTTGGCTTTCAAAGTGTAGTTCTTAAGCCAGAAGAACAATCATGAAGTTCAGAATGTTTTGGGGAGGGGGAAGGGGAAAAGCTACTTTGTAATTAATGGAACTTTGAAATTGGCCAAATTTTCTTGAAAGTCACTAGAAGATTCAAGGTTTACTGAATTTGTGTGCACATAAAACAGACAGGACACTCTGTACTTTAAATGCAAAACCAAAAGACAATTTCAACTATCGCATCACAATGGCTGTCATAGAATGAGGAAGGCACATTTTTGGAAGAAAAAAAGAGCATTGTCAGAACTGTTACAGTTTTAATCATTTACATTTCAAGAAACCATTCTTAGTCTCTTAAGGAAAAGGGATGGCTAGAGGGTTAGTTTGCCATCTCATTTTCTCCAGAAAGCATTTGCTACAAAACAGGCAAAGAATGCATATCTTGTAATAGGATATTGTTTTTTCAGCCCTTCTGAGTGGGGGGTTATAGCAGGCCTAATTAAAGCTATGGTTTACCAGTAAAGCTGAGAACTATACTTCACAGAACTGAGGATGGCTCAAAAGGAAGGAGAAAGTAATGCATCCATAAACTCCACAAAAAGTTAAAAAAAGCTATTTTTGTTTTGTTTATAACTGTTTCAATACAAATTTATCATATCAGTGCTATGGCTTCAACACTTTCCTCTCCCTAACCCCCTTCCCTCTCCATATTCTGTAAACTATAGTTAAGGTGGTTTAAAATAACCTACCTGACAATTTTTCTAATTTGATATTCTTACACATTTCTACTGGAAAAAAAAAACACAGCGATACTGCACAAGATGACACTTATTGAAAACCTGACTCCTTCACGAGACTGGGTTGAGATGAATGGCAGCAGAGGCGCTGGAAAGTGCAAATGGTTTGTCACACATACCATGCCTATATAGTCATATAAAGGATTCCATACATAGTGAATCCACACATAATGAATGGCAAAAACAGTCGTTTTGAGTGCCAAAAGATAGTTTGCAATGCTCTGTTCAACCCTAAACAGAAGATAAATTATTCACTGTCATTGGAATATGCTACATAACATGAACATGTTCAAACTGATCAAGATATTATAAAAACAAAATCTTATGTTTCCCCATTTATTTTAAAAACATTATTCAAAATATTACGTGAAAGTCCAAATATGATAAAAATTACTGCAAGAAAATAGTTCAGGCATATTGTTTATGCTTCACTTTCTTATGGTTATCAAAGGAAACATGTAACTGTAGGGGTTTACTATTTATGAACTATTTCACCCATAACATATCATGCCATCACAATTCTTCTCATGCTAACATCTGTAAAGTTTTGACCTTTTTCAAAACAGCACATTACCACTTGTATACCAAGTCATTAATTGTGGTTCTTATTCACCATTATTTACATATTTATCAGCTCTGAAAATTAAATCAAACAGAATGTACAAAAAGGAAAACTATGAAATTTTATATTTTACATCTCATGGAAAAAACAAATAGCTGAACTACATAGGACAAGGTAAAAAACCAAACATACCAGTAACTTGCTGTACACCTAATTCACGTGTAAAATTAATTTTGACAAAATTAAATAAAGGTGCAGTGTTGTCCATAGATTGTGGCAACCCATATGCTTTTAATTTCTACCCCACCTGCCAATTACTTGGGTTTAGGATAATATCAAAATTAATCATACTAACATTCCCAGACTTAACATGTTTGTAGTATACAAGAAACCACATGATTGCATAGCATAATTGCCTTAAAATTCAGGGGAAATTTTTGTTGCACTTGCCTGCTAGGTATATTTTTATTTTATAAATTATACCATGAAGCTTATTTTCAGTTCAATAATCTTAAAATGATAGATGAAGTTTCCATAAGTAGAGTTACAGAGTAAATCTTGGGCAATCAAGAAACAGCAATACTTTCAAACAAACCTGGGATATTCCAAAGAAATGTAAGGTATAACTTGAAGTCAAGTCATGCTTGGTACATAATTATTTTAAAATACTTTACTGCATGAAGCATCTAGAGAAGAATATCAGCATAAAGTTTGTCACATTAGGTAGCCTAACATGAGAAGAGTCTGAGTTTGCCTAGTGCTGCAAAACTTTCATCTAGATATCTTTTGGCTATCTATACATGGAAAAACATTTAACTGTGTAAGATAGCTCAAAAATCCAGCTATAAGTAATGATTTGCAGAAAGAGACCATTAATTTAATTCAGTGATGGCAGACTCAATTTATCAGATCTAAAATGTTTTATGCCCACATTTTTATATTAGCCCTGTTGGCGCTGCTCTAGACAGAAGGACAGGATGCACAAAAGAAAATGAAATAAAGGAAAAAAACAAGTGAAATAAATTGTTTAAATCTAGTTTCTGTACATGTGATTTGATACCTGACTGTCGACAAAGAATTTAATGCTAATAATACATGCCCTGTGTCTTACATAAGCTTTAATCTCAAACCCGTCCAGGCAAGAGAGACATCTCATTTCAGTACAAACTTTTTATGGCTGACACTGCACAACATTATAGAAAAAGTCAGGCAAAGAAAATAATTCAGCAAATTGATGCTTTTAAAAAATGTAATCATTGGTTATCTTCAGCGAAGGCATTGCTTCATTAACATTTTGATCTAAACGATGATATTCCACTGTTCTAGAGCAAAGACCATCACGCCACCTTCGGCTCTGGACCAACAAGAAGATCTGGAAGAAATCACAACCAATTTTGATACAGATGAAATGACAATGTTGTGCAAATGTTTCACTTTTGTCAGCTAACGTAACAGCTACATTTGTAATCACACAGCCCCATCCAGAGCTACCAGCATGACTGGTGCTAATCCACTCACTGTTAACCCACCTCTTGTCCACACCAAGACTTCTCCCACAATTTGGCTAGCACAAGTACAGCTCCATAATGGCAAAGGCATTAGTATTAACAGCATGCAAGTTTTCAGCACAGTCAGCGTTAGGTAACGTTGGTAAAAACCTTTGTCTGATACACCCTGAAAGTTACACTGTTACTGCCAGTCAGAGAATGCTGAAAAGATTCTGTAGTTTCAGCACTAGAGTATTTTCTGCTGCTACTCTCCAGCAACAAAGGAGCAAGCAGTATCAACCCAACCAAAGTCTGCGTACTCTCAGCATCAAGCTGTAGTTATGGGAGTTGTGAAGACAGAAATCTCTGTCTCTGTGCTGACACAAGAGACAACCAAGATAAAATTTTCAACAGCACCTAGCAATTTAGTCTTTGGTCCAAGTCCTATTTCCAAACATGTCATATGCACTTCTAAAAATTTTACCTATACTCAGCAATGCACTTGTTTTTGGTATAATATGGTGTTATAAGTTAGCCATGTTAGTTTCAAACCCAACAAAACACAACACCAAATAAAGTTAGCTAAAGGGATAAAGAAAAAAAGAACAGGGAAAGAGAAACATATTTAAACTTCTTGGAGCATTAAATTAAGAAAATGCACACACGTTTGAAATAAACTGTGGGCTGTCACGTCATAGCTGTAGATTCTGAAATAAGATAACACTGATTAGACTGCAGAAAAATATTTCAATGATGATCTGATTTCATCATCAGATAGCTACAGTCAGAGAGATGTTAGAACTGCGAACAAAAGTAACCCAACATGCTAATTATCCAGTTGTGATAGGGCAAGGGTTAAATCCTAGGCATACCTACAGTTCAAAAATGGTCTCAAATTGTAAGCATTATCACCATCTCAGGAACATTCTCACTTTACTGAAGATTAAATGTTCCTTAAATTGAGGTTTATAATCCTGTGCAGACCCAAAATTAGTTCATCAATCTCCTTGCCCTTGATCTTATTTCTAGAAACCATATATCATCATAGCATATTACTGAACTGATTGATTCTCGATGTTATCATTTAATTGATTTTCCCAACCTAAAATGCTTCTAGTCCTAAATTAGCTTTCTTTTTTGTACAGATATTAATGATCTGCACATTAAGATCACAAAACAGAATACTGTTTGTAAGTGTACTTAGACCATTAGCACAACTAAGTAGTTTTTATTTAAAACATTTTTCAAGGTTTCAAAGCAAAAATTACTTTGAAATATTAAAGTGGAATTTTTCATCTCGCTTTCATAGTTACCTACCTTTCTCTTATTATGATAGGTGATATAAACAACAGCTACTAAGAAAGCAATAATAACCAGGTGGAAAAAGAAATGGGTGTCTTCTTCCAATCCTGAGACGGAGTCCTTTATCTTGGCATCAAGAGATTTTGTGTGCTCATAACTTCCAAAGCTATCAGTCTCCTCATCATCTGGCAAATCTAGGTCTGTATTATATCTGGAATTGGACGTCATCTCATAATGGCCATACTCATCACGCCCATCAGGCTCCATAGTTTCTTTTGCTGCTGGGGGTGAACTATTCAGTATGTCTTTGAAGTCTGTTAGGAGACCCTCTTCCTCAATTTTAGTATCTTCAGAAGCATCCACATCCATTTGTGAAATGGGACTAACAGATGTGGCATGAGTTGCAACAGATGTGGCTGCGTCATCCTTCACGGTAGTTGGTCCAAGTGTGACAATATTATCGACTTTAAGAGTTGTTGAGGACATCTCTTTTTTTGTTATAGTTATCAAATTGTTCAGACTGGCTGTTGAACTCTGAGATGTACTGAACACTTCACTGTCATTTTTAAGAGCATCTGCAGTATCTGGGCGAAAGGAGAAAAGACATTTGTTCTATGTTTGTTTTTGTTCTTTAGATTTGTGTACAAACAACATACTCACTAAGTCTCTTGACTTATTTTACAAGGAAGTCATACCTCAATGAACTAGGCCCATTTTGGAGTGCAATGATTTTAAAACCAGAATATACAGTTCTGCCAGTTCATAACAGAGAAAAATGGAACAGGGATCATAAAGTATGCTACACTAGTATGTTAAACTGTTTAGTGACTTGAAATATAGGTTTTGGTTACTATTCAGTTTTACAACAGTAAAAGATCTCCCTGTGGAGTTGATAAGTCTTGCAGTGTATAAACCCCAAGATTTAAATAGATATTACTCTAAAAACGTCAGACCCCTGTAAGTAAAGTTCATTCTATTTTCAAATACCATATTCACACCTTTTCTGAAGAACTTCTTCTAGTATATTTATAAGTGGACGGAGTTGATTAGGGCAACAATACGACAGGCACATTAAATTTTCCCAATCTGCCATAGCATTACACAACCATTAGCAAAGAGGTAGATGCATTTACAAATTCACTCTGGACTGGTATTTAGAATAGAAGATCTCTCTATTAAATTTTAATAGTCTCAAATATTTACTTCCAAAGAACTAAAAAACAAGTCTATCAACCTCAGAAACCACTTTTCATCTTTAAGTGAAAAATGGATTTCATTTCAATAACTCATTTTAAAAGACCCACATGAATCAAGAGAAACCAGGAACTTGAAAGCTTAGCCTGACACTTCACCTGCAGATCAAACTGTTCCCTTTCCACTTTGCCCACCCGTGAAAGTTACTCAGCTATCAGCACTAAACTTTGATTGTCCTTATTTTCAGTCTGTGTCATGATATTGAAAGGTGATATGCAAAGCAATGAAGTGTGTTGTATTCTTATGGTGTCAATGGTGGGTTTAAAAAACAACCCTACACAAACATCAGAGTTTGAGACTTGCCCCACCTTCCTAGAAGATAGTAGTAATCTTTGGAGAACCTGGGACAGGTTTCATCCTCAAGCTTTGATGTCCTAAGGTGCACTTGGCATCCCATTCCTACTCATCTAGGGGCCAGGAAAGCTTCAACTGAGGTTTCAGCCTGCACCTGTAGTGTTATTTTCCTGCTCCTCAAGATTGCGAAACTCCTCACTCCTCAGGGCATAGCTTCAAGAGATTCTTAGGAGGAGAGAATTTGCATTCCACTCACATCCAGGTACTTCCTAGGAAATCCACTTCATATGCATTGTTCCAAAAAGCCCTCTGAAATTCCTAATAACTTCCAGAGTAATCTTGTCTTCCTGCTATAGCGTTCCATACAATCTCACAGTAGAACATAATTTTAATTTTTAATACAATTAACTCCAAAAGATATTAAACTAATTCAATGAGGTTTAATTTAATTCAGTAAAATTAATTCAGGATATTGCACAAAATGGTCAGTATGTCACACCGTCTTCCACCAGAAGTATATAACTTAGCACAATTCAAGAAGAACACTAACTTACATCATTTCTCTATGGAGTATCTGCTTAAACCCAGAACACTATCTGGAAGTTCAGCAAACAAATGATGAAAAAGACTACACTTACAGAAGAAATGAAGAATTAATCTATTAATAAATGTAATTTACAGCCAAAGAATCACAATTCACCTCAAAATTATGGCTTTTATAGGGCCCCCACTTCAATGTTTTCCACTGAAAAAGGAAAATTTGTTTTCATCTGAGAATTTCCTTTCTTGAATTCCTCATGTCGCACGATCACAAAAGTGGGTTTTTCCACTCTCTTGTAAGTGATCAGGGGGAAAACCAACCCCTTGTTCTGGCTAGGACATGTGACTGCATCTTCTGCACCTTTCCCAGAAGGATCTCAAGAAAGCGTGAAGTGGTAGCAAAAACATGCAGACACCTACAATGATACATGTGGATACGAATGTGGAGGTATACCTCTTTCAGTCCTTTTGATGAGGAAATCCCAACAGAATAAGGCAGGTATCAGAATCATGGAAGAGACCTCTTCCCAAAAAAAAAAAAAAAAAAAAATTAATTTTGTTTTTGTTGAGGGAACCAAAGTTCCATATGAAACTGGGTAAGGAAAAGTTACTACTTTAAGAATTAAAATACTGTCAAAGCTCTGTAACAAGTAGAGGTCCATAACCTACCATTTGCAACAGAGGCAGAGAAATCTGGGAAAGACTCAGAAGGGGCTGTCCTGTTCCCTGGGCAGGACAAAAGTCTGGCCTGCCTCAATCATCCAAAAGAGAAGGGAAACCCACTATTAAGACTGTGAGAAAGAAAGGGAGCAAGAAATTATTTTCACCACTTGCAAGTAGATCTGAAGTTACGTATAAGCAGCACAAGCACTGAAGGACACTGTCAAAGCTTACAAGGTCTAAAACGATCAAGAACCCAAATTGAAAAGATCCGAGCACTGATTTTTTTCCAGAGTCTGACCCATTTAACAAAATAATCAGCACTCCAATAATTATATAAATAAAGTCAGATAATATCCATATTCCAGCTAAACATTCTAAATGGGCACAGGGTTTGTGTGATGTGCACACTATGGCTTCACCCTGCAAACGTGCTCAACTGCCAAGACAATGAAATTAGTTTAGGGGAAAATGTTGCTTTGCCTGCTTTATGACTGGTGGTAAAAAGGGTCTCTCTACTCATCAAACTATGAATTCACTAACAACGTTACAGGGCAGAGGTCACATGACCATACATAACCACACAGAAAACTAATAGAGAAGTTCTATTTTAAGATGTGATTAAGACATTTTTCTTCATTTTCATTTCCAGCAGTTTTACTGTTCAATATTTTTGTGTGTTTGCAACTGAAACGTTTAGCAGGTTTACAACACAGTACTAAAAACCACATACCAAGCTATTTAACAAAGTAGCAGATTTCACTGCATTTATTCGTAGTACATTTTTCTTCGTTAATGATTACGCTGTTCAAGGCATGGCACATGAAATAAGGTTGACTGACTTACAATTATTTACTTTTTACTCCATGTTAAAATGTCAAAGCGCCTTTCTTGAAAGCTGCAATATAAAACTGCTCTGAGTTTTAGAGAAAACTGAAAAATTCTGTCAAAAGACTTCCTTGGCACGTGACAATAACTTTCGGGAGCTACAGCAGAAAATTTAGCACAGATTTTTAGCGTGTCAGCAAAACTTCACTATACACTAGATTTTAAACCAAGTACAACTGATAAAATTTCTCTATGTATTTCACATCAAAACTAATCAGTCTGACAATATCAGCAGTAGACTTTACTTTTAAAAAGTCTTCATGTCTACTGCAGAAATCTTAAAATACTCCAATTCACCTGCATTAGCATAATCTTGCAGTATCATTATGTCCAGGATCACAATTTTGTAACAAGTGTATAGATTACATTTTAAAAAAAACTTAAAGTGGAACATAGGAACTGCAAGATTGGATCAGAGCCAAGATTGAGTCCAGTATTCTGTGTCATAGTAGTCAATACCAAAGGCTTCAGAGGAAGGCATAAGAACTCTGCAGATGCAGGTATCATAAACCTGGCCCCCACATTTGGTCTCAAATTGATCTCTAATATTTAGAGATTGTAAGCCTTTGTGTTTCAGGGCATAAGCCAAAGTCCTAAGAATATTTATATTATGGTTTGGAAGACTTATTGTTTAGAATAAACTAAGTTGGCAGAGTCACTACATTCTGTATGGGGAAAAAAAACTTAATACATTTCAAGCCAGAACCTTTAATTCAAAGTGATTTTGGGTGGGATTTTTCAGTAAAAAAAATAATAGAGTGACCTAGAAGCACAAGTCTCAGTGAAAGTCAACGGAACTCATACTCCTGAGTGAATTTTTTTGATGAATATTAAATACACTGAAAAATGCATTTTTCAGAGCACTGAAACTATTTGTGATTTCAGGTAGAATTCAGCAGATTCTGAAATGCAGAACCATTTCATTTTGACAATTTTAAAACAAAACATTTTGAAGTTTCATCCTGAAATGAAGTTCTCTTGAAATTTATCTAACCAAAAAAAAAAAAAGAGGGGGGGTGAAACACCAAAAAAGTTTCAGGTTAACTAAACAGTTGCTTTGACTCTACACAAAACAGGGGAAGGGGGCAAGTTCAGATTTGGTTTGAAACTAACCAAAATTATGGAATTTTTCTGTCCTCCCCCCCGGGTTTAAATATGTCTACACTTGGGCTTTTGGTCACATGGTTACATTGGTTAAGGGTGCAATTTTTTTTCACTCTTAACTGACATTGCTATGCCAGCAAACTTTCAAGAATAAACCAGCTTTAGGTATTTCTAAAAATCCCATACCACACAAGATGTGTTTTACCCAATGATTTTAAAAGTCAACATGAGCATTTGTTCATTCTTTTACCATATCACCATTCAACAATTTCCACATTACCCCGTAAGTTTAAATTCTTCCGTTGCTGTTATCTTAGACTACTACAGTGGACTAACATAAATCCTATAATATTAGGATGTTATGTAATCATTATCTATGTTAGCTTGCATAAAACTAAATTTTTCAGAAGACTGCAATGCCATCAAGTTGTTCTTAAAGAACCTAATTGGGACTCAAAACAATTTTAATACAAGTGTTTTACCCCAACTAGACAAAGGTGGAATTTTAGTGGCACAACTCACATTAAACACAACAACAAATAAACACAACAAATAAATACTCCACACCGTGCTTGAACATTCATTCCAGAGGAGAATTGGAAGTACAAAAAAATGAGTGATATTGCAAAACAGTCCATCCATGAGAACAAAGCTAATGACACGATCTATGCAGGACTGGGACAATTTTGCAAAGTGCTGCATAAAAGCAGGATAAATATGAAAACAACATGAAGTCCTGGATTGAGATGCATCTGTTTACAGAAAATCAGATTTCCCTCTGTAAGGAGGGGGAAAAAAAAAGCTCATAATGGCCAATAGGTCTAAGTGTGCAAAATAATGAAAATTCTCAACACCTTGTAGGATCAGACCATAAAACTGCTCATTTTATGGCACTTTACCTCGATCACAAAACATGAGGAGACTGCTTAAAAAATAAAATCACATTATGTACCGCAGTTTGAAAAAGCATTTGGCATGCCAAAAATACATAGGAATGTATGTTCTAAAACAGTGCCATTATTTATGGTTATTTAATAATTTATTAGTTCTTTGGCATATTGAAAAATTACGAACTTCGGCACCTAAAAAACTCTAGGACTGAATCATTCACAACCAGCCACTTTTTGTCAGATTACTTATCAATAAAATGTTATACAGACACTAGAATGAATCAAGTTACTCACAGACCCAAGTACGTTTATAAAGGACTAAAGCTGAACAAGCTACTCTTTGTTTATAAGGCAAACTTTTACGACATGAAATAGGCTTTAACCAATTGTAAAAACAAAAATCCCTCAGCTAACCCCAGTTGAGTTAGACATCATGGAGCCTTCTAGCTCCTAAAATAAAGGAGAGTCACAAATAATCTAGTCCTGACTAGAGGTACCATTTACCAAATATAAGGAAACTATTTCTTTAAACTACTACCTTTGCTACTAGTGATGGAATTTTACATAAATTTTTTTTTTAGTTTTTACTAGCAGAAAAAATAAATACTTGATTGGTGATGCCAAGATGAGCATTCCCTAGATCTAAAGCTACAGTTCTGCCAGGAAATCCATCAATGCCCTATTTCTGTTAGCTGGCACTGTAACTGATGGCATTAAACAGGAAAGACTTTCCATATGGACAGTCACATCTTATGTGAAAGCCTCCAAAAAAAAATCATTACACTTAAAGGCTTCAATAGAGAGCCAACGAGCCACAAGGAAGAAGTCCATACAGAGAGCCAATAAACCCCACATTACTCCATCAGAACAGATGATTCATTCAACCAAGACTTATACCATATGATAAGTTTACAATAAGATCAAATAGTGTATTATTGAGACATTCACAGAGGTCACACACTGTGACAAAGTCTGACAAGGAAATCAGTATAGCCACTGAAAATTCTTTACCTTTTTGTAAACAGACAGAACAATACTGGCAAGTGTCAAACATTTAACACGTTATATGAAGAAAACAGAAAAGAGGAAATATGGCTTACTGTTCAAGGCACTTCCTTTTAGATTTGTTCGTATATCCTTGTAAAGGAGATATTTAAAGAGATACCATCAACCTGAAATCTAGTCAATAAAAACAAAATAAAAATAATTCCTCCTTCTCCTTATGACAGATATTGCAACCCCATGCAATATCTTTGGGAACCAGGTTTATTAAGTTTATGTATCACTAACTCCAGAAGAAGAGCATGGACAGCTTGACCAGGAGCTAAAGACAGTGGGGGGTGTTTAAGGTGAATCACTTAAGACCGGTTATAAACACCTCCAGAGAGGTACCACCCCTTCAGAAGCCAACAGGAAAATCTTTTGATCTAAATGGCTGGATTTAAACAGACTCAGGACCTTCTATCCAATGGAGGCCCTGACCCTTGCAGAAGGGCTGGAAAGAGTTTGGCTTACCCAGGGCTCATATGACTGAGCAGTGACCTCTGGTAAGCTTTTAGAATGCATACAGGAACTTTTATTGGTTTTTATATTTGTTTTCTCTTTAATTCTTTTACCTTAAGAATAAAGATCTTTGCTTACAAAAAGCAAGGTACCTTGTAACTGCTAGCAATACCCTGTTTATAGCCCTCAGAGAGAAAACAACGCATGGTTGTTGGCCTTTAGGCAGACTAGCTTGCTGGAGATATCGCTGTATAAGGCAAGGAGCTCTGCAGCCTTAAATCCCCCATCAAGAGGGAGACAGCCACAGGTCTCCACCCAAGAGAGGTGATGGCTGGAGCCAGAAACCTTAAGTGGGTATCCTTGAGGGACCACAGAGGAGGAACACATACAGTTACCCTGAAAGTGAGACACCCCTGAATCTCCCTGCTATTTTTGTGAGGCTCACAAAGACAGTTTCCTATTTTTAAGGAGGTTTCTCTGTCCCTTGTTGTTTATCTTTCATACAAACAATGGGGGAAACTGACTATACACAAATGTTGGACAAAGTAAAATGGAAAAGCGAAGCTCATTAATCATTTTCAATTGCAAGAATATTACATGCAACAACAGTAGACAAAAAAGTCAGAAAGGATTGTGATAGTTAAGTTGACAGTGTCCCTTTCAGTAAACTCTATGGCATACTGTACTAGGATCATATGAATGGCTTTTCTGGACATGCAGAGTATTATTGACTATTGGCTCTAAAGTGGTTAAGACATTTAAAATTCATAGCATAGTAGTTGAACTATAATCAACTTTTTGGTTTAGGAATGTAACCAGAGGTCTAATCCAACACAACAATCCTCAGCAGCCAATGATACCATTGACAATTCATGCCATATCTTAAAACTTCTATTCACATGCATGGTGAAAGAAAATACATAGTTTATTTGCTGCCACTACATGTGGCATGGTATTTAAAGTCAGACACATGACTATACGGGTGCGGTGAAGTGCATACCATGAAGCACCGGCTTGCTTGCTGACACTTTGGGGAGACCTATATGAAGAGGACCTGGCTGCAGCGATGGAAAGAGCCATCACTTGTGCACGGTTCTGGAAAAAATCTAGTTCATGACATGGGCACAAGAAAACAAAGAAGGCAAACGTAAAAACTTTTCAGGGCATGGGCCATATCTTCATGCGTTTGCACAACACCTAACATGATGAGGCCCTATATATAAGCTGAAGTGTATCACTTTACATTTGAGACATTTGTTCATGCTATAAGACAAATGTATTCATTTGTATTTTCACCTCAAACTATGCCTTTTTAGCTCACTGCTTGAGAGAAGCTTATGAAAGTCTGCTCCTCAACTGAATTTATATGGGTGGACCCTGCACTGAAGTCAATAGGGCTGAACTGACTTGGATGAAAAAATTAGGAAAGAGTTGCAAAACAAATTAATTTTATCCAGTTTCATATTTGTAGTTACTGGTCATGGGATATGCTGGGCAGCTAACTCTATGAAGTGACCTCACCAGATAGAGTTGGATTTTGAAGGACCCTGAGGTAACTGCTAAAACTAATGAAAGCAGAATTGTAGCAGAATTTAGCTTTCCCTTTGAACTATCAAGTTTTGTATATCCTCACATTTTTAATTCTCACAAAATGAGTGGTTTTGAAACAAACCCTCCTAAAGCCTACACGTATGCAGAAGGAAGAAGTTCTTATTAACCAGCAATTATATTTATAGAAATGGACCTCCCTTTCAGAACTAAAACTATCAAGCAGTTACTACTGTGTATGATATAAAGCATTTGACTTTTAAGAAACTCAAATCATACTATTTGTGGAGTGATTCAGAAAACAAAAGAGTTCTTTTCCCCCCATAAGCTATTTTTACATCAATAAAACAGGTAATTAAGGAATAAAGTTTAAAATTCTTATTAAACATACATCATTCAATTGGCCATATATCTTTGAATTGTGATCTCTGGGCTTGTCTATACTTAGATTTTATAGCACTCTAACTTGCTGGCTCAGGGGCATGAAAAATCACACACACACCCCCCCCCGAGCACAACAAGTCTGAGCGCTTTAAAGCACTAGTGTGGACAGGCTCCGAATGCTGGGAGCCGCGCTCAGGGGCCAGGTAGGATAGTCCCACGGGCCGGATGTGATCTGTAATTTGCCCATCTCGGATATAAACAGTGTGTTCACATTTACCTTTTAACTTTTAAAAAAAAATATTTTAAAGGTTTACTTTGTGCATAGGACAATGCTGTTAAATTAAGCAGTCTGTCAGCATTCCTTATTCACTGGAATACACAACATTAAAAGCAACAAAGACAGGTTAAAACTAGATGTTGCTGAACAGAAACAAGGTGAGAAACATCTGGTGTATCAGCTGATGGGAGTGACCTATATATTTACCAAGGCCTGGGCTGGGGGGCAAGTCCTCCCCCTTGGAGCAGAGAAGAGCAACAAAAATTATTAAAAAGAAAAGGAGTACTTGTGGCACCTTAGAGACTAACCAATTTATTTGAGCATGTAGCTCACGAAAGCTCATGCTCAAATAAATTGGTTAGTCTCTAAGGTGCCACAAGTACTCCTTTTCTTTTTGCGAATACAGGCTAACACGGCTGATACTCTGAAACCTGTCAAAAATTATTAAAGGTCTATAAAACATGACCTATGAGGGAAAATTGAAGAAATTTGGGTTTGTTTAGTCTGGAAAAGAGAGGACTGAGAGGGGACACAACAGTTTTCAAGCACATAAAAGGTTGTTACAAGGAGGAGGGAGAAGAACTGTTCTTCTTAACCTTGGAAGATAGGACAAGAAGCAATGGCCTTAAATTACAGCAAGGGCGGTTTAGGTTGGACATTAGGAAAAACTTCCTAACTGTCAGGCTGGTTAAGCACTGGAATAAATTGCCTAGGGAAGTTGTGGAATCTCCAATCTTGGAGATTTTTAAGAACAGGTTAGACAAACACCTGTTAGGGATGATCTATATAATACTTAGTCCTGCCTCACTGTAGGGGACTGGACTAGATGACCTCTCATGATCCCTTCCAGCCTTAGCATTCTATAATATCTAAAACATCTGACTGATACCAATGTTTTAAAGGCACACTACCAATTAGTTTTGAAGACACACTTCTCCCATAATTTCTACTTCACTTCGTCTTTAGACAGTATGTCAAACTAAAGCTATAGCTACATTATGAGGCTTTGAGCGATATGGCTGTGCCGCTACAGCCAGGCCGCTAAAAGGCGCACGAAAACTTCCACCCCGCACGAACAGCGGCAGCTTTATCAGCAGGAGAGCTGACAAAGTGCTGTTCACACCAGCGCCCTGTGTCAGTAAAACTTTTGTCACTGGGTTTTTTTAACACCCCCTGAATGACCAAAGTTTTGCCGATGAAGTGCCAGTGTAGACAACGCCATACTGTAGAAAACGTAACATCTGCCAGTAAAGTTAATTGTGTGAGATTCCTGTCATCCACACCTCTCTCTAGAGGTAAAATAGCAACAGGAATCCTCCTAATTTTATCGGGATAATATCATTACGCAGTAGTTCACAAGACACAGCTTTCTGGGTTCTTTGCCATTCATGATGAAACTGGAAAAGAAAAGCACCTGCAGCAGATTTTCAAACTTCTGAACTCAAAAATGCTAAATTAAAGCCCTGAGAGGAAGGAAGGCAGGAAACGCAGAACTGGTTTAGCACAGGATGTGGGGGGAGAAACTACTCATGAAAACACACTTGAGTAAAATAAATGGAGTGTCTCCCCGATTTAAACATTTTCCCATTAACGGAACAGGGGTCCCCCCCACAACGCCGTCTCCTCCTCACCCCCCGACAGGCGCCCCCACTTCACCCCGAGCCCTTCTCTCACCTCTGGTGAAGGGGCTGTCCAAGGGCCTGCTTGCCCACAGCAGTCTTCCCAGGCGCCTTCTTCTGACCCTCCCTCCGCCGACCCCGGCGCCCCTCCCTGCGCAGGTTCCCCCCATTCCCCGAGCCCAGGCAGCGCCTCCCCGGTGCCCTCCGCGGCCGGTGCCAGCGCCCCCGCACTCACCGTTGCCCAGCTGGCTGCAGGCCGGCACGGCCAGGCCAACAAGCAGCAGCAGGAGGAGGGAAAGGGCCCGGCCCGGCGGGGACGCCGCTCTCGCAGCTCCCCGCAGCCTCTCCCCGGCAGCGGCCATCTTTGCGGGCACAGTGGGGCGATGGGCTCGGAATCGGAACACGGACGTGGCTAGGCCCCGCCTATCGTTGCTAGGACGTGAAGTCCCGCGACGGTGACGCGCTCCCCCCTCCACCACCAAGCGCTCTCAGAACCTCGCGCCCCTGCGCCGTGGGAGAGAAAAGGCAGGGACGGCGCATGCGCACCGTAAGGGGCCTGATTGCGCACGCGGCGTAGAAGGCTCCGCATACGCTTGTTTGAAGGGGGCGGCAACTTCCAGGCAGACTCGGCGGCGGCGGCCGCCAGAGAGCTGGAGTGCGAGTGCGCATGTGCCAAACGGGGCGGTTCGTGTGCGGCGCTGCCTGGACCGTTTATAGGGCCGCGGCCGGCGGCGCACCTGTGAGGAGGTTTGGTGCGGGGCTAAGCGCTCCTGCCGGGGGGCGGGGCCCTGGCAGTCCTGTGGGCGCCCCACTGAAAGCGCAGGTGCTCGGCTCCGCCTCAGGATCCTGGGCCTCCGCGTACCCTACCTAGTACCGCACCGAGACAGGCGTGTCCACCGGCAGCGCCGCCCCCGGGGGCCCCGGGCTCTCGCGTCCGGCCTCCAGCGGGCCTGTGGGGCCGGGCAAGCTGCTCCCTGACTAGGGTGACTATAAGAAAAGGAGGACTTGTGGCACCTGAGAGACTAAGTAGCTGATTTGAGCATAAGCTTTCGTGAATTACAGCTCACTTCATCGGATGTATCCAGTGGAAAACACAGTGGGGAGATTTATATACACAGAGACCATGAAACAATGGGTGTTACCATACACACTGTAAGGAGAGCGATCACTTAAGATGAGCTGTTACCAGCAGGGGGGGGAGGAGGGAGAGAGAAAACCTTTTGTCATGATAATCAAGGTGGGCCATTTCCAGCAGTTGACAGGAACGTCTGAGGAGCTGGGAGGAGGAATAGTTTTACTTTGTGTAATGACCCATCCACTCCCAGTCTCTATTCAAGCCTAAGTTAATTGTATCCAGTTTGCAAATTAATTCCAATTCAGCAGTCTCTCCTTGGAGTCTGTTTTTGAAGTCTTTTTGTTGTAATATTGTGACCTTTAGGTCTGAAATCGAGTGACCAGAGAGATTGAAGTGTTCTCTGACTGGTTTATGAATGTTATAATTCTTGACATCTGATTTGTGTCCATTTATTGTTTTATGTAGAGACTGTCCAGTTTGACCAATGTACATGGCAGAGGGGCATTGCTGACACATGATGGCATATTTCAGAGTAGCTGCCGTGTTAGTCTGTATTCGCAAAAAGAAAATATATTACATTGGTAAATGTGCAGGTGAACGAGCCTCTGATAGTGTGGCTGATGTTATTAGGCCCTGTGATGGTGTCCCCTGAATAGATATGTGGACACAGTTGGCAATGGGCTTTGTTGCAAGGATAGGTTCCTGGGTTAGTGGTTCTGTTGTGTGGTGTGTGGTTGCTGGTGAGTATTTGCTTCAGGTTGGGGGGCTGTCTGTAGGCAAGGACTGGCCTGTCTCCCAAGATTTGTGAGAGTGATGGGTCGTCCTTCAGGATAGGTTGTAGATCCTTGATGATGTGTTGGAGAGGTTTTAGTTGGGGGCTGAAAGTGATGGCTAGTGGCGTTCTGTTATTATCTTTGTTAGGCCTGTCCTGTAGAAGGTGACACCGTGTGGGGCTAGTCTGAGCTCCCGCCCCTCCCCCCCCCACCCACTGGCTGAACCCGTCCCTTGCATGGGGCTGGCCCAAGCCACTCGTATGTCTCCCCCCCCCGCATTCCTCCACACCCCACTCTTTTGACAAAAATGGGCATTTGTCACGTTATCAGCTGGCAAAAGCAAGTGGGACAAATGCTCACCTTTGCCAAAAAAAAAGTCAGGACAGCCGGGACAGAGCTTAAAAAGGGGGCTGTCTCAGTCAAAACTGGACATATGGTCATCCTAGGCCTCATGCTCCATGACTCACGTGAAAATGTAAATGCCAGAACAAGGCACAGTTCCCACTTTCACGTGGTGAATAAGCACCCTGACTTTCACAATAAGTTAAAAATCAAGCTAATCTCATTTCAAAACAAGGTGAAAACAAATCAATCCCTAAGAACCCCAACACTACATGTTTCAGAGTAACAGCCGTGTTAGTCTGTATTCGCAAAAAGAAAAGGAGTACTTGTGGCACCTTAGAGACTAACCAATTTATTTGAGCATGAGCTTTCGTGAGCTACATGACTAGATCCCCATCGTGCAGGTGGGGACTGTGGTGGGCCGCTGTGCACCCCTGATCCTCCCCCTGCTTGCGGGCCGGGAGCTGATCAAAAAAAAAGCAATAAGCCAAAAATTAGCCATCAAGCAACTCACAAGCCAATTAAGCCAAAAACAAGCCCAATTTCTGCATTTTTTTCCGTGGGTTTGGCATGTCTGGAATGAGGCAGTGTCCAGTACAGTACTGCCTCGCCCTTCCGCTGTCCACGAGGGCTGAGCTGCACAGAGGAGAGGCTGCCTGAGCAAGAGAACTGCTCCGGAGTGAAAAGTTAAGCACCCAGCTAAATGACTGCAACATCAGGGCGTAATTTTGCATTGCAGGTTTCACAACCTCCATCTGCACTCCTAGGTGATAGATTTGTAGAGTTAAAAAACAACAGCAGACATAGATGAGGCACTGCAGGCAAAGGACAAGACAGATGTTTTCATCTGAGATCTAAAACCTTGCCAAGAGGTGGAGGAAAGTTGTTGCAACTGACAAATGCAGCAGCACTGAAGGTTCCTAAATGCATTTTTGAGAGACTGTGTGGAGAGATAAACAGGAGACAGAGGAACCATGTAGAGAGTAATGAGAGACACAGGTTATGTTGAGATAAACAGAAGCAAACTTTATAGAACAGGAAATTACATATTGAGAGTCTAGAAGATAGATACACATTTTGAAAGTAAAATTGTTACCTTTCCCTTAAGATAAGCAAGTAACACTCTTGGCCTTTTAGTCTTCACTAACCAGTACATGTAAATAGCACTTTAGTCAGATTTACAGATGTAAATGAACAACAGCCCAGGATTCTGCTTTAGCCAATACAGCCTACTGTACTTCTTCCGTACCTTATTTTATTTGAAAAAAAGCTTCTAGCTGTTATAGCTGCTGAGGTAGCCCTGACATTTTGAACCTGGTGTAACTGATTTAGTGATAACTGCTCACAGTTGTAGAATCTGAAACCATACTCAGGAACTGTTCCATTTGTATCAGTGGTCACTAACTGATGACATTGCTATCACTGGGCGATACATAAAGTACTATTTCACTGCTCATAAAAACATGTAAGAAAAGATATTAAGGTCATACAATCTACTGTGAATAATACAGGGATGGGCAAACTACAGCCTGTGAGCTGTTTTAAGCCAGCCCACGAGCTCTCGCTGGGGAGCCAGGTCTGGTGCCGCACCACGTGGCTCAGCACTGCTCCAGCTAGGGCACCTGGTCAGGGGCCTCACCACACGGCTCGGCCCCGTTCCAGCCCAGGTACCAGGTGGGGGGCCGTACCACGCAGCTCCCGGAAGCCATAGCATTGCCCCACTCTGAGGGTTGCAGGCCACTCCATGCCTAGGAGCAGAAGGGACATGCCACTGCTTCCAGGAGCTGCTTGAGGTAGGCGCCACTCAGAGCCTGCACCCCTGAGCCTCTCCCCATGCCCCAGCCCTGATGCCCTGCCCACTCTCCAAACCCCTCAATTCCAGCACGGAGAACCCTCCTGCACCCCAAACCTCTCATCCCCAGCTGGAACCAGCATGCCTGACCCAGCCCTGATTCCCCTCCGAACCCCTCGGTCCCAGTCCAGAGCACTCTCCTACACCCCAAACTCTTCATCCCCAGCCCCACCCCAGAGCCCTCACCTGCTCCCACACCCCAACCCCAATTTTGTGAGCATCCGTGGTCCGCCATACAATTTCTATTGCCCAATGCAGCCCTCAGTCAAAAAAATTTGCCCACCCCTGGAATAATACCTCCTTTAGGCACCATGAGAGTAGCAGACTTGGGAGAGCATGACCACTTTTCCCCAGCTCCTAATCAATGAGCTGCCTAGTTCAAGGAACCAAGCATCTGCGGGCCATTTAGCAAAACTCAACCCCCAAGGAGAAGCCAAGAAGGAGACCAGCAGAACATATAGATACATTTGAATCACATGAAGGCAGAGAAAGCCTAAGGACTCCAGAGAGCATCTGCACAGTCTGTTGTAATCAGTGTCCTATATGAATAGAGCTTATTTTGTTGGCAGAACTTGAAAGAGTATCACCACCTTTTTTAATCCCTGCATCTGAGTAGTTGGTCAAGCAATATAAAATAACCTCCAGTAGCTTGTAACATGACCTGAATCTGGCGGAAGTGCTGTAGAGTTTTGAATCTGTCATTAAGACCCACTACTACCTTTTTGCTCCCTTGAGTCTGTTAAATTTATTTTGGAATTTTCCCTCCCAGTATGTTTTCAGACTGTCTCATGACCACATCCTCTTCTGTTCAATGATCTCACAACATTCTCTGTGGCAACTAAAGCATTTGTTTATAGGGGACTAGATTAGGGCTGTATTTCAGCATTATAAGTGTGTTAACTCTTTCCAAAAAAGGACAAGTCACACTGTTGGCTTTTGCTTTTCATTACATCTTTCACCCTCCTGTTTTTTTCAGATGGAAATGAGGAAGAGAGCTGGCTCCACACAATGAAAGCCAGTTTTCTGTAAGTGAGCATCAAGTGCCCTAGTCCAGAGGTTCTCAATCTTTTTCTTGTTGAGGCCCCCCTCAACATGTTATAAAAACTTCAGGGCCTGGGGGAGACCCTTGGGCATAGGCATAGTTTTACTTCTATTTTTGCGGCTGGCAGGGCTCGAACTAACTCCATACATCAGGGTCCAGAGAGGGAGCACCACCTCCACCCCCTGACTCACTCGGGGCCACCCAGCCTGTCTGGGCGGTGGGGGGGAATGCAACCAAAAAAATATAACTCCAATGGGGAACTCAGTTCAAAAAGTTTGAAAATCACTCAGGGTGCAGGGACAGATAGCTAGGGGCTGTGTGCAGGCAGGGGGGCTTCCAGTGCAGCTCCCAGCTTCAGCAGGGGGCGCTGGGACTGCCAGCTTCAGCCCCCCCGCCCCCCATGTTTGCTGGCTTCAGCCCCATGACGCTCCCAGCTTCAGGGGGTTGGAGGGGTGCCAGTATAGTGGTACAAACTGCTTTGCTACACTAGCTTCAGCCCTGTGCTGCTCCTAGCTCGGTGTGTGGGGGAGCAGCTTCAGCCCCATGTCGTTCCCAGCTTCAATACTGGGGCTCAGGGCACTGGGTTTCAGCCGTGGAGCCCTGTGGCCCCCCTGAAAGGGCTCATGGACCCCCAGGGACTGCAGACCTCCAGTTGAGAACCACTGTCTTAGACCACTGTCAGAGTTCCAGGAAGACTATCCTTAGCATCATATACAAAAGGAGTAAGAGTTTATTTGGTGGCAGCACAATTCCTTTAATTTTTCCTTTAAGAGTAAAGAGGTTCCAGTTGGTATTTGAAGATTGAGAAGCTGATCATGACATTTTCAGAAGTATTGGAGAGTTTGATTATTGCATTTTCAATTACTGGGAAAAGTTGTATATTGATTTTTGAGTTTGTATCTGATCTTTGCTAGCTTTGTAAATGGAGAACCAGAAGAAATGTGCTGAATTCTTAAATATTTGCTGTCTTATGGAAAAGGTTGAATTACAATTCTTTTCTGAATGAGTTACTCTAAATTTTTAAGTCTCCCAAACAATTTATTCATCACGTACAAGGATACAAGTTAGAAAAAAACAGCAATAAAGTAAGATGATTCAAGACCGTTTTGTACAAACCAAGAGGAATTAATATAAAGACACAGTAGAAGGTGAAGTTTCAATATTTTATTCAAGTTGGGTTTTTTGTTTTTCATTTTAAGTAGTGTCAAGTACAGCATTTTGGGGGTCTAGTTCCACACAAATTGGAAGACTCTAAAAATGTACCCATTAAATTGCTAAAAAAAAGTGGTAATAAAACAAAAGACCATTTTAAATTCAGAGTGATGCCACTATGTGAGGACAGTTACAAAGACTCTTCCCTGCTTATGGCTCTGTCTTACAAGCTTTTCCATACGTAGTGCAAGGGAAAGGAACCACAACACAAAACAAGTATTATTGACTGAGTCACATCAAACCTTCTCCATACCAAAATTATACAAGGTGAACAATCTAAAGCACTCTGAAGACAGCTGTAGATATCAGATAACTAAATAAGACAAACAGTTAATGAAATATCTGTCTAAAAATATCTTTTTTTCCTGACAGTTTTGCACACTCCATCATGGACTGAAACTCTGATAAATTAATATCCAAAAACTATGCTTCATGAATTAAGAGTTCACGATGGTGGACTGCAATTCTCAGTCACAATTTCTATATCAGTTTTCTGTCCTTATATAGCCACCACTCTGGAACAGGTAATCAGTACCATCATTGTATCCCTTGTAAAGTTGTAATTAGCAGCTGTGATGGGCAACAAGCCTAGAATTAGGATTTTGATTAATGTTTTCTTCTCAAAGACCAACACTTTAAAGCTTAGCTGTCTTTAACCAGGTTTAACATGACTGATATATAACAATACTTGCATCCCAGACATAAAACATTGAAAGGTTCACTAAATTCTGAAGGTAGCTATACTGTAAAGTATTTTCAGATTAGTGATTGTACAATCCTTTTATGCTTCAAATTCCAATCCTAGACCAAGTTTGTGTCCACCCGCATTGACATTCTTGCCATCCAACAAAGCTGACAATGTCAGTTTGATACCTGCGTAAGAGAACAAAGAGAGAGAGAAGGTAAATCCTGAAATAGAGGTACAGTGCCACATAAGATATGGTGTGTGTATATTTTGCTTCTTTGAATTATTGGCTAGTTATGGTATTTTAATTTGGTTGTATGGGGGTGACTCTTCGTGTAAGGATTTTTCTTTTAAAATAACTTGTAAAATGCCTAAAGCAGCGGATGCATTTCTATCAAAAGAAATAATAATGAACAACATAGGGCTAAATTCTGCTAGGTTTACTCATCTGGGTGGTACTTTACTCCAAGTCATTCTATTGATTTCAGTTGGACTAATGGCAGAGTAAGGTATTACTTAATGTGAGTGTGAATGACAGAATCAAGCCTATTATGTCTACACAACTTCCTAAAGCACGTTTAGATCTATGTATGAATAGTGCAAAATGCAAAAAAGAGTTATAAAAATCTGTATCAATCTGGTATTCTGACAGCAGCATCATTGTGCTTCAGTAATGCTGTGATCAGCAGCACTGAAGTTTTCCTCTCTGGGCCAGCGGAACTCAAGCGTGTCATGCTTTGAATCAGAAGAGAGGCTTACAATAGGAGAGCTTCCAGTGACTATGAATGCACTTGCTAAATCAGGTCTTTACATGTACAAAAGGCCTGTTTGTGTGTCTAACCAGTCATTTGAGGTGCTGCATGCCTCTGGCAAATCTGCTCCTCATTGAATGTCAAGAACTTTTGAAAAAAATCCAGGCCTAAAAGGGTCAGTTCTTGAGTTGGCAAGTAGGACAACAATGTTATAAAACCAAATCACTTTTCTCCATGAAAATTCTCTGCTACTTAAAGACTAAAATGTATCTTTCTCAAATTCTGAATTCCTTCTGTCCACACATACCTGGCTTCAAAGTCTGAGTGTATCCTAAACCAATCAGACTGGAGTTGTTCACTTTAGCCTGGGGGGGAAAAAAACTGTCATTTTAATAATCCGGTATATTTCTTCAAAGTCTTTGCTGTTTAAAAGGTAAGTAGCTTTTTTTTTTTTAAAAAAAAAAAAGCTTGAACTATTTCAGATTCCAAATCATGAACAGAATTTGGACCAAATTTTGCCACTACTTACATCTATGCACTCCACTAAATACTTCCAATATACAAAGATGGTTTTGTTAACCAACTTAATAACTATTGTAATGAGTCATGAATACCAGAGAATACTCTTCCACTTCACTTACGTCAATTCTTATATGCCAGTCTGCTGGTAAGACAGCACTTTGTGCTACTTTTCAGAAAGTACAGGTAATCGTGATCTCAAAATGTCTGACTGATGGATAGCAGGCAAAATACAGAGAATGTGTCAAATTCATCCCATGGAATTACATCAAAGATGTATCTGACTCCAAATATTACGACATTTGGAGCTTTCTATCATTACAGACAGTGCATGTAGCAACACTTATAGTTGAGGTTACTCAACTTCCATTATAATAACCTGTTTTCCGTTGCTTATAACGCCACATGCACAGTACTCACAGAGAAAGATGCATCGGGGTCAATCTGATATTTGGCTGCTATTCCAAAGCGAGTGTTGCTATTTCCAGCTGTCCAAGCGAGATTGACAGCAGTTTCCAATTTATCATTCACCTTCTGATAAATGGAGCCTCCAAATTCTGTGCCATCATTCCTGTAATGAGCAGATTAATTTTAAATTGCACAGGAAACTTTAGGTTCTTCATCAGGATCCAGGTAAGTACAAGCTTCATTTAAGAGCTGTGTAGCAACTATATAGAATGAAAACAATGGACCAGATTGATTTTGAGAAGTCATGCATTACTGTTTTGTTTTTTAAACACTGAATTTCATGAATTGCTTATTATATTTCAATAAACCCATCCATTACCTAAAGAGAAGCCAGGAGAAAAACAGAAATGGGCTCATAACTGTGATGGTTTCCAGTTTCCCCTCCTCAGTGGTTGAAATCTTTGCAGCAAAGTGGGTCCATCAGGCTTGCTTTTATCTACACATCTAAGAAATCTGTTTCCCTAACACAAACACCTCTTTTAGTGCTCATGGAAGGGGCTACAATGACAGTCCTGCAGACTGAACCTCCTGTTTATCCACAGAACACGTGTAACACTGGCAGTGTAATTTCCTCCTGCTGCTTCATCAACACGTCTTTGCATAGACATGGAAGTACCATCTCTAAGGGTAAAATGACAGTTCAGTTTCCAGGTCCATGCAATCCTTGCCCTCCCTTCTGCGAATGCAAATTAGTGCCATTTGCAGTAATAGCAGTTTTATCCTGTAGTCACTTTTGTATTAAAAACTTATTTCCATTTCGTTCACCTACCAGATGGTAAGAACTTTCAGTTAATACTAGCCTGGCTTAAGCAGGCTACATGAGAGGTAAAAATGCTCCAAATTTCATTTAAATTTATGAACCCTCTCGGCAAGAGTGGGTTTTTTTAAAAGAGCAAACCATTGTTACTGACGCACAGCTCATGGTAAAAACTGTGTCTGGCTTTTGCATTTTCAGCATAGCTCAATCTGCTGAAAGAGAGTGCAAATATATTGCCCAGAACAGGTAGCACATAGAAGTTTATGAACTGATTAGAATTGGATCAACAAGCAGACTTTGTGCAAGCTTCCTACACAGCTCTGTCTGGACCTGTACTCACAAAAGCTAGGAAAGTTGTATTTAAGGTGGAAACTCTATCTTGCCCTACCTAATACTTAGATACCATAATTAATATATATGTGTATGTTATTTTATATCACGATTTTGAAAATACTGAAATATCCACACAGAATATGGCACGCTAGGAATGGAGTTCTAGGTATAAATCAATTTCCTGGATGTTGTGGATTACACATCAGGCCCTTGGTTTTATTCCGACGTGGATTTTTGTTTAAATTTCTTTAAAAATGCAATTTTAAAACCCCCTACATAAAACAAAGTGCCATCAGCTTACCATGGGGTCCAAGTCTTCTTCAGACCTGAAATCATGTCAGAGGACCTATTAACCCACTAGTACCAGGAGTTAACACTTTTGCCTTGTAAATATTACATTTAGTATTTTTTGTGTATTATAGATTGATAATACCAAATGCAAAAATAAATATCCTCTGGTGAATAATTGCTAACTAAGAAATACATTTCCAGGGGGCTATGAAAGGGCAGTGGAGTCTGAGGTATTGTTTAGAAAGGTCTTCCAGCTGTTGCCTTCATTTAAAAAAAAAAAAAAAAAAAAAATCTGTATTTTATAGTAATGGCCCCAAACACAATGTTTTGGACTACTACAGACTACTGTAGTTGAAAGCCATTGTAAGTGTTTGTTTGATGGGATAGCTCATAACTTCTGATAATCTGTAGGGACCAATGCGTACACTTAGGATCCGAGTTCTCTGCTCATGCATTTGCGATTTGCCGGTCATTCCTTTCTGGACTATGTGGATTCAACTGTTCTTTAAGGCAATTTAAGCTTCCTGAATCATACTTTCAGAACCATGGGAAAACTGAACAGAAGCAGGGTTTGAATAAGCAGCTCCTAGAAGGCAGAACAGTTGTTCAAGTTCCAAATGCAAATGGCTTTCAGTAGCCCTGCTACATACAAAATGATTGTTATCAGAAAAGGGTGAGGACAGAACTGAAGATTTTAATTAAATTTTGCCCCCTTTTTTCCATTTGTGCAGAAATGACAAGTGCTTGTGTAGATGGATTATTAGGAATTCCAATTCTGAAACATCTCACGATTAAGGCTATATGAAGTCTGATTAAACACCCTCACTTTTGTGTTTCATTTCCTTCTGTTTCTGTTCTTGTACATTGTTTGTTTTCTCTCTCTTGGGCCAAGCCATTAGTCTCTATTACAATTTACCTTGCATAAATGGAGAAGTAGCTTTTTATTTTCTCGTGCATGAAGGAAGTGTGTGTAATTGAATATGTTTGCTTCTTTTATTTTTCCAATAAAAATCAGTTACAAAAGTTATACAGTTGAATGCCAAGCCAATTAATTGCTCACAATCTGTTCTTATTCCCTCCAAAACTGAATGAGTGCTAAAGGTTCCCTCTGTCTGCCACGCCCTCACCCACATACAGCAAACAAAGGCCCAGTGCAAAACAGCATCTGAAGTCTTTAAGCAGATCTCTCTCCAATTTCTGGAGGCTCCTACGGAGCCTTCTCAGTAAGTGAAGAGTTCGTGCCAACTCCATCATTCTCCCTCTTATTAATTTTGACAACCTCTCCCCTTCATTACTAAAGCAGGGAGCAATATACATTTTCTGGGCAATGCTCATTTTCTGGTACTTACACATTAGTGTGAAGCTGGAATTCATCAGTCTTATAACCAACAGCAAAGTTGCTCTGGGTTACTCTGGATTTAGTCGTCTCAAAAGTCATTTGGTAACCTGCCAACCAACCCTCATAGCCGAACACAAAGGCTCCACGTATTGAAGGTCCAGCAATATCAAAATCCATGTCACAGCCAAGGTTGATGTGTTCCCGTTTATATCCCGTCTTAATTTTAGCATTTTTTTTCCTGAAGGAACGGGGGGAGAAAAAGGGTAGATATGGGGTGGCAACAGAGTTTTATGACAAAAATCATTCATACATAGTGATTTTATCAGTACATTAAAAGAAAAGGAGTACTTGTGGCACCCTAGAGCCTAACAAATTTATTTGAGCATTAACTTTCGTGAGCTGTAGCTTATGCTCAAATAAATTTGTTAGTCTCTAGGGTGCCACAAGTACTCCTTTTCTTTTTGTGAATACAGACTAACACGGCTGCTACTCTGAAACCTATCAATCCATTGTTACTTTTAACAAAACAGAACAATGCCAGAAGACGAAGTACACATACCCAGAGATCTGTGCTTTAAAATTTGTTTCACGTTGTACACATAATTTATTTGCAGTTATATGCACATGAAGCAATAAAATTGAAAAAAAAGTTTCGAATACTGAAACTTACATGCAGATCTTGAAACTAAATTACAGTACATGAAAGTTGCAATGCAAAAAGCATGAAACTCCCATTTACAAACCTAGTATGTACTGAATTTTTTTGCAATTAAAGACTGAGTTTCTAGAATCTACCTAATTGCTTTGTAAACTGGTATAGGTGAGAGAGAAGACAACTTAGCAGTTTTTATTTAAATATAATTTTAAAAGCTTGTTTCACTGATAGCTCCTAAATGCCTTAAACTGGAAACTTCTGAGAAAACATGAAGCAGAGAGCTTGCTTAGTCAAGTTTCATAAGCAGACTGCTGTAAATCAACAGAAGTCCTGTTCTGGGTTCTAAATAGGTGGGAACTGTGTCAAGAAAAATCCATTGTTAACCACATAATAACAGACAGCTCCACCATATCTTACTAACTACGCCCCAATGCAGAAAGATAGCCTTCAACTGGACTACTCATGTGCTCAGTGGTACACAGGTGCCTCAGTACCTTCCTGAATCAGGTCCTAAGGCAGAAAGTGTAACCTTTTCCCCATCTTTCTCTTCCCAAAAATATTATTCAACTCTATGGCATTAACAGCAGTTATAATCCCATTTAACAGTGTGTTCACCTTCCAAGATCAATTTCTACAAGATTACAGCTTGACTAAACTCTGCGTTTGGTGGTTCCCTTACAGTCATATTAGGATTTGATTATTAAATATCAAAAGATTTTCATCCTATGTTAATTCTTTGCAATTAAAGACTGATTTATATATGATCGTACCTAATTTGTTTGTAACTTGGTATAGGTGAGGAAGAAGATTACTTTGCATTAGACAATTTTTATTTGAATATAATGTTAAAAAACTGTTTAATTGATATTGCCTGACTACCCAAGACTGGAAAACTTCTGAGAAAAACAGGAAGTAACAAGTTTGTTAATCAAATGACATATGCAGACGGCTGGTTGCCTAACAAATTCATACAAACACTTTCATTCAGTATAATGGGTTTGCAACCCAAGGTGGAAGATCTTCCTGTCACACATCTAGTCTTTCTGTATATAAGTATTAATTTAGGGCATTCATTCTCTTGAAATACTCTATACCTACTTAATTAAGCTCTTACCCACTAAAAATAAGCAAAATGCCCTACTTGCCATCCTGTTCAATTTCTATTAGCAACAATGAATTATCCACAATCCATATAACAGTAAGAGAAGGACACTTCTAATGACTAATGATCACTTGTGGCTAATGGCCTTGGCAGCTGCTACGTATCTCTCTGCCTTGATTATCAGATATTTACATCAATAGCATTTTAGTCTCCAAAAATAATGCAAGATATAAAGAATCACAAATTTTCAGAAGTTCAAGTAATCAAACTCCTGCCGCCTCCCACCTCATAGCTATTCCCATTATTGTACAGCCACCCTGAGCTATTGCAAACATTTTTAATTTGAACATTTCCATTAAACATGAAAATTGGTGGAGGGGGGAAAAGTGTAGCTGTTCCATTAGTAATCTCTCAGGAGAGGTCAGCAGAGCATTGCAATAAGGAGCTGCTGGCAACTGAAAAAGTATTTTCCAGTCTTGCCCCAACATTACTCACAGAAATATCTCCTTTTCCATAAACTAGGATAGTTCTGAGTAGTAGAAATTTTTGAGCCAGTCTATGGAAACAAATGCTCTACCATACCACCCTTCTTTCACAGTGACTATTAACCTTTCAGCTTACTGCTGCTTTGCGGGGCCTTCACACCACAGAGGTCTTCACCCCACAGTGCCATCTGTGTTGCAAATAAGTCTAGTTTTTCAATGGATTAAGTAAAACTCTGAAGACGTTGGAGGAATTTGGGTCTTGTGGCAGCTATGCATCAATCTGCATTTCTAGTGCAGATGTGCTAAATGCATTAGGCACCAAATGCAAACTCAAGAATGCATAATCTTAAATCCACAAAGCCCCTCTTATCCGTCACTCTTACTTAGCATTTCTTTCTTTGCATTTAAAAGAAATTATGCTGTGTCATGCTACCACACCCATTACTGAGGGAGGCTTGCGCAAACAGGGTGGGTCTTGCATCGTGATCTGAAAATAGGCTCAAGACCAACACTGCCCCTGGAAAGTTTTATCTTGTGCTCTCTTAACTCAGTGGGTCACAGAGGGAGAGGCATTCTCTCAGAGAGTTAGGTCTTAATCTGTTAAGGGTTTTAAAGACTAGTACCAGGACCTAGAACATTAGAATAGAAAGCCAAAAGGAGCATGCTGAGCCCCCCTATACTGTTCTTGTATCTTTCAACATAGAGTTACACCTACAGACAGACCTGCTGCCTGGAGTCACTTGCTCCTTGCTACAGTCTTGTCCAATGCATCTCTCTCTTACACCTCCTTGGGTTTGTTTACGTTAAGGGAGCAGATTCTCATTATCTGGTGGACTCACACTCCAGAATTTTTGACTGTCATTTTTAAGATCGTTTCATTCCCTTGAACTTACAAGTTCATTCCATCAACAAACTTAAATTTGGGGGAAATTGTATCAAAAAGTTTCTTCTGCCACTTTACTTGGTCACTTCCCAGAGTCATTCCAAACATATGGCTCAATCTAATTGAAATGTCAAAGTAATGTTCTACTTCAGCTGGGGAGAAAGAAAAAAAAGTCTTTCACTTTAATGGCTTCAAACTTGCCTGTATCACACTTTTATAGAGACTGCACCCTTCCTTCTACTCTCAGGACTTCTTAAACTTTGCATTGCTCAGCTGATGTTCTCTTCTGAGGTCCTCTCTTCTGCAGAAGTGTAGGAGGTGGAAGTCAAAGACTGTCAGCAGCACTCAGCATTGGCCTACCTCTGCTTCCACTGAACTCAGTAGTAAAACTCACGACTGCAATGGGAACAAAGACAGGCCAACACTGAGCGTGTCTGAAATTCCCATTCGTGGTTAATAGGTTCATCCAGGAAGGAAGGGACAGTAAAAGATGGGTCAAACTCATGTCTTGTGTAATTCTACTGAACCAGTGGAATCACACCTGATTCTGGCCCAGTTTATTCAGATAATTTTTAATGGCCCTCCACAGAGGAATCCCCATTTCAATTATAAGGCAGCTGGTATAATGTCTGGGGAACTGTTGTGAGATAACTGCTGAGCTACAATTTCCCATTCATACATGATTATTTTTAAAATCCGATGATGTAATAATTCATTTTCAACAAAACTTCAGGTTATTATTAGGGCTGTCAAGTGATTAAAAAAATTAATTGCAATGAATCGCATTGTTAAAGAATAATAGAATACCATTTATTTATATGTTTTTGGATGTTTTCTATATTTTCAAATATATGGATTTCAGAATACAAAGTGTACAGTGCTCATTTTATATTATTTTTATGACAAATATTTGCACAGTAAAAAACAAAGGAAATAGTGTTTTTCAATTCACCTAATACAAGTACTGTAGTGCAATCTTTTTAACATGAAAGTTGAACTCACAAATGTAGAATTATTACAAAAATATAACTGCACTCAAAAACAAAACAGTATAAAACTGTAGCTCCTACAAATCCACTCAGTCCTAAGTCTTGTTCACATCACCTGAAAGTGACAACAGGTGTTCGCATGGCACTATCGTAGCCGGCGTCGCAAGGTATTTATGTGCCAGATGTGTTAAAAATTCATATGTCCCTTCATGCTTCAGCCACCCTTCCAGAGGACATGCGTCCATGCCGATGATGAGTTCTGCTTGATAGCAATCCCAAGCAGTGCGGACCAATGGATATTCATTTTCATCATCTGAATCAGATGCCACCAGCAGAAGGTTGATTTTCTTTTTTGGTGGTTCAGCTCTGTAGTTTCCACGTCGGAGTGTTGCTCTTTTAAGACTTCTGAAAACATGCTCCACCACTCATACCTCTCAGATTTTGGAAGGCACTTCAGATTCTTAAACCTTGGGTCGAGTGCGGTCTATCTTTAGAAACCTCACATTGGTACCTTCTTTGCGTTTTGTTAAATCTGCAGTGAAAGTGTTCTTAAAATGAACAATATATGCTGGGTCATCATCCGAGATTGCTATAACATGAAATATATGGCAGAATGTGGGTAAAACAGAGCAGAGGACATATAATTCTTCCACAAGGAGTTCAGTCACAAATTTAATTAATGCATTTTTCTAACAAGCGTCAGCAGCATAGAATCATGTCCCCTGGAATGGTGGCCGAAGCATGAAAGGGCATACAAATGTTTAGTATATCTGGCACTTAAATACCTTGCAATGTCGGCTACAAAAGTGCCACGCGAACGACTGTTCTCACTTTCCAGTGACATTGTAAATAAGAAGTGGGCAGCATTATGTCCCGTAAATGTACACAAACTTGTTTGTCTTAGCGACTGGCTGAACGAGAAGTAGGACTGAGTGGACTTGTAGGCTCTGAAGTTTTACATTGTACTTAAAAAAAACCCCAAAACACAGTTAGTTATGTAACAACAATCTACATTTGTAAGTTTCACTTTCATTATAAGGAGATTGTACTACCGTACTTGTATGAGGTGAATTGAAAAATACTATTTCTTTATCATTTTTACAGTGCAAATATTTGTAATAAAAATATAAAGTGAGCACTATACACTTTGTATTCTGTGTTGTAATTGAAATCAACATATTTGAAAATGTAGGAAAAAATCCAAAAAATACAATTTCAATTGGTATTCTATTAACAGTGCGATTAATTGCAAATCATTTTTTAATCACGATTAATTTTTTGAGTTAATCGCGTGAGTTAACTGCGATTAATCGACAGCCCTACTTATTATGCTATAAAACTAAAACTGAATATACTATCTGCACATGGGATAGCAAGCAATTTGAAAGGTAGAACATGAGGTCTGCAACTTGGGGTGAAATGCCTTGGTCGCTTGCAGTGCCATGTACCACTTTCAGAGGCAAATCTGCATGATATTCTCAATCATCACAACATTTGTTTGTGTGAGGGAGGGAAATCAACCAACAGCTGCCTTATCCTCCTGGCCCATATAAAATGTCACTGTCCAATCACACCAACCAAAACATTCATCCAATCCCAAACCATGTTACAGCCTGCAAGAATTTAGGCTTTACATCCAGCTTGAAAGAAGAACCCAATTACTGAACTGAGTTATTGGAGCAGGCAGCCAAATGGCTTGCAGTGCTCATTAATCTGAGTACTTCAACTGATTTGTTCAGGGTTTTTCCTGTTCAGATAGTAGCCAAGTGTACATCTTATGATATGAACTGCATTAAGTCACAATGACCAAAACAAAAAAGTGTTTCACCTGACACCAGTTTGGACTATAATTTTCAAATTATTGTACTTAATCCTTTGCTTCTTATAAATGTCAAAAAAAGAATTTTCAATTCCAAGATTTAATAAGATGTGACGTGATTTGATTGTTCAGGGCATACCTGCTATCTGTTCTTATACTTCAGTTTGGAGGGAGTAAAAGAATAAGCCAATATTCAGGAAATAAAAACAAGCAAAATATCCCTTTTTGTTCACCCATGCAAACTTACTCACTTCTTACCCAGTGTTAGGAGAGAACGAGGAGTCAAAGGTCAGCTTCAGTCCATGTGCAAGCTGAACAGAAAAGAAATTCACCAGTTGCATTTATAATTAAAAAGGAGACTGTGATAAGTGAATTGGTAAACTGTGGCTTGTGAGCTAAGAGTTACCTGATCTTCAAGAGTAATCTCTGTGCCTAGTGTGTTGTCGGTGTTCCACTTCTCCGTGAACGTCAAGCCATATTCCCCCCATTTGTATTTTGTTTCCAAACTGCCAGTAACTTTGCTTGTCTCTGAGTTTGCTGACCCTGAGCTTGTAAATTCCTAAAGTAAAGCAAAATAAATAAATAAAAATGCAGAATGTACTGATTACAGTAATTTGGGGGAGTACTCAGCATCACAATGCTTTCCCAAATGCTTTTTCTATATTTGTTTCCTTGTCGTTAATATAAGCATACGCTTGCTCTGACAAAACTGCAAAATAAGAATGCTTCACATTTAAGGAATGCACTGGTGATGGGTGTGTGAATAATTTTCTCTGCTGACATAACACAAAATAAGACACTATTTCAAGTGTTACTATGCAAGATAAAGCCTGTGAAATAAAATAATTTCTCTCTCAAGTCTTCAACTACATCTTTCATCAGGTATTTCAATCAGCTCAAGCAAGCAATCAAATAACAATTAATGCTTATTTTGTAGCATAAGCTACAAAGAGAAAAATGCATCAATTCTTCAGACATTTTTGGGGGGGAAATCACATTTCAGAAGTTCTGACACAGTGAAGAAGAGATGTTACAAGTCACAGCAGCAGCCAACTGCATGTACGCTTTATTTTAAAACAAGTGACGGACAATGCTGCGAAATGGTATTCAGACATAGGTTCCCAGAGAGCAGTGGCTCAATCCTGAACACTTTATTGAAAACCAACTCAAAGTCTGCGGGGGGGGAAGTCGAATCAGCAGCCTTTGCAAGCTGGAGTTCATGAAGTTTTCTATTCATCCTATTCAGCTGGGTAGAGAGGGAAAGACAATCCCCTCATCATCATCTGGGCAGGGAGCCTGACCTAAAAAAAGCACAGACAGTAGGAACACAGAGCACTCCTAGGGACCCTTAAGTAATAGGGAAAACTCTGCATTCTTTTAAGGAGAGACTGGGAAAAGGGGTACTCCCTGGGACATCCCTTAGCAGGGGTACTAGGAGGGATGGAGTTTGAGATGAAACTGGAGGGGTGGGAACAGAACTACTCTAATCTTGGGGGCAGGGGGAATTCATGAACATTTTCACAAAATGTTATTCTTTTGCGGGGAGGCGGGGGGAGAGATGAAGTGGCAAATCATCAGATTCATCAAAAAAGGCCATGGAAATTTCAACTAGTGCTGGGGACATGTAGGAGATCCTGGGGTGTGTGAGAAAGAAAGGTGAATAAAATTCCAGAGGGGTTTTGGAGGGACTATTACTCTGTCTTCTGGCTCCCGTTTTTATTGAAGTCCATCGGACACACTCATACTCTCTACAGATTACACATCACAATACAGTTTACATAAGAACAGAAGAGCTGCCATGCTGGGTCAGACCATGGTCCAATCTTGCCCAGAATCCTGTCTGCAACAGTGGTCCACACCAGAACTTCAAGGGGAACACACAGAGCAGGGCAATTATAGAGTGGTCCATCTGTCTTCCAGACCCAACTTCTGGTAGTCAGAGGTTTAGAGTCACCCTGAGTATGGGGTTGCATCCCTGGCCATCTTGGCTAATAGCAGTGGATGGACTCCATGAACTTATCCAGTTCTTTAATGAACCCAGTTATACTTTTGGACATCACAACATTCCATGGCAATGAATTCCACAGATTAGTTGCGCGTTGTCTAAAAAAGTACTCGCTCTTATTTGTATTAAACCTGCTGCTGATTAATTTAATCAGGCAACTCTTGGTTTTTGTATTGTGCGAAAAGGTAAACAACACTTCTCTGTTCACTTTCACCACACCATTCATGATTGTATAGACCTCTATCATGTCCCCCCCTTAGTTGTCTCTTTTCTAAGCTGAACAGCCCTAATCATTTCCTCACATGGAAGCCATTCTATACCCTCAATCATCTTTGTTGCCCTTTTCTGAACCTTTTCCAGTTCCACTATATCCTCTGTAAGATGGCGTGACCAGAACTGGACACAGTATTCAATGTGTGAGCATAAAATGGATTTACATAGTGGCATTATAGTATTTTCTGTCTTACTTTCCATCCCTTTCATAATAGTCCCCTCCATACTGTTAGCCTTTTTGACCCTTGCAGCATATTGAGCTGAAGTTTTCAGAGAATATCCACAATGACTCCAAGACCTTTCTTGGGTGATAACAGCTAATTTAGAACCCATCATTGCATATGTACCGCTGGAATTATTTTTTCCAATGTGCATTACAGTACACCCTTGACATAACACCCTCCATGATAAGAAACCTCAGGAATATGAAATCCCAGCCCATTAGGAGTTGTCAGCTGCCCCCTTCCCCCTCCTGTGGGTGGCAGCCTAGTTGGTGGGTGGAGCCCCCCCTTCAGGGACGCTAGTCCCCGGCTCTGCCCCTTCCTCCCACCGTGCACACACCCCCATAGCCGTAGACCTGAGACCCCTCCATGTCCTCCTGCCCCCCACCTGGAGGAGCCCTGATCACCCCAGCCCTGGGCTGGCCAGAGGCCCAAGTGTCCCCCCAACCTCAGCCAGGGCCCCAAGCCCCCCCCTTGGCCGGAGCCCTGAGACCTTCCAGACCAGAGGAGCCCCAGGCCAACTGAAGTCCCAAGCCCCCACCCCACCTGCCAGGAGGTAAACCTCCCCCGCCCCCCCCCCCCACACACACCCCACCTGCTCAGAGGAGCCCTGGGGCCAGGCACAGCTGTACCTCTCCTCCCCAGACCCCAAGCCGCTGTGGGAAAAAGCTCTCACTCTCGCAAAGAAGCTTTTGATATGCCCCACGCAGGTTCCAGGGCAGCTGAGGAGGCGGTATTTGCTACTCAGCTTCCTGGGTGCCTCAGTAGTCTCTCTGGAGTCCAGGGAGATTACTGATAAACCCGGGGAAGCTGAATAGCACATACCACTTCCTCAGCTTCCCCAGAACCTGCCTGGGGCATAATAAAGCAAAAACTTCCCCCGCCAAACCTGCAACTGGGGGTCCAGTGGCTGCGGCAGTGCCAGGGGAGGCAGAGCCTCCCCGGCCTATTTTACCCGCCGCCCATGGGTGGCAGGACTCTTTTACTGTCTATAATGAACCTCTGGCTATAATGAACAAATGGTGTGGATCCTGACATGTTCATTATAGTGAGGATGTACTGTAGTTTGCACTTTTCAACGCTGAATAGCATCTACCATTTTGTTGCCCAGTCACAGTTTTGTGAGAAATCCTATGTAACTCCGTGCATTCTGCTTTGAACTTAACTATCTTGAATAATTTTGTATCATCTGCAAACCTTACTATTCCCTCCTACCCCATGGCTACTTAGTTCCCTTCGGAGCCTTTGTTAAGGGACCTTGTCAAAGGCTTTCTGAAAATCCAAGACACTATTATCCACTGGATCACCCTTATCCATGTGCTTGCTGACTCCCTCAAAGAATTTTAATAGATTCGTGAGGCATGATTGCCCTTTACAAAAGCCATGCTGATTCTTCCCCAACAAATCATGTTTCTCTGTGGGTCTGAACAATTCTGTTCTTCTCTATAGTTTCTACCAATTTGCCTGGCGTTGAAACGAGGTTCGCTGGCTTGTAATTGCCAAGATCTCCTCTGGAGCCCTTTCTCCAGAATTCTCTTACAGAAGGATGGTGCGTTGTATAGTACAATGTTCTCTAGCAAATATTATGCCATACTACAAGTCTATTCACCAAAATTGCACCCACGAAAAGGGAGGAATTTTTTAAAATGGCAATCAGAGTGGAAATGATAACCTTGAAATTTTAGCAAGTAGGAAAAAAATTAAGTCGTTTTGTAATTTAACTGCTCTCATAAAATGCAAGGTATAACTAGTATTTTATACAAGTGATGCATAACTACTATGTCATACATACCTCATTACAGAAAGATAACTGCAAATCATAGTATAGTCACATTATAATATAATCCAGAGTGTAAAAGGTGTGAAATTCATATTTTTCCACTTTTAGAAATGGGGACATAATAAACATATAGTTGATAGATACTAATGTTCTCTCTTTCCAAACTCACCAGTCCATTTTCAGATTTTGTTTTCAAATCAAGTTTTATTAATCCAAATCCTAAAAGATGGCAAAAAAACAAGAATTTTACATTAGCTTGAAACAGCAAGATACAAAAACAGCATTTCTGTTTTATCTCTTACAGCTCCCAGCTACATCTCCTTTGAACCATCTAAGAAAATTAGGATTTATATAAGAGTCGGCAGCTGCTCCTATTACTTGTTTGCCAGGACAGATTTTGCCATTTATATTCATATTAGGTAGCATCTTCCTACACTAGTCCTAGTGATTTCAGTGGTGCTACTTACACAATGCTAGACTGGAATACCTCTACTACTACTGAGGAGTACCTTGCTCCACAAATAACCCTATTGACTTCAGTGATACCATGCATAGAGTAAGGTAATGTTCAACATGAGTAACAAGAAGCTCCCTTATTGGTCTTTACCAGCCAGGACGGACATCACTCTAAATCTCAGCTTGTGGGATGCAGTTCCTCCAATACTCAAACTCAGCCAGAAAGCTCAGCCTGAACCCAAATATTATCTGCAAAATACTTTAAAATGTCTTCATCACAGAAGGCACTCAAATTAGCAGTCAAGCTGTCACCAGCTCAAAACAAGTCTGATTAAGACTGGGTGGAAATTTCAGATGAGATTTTTCAATTGGTTGCCACTGGTTTCAGTTAGTTATTAGGTTTTGCAACAGGTCTGTTGGTTGACCAGTTCCTGGGATTACTGGTTCTTCATTAATAACCTATAGAGACCACAGTAGCAGAAACCAGGTAATGAGTTCTAATAGAATGTACTGAAATTTCTAGTAGGGAAGAGAGTAAAAATCTTAGGAAGACAGCTTCAGGAGTTGGTTATTCAGTGCTAAAAACTGTGTTCCTCCTGGTATTATTTACCATAGCCCTTGGTGAAAACATCTCTGGCAGACTTTCCTAGATCAGCGTAAGCAGGTGGAACAGCCATTTTCTGCAAAAACAACAACAGAGATTACAATATTTAGATTCTAGCAGATAATTTAAGCAAAACTCCTACAGTACAGCCACTCTCCTTTTTCCAACCATCAGCTCTCAATTAGCTATAGAGCTGGATAAAGTATCGGCAACGATACTGATATTTTCTTTATTGGCCAGTATTAGTCACTGAGGCATATATGCCATGTTGAATCAGAAACAGTCTGCAAAACAAATACAAAAAGGATAGTAAAATGTGAAGAAACTTTCTGTGCCTTTGAAGACAATTAAATGCTGTTGCTTTTACAAGAACTGCATGACCTACTTCCTGGTTTTTGAAGATTCTCTTTATGTTCGCTACTTGCCATTAATCAAGGTGAGTATCACAATCAATCGGGACTGTGAGCAACCCAGGTTTAATTCAGAACATTCCTAACGTGGGCTAACCTCTATAGTCAGTTGCACCAAAATCCCTCCAACTCAGAGGATCTGATTCCAAGCACAGAGTAAGGTAAGCTCCTCTGTTACATAGTCCAACAGGATACAATTCATGCCAGCAAAAAAAAAATCTATGAATGGCTATTCTTTACCCTAAACTTTCTTTTACTTGGTTATCACTGCTGCTCCTGGATCAGATTTTTAAACCTCCTTAGACATTGAACCCTCGTTTCCCTTCTGTTGCCCAGTGGGAAGAAAAACTGAATTCACTGTGCAAAACTGGAATTGAGGGGATTGCATAGGGAGTAGAGTGGCTACGTACAACACACCCAAACAGGCAGCCATTGGCTACCCCTCCATACCAACTAGATACAAAATCAGAGCACCATGCAAACTCTGAGGCCTTGCCAGGAGATGAGGGAAAATGGAGCCTGGGAGAGGTGACTGTATGAGAAGCTTTGTTTGGCACAGATACCCTGAGAACCATAGGCTTTGGCCCAGATTTTCAAACAGCTCTTCAGGTTGTATGCACTCAGCAGAACTTGCCCCTGCTGGTTTAATACTTACCAGCAAGAAGAAAGGATTCATCACATTTCCCCTTGCTCCCCACACCCACAGAGGTTTGTAGGATATGCCATGCCAGGGGGAAAGAAAACTGCCCTCCCCTTTTAAAAAAAAAAAAATCACCAAGACATGAAGCTGTGAGCCTGACGTGTTTTGTTTCGTTTTTTTGAAGGGGACAGTCGAAGTCAGCAGACCTGAAGTTTTACAGACCTTCTTCCCTCATACAGAAGTTCACTATTCCCCACACATGACAATTTAAAAAACCACAAAATTGATGGTTTCTCCCTGCCTATCAATACCAGACATTGCAGTAGGATTTCATATTCCTAAGATCCTTCTTGGTTTTGTGACTTTAATAACATATTTCCAGTAAAGGAGAGTGCAAATGTGATAAGAGGGAATTTTCTGCCAGGAATAACCAATCCTGACTCAAAACGATGCCTTAATATAAGACCTAAAGCCATAACGAAACAAAAAGACACCAATCCCACGCACACAAGAGTGCTGCTTTTACTTTTTTTTTTTTGCTTCAGACTTGGATGTAATTTGTTTCCACATGAGCTTCGCCACCCATTAATACCTGGCAGGCACTTTTAAACAGCCACTTAAACCCTCAAGCATTCACTTCAACAAGTTGTTGCCTGCCAAAATAGGATCCTGCTGTTACATAAGTGAAGAATCCCTATCCTAGCGTGTACAAAACAGCCGGGGTAGCGAAATCAAATTGAATTGTCTTCTCAGAATGCACATAAAGTAGTATATAAGGGTGCATAACAGACGTATTAAGATCCAGATCCAGATTCAGTTACCCAGAGTACATTGTATCTGGATACATCAAAAGACCCTTAGAGACACAAAGTGGGTAAGGTAATAGCTTTTATTGGAGCAACTTCTGTTGGTGAGAGAGACAAGCTTTCCACCTCTCTCACCAACATAAGAATGGCCATACTGCGTCAGACCAAAGGTCCATCCAGCCCACTATCCTGTCTACCGACAGTGGCTAATGCCAGGTGCCCCAGAGGGAGTAAACCTAACAGGTAATGATCTAGTGATCTCTCTCCTGCCATCCAGCTCCACCCTCTGACAAACAGAGGCTAGGGACACCATTCCTTACCCATCCTGGCTAATAGCCATTAATGGACTTAACCTCCATGAATTTATCCAGTTCTCTTTTAAACCTTGTTTAACAGAAGTTGGTCCAATCAAAGATATTACCTCACCCACCATATCTCTTTAATATCCTGGGACCAACACAGCTACAATAAACACACATCAGAAAACCTTTTATTAGTCGGGTGCATCACAAAGTATCTGAGAAATGATAGGCTGACATCAAGCAGCTAAATGGTTAATAAAAAGTTCAGGCCATATTCCAAAAGATTTGAAGCTGCTTACAATATTAGGGCTGAATTTTGCGCCTTTTTTTTCCCCCCAGCATGAAAGCCGGGATTTAATTCCACTCCCAACAGTGAAAACCATTTTTAAAAATTGATCAGATGTGATTCTGCAAAAAAATAAAAATAAACAAACAGCCTACAAATCCGTTGATGTTTCTACTTTAAAAAAATTCCTCTGCTCCGCAGACCGCAACATGTCACCAAATTTAAAAACATAGCACAACTATGGCTCTCAGTGCACAGCTCACTTCACAGAAAACAGAGTCAAGGTAGGCCCAGCAATTCCAGAATCCTGGACATATTGAGATGATTCAGACTCAGGACCACTTACAGTTTAGACAATGCCACTTTCCAGTAATAGCAGCCAAATCTCACTAGAATCCAAAACCTAGCAGCAGCAAATCACAGTATTAAAAATCCCCACATTTGAAAAGCAGGTAAGGATTGCTGTGAAGGGCAACTCATCTGCTGTCATTGGACAGAAGTCCTAATTGCTCTCAGTACAAGGAGCATTTTAGTATCCATACGCATTTCCAATACACACTTATGAGCACACTGGTTCAGTTGGTTTTCTTAAAATCAAAAGGTTACACTAACTTGTTTTCACCAGACTGTGTGCTAATATTATTGTTTGAGTTATATAGTTGTAATAATTCTCCTGTATAAAACTCCAGAGTGCCAAATTCTGCTCTCACTTATACCTTGTGCAACTCCACTAACGGTAACGCAGTTACTCTTACACAAAGTATCAGAACGGAGGCAGGCCCCAGGATTCAGTTCTAAGATATTATCCCCAAGAAGCTATCATCAGGGAGAGTCAGCCATGCTTGTCTGATGAATCAGCTGTGACATGCTGCTCCAATGCAGCAGTTGCCTGTGGTTCTAGGGCAGTGACAGATGCCTAGTCTCCTCTTATGCAATCACTATAATTAAGAAATAATATTGTAATGCTAAATCCATGTCCACTGTAAATCTATTTGTAAGGCAAATCATTTAAGTAACACAGAAAGAGGTGTCTAAAATTGGTGAAAAAACATTCTGTGTATAAGGTGGTAGTTAACCTTGTTGTTGTCAGTGACAAAGAAAAGATAATTATTTCTGTTCAGATTAGCTTGTCAACAGAGGCCTACTGTATTACAGGAGAAAAACAAATCCATCGCATCGTATAAGACTGCAGCATGCTTAACCGGAATAAAGGGCCAGGGACGAAGGACATACCAAGCACATGCCCTCGTCTTTCACCTCTGGAATACCAGGAGGTGAACTCAGACTATGTCACAAGTGAAACTGAATGTGCTGGTCTTATCCCCATCCTGCTGTGTGTATAGATCATAAAACTACTAAGTGACTCAATCCCTGCTCATAGGAGGCCAAGACTTAAACGGTAGGAAATACTGGAGTCACTGAGGCACTGATAGCTACATGGGGAAACTCTGAACAGACTGCCTGGCTCACAGTAGAGCTAGTAACCTGAGCACTGAATTCAGAATTGTCAAAAGAGAAAAAAATGGGAAGCTTCCTTTCGAGCAATGGGGGACAACCTGTGGCCCGTCATGGTAACCCGCTGGCAGGCCACCAGACCGCGAGTTTACATTTGCATGGCCAGCCGCAGCTCCCAGTGGCCGCGGGTTTGCCATTCCTGGCCAATGGGAGCTGTGGGAAGCGGTAGCCAGCACATCCCTGCGGCCTGCGCTGCTTCCTGCAGTTCCCATTGGCCGGTAACGGCGAACCACAGCCACTGGGAGCTGCGGGCGGTCATGCAAATGTAAACAAACTGTCTGGCGGCCTGCCAGCGGGTTACCCTGATGGGCCACATGTGGCCCACGGGCTGCAGGTTGCCCACCACTGCTTTAGAGTGTGCAGCAGCTTCTACTTATTGTAGACAACAGGGGCCAAATTCAACCCTAGTTAAGAAAATTCCACTGAAGTCAAAGTTCCACCTGGGCTAAATCTAGCTCTAAACGTTTCCAAATATTGTGAGGTTGGCAAGTTTTCATTGTACAGCACAATTTTGGGCTCCTGTGTCAGCAGTTACCCAACTACATGCAAACAACCATTTATTTACCTGAGTGTCATACAAAGTGGGGTTTTTTTTACCCAGTAATTTTAAATACGCGTTTGCTAGCAGCCTCCCTTCCCACAATGAGGCTGAAACGATATAATTAATAATGAGGATACTACCTAGCTATTACATTGAGATCTACTGATGTGGAAACTGAGGCACAGAGGCAAAGCGATTTACCAAAGAACACCCAGCAGGCCAGTGGCAGTGCTGGGAACAGAACCCAGATCTCCTGATCCCAGTCCAGGACTCTAGCCACCAGCCAACATGCCTCTGCTATGATACTGGAACTTTCCCTGCATAGACTATTGGCTTTTCCTTCAGTTTTACTAATATTTCTATGGTGGAAAATATACCACAAATTTAAAAATAAGAAGGAAAAAAACCCATGCAGGACCAAAGTTAGTGGGAGTCTATGAGTAAGGATGTCTTGATTTAGACCTCAGTTCAGGCTAATTTTCACTTATAAATTTGAACATATGCAACAATTCTTGGAAATTGTGATCCCTATTGAATTTCAAAGGATTTCCGATTACCATTTCCACATTTTTACAGCATCTTAAAGGCAGACTTTGTGCCATGATATAAGCCAACGATAGATTTCACTGAACTATCTGTACAAACCACATTGTCATTTGTCTCATAATTTGTGATAGTATGTCAATCTCTCTGCATAAGAAGGAAAGCGAATCAAGGACCTCGTCCCTTACAGTCCACAAACCTAAGAAATTTGACAGGTTTCAGAGTAACAGCCGTGTTAGTCTGTATTCGCAAAAAGAAAAGGAGTACTTGTGGCACCTTAGAGACTAACCAATTTATTTGAGCATGAGCTTTCGTGAGCTACAGCTCACTTCATCGGTATGTATCTGATGAAGTGAGCTGTAGCTCACGAAAGCTCATGCTCAAATAAATTGGTTAGTCTCTAAGGTGCCACAAGTACTCCTTTTCTTTCTAAGAAATTTGATTAATTTTCAAAATAGTTGCTAGAAAGTTACAACTTGAAACAATGTTCTGGATTCTTTGGCCATGAGATAATTTACAAATTACTAATAATTTTCAAAAAGCATGAGGGATGGTGGGTTTGTCTTACAGAATTACAAAAACAAACCAGACTTCAGGGTCTCAAAAAACTACTCGCAGTTGAAAAAAATAACTAAGCCTGCCCAGGCCGTGTTTTAAAAGAAATTTAAGAGCCTAATACAAAGCCCATTCAAGTCACAATTGCAATCAGCTTTGGATCAGGGCAAAGATTTATGCACATGCTTAACTTTAAACACAAGTCATCCTAGTGAAGTCAAATGTGAAACACGTTAGTCTTTGCAGGACCTGGGCCTAAATGCACATATTTATGAAGACTCTGAACTATGGATCAATGGGAAACCAAAGTCCAAATTTTGCCCCAACTTGTAATTTCACTGAAATCAATATACCATAATGACTCAAATATAAGTCCAAAGCCTGCAAGCTGTTCCACACAGGAGGACCACTAAGCCCTTGCAGAGTCAAACTAGCTAAGGTACTTATATGGCACCCATTTCCGTAGTATCTGAGCAATATCCCTGCAATACTCTTGTGAGATAGGGAGATACATTTAACAGATAGGGAACAGAGGCACAGAATTTAGATGACTTTCCCAAGATCACACAGGACGTTTCTGACAGAGCAGGGACTTGAACCTTAGTCCCACATTGAGTTCATGGAACTGTGTGCAGCATAAGGGCCCTATTCTTAGTTTATTTAGCAAATATTATGCATTTTAAACCCTCTCAAACTAGTTACATTATCATCCAAATAAGTAATTTATTTAGTTCTTAAATACTGATGTATTTAACATACTCTAGCGTCTCCTTTGATTAATCAAGCAATGAGCATTTTAAAAAAACCTTTAGCACACATTTACAAGAACAGTTCAATGATGTTTGTGTTTAGGGAATTAAAGAAAGAGGTGATTCTGATCTGAGTTACATGGGTGTAATACAATTTTAATTAAGACAGTTTTTATTATTATTTATAAAGTTTAAGATGCTAATTAAATAAAAAACAGAGGATACAGTTCTGCTCTCCCCTCTGTGGCAAATAAAGTTAAAAAAGCTGTGAAAGCCGAACAAGTCCCAAGGATCCTATTCTTTACAAATAAAATCCCGCACATTAGCAACTGTTCATGCAAATACATGTTTAGGAAGCAGTGAGCAATTATGTGATCACTGGCAGCACAAGGATGGGAACAGAATTAGGACAGTTAATTAGCTGGCCAGTAAAGTCTGAGTTACCACAACTATATCACCAATGCAGTGCAAACTAACCAGGTACAGAGGGCACAGTAGGCATGGGTAAAGCACTGAAGAAGGGACAGAGCACTCCCTAAACATTCTGGGTCTTCTTATATCCTCTATTACATCTGTGCTGCCTCAAATCAATGGGCCTGACTAGTTAAAATTGAGGGTAATATCTGATCCTTCAGGGTATTTTTGTTTGCTCGTTCCTTTCACACTGTAGAAAAGCATTTACTATATTTAATCTTAAATCGATTTTCTCCTTTATGTTTTTCATCTGCCATGTTCTCAAAATATGTATGTTTGGGCTTTGCAATCTCGCTGCTTAGATTCAGCCGACACCATCCTGCAGGGAAGTCACAATACTGACTTGGGGACATCACTCATGTTGCCATACCCAATTCAGACTCAACTGTTCAATCAGACAAAAGTTGAGGCTGGATGGAAGAAAAAGGAGTACAGAAAATGATGGACCAAATAAATGACTTTTTGTGTAAAGTTGGAGCAGGTGTTGTATTCTAAAAAGAGTTTTCAAAGAGATTCTGACACAATTCATACCAGGGAATAACAAAATTTTCATTTCTGATCCTCACAAGGCAATCTGGAATGCAACACAGAATCAGAACAGTTTTTGTTGGTATCACTATCACTGCTCTTTAGAAATAGCCTGACTAACTCAACAGCATGGATCCGTTCTACTCCAATTTTATTTTAACTAAAGGCCAAAGACAGAAAGTACATGGAGACAGAGCTACTTCACGCCATCAGAAATAGTTCCTCCAGGTCACAGCTGTGACAGGACAGGGTGGGGAAACTCATGGCTGCTGCACAAGGCTGAGCCTTTTCTGAGGATAAAGGAATTCAGTCCCTAGCATTCTCAAACTAGCCCATTGCCCCAGTATTAAAATACAGTTAAAATATAAATAATTTTTTTTGAAATTACAAGTATTTTGGGGGTTGGAGTTTTTGTGTGTTCTTTTAAATATCTCATGCTGAATTTTCCTAACTTCTGGAACTCCACTAAGCCCCTTCATTTATTCACACTTTCCACAAGAATAAGGAAGATAATGAGCTGGTTAAAATAAGGCAAATTACTGGCCATTAAAGACTCTGTGCTGAGTCATGCTATCATACAAGACAGCCATATAGGTGGAGACATAGCCAGTGGCCTTTGCTTTATCTGGAAAAGGAAGTACACACCTCAGGAAGCGAGGCCATTCAGAAACATGAACACCCTTCAAGGGTTGAAGGACAATTACCTTCAAGACAACTCTCAGATTGATTAGCACCTAGTAACTTACAACTCAATCTAAATCAAAGTGACTGCACAGAGGGTTAATGACAGAATTTTGTCCACTGCATGCAAGTATCCTAGTATAACCAACACTCTGTCACGTTATTGCTCACATTTATATTAACCATATTGCAAGTCATGGCTTAAAGGATCAAAAGCCATCTGATATCAAAGGTTATCATCTAGACATTGGTTTCAGAAAAAGGTTATATATAGTTGTATATTTAAACTGTTAGAAAAAATATTTTTATTTTGCCTCCACATACATTTTAAAACATGCAAATCTTAACTGCTATGGAATTTCCTCATATCATTCCTGAGACCAGCTGAAGCAGTTCACATTTCAGGATCCTGCAGTTTTAACAGCCTGATGGATAAACAGCAAGCGGTATTTTTTATCACCGTCAAGCCTCAAAAAATAGGCATGAAAAGGGCATTAAGGTCATTCAGAGTGCATGGAGTGGGGGGGAGGGGGAGAAGAGGAAAATACTGGACGTTTTAGAGCCCAAAATCCAATCAAGAACAGTTATAAACGCAGTATAGATAATGAACAATAAAATCTTGCTAATGGAGAAGTTAGGATTTGTAGGCACTATATTTATAGCCCTATCATCCTGGCTGTGAAAACAATGTATATATTGCATCAGCTAGCACAGCCCTGCACTGAGATGTAACCAACTCAAGCCTAGTTATTCCCCAGGAAGCCGACTTACATTTTCTTGTTGGGGCCTGCACAATGATAATGCATCGAGGTAAACCACAGTGCTGAGCGTGCCTTCCCCAGAGAGAAGGTCACCTCCTGCCGGGGGTTACGGGGTGGGGAAGGAAGCTGCCGACACCCTCCTCCAAACCCCTCCCTCTCTGCCTCTGAGCCGGCGGGCAGGCTCCCGGCTGGCAAACCGAGGGCGCCGCCTAAAACCGGTGCCAGCTCCCCAGGCTGAGTGCCGCGTGACTGCACCAGCCCCGACGGTGACTGGGGGGCGACCGGCTGGGTCCTTCGGGAGCCAGGGCAGCTGGTGCACGGGCCAGGCGCCCCTCCCGGGAGCCCCTCCCCACCTCCTCCCAGGCAAGGGCCTGGCTTTCCGCTGCCGACTGCGCGACCGATGGCACCGGGCTTTCGCACGGCACCACCCGGCCCTGCCCCGTCCACCCTGCCTGCCCCTGCGGGCGGCAAAGGCGGCCGCCGCCTCGCTCTCCCGCCTCCGCCCGGTTACCCCCGCAGCCCCGCCGCGGGACGGGAGGCGGCTGCGGAGCGGCTCCGCCGCCGGCCCACGCGCTTACCTTGCTCGCCGGGCTCTGCGGCGGCGGCGGCGGGGCTGAGTGACAGCGGGCGGGAAAGGGGCGGCCCTTGCCTGGCAGGAGCCCGCGAGAGCCGCTCAGGCGCTCCCTGGCGGCCGGCAGACGTGACTGCGCGCTGGGCTGGGCGGGCTCGCCCCGGAGCGGGGTGCGGAGGCCTGGCAGGGCTTGACAACGGTCGGGAGGCTCCTCAGCTCCCCCTGTTTCAAGAGCCGGTGCTGGGCAGAGTCCTAGGGCGGGCAGAGGGTGGGCAGGATTGTTCCCAGAAGGCTCCTCCACCTCCAGCTTCTGGGCGTCCTCGAGGGCATGCTAGCCCTTGTCCACAGGTGCTGGAAGTGGGGGTGCTGCCTCACCCCCTGCCTTGAAGCGGGTTTCCATCCTATACAGGGTTCTACAGTTTGGTTCAATGGCTCTCAGGGCCCCCCCCACACACACACACATACACATACTATTCAAATTGTTCCAGCACCCCCTGCTCTTGTCACGTTCAAGGGGAAAAATTAAGGTCAACCGTGGACCCGGGTGATGGTGTCCTCTGTAGGTCTAGTGGCAACAGGGCGCGTGTTTGTTTCGGCTTCTGTTTTTTACTGAAGACACAGCCGCTTGCCCTGTCTGCTACCCAGCCGTGGTATCCTGGTGCTGGGGGTAGAACCAGAAAGGGAAAACATTCACTTATTGAATACAGCATCGTACCCAATGTAGAGGAAAATATGCTCCCTGCCCCAAGGACTTTACAATCTAAGGCCCCGATCCAGCAAACACAGACATATGTAACTTCACTCCAATCAGTAGTCCCTGAAGTCGGAGGGGTTACTCATGGAAATAAAGCTTTTCACATGCTTAAGTGTACGCAGCGTGGTAGTCAGCACTACACTTGACAGAAAGGTTGTGCTGGATCAGACGTGGAAGATAAAGTTAGAAGCTGCGTTTTGTATGGACTCAGGCAATGTGTGTGTAGGGAGACTATTTCCTCTTGTTTTTTCCTACCCCACCCCCCCCCAGATGTTCTGGTTTAACTTGGATTTAAACTTGGAGAGTGGTCAGTTTGGATGAGCTATTACCAGCAGGAGAGTGAGTTTGTGTGTGTATGGGGGTGGGTTTTTGGAGGGGGGTGAGGGAGTGAGAGAACCTGGATTTGTGCAGGAAATGGCCTAACTTCATTATCATGCACATTGTGTAAAGAGTTGTCACTTTGGATGGGCTATCACCAGCAGGAGAGTGAATTTGTGTGGGGGGGTGGAGGGTGAGAAAACCTGGATTTGTGCTGGAAATGGCCTAACCTGATGATTACTTTAGATAAGCTATTACCAGCAGGACAGTGGGGTGGGAGGAGGTATTGTTTCATATTCTCTGTGTATATATAAAGTCTGCTGCAGTTTCCACGGTATGCATCTGATGAAGTGAGCTGTAGCTCACGAAAGCTCATGCTCAAATAAATTGGTTAGTCTCTAAGGTGCCACAAGTACTCCTTTTCTTTTTGCGAATACAGACTAACACGGCTGTTACTCTGAAACCTGAGATTTACATTGTTAACCATTTCCAGCAAACTCATGAATGAGAACCAGTGGTGATTAACAGGAATATTAGGACTGATTGAGCCCTGAGTGAAATTCCCATGGCTGAGGAAATGCATCCTTTTCAAAAAGCCCTCAGCTGAGGAACTCCCTGCTATCAGAGACCAGCATCACCCAAGTCTTGCTTCCTTCAGGGCAAGACATAGATGCAGGAACTAGGGGTACTGGGGGTGCTGCTGCATCCCCTGGCTTGAAGTAGTTTCCATTAAATACAGGGTTTACAGTTGGTTCAATGGCTCTCAGCATCCCCACTATAAAAATTGTTCCAGCACCCCTGGAAGTAGAGATACTGGGGGTGCTCAATGGCTCTTGGAACCCCCACTATAAAAATTGTTCCAGCACCCCATGGGCAAGATGTACAGGCTGTCCAATACCAGTCACTGCAGGATAGCCTAACAGCATTACCCCTTCAAGTACAAACAATGATAACCCCACCTAAGAAAAAGCTGTTGGTTTTGGTACTGTTACTATTTCTGGCCCGAGCCATTTGCGAATATTTGGGACCTTGCATTAAGAGGAGAAATTCATGATACAGTCAGGTTATTTCTTTGATGCAGTGTTGTTTATTTACAAAGAATGTACACAAAGTCCCATTTCCCTGAACACAATAGGTGCAAACAAACAGGAGCCAGTTTCCTTGTTCACAATCCCAAGCCTCCCTTTGCAGCCAGCACTCTGCCGAAAACACTCTCTCTTGGCTTTCTCTCAGGGCCACACTACAAGTGCTTCTCTTGCTGTCTCCTGGTTTTGTGCTGCTCTTTGCCTGCTTCATAGCCGCTTCTCATTGAAATTCACAGCACTGTACTGGAACTCCTGGAGCTCACTTTCACCCCTTTCTACCTTGCATTTACTAGATCCACTGGTTTTTGTTTTTCCACTGTAGTTCCCTTTTCTAATACTTGCTGTTTATCAGAAACGTTTAGTAAATGAATAGGAATCCATACCCACTTCCCACCCCCAAGAACCTTAGCAACTAAAATTCCTCTGAGAACCTGGGTTTTAAAGCAGGCTTCAGCCACTCTCCATCTTCCTTTTGCTCAAAAGCTACCCCCAGCATGCTGCTGGAGGTAAGACAACTTGCTCACTGCAAACTAGATGCCTAAAACCATTTGTCTTATTTGTGCCACATCTTTAAAGGGAATTTCCACAGAATGAATTCACAGGACACCTTTCCTGGTATTTATTAGCAATTATTAGTCATAATGAAATCCAGACTAATTATTACCTCATCCACTGTCTCGCTATCCAGAATTCTTGCTAAAATTACAGAAGTCCAAGTTTCAAACACAATTGCCCCCATTTTTGGATGGGTGGAAATTCCCCAGTCACTGTCTCCTTTGGAGACCAAATAGGTGGTTTAGTTTTAGATTCCCTCTTACCTAGAATTTTGCTAGAAGAGATTTAAGGAGCTAAAAAATCACCTTGAGAAAGAAATCAAAGGGTCACAGACCACAGTGGAAGAAGTCAGTCACTTGGATGAGGAATTGGGCCAGCCAGAAACAGGACATTTACAACAGTTTTCTACCCCATTCTCAGCCTGTGTATTATACCTAGATGACATTCTGGTGCGTGCTAAACCCTCTGAACAGGAACTGATATAAATCGTTTGTGATTCAGGCTGCCAATCTGAAATCGAACCCAAAGAACTGTGAGGTGTTCCAAAAAGAGGCAATCTACCTTGGGCTGGCTGGAAAGGCAGGCTTGGAAGTGTGAGCAATGAAATTGCCTCCTGTCATTTGATGCTACCGTGTTCAGTGAAACAGGACTTTGTGCACATTCTTTGTAAATAAATAGGATTGCGTCAAAGAAATACCTGACTCTATCACCAATTTCACCTCCTACTGAAAACAATCTGCAAGACGCCAAATATTGGCAAAGTGCTCAGGTCAAAAGGAGTAATTTCTTATGGACATCATGGCCCTCTCAAATAGAAAAGTGCTATTCTCATTCACCATTGTGGGTCGTGCCTAGATATTAGTATGATGGGTGCATTATAAAGATTAGATTAGATTAGATTAGATTAGAGAAGATGAATTTACTTAAAATGTGGCACACCAAAGAATTCTCAGACCTTGCCAAACTGCTTGACATACAAACCAAAAATGTTGGCTGACTAACAGAGCATGAAACCAGCTGAAACTGGTTTTGGATTTCATTACAAAAACTTTGGGCATGTCTAAAAAGAACCTTAGGAAAGGGGGAGAGTAAAAGAGAGACTGTGGATAAAATATTGCTGTTAGGACTAGCCTCCTTCCATTCTCCCATCGATGAGTGCAGGATTCAAAGTAAAATTTTGTTTTTTTAAATGCCTGTGGATGGGAGATAAGCGACAGCCACTGCTTTTACTGATCACAGCTACTGTTGCCACAGTACTAGGTTTGCTTACTGCCAGGAGCAACTCAGTTTGGAAGCTGTGCACAATACGAAATACCAAATTAAAGCTTCAGCCCTGTAAACTGCTTTGCATGGATGGACCTTAGTGTCCATGCACAGCGATGGGGCCAGTTGTTCTTAAAACAGAGCCTTTGTATTAATGTTCCAAGGTGACAGTTACTTAGGGACTTGGGCCTGTTAAGGAGACCCCATCCTAATAGCACCCACTATCATCAGATAAAGAAACAGATCTTAAGACGATTCAAGAAAACTTAGTTTGATAGCATTCTGTCTGGCAAGAAACCACTTATCAATAATTGTGGCTGTGAAATCCTCATTTCTTTATTATTTTGTCATTATGGTCCCCACTTCCCTATTGTTTCTCTGTATGATCTCTGTCTGGTTCTTTGATTGTTTCTGTCTGTTACATTATTAATTTTCACAGGTGTAAATTACTTAAAGTGGTGGGGTATGATTAATTGGAGAACTTTGTTACAATATGTTAGGATTGGTTAGCAAAATTTTAGTAAAATCATTGGTTAAGGCATAGCAAAGCAGGACTCGAGTTTCACTATATAAACTGGGGTCCAAGAAGGAGACCAGGAGAAGGAACAGAAGAATAAGAAAAAGGAAAGACCTGAAAGAAGAAGAACTCACCTCCAAGACAGAGCCTAAGATCAGAGCTGTTAAGAATCCTCTGCACGACCGTGACGTGCAGCAACCAGACTCCAGACAACACTGACCTTGTCTGGCCAACAGGGAAAGTTCGCCTGCCTGATCAGGATTGGTGAGCATAGCATTGTATGCTTAGCATGCGAATTTTGCTTGGTAATTGTCAATAAATAGAGGATAAGGATATTACTGTGTAAGGCTCTGTGAAGGAGCAGAGAGACGGCTGCCAGGCACAGCAGGGGTTAAGATAGCCCCACCCCATTATTCCTGCAGCCAATGAGAAGCCTGGAAGGGGAGAAAAGAAGGGAGCCTGGCTCAGTCAGGGGCTGGCTGGCAAAGAGGCAGGAGCTCTGTGTGTGTCTGCCTGAAGACACAAACACAACCTGCCTGCCAATGCAGCCACTGGAAGCAAGTAAGTCCTCCCCTGTGAAGGGGAATCTACCGCCAAGTCCCAACTGTGAGGAAACTGGACTACCAGGGCCACACCCCAAACTAAAGGACTTACATAAGGAGCAGCTCAGACTACAGGTACTGAGCACCCCCCGTCCCTGATGGCTGGGGGCTAGATCCATCTCCCCTGTCTAGGGGTGTGAGTGGCCCAGGACTCTGAGACAAGACCTGAAGGAAAGGAGGGCAGGTCCCCCACTCCAGCCCCTAATTAACGATCTAGCCGGTAGGCTGCCTGGCCAGTGAAGGCCCTATCACAAATGGTGGAGAATGCGGGCATTGACCCCACTCTCTGCTGAAGGGAGTTAAAACAAAAAACAAAACAAAACAAAAAACAAGGAGAGGGAGATAAAGGGAGAAGAAGCCCCGTCCAACCCCTTGAATGGAGATGGAACAGCTACTTAAATGGATGGCCAAGCAAAACACATACCAACAACAGCAACTCCTGCAACAGATGGCCAAGCAGCAGCAGCAGCTAATTTGTGAATTGGCAGCCCAGCAGCAATAACAGGAGCTGGTCCAACAGATGGCCTCCATTTTGCAACCTGCTGCCCCAGCAGAGCTGCCTAACTCTGCCCCTATCCGGCTTGCAAAATGGGGCCTGACAATGATCCTGAGGCTTTCTTAGAGACTCTTGAGCATGTGGCCATGGTATCCCGGTGTCCCTCAGACCAATGGGCTGCAGTGCTGGCCCCGTACTTAACCGGAGTAGCACAGACCGCATAGCAAGCTTTAGACCCCACCACTGCCCAGGACTATGCCCAGGTCAAGGCAGTGATCCTCGACACCCTAGATATCTCGGAGGAAACATTCCAGCAATGCTTCCAGGGGGAGCAGTACCCACTGGGGGCCTGATCCAACTTGGTCGCCCAGAAGTTGTGTGGCAACCCCGGGGGATTTTAGACCTTATTCGAGAAATGTGGGAGGAGCAACCATCCCAAGCCAACAGTATGGTACAGAATGTGGTAAACCTGTGGGAGAAACTTGAGGCCCTAGGTTCATTTGCCAGGGAGAACCTCCTACATGCCCAGGATACCCAAGAAGCGGCTAAATAAACGGGCACGCCTCCGGGAGTTTCAGCCCAGTGACCAGGTGCTGTTATTGTTGCCCAGTTCGGAGTCAAAGCTTCTGGCCTGCTAGCAAGGACCATACAAGGTGATCCAGCATGTGGAGCAGGTGAACTATGAAATCAAGCAACTGGACAAACGTAAGATACAACAGATCTACCACGTGAACCTGTTAAAATTGTGGAAAGCTCAGGAAGGCTTACTAATAGCACCCTACCCATCAGAGCCCAAACTAGGTCTGCAGGCCTCAAACCCCGGGATAGTCAAGACTGAGGACAATCTTAAGCCTGAGCAGAGAGGCCAGGCACAAGAATTAATCACCGCCTTTTATTCCCTTTTCTCAACCCAACCAGGGCAGACTCACCTGATAACTCATCATATTCAGATGGAGTCGGGCATTAAGGTCAGAGAAAACCCCAAGCCCCTTCCCCAGAAGCTTAGAGAGACCATGAAAGAGGAACTCCACTCGATGCTTGCATTAGGGGTGATTGAGGAGTCATTCAGCAACTGGAAAAGTCCCATGGTACTGGTCCCTAAGCTCGATGGAAGCACCCACTTTTGTATAGACTTTCGCAAGGTCAATGCAGTATCAAAGTTTGATGCCTACTCGAGGCCTCGGGTTGATGAACTGCTCAACTGGCTGGGAAAGGCAGAATACATCACCGCTTTAGACTTAACGAAGGGCTATTGGCAGATTCCGCTCGCACCCGAGTCCAGGGAAAAAACCACTTTCTCTACCCCCTTCGGGCTTTTCCAGTTCCGGACCATGCCCTTCGGCTTGCATGGGGCCCCGGCCACATTTCAGTGGCTAATGGACTGAATTATCCGCCCCCATAATGAATATGCAGCCGTGTACTTAGATGATGTGGTAATCTATAGTCGCAACTGGCAGCACCATTTGAAACATGTGACCACGGTCCTACAGTCCCTCAAGGAGGCCGGCCTGACAGTGAACCCCCACCTTGAGAAGCATGAGACCATGTACCTTAAGTACACACTGGGAAAAGGTATAATCCGACCCTTGGGTAGCAAAGTCCAGGCTCTCCAGTTGTGCCCCACGCCGTCCTCAAAGAAGCTGGGGCTAGCTGGATATTACTGCCACTTTACCCCAGAATTCTTCTCTATTGTAGCCCCCCTTTCTGATCCCCTCAAGAACGAGAGTTGTAAGAGGATCCAGTGGACCACAGCCTGTGAGAAGGCGTTTCAAACTCTGCAGACCCGGCTCTCTCAGGAACCTGTCTGAGTACAGCCCTGATTTCACCAGGGAGTTTTTGTTGCAAACGGATGCCTCAGACATAGGTCTAAGAGCGGTTCTATGGCAGGTAGTAGGGGGTGACGAACACCCCATCCTGTGTATTAGCAAGAAACTGTTCCTGCGAGAGAAGGCCTATTCTGTAATCGAGAAAGAAGCCCTGGCAGAAAAATGGGCCATGGACTCACTTCATTATTATCTTTTGGGCACACACTTCACCTTAGTTACCGATCATACCCCCCTCCGCTGGCTCCATGCCATGAAGGACACAAACCCCCGAATCATAAGGTGGGACCTCTCCCTCTCCAGCCTTTCTCCTTCCGCATCCAGCACCGGGCCGGGGGAGCCCATTTGAATGTGGACTTCTTTTCATGAGATGGTGGACGACAGTTGGAGGGAGGGGCAGACCCCAAATGGGATCATGAGGGGGGGATGTGTGAAAGAGCAAAGAGATGGTGCTAAGCACAGCAGGGGTTAAAGAAAACCTGTGGGTTCAGCTAGCCCTGCCCCCTTACACCTGCAGCCAATGCCAGGCCTGGAAGGGGGAGAAAAGAAGGGGAGCCTGGCTCAGTCAGGGGCTGACTGGCAAAGAGACAGGAGCTCTGTGTGTCTGCCTGAAGGCACAGATGCAACCTGCCTGCCAATGCAGCTACTGGAAACGAATAAGTCTTCCCCTGTGAAGGGGAATATACTGCCAAGCCCCAACTATGGGGAAACTGGACTACCAGGGCCACACCCCAAACTAAAGGACTTACATAGGGAGCAGCTCAGACAACAGGTCCTGAGTGCGCACACCCCCCATCCCCACACAACTGGAAGCAAGATCCATCTCCCCTGTCTAGGGGTGTGAGTGGCCCAGGACTCTGAGACAGGACCTGAGGGAAAGGAGAGCAGGTCCCCTCCTCCAGCCCCTAACCAACAATCTAGCCGCTAGGCTGCCTGGCCACTGAAGGCCCTATCACAGGCTCTTTCGCTGATAAAAGGCCCTGCAAACCCGCAGAAAATTACACCCTGAGCCCTAGGAATTGGGTAAGGGTGAGTGACTAAATTGACAGGGTTACATCTGAGCCCTAGGAACAGGATAAAGGTGGGTGCCCCTAGAATGTATGAGTTTCAGAGAATTTTGTGCAGATAAGTCCAGGGCAGCAAACCACTTGTTGTGATTCAAGGTGGAGAGAATAGTTGCTAGGGTGACCACATGGAATCTAATGTATGTGATATATTCGTTGAGATGGTGGAGGTCTCATCCCTCCCTTGGGCTTGGGGAGCAGAAACTACTGGGAGTAGAATCCCTGACCCCGATGATGCACATGAACCTTCTCTAAAGCCCCCAAAGCCAGCAGAGACTAAACCCATTCAAGGAGCATTGGGAGTGGCTAAGTCATTATGCAAGGTAGCCTATTTCCTCTTGTTTTTTCCTCCCCCCCCCGCCCCCCAGATGTTCTGGTTTAACTTGGTTTTAAACTTGGAGAGTGGTCAGTTTGGATGAGCTATTATCAGCAGGAGAGTGAGTCTGTGTGTGTATGGGGGTGGATTTTTGGAGGGGGGTGAGGGAGTGAGAGAACCTGGATTTGTGCAGGAAATGGCCTAACTTCATTATCATGCACATTGTGTAAAGAGTTGTCACTTTGGATGGGCTATCACCAGCAGGAGAGTGAATTTGTGTGGGGGGGTGGAGGGTGAGAAAACCTGGATTTGTGCTGGAAATGGCCTAACCTGATGCTCACTTTAGATAAGCTATTACCAGCAGGACAGTGGGGTGGGAGGAGGTATTGTTTCATATTCTCTGTGTATATATAAAGTCTGCTGCAGTTTCCACGGTATGCATCTGATGAAGTGAGCTGTAGCTCACGAAAGCTCATGCTCAAATAAATTGGTTAGTCTCTAAGGTGCCACAAGGACTCCTTTTCTTTTTGTCTCATGAGTGGAGTCCCTGAAGAGGCATAGGTTAAAGGGGTGGAAAGAGGGATGGAGAGGAACCATCTGACATAACCCAATCTGATGGTGCTCAGGACCCAGTTATCCATGGTAATCAAGCCCCAAACACTGTAAAAGTGGGCCAGCCTGTCCCTGAACAGGGGAGAAGGAAAGGTTGCCACTGAAGATGAGGCAGTGGAAGCCATGACACCAGTGAACTCTTGTTAGTTTGGTAAATCAAGTTAGTGCTTTAGTGATCAATCAAATTTGGAACTTCCATTTTCTGCCTGTTTCCTGGCCTGGTGGGCACTGCCCCACGTCTGCCAGGAGGCATCAGACCAGCGCTAGAGGACAGGCCAGCAGAGGCACAGCGGCCAAGACCCTGCCTGTAGAAAGAGACAAGGTGGTAGCTGTGTGGGATGGTGCAGTGAGGGGTGAGCCCCACTGCTACTTGGTGGAGTGGGGGGCATTGAGAACTTGGCAGTGGGCTAAGGCAGAGCAGAGAAAGCAGGTGTTTATAATGGATGAGTTAGGGTGAGAGCTACACTATACAATAACTTGATTCTCTACTTACATAACATGCATCCACCGAAAGGTGGCAGCAAATCCCTCAGTATGTTAACTAGAGATTTGCATCATTCTTTTCTAAGGTAATAAACACAGTGAACTGCAGCTTATCCTACTAAATGCTGGCTGAACTGAAGGATTGTGCTGTCTACTGTCACAGGACAAAAATCTATGCTTGCAGCTCTGGTTGAAATGGAGGAGGCTCATAAAAAATAACCAGTGTGCTGTAAAGGCACAGGTCCTTCATTTATTTAAGCTGTCTGTGGTTTGGATAATGTTGCATCTCTGTTTATTTTGTCATTGACACAAGTGAGGCTGGAGTGTCGGGGAATCCCTGCTCTGCTGTCAGATACTTCAGATCTTGCTCTCCAACAGGCTTGTTTAGTATGACAGCTTTTATTGGATGCTTACCTTAGTGGTAAATCTGGAACTGATTTACCATTGGTTATGTAAGTTAGCATGGCAGCTGAGGAGTTACTTTTAAACTCTCTACTGTATTACTTAGAGATGCACCTTTTCAATTCTGAGCCTGCTTATGGGCCTATTTACACCAGTATAGATCAGAAGTAACTCAACTGAAGTCAATGGTGCTACATCCATGGCATAAGTACAATCAGATTTGGGCCCTGTGGGTCTGATTCTCCTCTGCATTACATTTTGAATTCTCATGCAGATCTGGCAGCATTTTACACTTATTATGCACAGGAGTCCGTAATGACACAAGATGCAAGGCAGTAAGGAATCAGGCCCTACCTATTATAAAATTTGCTTCTGATTCAAGCCCCTTTACAAAACAGGAGTGATTAAAACTATTTTTGCTTATCAGTATAAACCATCTCTCTCTAGTAGTATATAACTAATCTATGCAAAAAATGTTAACCTCACCCCCACCCTCCCTGTAGACTTGTTCCTCCCACTTGTTGCATCTGGTTTTAAACAGATTGTAAATTCTTTGGGGCGGGGACTGACTCTCACTATGTTTGTACAACAACTAGCACATGGAATCCCTGATCTACTTGGGCTCTGTTGACACTACTGTACTAGAAATAATAAGCATGTCCTCCAGGCCTTAAACTAGGATTGTTTTCTCATTCTGTAATATTAATGGGAGTTACATGGATGCAGCAGAAGAAGGCATCCCTGAGCAGGGCTGGATCACGGAATACTCACAGATCAGGCCCTGCGCATTTAAATGCATTCATGTCATTTTAATTCTGTTGCTAACATTTCCCTTCCGGTGCCCGACAGATGAGTTTCATTACAGACTGTGATGTCGTTACTGGGATCAAGAAGGATTTAAGTCTGGCTGGTATCTGGGCCTTTGTCCCAGTTACTCAGAGCATTAATCCTGTCTGGCAGGGGTTCCCTATGAATTGTGTGGTGATAGCATTTGCAGTCTAATGCAATAGTTCACCCTGCCAGTTCCTCCCAGTAAAATGAGACGGTTTTCTGTTTCACACAAGGCAGTATAGATAAGATCAACAGGCTTGCAGCAGAAACAGGTGTTATAACTGTGGGTTCTCTATCATGTATGCATTTGTAATGTATATGCTATAAAATCCTAAGGCTCAGTCCTGAAAAGTGGATCTCCTAAAGCACTTGCCATGAGCCTCTCAGCCACTGACAGGATCAAACCTCTTACTCCAAGGGGAGATGAGTAGTATAATTAGTGTGAGCCTGTAAACTATGTTATAGGAGGTCAATAAATTCTGCATCTCCAAAGGTCTGGACACAGTTGTTTGGGTACTGGCCAGTCTTACAGCATCATAGGTGACAATGAGGTTCACATTTTCAGCACTGCCCTGCCCTCTGGTTTTGCTTACTCACTTTTGCACATGCAGCTGATTTTGCCCACGGAGCTGGCTACACTGGCAATTCCTGCATTTGCACAGGCCGTCCCCTAATCACCTCATGTGTGTGCACAAATGGTTGTTGGAGCACGCAAAATGGGTGTGTACCTCTCCTAGCAGGCCCAAGCAGTTTTGTTCTGTAGGCTGCTTCATGGAAACCAGAAGAAGCCCATTTACGTCAGCTGCAGTAGAGGTGTGGTGGTCTGTTATGCCCTTGCAGATGCCAAGTAAAGGTATGTGTGCTGTTTGCCTGTCACTGCAGCTTTTATGTAGCTCTTGCAGTTCCCGTACATGCCCATGCACTACGGTACATGATCAGCAGGCATTTAGGATCTTCATTTGTTTTGTGAAACAAATATTATTTTATGTATGTAAAAGCATGAGCCATACTCATCACACAGTAGCAAGGCATCTGGGTGCCAACTATCAATTAAAGCAATCAAATACGGATCAAATGAACATAACTGAATTCCCTGCGTGTTAACAAAGAAAAAAAATATTTAAAAGGTCAGTTCAAAACTTGGCAAACAAATAAGACTTAGAGCTGCAGGCAATGAATTTTCAGTGGCTCAAACCTATATATGTATGAGTATTTGAATTATATCCAGTCATTTAAAATTAAATCATCAAGTTAGGGTCATCTCCAGCAAATACTTAAGAACATGAGTAAACTCATAAAAGTCAGGGCCCAGGGGATTACTTCGGTAGGGAAAGTTAGTCAGGTGCTTCAGGTTTTAGAGTAACAGCCATGTTAGTCTGTATTCGCAAAAAGAAAAGGAGTACTTGTGGCACCTTAGAGACTAACCAATTTATTTGAGCATGAGCTTTCGTGAGCTACAGCTCACTTCATCGGATGCAACAGGTGCTTCAGTGTTTGCAGGATCAGGTCCTTACATACCAACTGTGAAACATGTGGGGATATAGTGTGGGCCAGATTCTGCCTTCAGTGACACACGCACAACTCCAAGTTGGGAATGCAAAGGCTCAAAACTGCAGTTGGCAAACCAACATACCCAATTCCAAAAGAAATTAAGGAAAAAGGTTTTATCGCATCACCTATCCCATTTTATTGATTTTGGCAGTGGGGAGGTGAGGACGGGGACAGAAAGCCAAAAACAGAAACAAAAGGAAAATGTAATAAAAGCGAAACTACCAAGCCTCTTTTGATCTAGGAAAACAACAAAGAAATTGACCTGGCAATATTTTATCTCTCCTCCTCCCTCTCTTTCTCTGCCCCCCGCCACATTAGGTTATGTTTTGATTTCCTGTAACTGGCAATGATCAAAGTCAAGATTCTTTCTGTCACTGTATATTTTCCTTTTTACTCTGAACAAAAACTGTAAAGGCTGCAACACTATCTCCCTTGTCTTTCCTGGACCAGTAGTCTACTTCAAACACAGCTGTTTAGAGGAGAGCAAACTCCTGTAGTTTCTGTAATCTCATCCTCTCACATTGCAAAGGCAATTGCATGCTAGTTTGGGCAAGTGGGAGAAGAATGTGGAAAGTATCCTGCAGCCTTGGAAGCAGGATATCAAAATGCATATAATGGCCTCTAAGACTTTAATTATTTTGGAAAGGTCTGGATTTTAATATACCAGGCAAGGAGATGGCTGCTTAGAGTTGTTGTCTGTTTGATTATGGGCCCTGGACAATATTAGAGTCAATGGGGAAGTCAGTGAGGGAGTGATGACTGACACTGGAAGGAATTTGGGGTAGTATCATTGTAGTGTGATGTGATTGCAGATACAAGAGAAACCTTCAAAGAATAAACTAAGAGGAAGAGATGAATATATGTCAGGTGGGCTGCTGAATTCCAGGTTTGATTGCTCAATGGATATCTTCTGTTGATTGCAATGAAGAAGACTGGAGGGGAGGGGAGAATGAAAAATCAATATCTGGTTGACTCAGAAAAACATGTCATGGACCCTTATCTTAGCCAAAGGATCACCATAGGTGCATTAGTAGTGTTACCTTCTTGGAGAACCCTTCATACAGTGTGCTCCAATGCTGACCCATGGTCCCCAGGATATTGGCCTCACATGATTCTTTAGATGTGATCACACTTAGGTGTGAAAGGAAAGACTATGTCCTTACTGAGTAGAAAAGAACACACGTGTTCAGTTGCTCCAGGACAAATTGCAGGTTTTATTGCTGTTGACACTGAAGAAACTCAATAAGCCTGACGGGATCAAGGAACAAGATGAGCCACACAATGGTACAGAATTAAGAGGGGATGCTATTTCACTTTCATCAGACAATACTTTGTATTTCTGTAACACCCTTCATCTGAGAAACTCAACACACTTTAAAAGCAAAGAACTGTGAAGTAGGTGAGTCACAAGCTTATTTTTATAGATGGGTAAACTGAGACACAAAAAATTAATAGTGTGATTTTTCCGAGGTAGTGAACTACTGCAGCTCCTAGCAATTTCAGGGGTCAGCATTTTTGGAAGTCAGGTCATGGTTGACTTACATAGAAAAACTAAAACCAGAACCCAGGAGTTCTCTCAGCCCATCTGTCTTTTAGACCACACTTTCTCTCACACAATACCATGACAGCTTGTTGGAATATAGATCTTCCTGGTGTAGCTGACGTGAGCTGACAGAGATTAGTGGCCCACCAATTTACAGGGGACCCTTTCTATTGTTAGAATTCATCCTGTACTGAACATTTCCTTTAGAAGAAAAAGTTGAAGCCAAGCACTTCTAACACACTCCATTTCTGAAGGACATTCAGCTCTGTTAATCCCCCTGAAAAATGCAGAACCAAGGACAAAGTTTTCACAACCACTAATTTTTTTAAGTTTACATGATTATCGTATTTTACAAAACGGATTATAGAAACAGAAAAGGTATGGTATGCATGGCAAACAGATAAGTATATATCAAGCAGGAGATTATTTGTAGGCTATTAAATTCAGAGAGCTATTTTTTCAAAGGAAGTAGGAGTATTAATTTGGCAGACAGATCCATCACACTGATTAGGCTTGCAACACAATGTCATAGAATCATAGAACTGGAAGGGACCTCAAGAGGTCAATCTAGTCCAGCCCCCTGCACTCGTGGCAGGACTAAGTATTATCTAGACCATCCCTGACAGGTGTTTGTCAGCCTGCTTTTAAAAATCTCCAATGATGGTGTGACACTCTGTATCTCGGGGGAACACCCTGCACCCCCATGTTCATCCTTATGATTGTGTGGTATCCAATGCAAAGTTTGTCATGTTGGGTGTCTTTGGAAGGCTCATGATGCAGTTAGCATTGTTGTTATAGTAATGTTATAGGTTGTAATTTCATGTATATAGTTATGAGGCTGAAAATGTGTCCTCATGACTTAAAACAAGCCCAGGCAAAACTCTCCAGGAACAGAGGGGCAGTTCACACCATATCAGGGCATGTATGGGACAAACCCAGCCCTGCCTCACAGGAACAAAGGACACTGCCCTAGGCAGTAACAAAAGATCTGTTGGACTCTCGAGTGACTCGCTCCCCTTCCCTTGGCCAATTTGGGACTACGATGAGGTAATTCTCACCTGACCCTGAATGGGGTGGGGGGGCAAAGCCAAGAGGAAAGAAAGAGCATGATAAAAGGAATAGACATTTGCCATGCTCTTCCTCTCTCTTCCACCTCCATCTACAGACATCATCACCAACTGACTGAAGCACTGATCAAAGGGGAGAGCCTGGCTGAAGGGCAACCAGCCAGCCTGTGGTGAGAAGCATCTACGTTTGTAAGGGCACTGAAAGTGTTAAGATCAGCTTAGCTTAGAATGTGTTTTGTTTTTATTTCATTTGACCAAATCTGACTTCTTGTGCTTTGACTTATAATTACTTAAAATCTATCTTTTGTAGTTAATAGATCTGTTTATTCTACCTGAAACAGTGCATTTGGTTTGAAGCATGTCAGAGACTCCCCTTGGGATAACAAGCCTGGTGCATATCAATTTCTTTGTTAAATTGACCAACTCAGATAAGCTTGCAGTGTCCAGCGGGTTGTGTCTGGGATCGGAGATATTGGCTAGTGTCATTCAGTTGCACAATCCAAGCAGCTTACATGCCAGAGGCTGTGCGTGAACAGCCCAGGAGTGGGGGTTCTCACAGCAGAGCAGGGAAGGCTGGCTCCTAGAGTCAAGGATTGGAGTGACCTAGCAGATCACCAGTCCAGATAACACCAGGAGAACGTCACAGATGGAGACTCCACAACCTCCCTAAGCCATTTATTCTAGTGTTTAACCACCCTGACATTTAGGAAGTTTTTCCTAATGTCTAACCTAAACCTCCCTTGCTGCAATTTAAGACCATTGCTTCTTGTCCTATCCTCAGAGGTTATGAAAAACAATTTTTCTTCCTCTGGTTAATAGCATTGCAATAGAACACTCTGTTTACTGCAACTACTTGTTTAGGGCTAAATTTTCTTACGTATTCTCACAGAACAGTACCTTTCATTGAAATGAAGAGGGCAACTCATGGAGCAAATTGGGCAGAAACTGGCTTTTGGGTGACAGTTTTCTACAACCACCAGCTAGTGAAGATGTGTAGATTATGCCCCTGAGAACTAGGCTCCAGGTGACCTCTCAGATCTCTCCATGAAATATTATTTCAGCAGAAAGAGAAATCAGTGATGTGAGGTGGGATAGATTTCACTTTAGCCACCTCTTACATCCTCCATCCTTCCAGTAGTGAAACACAGCCACTGAGATAGATTTTGGAGCGGGTAGAAGAAAAAATTGGCAACTGTGGAGGTCATGTTTGCGATGTAAGTGCACCTCACTGGAAGCATATCTGCAGAGGTGGACATGTGCTTTTGATATTTCTCCAGCACATTCCAATGACTTACCGCCAAGACTTATAATAATGGCTGGGAGTCACTAAATAAGCCTCTAATACACTGTCAGTTTTTTCTAGGCAAAAATTTACTCTTTGAAAGACTGGATACTTCTGAAGGAAAAAAAATGGTTTGAAAGAAAGAGAATCCCCTCAATGGATTAGCAATGTAAAGCCTACTATGAGTGATGTGCAGTTCTTCCCTAATCTGGGCTGGCCTCATCTTTCTGGCACAGGGAGATGTGATGTGTGCCAATGAGCTGTAGTTACCAGGGATAACTTGCGGGAAAATCTGAGCACAGCCTCATCTCTGATAGAGAAGGAAAAAGTACCTGGTGTACACCTCTGTCTGTTTCCTGAAACCTGGCTTCCTCCTGAAACATATATTTGCATATATTATACCAGAGCTAGCAACTGCAGCAAAATCTTTGGGCACAGTCAGATGATCTGTAGCAAACACCACTTTTGTAACATGTAGTTTAATAAGATTTACAGATGTTCAGTGGACATCACAGATTCACCCACTTCCTGTTACCCAGACAAATCCCAGTTTATCATACTTTGCAAGTTCCCAGTCCTCAATTACGTCTCCATTATTCTAGTTGGAAGTAATATGTACTATCATTGTTTTAGCTATAATGCCACAAGGGATATAAAAAGTTACTGGAAACACATCATATGTGCTGTCCATATTAGCATCTTCTTGGCCTTAGCCTGCAGATTTGAACAATTGGTCCTTTCCATTAAAATAAAATAACACAGTATCCTACAGTAGGGACCATTAGATCTAATCTGACCTCCATAGCATTTTACCCTGTATTGAGCCCACTAACTTTTTTGGCTAGAGTATATCTTCTAGAAAGGCATCCAGTTTTGATCTGAAGACTTCAAGAGACAGAGAATCCATCACTTCCCTGGACAGTTTGTTCCAAATGGTTACTCATCATCACTGTTCAAAATTTGTGGCTTTAACAGAATGGCTTAAACTTTCAGCCATTGGCTTTTGTCATGCCTTCCCCAAAGGCTGGGGACCCTTAATCTGAGTTGGTTACAATTAAAGATAAGTGAATAATAAATAATTTGACAAATTTCACTCTTTTGTCTATGAATTATCCATGAACAGATTTAAGAATGTCAGAGGGTACTTGTCATGCAAAATTATTCAGGAGTTCACTCAATGATTAATTCTTGGGCTGCAGAGCATTCAAACTGCGAATACTCAACTATTCAATTCACAGCTCTTGCCATGTTGGTTAATTACATGGCATGTTTCTGTTCCCTGACTGAATAATTTCTACAACTAAAAGTTAGCCAGTCTCAATTGTATATTAGATTATAAAATTGGCAATTCTCACTGTATTCCTTAGGAAAAAAAATTAGAATTGAATATGCAATACAATAAAAATGAACTTTTAGCAAATGTGCAAGACTTGAGCTAAAATTTTGCTTTGTATATCTATTTTCACAAGTAAAGCTTCAGCACTTGAATGTTGCTGGAAGCAAATACAAAATAATAGAAATGTAGGGCTGGAAGGGACCTCGAGAGGTCATCTAGTCCTTACCTCTGCATTGAGGCAGGGCCAAATATCCCTAGACAGGATATTTGACAGGTGTTTGTCTAACTTGTTCTTTAAAACCTCCAGTGATGTGGGATTCCACAACCTCCCTTGGAAGCCTATTCCAGAGCTTAACTACCCTTATAGTTAGAAAGTTTTTCCAAATGTCTAACCTAAATCTCCCTTGCTGCAGATTAAGCCCATTGTCTTGTCCTACCTTTGGTGGACACGGAGAACAATTGATCACTGTCCTCTTTATAGCAGCCCTTAACATATTGGAAGGCTTATCAGATCCTCCCCACAACACTCCACAGTCTTCTTTTCTCAAGACTAAACTGACCCAGGTTTTCTTAAAACTTTTCCTCATAAGTCAGGTTTCCTAAACCTTTTATATTTTTTGTTGCTCTCCTCTGGCTTCTCTCCAATTTGTCAACACCTTTCTTAAAGTGTGGCACCCAAGTGGTCCCAGTGCTCCAGCTGAGGCCTCACCAGTGCCAAAGTGAAGCTGGACAATTACATCCCAGGTATTATGTATGACACTCCTGGTAATACGCCCCAGAATTATATTAGCCTTTTTGGCAACTGCATCACATTTTTAGCTCATCATCAGCGTGTGATCCACTATAACCCCCCAGATCCTTTGCTGCAGTATTTCTGCCTAGCCAGTTATTCCCCATGTTGTAGTTATGCATTTGATTTTTCTTCCTAAGTGTAGCAGTACTTAGCACTTGTCTTTAGTGAATTTCATCCTATTGATTTCAGAGCAATTCTTCAATTTGTCAAGGTCATTTTGAATTCAAATCCTGTCCTTTACAGTGCTTGTGAACCTCCCTTGGTGTCATCTGCAAATTGTATAAGCATACTCTCCACTCCATTATCCAAGTCAGTAATGGAAATGTTGAATAGTGCCAGACGCAGTTAGATTCCTGAGAGACTCCACTAGTCACATCCCCCCAACTAGACAGCAAACCATTGATAATTACTCTCTGAGTATGCTCATTCAGCCAGTTATGCACTCACCTTATTACAGTTCCATCTAGATCATATTTCCCTAGTCTACTTATGAGAATGTCATATGGAACATTGTCAAAAGCCTTACTAAAATCAAGATATATCGCATCGTCGCCTGCCCCCATCCACTAGGCCAGTAACCCTGTCAAAGAAGAAAATTATGTTGGTCTGGCATGATTTGTTCTTGACAAAACTATGTTGGCTATTACTTATAACCCTATTATCCCCTAAGTCCTTACAAACTGATTGCTTAATAATTTGTTCCAGTGTCTTTCCAGGTATCTATGTTAGGCTGACTAGTATTTAATTCTCTGGGTTCTCTGGGTTCACCTTTTTAAAGATAGGTACTACATTTACTCTTCTCCAGTCCTCCATGTCTTCTGGAAGATAATCGCTAACAATTCCAAGATTGGTGCAGCTAGTTCTTTAAGTACTCTAGGTTAAATTTCATCAGGTCCTGCTGACTTGAATAGATCTAACTTATCTGAATATTCTTTAACCTATTCTTTCCCTTTTCTGGCTTGTGATCCTTCCCCCTTGTTGTTAATATTAATTGTGTTAAGCATCTGGTCACACTTAACATTTTTAGTGAAGACTGAAGCAAAATGGGCATTAACACACTTAGCCTTCCAGAAGTCATCTGTTATTAGCTCTCCTTCTAAGCTAAGTAGAGGACCTACACTTTCCTTCATCTTTCTCTTGCTCCTAATGTATTTATAGAACTTCTTCTTATTCCCTTTTATGTCCCTTGCTAGGTGTAACTTATTTTATGTTTCAGAATTTCTGAGTTTGTCCCTACATGTTTGTGCTTTTTTTTTCCCCCCTGTACTAATCCTTAGCAATTTGTGCATGTTTCCACTTTTTAAATTTTCAGGTAATTAAAGAGCTCCTGGCTTCAGTAATATTGGCTTCTTACTATTCTTCCTCTCTATCCTTTGCATCACTATAGTTTGCTATTATGCCTAGAATATTGGCTCTTTTTAGAAACTGCCAGCTCTCCTGAATTCCCTTTTTCCTTAGATTTCTCTTCTTTCTCTCTCTTATGGGACCTTACCTACCAGTTCTCTGAGTTTCTTAAAGTGTGCTTTTTTGAAGTCAATTGTCCTTATTCTGTTGCTTGAGTATGTAATATATGTCACAAAAATGTTCAAATCAAAATTCTTTAAAATTCGAACAAGTATTTTTTTTTAGAAATCTACTATTTGTTCCAATCTGGTTACAATATGTAATGTAATCTATTCATATTAAGCCAGACTGACTGAATGATCTTGTATATAAAGACAAAAATGTAATGTTGATAAAAGAGCCCATCTGGTCATTAGCTGCAGTGTTTATTCTGTGCATATTAAAGCCAAACAGAATACGTGAGATGTAATTTACGTTGAGTGGTTTACATGAACCCAGCTTCAGCTTTAAATGGGGTATTGTAATTTTAGTATGTAATTAAACAGGACACATTTTAAGCTGTGATTCTTTAAGTATGTGATAAATGGCCCCAGTCATTAGCCTGGCTTCATGGCCAATGGGAAAGTGATGAATTCAGCTCCTTTTTCAACTGTAAAAAGAACCCCAGCATGACATTGTTCATCTTTAAAACCACACGTTCAGCGTCTGGCTTTGAGATACACTTGCTAAATTTAGCATTTGCAAGGGTGAAATCACTAGAGAGAGAAAAAAATACATTCAATTGCTTTCTGTAGCATTTTTTCCCCAGTTCCAACGCTAGGTGGGAGTTTTCTCTGCAGTTTGATCAGCTTGACCTCTGCGCTACATGAGCTTTTCTGTTCCAGTTCCACCTGCTCTGAGTTCAGGTTCTGCTCTAAACTCTAAACCCTTTGCAGTTAGCCCCAGGTCCCTTTTTCTGATCACAGGACACACACAAAAGCCTGGTAGAAAGAGTCACGGGTTTAGCACTTGGATCACTTGTTTCTTTTGGTAAATATGTTCAGCCTTTATAAATCCTGCTTGGAGTCTTTTTGTTCTGTCTGTACAGCGCCTAGCACAATGGGGTCTTGGTCCATAACTGGGGCTGCCAGGTGCTATGGTAATACAAAAAAAGTGACACACAGGGAGTGACCACCAACAAAAATGAAATGATTGCTGTACATCTACACCGCATAGGCGCAACTCTGAGTGCTCTGGGGCTGGAGCATCCACGGGGAAAAATTGGTGGGTGCTCTGCACCCACCGGCAGTTCCCCACCCCACCCCTGTCCCCCAGCTCACCTCTGCCTCCGCTCCGCCTCCTCCCGAGTGCACTGCTGGGTCCTGCTTCTCCTCCTTCCCTCCCTCCCAGTGCTTGCGCCACGAAACAGCTGTTTCGCGCAGCAAGACTGGGAGGGAGGGGGAGGAGGGGGAACATGGCGTGCTTGGGGGAGGAGGCAGGGCCAGGGCGGGGATTTGGGGAAGGATCCAATAGGGGCAGGGAGGGGCGGAGTTGGGGCAGGGGTGGGTGCAGGGCTGGGGGCGCAAGCACCCACTGGTGCCAACAAAAATTGGCACCTGTGCTACACAGCACCTGTCCTCCCAAAGCACTTCACAACTATAAGCACACAACACACTGAAACATAGCCAGAATGGTAGCCAAGTGGTGCACAGCAATAAGGACAATAAGAACATTGCGGCCACTGGGGCTAACTCCTCTTCTTACACGAAGCGCCTCGAGATCTCGGATGCCTCCACACAGTAGGACCTCATTAGTTACAGAAACCATGTTGTTTAAGTCAAGTCTTGCCTCCTCCTTGGCCTCCCTCTTCTTGAGAATAAGGGAGGTGAGTATTATGGCCTTCCCTAGCACGTATTGCTATCTAGTCTCCTCTTGAAAACAACACCTCACAGAGTTCCCTGGTTTGGGACTCAGCCAAGATCAGGGACATGCCTGGCCTGTAGCCTCCTTTAAAGGGCTTGAAATTAGACAAGGGTTTCTAACCATCAGAGGAGTGAAGTTCTGGAACAGCCTTCCGAGGGGAGCGAGTGGGGGCAAAAACCTAACTGATTTCAAGACTATGGGGATGGTATGGTAGCTTGCCTATAATGGCATTTGGCCCATCTGTGACTGCTAGTAGCAAATATCCCCAACTGCCACAGATGGGACACTAGATGGGCAGGGCTCTGAGTTACTACAGTGATTTCTTTCCCAGTGTCTGGCTGGTGGGTCTCATCCACCTGCTCAGGGTCTAACTGATCACCATATTTGGGGTTGGGAAGGAATTTTCCCCCAGTCAGATTGGCAGAGACCCTGTCGGGGGAGGGGGGGTGTCTCACCTTCCTCTGCAGCTTGGGGCACGGGGTCAGTTGTTGGCATGAACTAGAGTAAATGGTGGATTCTCTGTAACCAGAAGTCTTTAAATCGTGAGTTGAGGACTTCAGTAATTCAGCCAGAGGTTATGTGTCTATTACAGGAGTGGCTGGGTAAGGTTCTATGGCCTGCAATGAGCAGGAGGGCAGACTAGATGATCACAATGGTCCCTTCCGGCCTATGAGTCCCTGAGAATGCCCTGCATCAAACACCCAGCCAGGGACCCACATGATGTATTTACATGGCCCATGCCCATTTTCAGATTTTGCTGAATCTAAGTTTTTGATTTTTAAGGAAGTTTCTAGCCCTCATGGTTACAAAGAAAAGCTTCCAAATGTGAATCAACTGTTGGTTTCCTGAGTTTGCAGGCAGCTGGAACCATGACTCTAAATGGTATGCTATCTGCTCATCCCCATTCTCATTGGAATGTTGATCCTAAAGCCTAATAATGACATTTTACACCTCTGCATTAACTATTTAATCACTGATTATTTTAGCCAACAGAATGGAGATGGAGGGAACCCACATGGGGCAAATCAGCAGTTGCTGCGGGTTAGTGCAGAATGCACTGGGAAGAACAAAGGGTAAGCACAGGTGAGGAAAGATGAGTAACAGAAAGGAAGATGGAGAAGGAAAAGAAGCAAAGGGCAGGAATAGCAGTTCTCTTAGAGGTGAGAATATTTTCCAATATGGTAACTATTGAACATGATTTATAAGTAATAATTAAAAGCTTAATTATTAGATGATGGCTGCCATCTAGCCTTGATCTTTATGCAACCTTCTATTGGCATCAGTGGGAGGTCTGCTGTGGACTGAGGATGGCATGCAGTCCTAAATTTACGCACCAATCTAGGAACTATAATTAAAAATGGAATCCACCCTGCTGAGACTGGACCTTTTATAGAGAGCATGCATGCCTTTGCCAGTTCCCCTCTATCTATCTAAGGTGCTTGAAGGACATAAATCCACACTGTGTAGAGGTCAAGCATAGGAGTTTATTACCTACAGCGCTGACGGAGTGTCATCTCGCTTATTAGGCTCAGAGACACTGTCAATCAATTGATTACAATAGAATATATGGATTTTCCATGGGCAGGGAAAGTGACGGGGTAGGCAGTCCCACACCCCCGGATAGGTTTAGCTGCTAGACATGATAGCCCAGCAGCCAATGGTCAAAAGGTTACATAATGTCTCCGCCCATGGTCTCAAATTAACAAATTAAGATTTAGCATTTAATTAGTACTTTAGTAAATGTATTAGTATGGAATATATGTTGGATTTAATTTGGGGTCCACAGGAATGAAGTAGCTCCTTTGATTGTCCAACAGATACATATCTAGGGGTAAAAGCAAAGAAACAGTGAAAGTATATGGCAATAAAGATTGTCTTTCAAGTTGCTTATTTGTGTTTTAAGGCAGGCATTGGTTCCTGGGAAAGGGAGGTGGGAGGAGGCCATATCTTATACTGACATGCTTGAACTTTTCATAAACTCAAAGTTGGATGTGTGGGAAGAACATCTCCCTACAGAAGAAACTAACAACAGAAACAGGGCTTCTTCTATTTGCGACTTTGAATAAGACACACTTATTGTCCCCAACATCTGGCGTTTTGCTGACGTTTTTCTTAGCAAAAGCAAGGTTATCTTTGGTTATTCTGCTTTCTCTTAGCTATTGCTAGGCCTCTGACCTCTTGACCAAACTCTGGACTTTGGGCACAAATCCATATACCAGGTTATTACATCAGCAATGGATTTTAACCCTTCAGTGCTTATATAGCTCTCGTTATGATAGTATCTGAATACCTTACAATCTTTACCATGGTTATGCTCACACTGTCCCGGTGAGAGAGAAAAACACCATTCTCTGTTTCACAGCTGGGGAGCTGAGACACTAAGGGACTTCTTCAAGGTCACATGGGAGTGTACAGAGGAGGAATTTGAACCCACATCTCCCAATGGCTAGGCCAGTGCCCTAGCAATTGGACCATCCTGCCTCACACCCTGGGACTTGTCCATTCACCACTCCTGGTTTCCCTGCCCTTAATTGCCTTTGTTGCTTCTCCTGCCACATTATTCAATGGGCAATTTTCCCAGGATTTTCAATAAGGTTTTGGATAACACCTAAGATCTCAATGTCATGAGTTGTTAATAATCTCCATATAGATAATATATAGGCAAAGCAAACAGGATTCTTTGGGTAGGTTTGCCAGTATTATTTTACAAGGACGAATGCAGCGAGCAGAACTGATTCATTTCTAAAACTACATTTTGCTTTAAAAGAATACATTCGTTCTTCAGCTCCATTATAGTCTTTTATCACCTTTGAGACCAATTCTTCTGAGCGTAAAAGGAATATACAGTGCAAGATGTTCCAGATCCTTAAGGGATAAAATAAAATTTTGCTATGGTTGCTAAGATAACACAACTTTAATTAGTACTAGCTAGTGAAAATTGATATCTAACAAAATGAGACTATGGCGCCAGTACAACAGTACTGTGAGATGCTGAAGATGTATTAGATTGTAGAATCTCCCTGCAAAGGTAAAATATAATTTCCCCATATTCATAGATTCCAAGGCCAGAAGGGACTATTGTGATAATCTAATCTGACCTCCTGTGCAAAACAGGGTCATAGAACTTCCCCAAAATATTCCTGAAGTATATATTTTAGAAAAACATCCAATCTTGATCAAAAAATGGTCAGTAGTGGAGAATCCACTATAACCCGTGGCAAATTACTCCACTGGCTAATTACTTTCACTTAAAAATTTACATCATATTTCCAGTCTGAATGTCTCTAGCTTCAATTTACAGCCATTGGATCATGTTATACCTTTCTCTGATAGATATAGAGGTTTCTAACATTATACATATTGCATTAAGGGAATTTTCCACCCCAGTTGCCCTTCCCAAATCATCCAGAGCCCAACCCATTCTCTATTTTGGAAAAGGGGAGGCATATGTCCCAAGATCCACAGTTCCTGGTTCCCGTCCACTTAAATTACTGCAGGGAAGCAAAGAGCCCAGAATATAGTAACTCAGCCTCTGGATTCGACCAGCAGTAGGTTTATATCTGAAGCTGTCATTGTACAGGATTAGCCAGATTTTTTTTTTATTATTTTTACAGCAGCTTTCTGTTCAAAGAACTCCAAATATTATGACTGGGCAAACAAAGCCTTTGCTAACTGTTACAAGAAGGATGTGGATGTAATGTTAGGAGCACAGGATGAATGATTTATAGAGTCAGCAGATTGCAAAGAGAAAATACCTTTTCATAGCTCTTAGGACAATCCTCGGCATCAATTAAAGTTAGGTATCAAATGTATACGTAATCACGTACTGCATACAAATGTGAAGGCTCCATTAGCAAAAGGCAAATCATGGTTTGCAGCTGAAGCCAGGGATTGTTCCATGAAAGATATATTTGTTCTCCAAGAAGATGATAGACTACGGCTAAGCTGTGAAAAAAATCGAGCACATATCGCTCCATTCAAGAAAGCATGTTCATGCCATGCTGCTGTGAAGGTCTGTCCCCACTTCCACTGTAAGCCCTTTAGGAGTAGGGGTTTTACAAGACAGCTGTCAAAATGCACCGTTCTTGGCTGGAAGTCACATACCAGAGCATCACTTAGGGGTATAGGAATGCAATTGAGAAATGCTACCGAGAGTTAGTGATGGGGATTGCTAGGACCTATTGTTTATCTTAGGGATTAAACCCTTTGATATTGTATAATGTTAAGAGAATGGAGGGATGATGCAGGATGAAACTCAGAACTAGCCAAGAAGAGGCAGAAGCTCAGGCTCAGGTTCCTGTTTAAGTAAAGAATAAAAGGAAACGCCAGGATGGGATGTGAGTTGTGAAGGGCAACTTTAAGATACAGACTTTCCTCTCAGCTGTGAGACAGATCAATGGCAGTGTGGAAACATGGCTAAGTCATTGGAAGGGGTTCAGTCCATGCATGATACATTGGGAGAGGATTTGGTTGGCTTTGTCACCACATGTTTACTGACACCTCCCTTAGTCCCTGGAAAGGATCAGAGGCTTCCAAAAATGGTGAATTTTTTTCATTCTAACTTCCAGAAGAAAAAGGAGGAATTCAATGCTTGGCACTGACAGCAGATTCCAAATAGATGTAAACACACAGGCAGCAGGGAATAGTCAGTCTCTCTCACTCTCTCTATTTTTTTAAAAAAAATAATTACTGCAAAGATGTGGCAGAAGCTAACAAAAAAATCAGGGGATTTGAATTTCCTATATATTTTAGCTCTTTAATTCATTAATTGGCACTGGCAATATCTATTTTCTTTTGATCTTCATAATGTTTTCCATCATTAAATGATAGATATTTACAACCCTCCTCAAAGGCATTCTCTGAGTTTTGTGAAACTCAGGCAGAAGGGCTAAAGCCAACATTTTCCAGAGTGGTCACTAATTTTAAGTGGTATTTCTGGGTCTCAATTCAAGCACCCTACATTACTAGACACTTTAGAATACTTGAACTTGGCTTGACTGGAGAGGAAGTCAACATCAGAGCCAAGATCTGAGATTAGGCGCTCCTGGCTCTTAGTCCTTCACTGGATACCTCTAAGTTCTGGACCTATGCTCAGCTCACTAAGCCCTATCATTTTGTTTGTACGGAGTGCAATATGTTGCCTCGATGTGAATAAGGACATGGACACTTTTGAATAGGAATCTACAGGATATTTAAATTTTAGACCATGCTGAGCAAAGGCACTGCTTGTGCTTGCCATCTGGTGGCTCATGGTAGATTTCACTGTACACTCCAAAAATCATTCTTTCCTCTGAAACTAATTTTTCCACTCTATTTGGAAAAAGGCAAATATAGTGCCTATCTATAAAAAGGGAAATAAGGACAACCAGGGGAATTACAGACCAGTCAGTTTAACTTCTGTACCTGGAAAGATAATGGAGCAAATAATTAAGCAATCAATTTGCAAACACCTAGAAGTTAATAAGGTGATAAATAACAGTCAGCATGGATTTGTCAAGAACAAATCATGTCAAACCAACCTGATAGCTTTCTTTGACAGGGTAACAAGCCTTGTGGCTAGAGGGGAAACAGTAGATGTGGTATATCTTGACTTTAGTAAGGCTTTTGATACTGTTTCGCATGACCTTCTCATAAACAAACTAGGGAAATACAACCTAGATGGAGCTAGTATAAGATGGGTACATAACTGGTTGGAAAATTGTTCCCAGAGAGCAGTTATCGGTGGTTCACAGTCATGCTGGAAGGGCATAACAAGTGGGGTCCCACAGGGATAGGTTCTGGGTCCGGCTCTGTTCAATATCTTCATCAATGATCTAGATAATGGCACAGAGAGCACACTTATAAAGTTTGCGGATGATACCAAGCTGGGAGGGGTTGCAAGTGCTTTGGACGATAGGATTAAAATTCAAAATGATCTGCACAAACTGGAGAAATGGTCTGAATTAAATAGGATGAAATTCAATAAGGACAAATTGAAAGTACTCCACTTAGGAAGGAACAATCACACATACAAAATGGGAAATGACTGCCTAGGAAAGGACTGTGGAAAGGGATCTGGGGGTCATAGTGGATCACAAGCTATATGTGAGTCAACAGCGTATGCAGAAAAAGCAAACATCATTCTGGGATGTATTAGCAGGAGTATTGTAAGCAAGACACAAGAAGTAATTCTTCCGCTCTACTTCGCGCTGATTAGGCCTCAACTGGAGGGAGTATTGTGTCCAGTTCTAGAAAGATGTGGACAAACTGGAGAAAGTCCAGAAAACAGCAACAAAAATGATTAAAGGTCTAGAAAATATGATGTATGAGGGAAGATTGAAAAAATTGGGTTTGTTTAGTCTGGAGAAGAGAAGACTGGGAGAGGACATGATAACAGTTTTCAAGTACATAAAAGGTTGTTACAAGGAGGAGGGAGAAAAATTGTTCTTCTTAACCTTTGAGGACAGCACAAGAAGCAATGGGCTTAAATTGCAGAAAGGATGGTTTAGGTTGGACATTAGGAAAAAATTCCTAACTGTCAGAGTGGTTAAGCACTGGAATACATTGTCTAGGGAGGCTGTGGAATCTCCATCACTGTGGATTTTTAAGAGCAGGTTGGACAAACACCTGTCTGGGATGATCTAGGTAATAATTTGTCCTGCCTTAAGTGCAGGGGAGTGGACTAGACGACCTCTCGAGGTCCCTTCCAGTTCTATGATTATTTGCGATTTCAAAAGCTCTCTTGTAACTAAGTTGTTCAAGAGAAATCAGTGCAAGTGATTCTTCAGCCACACAGTTGAAATTAAATGTAGCATATTTAGAAAGTTTTTTAAAAGACAGAAAATACTGGATGTTCATAAATCCTTTCTCTGCCTTTCAAAACTGCTGCATATTGAGAAGGAGCTGTAAAGATGTAAAGCAAACACATAGCAAGAAAATTCTTACCCATGGGCAAATTTTGATCACCAGCATCTTAGAAAGGCTGTAGTTCTGCAAAGGCAGAAGTTGCTCAATAGACTAAGGACAATATTTTCAAAAATCTTATCGTCATCGTAAGGATGGTTTCATATTTGGAGGAGCTGTCCATTTCTTGCGAAACATGCCAGATGAATAGTCCATTTTCCCTTGGATTAGATACTGACTCAGCAGGGCCAGCTTTTCCACTCTGTTCTGAAAGAGCTTGTTTTAACTAGAAAGTTAGTTTGTGTTAGAACTTAACCTTGAGGAAACGTGTTACTAACATGATGTTGAACAGGAGGATGATGGAATGTAGACAGGGACAAGCTGTATTTAACATCATGTCAGATGGTGTGGTTAAACATATAGTTCTATGCAATAGAAATGCACCATGTTACTGACCAGACAGAAGCAGCTACCTGGCTATTACAGAGTGTGTACATTATTGTGAGTGGGAAGAAATCCTAGTGTCTAACCATATGCTAATATTTAGGTAATAGCCCCGGTCTGCCATCTAGTGGCAGTAATATTTAATGCCTTTTGTATCTTCATACAGTGGGGCCAGAAATAGATGGAGCTGTTTGTGATAGCAAAAAATAGATGCCTTTGGCTTGGTGCAGTACTGCAGAGCTACGAGAGAAAGCTCATTCAGTCAAAAAGAAAAGGAGTCCTTGTGGCACCTTAGAGACTAACCAATTTATTTGAGCATGAGCTTTCGTGAGCTTACAGCTGTAGCTCACGAAAGCTCATGCTCAAATAAATTGGTTAGTCTCTAAGGTGCCACAAGGACTCCTTTTCTTTTTGCAAATACAGACTAACACGGCTGTTACTCTGAAACCTCTCATTCAGTCAAACTCCCTGCCTTCTGCACTCTGCTACTCCCAGTTCACTCCAGTCTGTTTGCACCTTAAGTAACCCCTTCCATCCAATGCTGCAAACTCCATGGAATTTACTAGGGCTGGAGAATGTCCCCTGCATGACTTTCAGGAGGAAGAGAGAGAACTGTCTTTGGTCTGGCCTGCTGAACAAGCTAAACAATTTGGGTGAATTCCCTGCCAGTGTTGGGGTAGGAAACCCTTTTGTTCCCTTACCCAAGGTCAGCTGATGCGGCTAGGCTTTGTTTAACTTTGCTAGGAGGCTCCATTCCTGATCACCATAGGAATGGGTTACTCTGCAGGCTGTATATCTTTCCTTCTCTCCTCTTTGGATGACCACTCCCTTTCAAAGCTAGCAGCCAGCAGGAGAGAGTCTTATAACGCTGCTACTTTAAAATTCTTGCTTTGCTAATAGATATTTAACCACCCAAGGCAGAAGTGAGCCCTCTGCCCTGGGGCAGTGGCAGATTCCCAGAGGAACACTGAACATCCTTCTGAGAGATGGATTGCCACCTATGGTCATCCAGCTGGGATGAGGTAATGCAAAATGACTATGCTGGAATCCTACAGCTACATTTCACTTTCACAACTGAGAACGGCCCACAGGAGCTGTTTAATGCTATTTGTTATTAGTTTTACACTAATGTGAATCAGAGCTTAATAGAGACAGAGTACTGCCCACTTAGAAGAAGGGACTGAGTCAGGTCTCCTGGGTGAGGCTGACAACTTTCTACTCACACAAAACCGAAGATCCTTGCCCCATCCCTTATCCAAGGCCCCCCCCAGCTCCTCCATCCCCCCTCCCTCTGTCGCTTGCTCTCCTCAGCCTCACTCACTCGCTCATTTTCACAGGACTGAGGCAGAGGGTTGGGGGATGTGGGAGGGGTATGGGCTCTGGGCTGGGGATGCGGGTTCTGGGTGGGGCCAGAAATGTGAGGTTCAGGGTAAGGGAGGGGGCTCTGGGCTGGGGCTGTGGGTTGGAGTGCAGGGGGTGAGGGTTCTGGCTGGGGGTGTGGGCTCTGGGCTGGGGCCAGGGATGAGGGGTTTGGGGTTCAGGAGGGCGCACTGGACTGGGGGATGGAGCCAAGGGATTCAGAGTATGGGACGGGGCTCCGGGCTGAGGCAGGGGGTTGGGGTGTGGCAGGGGGGTCCAGGCTCTGGGCTGGAAGTGCGGGTTCTGGGCTGGGGCCAGAAATGAGGGGTTATGGGTGCAGGAGGGGGCTCCAGGCTGGGGAAGGGGCTTGGCGTGCAGGCTCTGGGGTGGGGCTGGGGATGAGAGGTTTGGGGTGTAGTAGGGAGCTCTGGGCTGGGATTGAGGGGTTTGGAGAGCGGGAGGGGGAAATCGGGGCTGGGTAGGGGATGGGGGGATTCAGGGGTGCAGGCTCCAAGTGGTGCTTAACTCAAGCAGCTCCTGGAAGCAGCAGCATGTCCCCCGCTCCAGCTCCTACACAGCAGCACAGCCAGGCAGCTCTGCATCCTGCCCTGTCCACAGGTGCTGCCCCTGCAGCTCCCATTGGCCATGGTTCCTGGCCAATGGGAGCTACAGAGCCGATGCTTGGGGCGGGGCCAGCATGCAGAGCTCCCTGGCTGCCCTTACTCGTAGGCACCAGAGGGAGGACATGCCGCTGCTTCCGGGAGCCCAGCAGAGCCAGGGCAGGCAGGAAGCCTTTGCCCCACTGCACTTTTAATGGCCGGCCAGACTTTTAACGGCCCAGTCAGCAGTGCTGACCAGAGCCGGCAGGGTCTCTTTTTGATAGGGGCGTTCCGGTCGAAAACCAGATACCTGGCAACCCTACTCCCTGGGTTCTCTCTGACTCTGTCACTTGTTCATTCAGGCTTGATTGTGAGATGACATCGTAGTCCATTAGCTCCTAGAGGCCCCAGCGGCTTGGGCCCCATTCTGCTAGACACTGTACAAAGGTAAGAGACAGAGCTACTTCGATGAGCTTACAATCCAAGTAAGCAGTTGTAAGTGCTTAGCAGCAACCAGGCTACAACACCAGGAGGCCTCTGGTGAGTCAGTGAACTTATGTGTAAAGCACTTAGGATAACTCATCTATATCAGTGTTGTGAATTTAGACTTTTTCCTCTAGCTCCCATCAATTTAGTATCTGGGCACCTTGCATACATTAGCTAACGTATGCTCACAATCCCCTTTGATACAGCAAAATATTGTTGTCCCCTTCTACAGATGGAGAACTGAAGCACAAAAAGCTTAGGTGACTTGCCCACAGTCACACAGGAAAACTGTGACAGAGCGAGGAACAGATCCCAGCTCTACAGAGCTCCACTTCTGTGCCTTACCCATTCTGCCTACATCATTTGTTTGAAATCCTAGATAAGGCAAAGCATTATTATTATGGCTTTCTCCACAGTTCGTGTGGCTTATCCACTAAACCTACCTTCTTAGAAGAGAAAACTTTCTTTTCTCCTTTTTCTACATCCACTCTACCCTAGATTTTCTTCTTGTGTTATCCTGTCTGTTCAAAGTACCATTGCTCACAACTAAGTAATTTAGGATGCTTGCTTAAAAGAATCTAGTTCATCAGTTTCCCCTCTCCTCAACATATTTTCTTTTTGGCAGTTCCCTTCCCTCTCCCTCATCTTTTGTCTCATTTTTTACCACTTTAGTATTGTTATTGTTCAAAAGGGAAATTAAAAATTTCTCATATTGTAGTGGGCAAGCTTCTGCTGGAGTAATTGTTCCTGTCTGTAAATGAATGAGCTGCACTTGTTTTCAAAAAAGATTTTGAAATGTTGTAGAACAGGGAATCCAGTTGCTCCATCCTGCACTCTACATCCTAAATGCTTAATCAGTCTTTGCTCTCAGCAGTTCCAGGACAGAGATTCCCAAACTGATCTGTAGACCAATGGTGACATGCTGGTGATCACACAGCTGTCTGTGGACCACAGGGTGTGTCTCCACCTCATCTATAGCTGCTAGATCACATTAAAAGCAATTAAATGTGTAAAGTGTTCCCACTCCCCCCAATATTAATTTTCCAGGCAAACTCCTGCTGTAAGTGCCACTGGGACATTAAATGACTGGGAATTGGAAGGGAGGTGGTCTGTGAAATTGCAAATGGGAAAGCAGATGATTTTCAACTTGTGAAACAGGTTGTTTTTAGAAGCGGGTGAAATTTTAAGTGTTCCATAATATTTGAATTTTTAATGAATTCTCTTCAGCCACCCAGTTTACTAACAAAAATGTTCACACAAAAACAAGTTTTGAAGTGGACGTCAGTATTCACTCCAGAAGAAAAGTACTTTCAAGCTCATCCAATTAGGACACTGTAACAGGGTCAGCTTACCTCTCCCAATCACAGCCACGCCTTGGTTACCCTCTTCTGGGCCTCAGTTTCCCTCCTGATGACTGTCTCCTTTTAGCAGGTAGACAATGCAGTTCCCCACTCTCCCGGTAGAGTCCCTTAATTTAGCCCCCCAGGCAAACATAAGAGCCCATCTCTCCCAATGGAACAAAGAGTGCAAAACAATCCTAAACAAACAAAAAGAAATAAGAAAAGAGTACTTGTGGCACCTTAGAGACTAACCAATGTATTTGAGCATAAGCTTTCGTGAGCTACAGCTCACTTCATCAGATGCATCCGATGAAGTGAACTGTAGCTCACGAAAGCTTATGCTCAAATACATTGGTTAGTCTCTAAGGTGCCACAAGTATTCCTTTTCTTTTTGCGAATAGACTAACACAGCTGCTACTCTGAAACCTGTCAAAAAGAAATAAATAAATCCTACCACCATTCTTCACCTGCGGGGTTTCATGTGTCAGTGCAGATCTCAGTTGTTCTTCATCCTCCCAAGCTGAACAGTCTCTTGCCCAGGGTCCTCCGACCTTGTCTTCTCCACTCAATGCAGGGAAAAAGAAGAGAATTCCTCCTTCCTTCTATGGGAGCATCAGCCTAGGATTCCTCAACAGAAACAGATGCAGGTACCAAGCTTCAGTGCTACACCGCTCTTCTTATCCCAAATAGAGCTGGGAGAAATTTTTTGGCCAACATTTTCTGCAAAAACCAGATGCATAAATTCATGTCCATTTATCAAATTGTTTCAGTAAAAAAACCCAAACAAACCACACATACACAAAAAAACCCACCCTCAAAACATTTAATTTTGACATTGTCAAAACAGTGTTTCATTTGAAAGTTTCTTTTAATTTTATTTAAAAAAAAAACAACCCAAAACATTAAATATGGTCAAAGTCAAAACATTTCATCTAAGCAAAACAATTTTTGGACTTTTCAATACACCAAAGATATAACAAATATTCATTTTCAGTTCAACCCCCAGACTTTTTTTTCCCCATTTTTCAGAATTGCTAGCAAACCAAAACCAAAACCAAAACCAGGTGCCTCTTATTTACACAGCAATAATCCCACATCATTTCCTTTCCTGGTTTTAGCATCGGTCTAAATTGTCATTGCTCAATGCAGAGCTCACAAGGAGCCTTTTACTATTCAGAACCATTGGCCCTCCCCAAGCTTCTTTCTCCTTGATCCTTCCTCCCAACTCCTGGGCATTCCATTCCAGCCTCACGCTTCAAGGCCTCTCAATTAAAAACCCATTACTGTCAGCCTGACCCCTTGTAGTATAGCCAAAAAGACAGCTCTTTTATATCCCTTCTCCCAGCATGCACTGCTCCCAAGACTACAACTCCCATCACCTGCCCCCCGACCCAACTACATCCCTTGAATGCCTAAAATACCCTTGAGCTGCACTTAACCAAGACTGGGCCATGCCAGGCATGGAGCTTCCCTTAAAAAACCAGCACCATCTGACAGGCACAACATGATTTATCTGACCCACCAAGCCACACAGTTTGAATTTAGAACTGATGTGACCATTCTGTAGAGGGGAAAAAAGATACTTGTCAAAAAATATCAGACAACAAATTTATTCAGTGAAATCACAGTCTCCTTAGGAATCTACTTTAAATAGAATAGAAGACTAAATTAATAGAATAAAGTGTTCTCTAGGACCTGTGGGTTCTAGGTATTTTGTGTGTGTGTGTGTGTGTGTGTGTGTACTCCCATGTATGGGATGGAGAAGGTGGGGTGGGGATATACCTCAAAAAAAATCCCAGTCAGACTGGTCCCTAATGCCAGAAAACAAAGTATGGATGACACAACTTCTTAAAATTGCAAGAATGAACATTTTAAAAATAAGTGAATCAATTTTATTCTGGGGCCATTATCCAGGGGCTGAGCATGAACCCCAGATCAAAGGCTTGAGGTTATATAGGACTCAGAAGGGTGAAGTTACAGCACTAGAAAGAATGAAAACTAATGGCAGACATTCCAATTACCATTTTAATGACTAGAAGTTGCGTCTGAGGGTGCAGACTAAAGGAAATCCCTGAACATGGTTTGAAGGAGAATGTATTAAGAGTCATTCATGGAAAATGGAAACGGATGTGCCAACGTTATTAGTATAGTGTTTGCAATTGGTATGCATAACCAGACATGTGGAAGTTCCCATCTGGGCGATGCAGTGGGGTGAGTTTTATTAAGCAGAGAGACTCTGATACAGAGATTATTTGGAGTCTTTGCGATTTCCTACTGCAGTTCTCAAGACAATTGTTGCTGTCTTAAGTTGCAGTGGTGTGGGGACGAGAAGCAATGCACCTGTTGCTAGGCATTGGCAAAGTGATGCTTTCACATGAACTTATTAAAAAATAAATGGGGTTAGTGGCATGTTCCAGCCCAACCAGTTTAAAAACGAACAGAACACATGATCAGAGAGAGCAGAGGGGGACTGATCCTGCCCCAGTAAAGCCAATGGGAGTTTTGCCATAGACTGCAATGGGAAAAGGACAGGCTCAGAGCTGGATAGATGAGAGAGGGGAGAGAGCCTGTGCAGTGAATTAAATCACCATCAAATGCTGGGGAAATTCAGAATCAGAACTGATAGTGTCTGAGGTCCATATCTAATCAGATACCAATACATCTGGGGTGGCTGCATTGCATTACTCATAAGTGGTGAAACTGTGAGCTATCTATGCAGGTCATCTTCAAAGAAAGCTAATTACGCAGAAGTGATTGAGACTAGACCCCAATAAAATGCTCCTTTAAACTTTAATAATTTTTAAAGCTAAGAAATACAATCTCTGTAAGTGTTTACAGAGTCAGCCTTCTGGCCAGGCAAGTTTACATATCCATAATTTTTCTGTTTCATCCTTCAATTTACCCTTTCCTTATTGCAGGATACTTTCAGCCTCAGCTATTAATCATTCTATACAGCAATTATAATTGACTGAGATTAAAATAGATATTTTTGTGCATGAGGCTGTCGGCCTATTATATCATGAATTGTTTATTAAAAAGCACATGGCAAGTGAAAAAGAATGGGTCACCATTTACAATTCAGAATAAACTTCCAGAGACTCTGGATACAGAAGGCACTGAATTCCTTCATTCTTGGGAGGAAATTTTCCCCATCAAAACACACACAGACTCTTCAACTGCATTGAATGTGAAAATATGCTGATCAAATAATAATTCCCTGTTAAGTCAGCTCAGACCAAAGAGTTTGGTTAAATATTTGCTTCTGACACAGATTTTCTTTAATGCAAATAAGAGAAAGGACCCATTTCCCTGTTACAAATGGGAGACTATGTGGTAAATGCACACACTAGTAGAAGGCCCAAACATACTGTAGGGATATCAGATTTGTCATACCAGAGATCAGAGTAGCTTCTCTTTATTTGTCAGCAACAGCTGATGGTTCAGAGGAGGCGAAACAAAAATCTCATAATGCACTTGTGTACACTGTGGTGAGGTGAGAATTCCTGCCAGATCCCTACAACTAAGAGTCAATGTCAAAAACTCCACTTGATTTCAGTGGTGGAGAATTTGTTTCTTACACTGTAAAACTGAAAATACATCATAAATTTGGCCATAAAATTATCCAAGCCTTTTAAAACTACAGCCACTGTATTTTTCTCTGTGTTCTCCTGTGGCCGTAAATCCCACAGATTAATGACTTTGTACATCCTGGGAAGAAGCCTTCTCTTTGTTCTCTCAGTTCACATACATACCTCTGAATGCCTTGTTCTCATATCATGGGAGAGGATGAAAAGAAAGGACCCCAGGATGTACTGAAGCTCCAGGAAGCTTAATAAGAAGTATCTGTGGGCAGTGAGAAGCAGTCCTGAGCACCGGGAGGATTTTGAGAGCAACCCATCCACAAAGAGAATGACTCATGGGATGACTGTGGGATAAAGATGCAATGTTGATGTTTCATGAACCAAAGCCTACAGCATTTGTTCTTCCACATGCTTCAGCACAAACTCACCAGGTCACTATGGCTTGCTGGGTGGACCTTTGCCCCAATTCCCTGATTGTCAAGGCATCATCATTCTTGTGGCCTTAGTTCTATGTTACCTATACAGTATCATAAATCCTTTCATACTTTGGAGCTCCACATAAACACACCCAACTCATCTCTTGGTTCATGCCCATGAAGTTACTTTTCTGCTGCTGCCTTCTTCCTCAGTCAGATGTCCATATTGAGAGGCATGACAGACATCAGAGACCATGGACGGTCACAAAGAGAGCAGGACACAGCCGCAAGTTGGGGTTCTGAGTACACGGTGGTAGGGCAAACCTGGTCATAGGTGGGATAGAAATAGGTAGGATCCTGCATGTCTTAATTTGTATTCAGGTCCCCAAAATCTTGTTCTGCCTGCCATAGTTTTCTCCTTGTGCTGTTATTTCTTACTGCATTCAGACCATCACACTCAGAGGCTTCTGGCTCCAAGTACAAGAGCGCTCCCCTTTCCAGCTGACATAATTATTAAACAGTCAATTTGTAAACATCTAAAGGATAAGAGGGAGATAAGTAAGTAAGTCAAGGACAAATCATGCCAAACCAACTTAATTTCTTTCTTTGACAGGGTAACCAGCCTAATGGATGGGGGGAAGCAGTAGACATGGTATACCAGGTCTTTAATAAGGCTTTTGATGCCGTCTCGCGTGACATTTTCATAAGCAAACTAGGAAACTATGGTCTAGAACAGGAGTTGACAACCTTTTAGAAGTGGTGTGCCAAGTCTTCATTTATTCACTTTAATTTAAGGTTTCGCATGCCAGTAATACATTTTAACGTTTTTTAGAAGTCTATAAATTATATAACTAAACTATTGTCATATGTAAACAAGGTTTTCAAAATGTTTAAGAAGCTTCATTTAAAATTAAATTAAAATGTTGATCTTACACCGCTGGCCCACTCAGCCCGCTGCCGGCCTGGGGTTCCGTTCACCTAGGCCGGCAGTGGGCTGAGCGGGACCAGCGGCCGGGACCCTGGTTGGCAAGGGGCCGGCAGCCAGAACCCCGGGCCGGCAGCGGGCTGAGCGGGGCTGGTGGCTGGGAACCCAGCTGGCAAGGGGCCAGCAGCCAGAACCCCAGACCAGCAGCGGGCTGAGCGGGGCTGGTGGCCGGGAACCCAGCTGGCAAGGGGCCGGCAGCCAGAACCCCAGACCGGCAGTGGGCTCAGTGGGTTCCGACCGCCGGCTCCTGCCAGCTGGGTTGGAAGGGACCTCAGGAGGTCATCTAGTCCAACCTCCTGCTCATAGCAGGACCAATCCCCAATTTTTGCCCCAGATCTCTAAATGGCCCCCTCAAGGATTGAACTCACAACCCTGGGTTTAGCAGGCCAATGCTCAAACCACTGAGCTATCCCTCCCCCTTGGTTCTGGCCCATTCTCTTCCTCTCTCTGCACTGAGCTAAAGATGGGAGTACACTGAGAACAGGGCTGGGGGTTGGGGTGCAGGGTCTGGCCAGGAGCTAGAATGAGGGAGGGGGCTCAGGATTGGGGCAGGAGGTTTGGGTGTGGAGCGCTTACCTGGGCAGCTCCCATTTGGTGCGAGGGGTCCAGGTGGGAATGTGGATGTGGGGGGTGCAAGAGTCAGGGCATGCGGTGTGGGGGGGCTAGGTATGTGTGGGGGGTGCAGGAGTCAGGCAGGGGGCTAGGGGTGTGTGAGGGGAGTGCAGGAGGCAGGGCAGGGGGATAGGTATGTGTAGGGGGTGCCGGAGTCAGGGCTGGGGTTGTGGGGGGATGCAGGGGTCAGAGCACGGGGCTGGGGTGTGGGGGGGTGCAGGGATGAGGGCAGAGGGCTGGGTGTGTGTGAGGAGGGGTCAGGGCAGAGGGCTGGGGTGTGTGGGGGGTTCTGGGGTCAGGGCAGAGGGCTGGGTGCATATGAGGAGGGTTCAGGGGTCAGGGCAGAGGGCTGGGGATGTGGGCTGGGGTTGTGGGGGTACTCCCAGCCCCCTGCCCTGAGCAGCTCACGGCAGGGGGTTGGAGGGGATACACCGATTCCACCCCCTTCCCCAAGGTCCCCAGAGCAGAGAGCCCGCTGTGGCTCCGCTTTTCCCTCTCTCCCTCCGTAGCAAGGGCCATCAGCTGATCGGAGGGAGAGAAGGAGGGGCAGGAACCCAGCAGGCTGGGGAAAGAGGCGGGGGGAGGGGGAAGCTTGCCTGCCCTGCAAGGAGAGAATGGTGCGCGGAGAAGATTGGGCGGGGATGGGCAGGATTTTTAATGGCACGCTGCTGTCCCCGGCAGACAGCAGCGTGCCATTAAAAATTGGCTCATGTGCTGTCTTTGGTACTCGTGCCATAGGTTGCCGACCCCGGTCTAGAACAAATCCCTATAAAGTGGGTGCACAATTGGTTGAAAAAACATACTCAAAGAGTATTTATAAATGGTTTGCTGTCAAGCTTGGAGAATGCAAGACCCACAGAAGTCTGCTCTGGGTCTGGTACTATTCAATATTTTCGTTAATGACTTGGACGTGGAGTAGAGAATACACTTGTGAAATTTGCAGATGACACCAAGCTGGGAGTGGGGTCAGGAAGGCAAGCACTTTGGAGGACTGGATTAGAATTCAGAATGATCTTGATAAATTCAAGAATTTGTCTGAAATCAATAAGAAGAAATTCAATAAAGACAAGTGCAAAGTACTGTACTTAGGAAGGAAAGATCAAGTGCACAAGCATAAAATGGGGAATAACTGGGTAGGCAACGGTATTCCAGAAAAGGATCTGGGAATTACACTGGATCACAAATGAACATGAGTCAACAGTGTGATACTCTTGTGAAAAAGACAAATGTCATTCTGGAGATGTATTAACAGGAGTATCATACGTAAGATAAGGAGGTAATTGTTCCACTCTTCTTGGCACTGGTGAGGCCTCAGCTGTAGTGCTGTGTCCAGTTTTGGGCACCAAACTTTAAGAAAGATATTGTCAAATTGGACGGAGTTCAGAGGAGAGCAACAATGAGTAGAGGTTTAGGAAACCTGACATGAGAAAAGGTTAATATAATTGGTTTAGGCTGGAGAAGAGAAGGCGGAGGGGAAACATGGGAAGTCTTCAAATATGTAAAAGGCTGTTATGAAGAGGACAGTGATCAGTTTTTCTCCATGTCCACCAAGGGTAAGATAAGAAACAGTCAGTTTAGTTTGCAGGAAGGGAGAAATAGGTTAGATATTAAGAAAAACTTTCTAACTATAAGGATACTGAAGCACCAAAACTGATTACCTAGGAAGGTTGTGAAATCCCTGTCACAGGTGATTTTTAAGAACAGGTTAGATAGATAAACATCTATCAGGGATGGGCTAGCTAAACTTATTTCCACCTTAGCACAGGGGATGGACTATATGACCTCTTGAGGTCTCTTCCAGCCCTACATTTCTACGATTTCTGTCAGGGAGTACTCTGAGAGATGCTCCATTCCCCCTTCCACTACAGTACATGCACTGGGTAGCATCATTTAGGGCCTAACCCAAAGTCCATGGGAGCCTTGACTTCAGTAGGGTTTGGATCAGTCCCTTAGGACTTTCTTTTCATTTAAAAACCCATAAAGGAGGAATTTGGAAGTTTGACTCTAATGATAGTTCAAGGACTTAAAACAAATGTTGGAATCTCGTGATCCATTACAGATAACAATACTTGACCCATATTTCTCGTGTATGCATGTTTCTTCTTCTGTCATCTGTCATCTCTACATGTATTTGAAGTCTTTTGGCTCTCCTTTGCTTTCTGGAAATTTGTTTTATTGCACTAACATTGTGATGTCACTTGCATAATATCAGAATTCCACTGACTCACTGTGCCTGTCAGAAGCCCCTTTATACTAGTGTCAGCTGGCGTGCTAAGGAGTTAGCCACTGGATACAGCACACAGTTTGTGATTCGACATTCCTGAATTTCAACTGCCATGTAAGTTTGTAATGTTAAATTTAGCTTCTGTGTCCAGTTAATTAAACAAGGCCCTGATCCTGCAATAAACTCTAGATGGGCCCCTGGGGTGACAGGATAGGCCAGTTTCCACAGTAGCCCTTCCAGGTCATGGTTGAGATTTGACTGCCAGTTCCCACACTGTATCTACTTTATATCTAAAGAGAGGGCTTCAGGCTTTGGGAGTATCAAGCCAACAATTTTCCAAGCTCACATACACCATTTTAAAAACTCAATGAGGTTATTGAGTATGTTATTTCCAAGTTAGGTATAGGTCCTGATGGCTTCAATCTGCACCATCTGTGTAGGAATGGTGGAGAAGGGAGTGGTTAACCCAGCATAGAACTAAATCCTCTCTTTTTTTAAGGTTACTGCAAAGCACAAAAGCACCTGTTTCCCCTTCTGAGTTAGATTTTGGCGGGCATCAACCTCAAGTTTCCAATCCCCCAACCTGTGACGCCCTTCCTGGAAGGCATCCTGCTGAACTCATCCAGCATGCTCTCACAACTCATCTGAAACAGCAGCTGAATAACTCCGCCAGGTGCATGTTCTATAACCAGGTGACTGTATGAGCACCTACAAGGAAGAGAGGGGCAAACTTTCTCCTCACTGACCCCAGACGGAGCATGAGCATTAGCCTTCTTTGCAGGAACAGAGCCAACCAATTTCGGTCTTCCTGTCCACCCCTTTAGTCCCAATGCTAAAGTGGCACCTTTGGAACAGCTCAGAGATCAAAAGATTGCGGTGTTCCCCCCATGCTGCAGTCATTTCCTTTCACAAAGCCATCTCCCCTTGTCTGGTTCTGAAGCTCCTCTCCCCAGCTAACGTCTCTACCCAGGCTCCCATATGACTCTTTGCCCCTCATCGCCGAGCCCACCTAGCACACAGCTCCAGCACCTGGCCTGCAGAAGCATATGCTAAGCATTAGCTGTTCGCCAAGATTACCCTTCTTCTTCTCACTGCTGTTGCTCTCTAACCTATCTGGATGACTTGCCAAAATCACCATGTGATCAGTGCATCCCAGGCTCAGAACTTTCAGACTTACTGGCTGACAGCCTCGCTTAAGGCACCAGAAATGCCCCGACGCTTTACAGATCACATCAGTTCTGTAACTTCTGAGGAAATATGTAGAACATTGCTGTTAAATGAAGCCTTTAAAGCTCAAGTAGGTCACAAGAAAGAGAACACAGTGTCTTCCCCCAGCCATTAGAAAAAAAGTGCTTTTTATGTGGGGAAGACACACACAGTTAATTAGCAGTTACAGGAGTCATGTGACAAGCATGCTACTCTGGAATTTTCATGTCAAACAACATGGATGATTTACTACCAAGGTAGAGGAGAGCATGGTCATAAGATAAAAAGGCCAAATGCTACTAGTTTTGCAGCAAGGTGCTTAAAAAATTCAAACAAAATGAAAAATAGGTCACTTTACAAGACAGTTGCTCAACAAAGCTTGTCATCAAAAAAATGTTAAATAACAAATTTATGGAAATGTCTCATTATAGTTTCATTGTAAATGACAGGTAGTTCCAGAAACTATGTAAAATAATTGACTAGAAAGCCAACCTTATTTCAGCCCATAGCTGTTGTATTATTTATGACTTTTAAGCTACATTGAGTTTGTGAGGTTTTCAACTGACTGAATCCAGAATTCAGGTCCAGGTGGGCAGACCTTTGTGCCCATACAGGCCCACACTGATGTTGGTGGAACTCATCCATGTGAATCTGATTGCAGGATCATGGCTCATGTGTTCAGCCTATTGAAGAGAGAAATGGCTCAGCTGCAAACTTTAGCTACCGATCCAAACTTCTGCAAAGTTAGGCCATAGTCTTGCAAAGACTTACACATACATTTAACTTTACACCATTGAGATCAGTGGGGCTAGCATTAAAATGTTGCTCCTTTGACGTATTAACAAGAGAAAGAACTTGCTTTCTCCCACCCTTGGTCTGCCTCATCTATTGAGATTATAAGCTCTTTGAAGCAGGGACTGTTTCTTATCAACTGTATATACTGTGTCTAGCTAAAGAAGGCCATAATTGTAATCAGGGTCTCTGTAATGCAAATAATAATAATACTCAGCTGCTTAATGTTAAGTATGTCTGTAAGTCTTTGGAGCATTGGCGTCTGAGATGATGAAATGCTGTTTGCATCCAGGCTCTTGGTGTAGGTCCATTTCTACTTTACAGATTAACAGAAATCACTTGTTTTAATTTACCACCCATTAAAAACCTCTAGTAGGGAAGCTTTGTCTAGACCTACAGAGGGCATCTACAGGTCACACTATAGGACACCATAGCCTCCTTTAGGAACTCCTATAGAGAGAGACCAGCTAGCATGCAGCAGTGAGGGCTAAATGCTATACTGACTTTACATTTGCACAACCCTATGCCTTCAGAATTCAGCCCTGTGTGTGTAATAATAAACATATGGATTATCTCAGTTAAATTATGATAGATGAAATCTTGGCTCCATTGAAGTCAATAGAAAAACTCCTATCAACCTCTTTGGAGCCAGAATTTCACCCAGCAGTTATTTATGTTGGTTCTTCTCTTGCTTTTTGGATTACAGAGATAATCTTACTTTTTTGGATTAGTTGCCATGGTATCTGAAAACAGATGTTCCAGCCTTTTAGAAGGACAGCTAGGCAATGGTGAGGTACTGTATGATGGTTGTTATGTGTTATGTGCGGCTAAAATTACAAACACAGGCATGGGCTAAAACAAAATATTTGAAAAGCCATGACAGTCAGATTTCCCTGCCAAAAACTGCCTTACTGCTGAGTGACTACAGTGCATGGTCCCAGTACTCATAAGAACGGCCATACTGCGTCAGACCAAAGGTCCATCCAGTCCACTATCCTGTCTACCGACAGTGGCTAATGCCAGGTGCCCCAGAGGGAGTAAACCTAACAGGTAATGATCTAGTGATCTCTCTCCTGGCATCCAGCTCCACCCTCTGACAAACAGAGGCTAGAGACACCATTCCTTACCCATCCTGGCTAATATCCATTAATGGACTTAACCTCCATGAATTTATCCAGTTCTCTTTTAAACCCTGTTATAGTCCTAGCCTTCGCAATCTCCTCAGGCAAGGAGTTCCACGGGTTGACTGTGTGCTGTGTGAAGAAGAACTTCCTTTTATTTGTATTAAACCTGCTGCTCATTAATTTCATTTGGTAGCCCCTAGTTCTTATATTATGGGAACAAGTAAATAACTTTTCCTTATTCACTTTCTCCACACCACTCATGATTTTATATACCTCTATCATATCCCCCCTTAGTCTCCTCTTTTCCAAGATGAAAAGTCCTAGTCTCTTTAATCTCTCCTCATATGGGATCCATTCCAAACCCCTAATCATTTTAGTTGCCCTTCTCTGAACCTTTTCTAATGCCAGTATATCCTTTTTGAGATGAGGGGACCACATCTGTACGCAGTATTCAAGATGTGGGCGTACCATGGATTTATATAAAGGCAATAAAATATTCTCCAACTTATTCTCTATCCCTTTTTTAATGATTCTTAACATCCTGTTTGCTTTTTTGACTGCTGCTGCACACTGCATGGACATCTTCAGAGAACTATCCATGATGACTCTAAGATCTCTTTCCTGATTAGTTGTAACTAAATTAGCCCCCATCATAGTATATGTATAGTTGGGGTTATTTTTTCCAATGTGCATTACTTTATATTTATCCACATTAAATTTCATTTGCCATTTTGTTGCCCAATCACTTAGTTTTGTGAGATCTTTTTGAAGTTCTTCACAGTCTGTTTTGGTCTTAACTATCCTGAGCAGTTTAGTATCATCTGCAAACTTTGCCACCTCACTGTTTACCCCTTTCTCCAGATCATTTATGAATAAATTAAATAGGATTGGACCTAGGACTGACCCTTGGGGAACACCACTAGTTATCCCCTCCATTCTGAAAATTTACGATTTATTCCTACCCTTTGTTCCCTGTCTTTTAACCAGTTCTCAATCCATCAAAGGATCTTCCCTCTTATCCCATGACAACTTAATTTATGTAAGAGCCTTTGGTGAGGGACCTTGTCAAAGGCTTTCTGGAAATCTAAGTACACTATGTTCACTGGATCTCCCTGGTCCACGTGTTTGTTGACCCCCTCAAAGAACTCTAATAGATTAGTAAGACATGATCTCCCTTTACAGAAACCATGTTGACTTTTGCCCAACAATTTGGTTTTAAGGCCAGAAGGAACCATTAAGTTCATCCAGTCTGACTTCTTGCATAACGCAGGCCTGAGAATTTGACCTAGTGATTGTTGCATTGAGCCCAATAACTTGTGATTGAACTAGAGTATGGGCTTGATCCTGCTCCCATTCAGGAAAACGCCCATTGACTGGAACTGTGAAAGACCAAGCCCATATCTTTTAGGACAATTTCTGGTCCCCTTAGCTATGGTCTACCAGACATCTACCTACTCAGGCTATGCCTAAGGCCACCCTGCTCCTTCCTCTTATCTTTCTCAGTCAGCTAATTAGACTGTGCTGTGCTGAACAAACAGTGAAGTGACATATGCCAGCAATGCCCCTCTGCCATGTACATTGGCCAAACTGGACAGTCTCTACGCAACAGAATAAATGGACACAAATCTGACATCAGGAATCATAACATTCAAAAACCGGTAGGAGAACACTTCAGCCTCTCTGGCCACTCAGTAAAAGATTTAAGGGTGGCAATTTTGCAACAGAAAAGCTTCAAAAACAGACTCCAGTGAGAAACTGCTGAGCTTGAATTAATATGCAAACTAGATACCATTAACTTGGGTTTGAATAGAGACTGGGAGTGGGTGGGTCATTACACATATTGAATCTATTTCCTTAAGTTAAGTATCCTCACACCTTCTTGTCAACTGTCTAAATGGGCCATCTTGATTATCACTACAAACGTTTTTTTCTCCTGCTGATAATAGCTCATCTTAACTAATTACAGGTTTCAGAGTAACAGCCATGTTAGTCTGTATTCGCAAAAAGAAAAGGAGTACTTGTGGCACCTCAGAGACTAACCAATTTATTTGAGCATGAGCTTTCGTGAGGCTCACGAAAGCTCATGCTCAAATAAATTGGTTAGTCTCTAAGGTGCCACAAGTACTCCTTTTCTTAACTAATTAGCCTCTCACAGTTTGTATGGTAACTTCCAACTTATCTGTATGTATATATATCTATCTTACTATATGTTCCATTCTATGCATCCGATGAAGTGGGCTGAAGCCCACAAAAGCTTATCCTCTAATAAATTGGTTAGTCTCTAAGGTGCCACAAGTACTCCTGTTCTTTTTGCAGATACAGACTAACACGGCTGCTACTCTGAAACCAGGAAAAAACAGGCCACAGAAACAGCTTTGGAGCACTGGGAAGTCATACCATTGACCAGTGCCCCCTGAAAGTGGTGAGAAAGAAAGACAATGTCCTGGAAGGAGAGAAAAAAATTGCAACAAACACTGAGTCTAACAACACAGTTAATTCTATGAGTCACATCGGTTTTGCAAAAACACGCCTATCTTCAGTATTTTCCCATTATATTGAGCTCAGTGGTGGCCTGTGTAAGGTGATACACATGTCAATAGAAGTTTCTCCATGGTTCGTAGATTGTATGTGACCCATAGTATGCAAACCATCCCTTTCTTTGGAGAAATTACACTACAGTAAGCGTTAGTAACATTATTGCAATATTTCAGGCTTTTTGGGCAGACAGGCTAATATTCACCATCAGCATTTTATAAGGGTTCTTCTTGTGGCACACATGTAGCATCGGAGAGAAGTTTATTTTAAGGATTCCTCTGATGGGTGTCACATAAATTCCATGACAATAGTTAAAAAGCAGTAAGTTATTTCTTACGTTAACAGAAACACATTTTGTGGTTGTTTAAACATTCTGCTTGGCGTCTTCCTGAAGCACTTGACCTATATCATCCTCCCACTCTTGCTTCAGCTTCTGTAGATTTAAACTAACTTTTGAAGGGAGCAATCCATTTTAACGTGTTCAGCTGTAGTGGTGACACTCTAACGAGGTGTGGGAGGAAAACTCACTGGCTGAGCCCATTTTCAGTTTGTAAAATCTACTATATGCCTTATTTTTGCAGTAAATTTAATTACTCTCTTTGAGCCAGATCGTCAGCTGGTGTAAATCAGTATAGGCCTATTGAGCTACACCAATTTGCATCTGCTGAGGATCTAGTTGTTTCATTTTATCGAATTTTTTTGCCACCCATTCTTTTTGTGTAAATCTCTGACCGCTTTGTCCCCACCATGACTCCAGGAAAAGGAGCAAATTCCCCATGAATTCCAGGCTGGGGAATAGCCAAAAGCCATTTATGGACCTTTTTCTGCATATAAAGTGGTGTTAAGGAGCCTGACTCTGTGGTACTTGTGTAGGCAAAACTCCTTGTGATTCAGAGGCCCGAGGCTGCTCATTTAAAATGTAGAAATGAGAACACTTGCTGACCCTAAATTACTTGCACCTCCCAATCAACTTTTCCCAGTCTGTTCAATGACCTAAGCAATACACAATTCCCAGTCCCTTTTATGGCAAACTTTGAGAAAGTATGGCCACAATCTACAGCTTCACTAAAACACCTGAAAACAGCTTTTATTAAATAATTTCACAAAAGAGAAACCCCAGAGTGGGGAGGGGGATGTAAGTGTTTTGAAAACTTAGGACTCCTTCAGAAGGTTGTAAAAATATCACACCACTCCAAGCTTTCTTCCCTCACACCCCCAACTGATACCCAATTGACAAAATCTGTATCACACTTCTGGAAACAGGGAATGAGGTGATATTTACCCCTGTGCTGAGGCTTAGGTGGCACTTAAGTGGTGTTGGCTCTCTCTGGAGAGGCGAGTTTCCCTCATTATGACCAGGAAATAAAATGCATAATGCATTTACCATAAAGCATATTACAAGAACAAACTAGTCCATAAAAGATTATGGGACAGATCCTCAGCTGGAGTGAACTGGTCTAGCTGCATGGACTCCAACAGAGCTATGTTGATTTATACCAGCTGAGGATCTGGCCGTTTGTGCTAAAGTTCTCTAATATATTCTAAGAGGCACCTGAACCAAATACCTTGTCCCTTTCCCCATACCAGCAGATCTGTGTAATAAGGAGGCACTTCAAGGATGAAGAGTGATATGCATTTGAGTCACACATCCAAAGGAGTCGTTCCATTGCCCTTCTCTGATTCATCACCGTTCCAGTCGGGAAAGCTCAGGACCAAAAGTCAGGAGATCCGGGAAGTATTCCTGTCCCTGCTGCTGATTTGCTGCATGACCTCTGGTAAGTTGCCCAGCCTCTCTGTGGTTCAGGTACCCTATTTGTAAAATTGAGATAATTATTGGCTGGGCCTCACAAGAGTGCTGTGAGGCACAATGCATTAAGGTGAAATGCTTTTAAAATTCCTCAGACGGAGGAGTTTTAGAAGTACAGAGAATCACTACTATGATAAATATACATACTGTATTCTAATCTTTGCAGAGTTCATCTGACCAGGGTAAAAGCTATGTTTGATTAGATTCCTTCCCATGGAGCGTAATCAAGATTCCACCATCCATCTCCGAATGGACCGCAGCATGCCTCCTCCATCTCCTGATCCTCCAATTTCTGTTTGCTTGTCATCTGATGCAAAGAGTTCAGAATCAGATATTCAGAGAAGACACAAGAGTGTTCACATACAAGTGATAGATGTGGGTATCAGATACCCAAATGAGTGGCACAAGACTTTTGCTATGCTCCTCTATGCTGGATGCTCTTTGTTATTATCATCTTCCATCATCGTTTTTGTCAACAACTGGTCCTCAGCAAAATATGTGATCTCACCATTCCCAGATCTAATTTCCACATATGTCGGACATGCTGATTGGGCTTTTAAAGCCTCTGAAGTCAGCAGCCTCATGCTGTTAATACTGTGGTCCAAAATACAGTGGTTTTTACTCCGATACAAGTAGGCATTTCATTGACATCAATAGTAGCTGAGCCCTTAAATAGCTATTTAAAATTATCAAAGTGCCACCTTAATTAAACCTCCCAATCCCGCTGCCAAGTATGTAAGAAAGCATCAGTTCCTGTTTTACATAGAAGGACAGGGATGGAGACAGAGAGATTAAGTGACTTGTGCAAGGCCAGATGGTGTATCAGTGGCAAAGCCAGGATTAGTTCCTTTGGGAGCTGGCCAGAGAAAGGGTGTGGCAAGGGCACCTGAGAGATGCACTAATCCAGCATTGCCCCACATAGCCTCCAGTAGCAAGGCACCTATGGAGACACAACTACAATTTAAAGCTACCCTCTCATGGGAAAACTCTCAGGGAGGGCTCTGGTGCCAACCTTATCTGCCTTTCCTGTCATATACAGTTTCCCTCACTGCTACAGGGCAGCAAACTATACTCCCTTATACCAACAGGCAGCAAATCAAGCTTGTGATGTCCAAGAAAACCTGTTTTGATTGGTTTCAGAGTAGCAGCCGTGTTAGTCTGTATTCGCAAAAAGAAAAGGAGGACTTGTGGCATCTTAGAGACTAACCAATATATTTGAGCATAAGCTTTCGTGAGCTACAGCTCACTCCATCGGATGCAGCATCCGATGAAGTGAGCTGTAGCTCACGAAAGCTCATGCTCAAATAAATTGGTTAGTCTCTAAGGTGCCACAAGTCCTCCTTTTCTTTCTGTTTTGATTGTAGCAGATTTGCTAAACTCCCCCTGAAAACATTGTTTGCACCAACTTCTATAAGAACCCTATACTCACAGTTTAGCTGCTTCCAGACGAGTGTGTCTGTAGCACTGGAGATTGGATCATTTCATAATTTTCCCTCCAGCTGCCTCCAGAATCTATCACTGAGCAACCCAAACAAGGATGTCATGGAAATGACAGCCAGTACACAAACCATAAAGTGTCATTATTAAATAATGAAAGGACTAATTTCATGGGAACACACAGTATGCAAAATAATTTTCCTTAGCCCCTGCCATATCTTCCAGGTCAATCGTTGGGCGCCGTTTCCTGTTCATTATTGGTATAGAAACATAGAATATCAGGGTTGGAAGGGACCTCAGGAGGTCATCTAGTCCAACCCCCTGCTCAAAGCAGGACCAATCCCCAACTAAATCATCCCAGCCAGGGCTTTGTCAAGCTTGACCTTAAAAATATCTAAGGAAGGAGATTCCACCACCTCCCTAGGTAACGCATTCCAGGGTTTCACCTCCTAGTGAAAAAGTTTTTCCTAATATCCAACCTAAACCTCCCCCACTGCAACTTGAGACCATTACTCCTTGTTCTGTCATCAGCTACCACTGAGAACAGTCTAGATCCATCCTCTTTGGAACCCCCTTTCAGGTAGTTGAAAGCAGCTATCAAATCCTCCCTCATTCTTCTCTTCCGCAGAGTAAACAATCCCAATTCCCTCAGCCTGTCCTCATAAGTCATGTGTTCCAGTCCCTGAATCATTTTGCCCTCCACTGGACTCTTTCCAATTTTTCCACATCCTTCTTGTAGTGTGGGGCCCAAAACTGGACACAGTACTCCAGATGAGGCCTCACCAATGTCGAACAGAGGGGAACGATCACATCCCTCGATCTTCTGGCAATGCCCCTACATATACATCCCAAAATGCCATTGGCCTTTTTGGCAACAAGGGCACACTGTTGACTCATAACCAGCTTCTCGTCCACTGTAACCCCTAGGTCCTTTTCTGCAGAACTGCTGCCGAGCCATTCGGTCCCTAGTCTGTAGCAGTGCATGGGATTCTTCTGTCCTAAGTGCAGGACTCTGCATTTATACCTTGCATTTATAACGGACTTTGACTATATATGTCACGGTTCTGACTGTCCCATCATCTGACATTACCTGTGAAGAAAAGATAAAGCTTTAGTGGCACAGATTGTAAAAGACAGACCAGAAACCAGATAAACAGCACGGGGTGACAAGATGTTGGGTTCTTCATTCTTGGTTAATGTGCATCTTTGTGTGACAGGAAAATGGGTGATGAGGGAAGCACATAACACATTTTATTACCAACCTAAGCTGCAGGCATCATACTCCTGTCCTGATGGGCATGCTGATCTAGTGGGGAAGTCGCTGAGCAATATAGCATGTAGTTGTAGAGCATATAAAAACAGGATTCCAGATTTAGCCTTGCAGCATATGTGCCAGGCTTAGTAAAAGATGAGTCAGCATTTCTATTCAAATTGGCCATTTTAATTTAGCTCAAAATAGAGGTTAAGGGGTGCCTGGTGCTGACACACATATTGCTATGGTGTCCTCAGAGAGGCCAAACCATGCCCCTCACATCACTTTCAATTCTGAAAATATGTTTTAAAACATGTTGTTCTTTATTAAATTCTGCGTGATCCTCCAGACATGCAAACACAGAATGAATGAGCGTACGCAAATATCTCAGCATTCTCATACTGTCATCAATTTCAAACCATTACTGTATATAAAATGCCTTTAATTAGTCATATTTTACCAATAACTTCAATGGGGGCAGGAACATGCCCATAATACTAACACCTCAGGGTAACAGGAGAGTACTGTTGGGGCAGGGACCATCTTTTTGATCTCTGTTTGTGCAGCACCTAACACAGTGGGGTCCTGGTGCATGACAGGGATGCCTAGGCACTGTGATCATATGAATAATAACTAAGAGCTATCCCTATTTTATAACCTGGAGAAGCAAACGCATGCAGGATGGAAATTTCAAAAGCACTGCATCCGATGAAGTGAGCTGTAGCTCACGAAAGCTTATGCTCAAATAAATTGGTTAGTCTCTAAGGTGCCACAAGTACTCCTTTTCTAAAAGCACTTAAGTCACTCAGAAGCTTAAGTCAGTGACCGTCAGTGACTTTTGAAGCCAGTGGGACTGAGGCACTTTTGAAAATTTTACTCAGAATGAATAAGTGAATTGGCCAAGTTCGTACAGAAGATCTGTGCTAGAGCTGGGATTAGAATTTAGGCTTTCCTGGTTCCCCATCCAATGTTCTTCCACTAAGGTACACTACCTATATTCTACATACCGTAAACCCTATATAAACTCCACATACAGTCACACCTTCCTCTCCTGCTGCCTGGCTGAAAAGGACACAACGAAAACACTGTAAAAGGAAAGATTTTGTTTGTTAAGATATTAATAGGGTATATTACTGAAATATAGATTCAAGTAGATTTTTTTAAAATCAACTGATGAATGCTCCAAATTTGTCAAGGAATCTAGAACGTGATACTCAACAAATCACAGAGCTGCTGTTTTCTGTTTTATTTTCCCTATTAGCCTGATGGAGACTGGAAACTTCTGCTAAAACAGACAGTGAAATTAGTATCGACTGGTGGATTCTTTCAGCGATCCCCAAGGTTCTGTGGTGATTATGTGCATAATGACCATGCAGCTAGTCTGATTCTTACCTATATGTTCATTAAAGAATGTAAGTACAGCTGAGTCGCGGATAAAACCACTTAACCAAATGAGCACTTTTCACAGGCTTCCTTCAAACAATGACACTTAGGCAGTGGCATGCCATCAGTGTATGCAAGGAATACGTCGCATGCCCCAGGACTAGCTGTACCCGCAAGACAATTTAGTCTGGTCCCCAAACGTGCAAACAAAATGGTGTCCCCTGCACAGCGTGGCTTCGCATGCACTGTATGTGCAAAGTCACACTGCATGGAGGACACCATTTTGCTTGCAAATGTACAACTCCATTCCTGACTAAAAATGTCAGGCTTGCCAATGCACTTAGGCAGTTTTTTGTTTTGTTTTGTTTTTTACTAAGACCCCCCCCCATTAAACTCGTTGATATCCCTTCTTTGATTGCTTTCCTATTACTGCTGCTTACTACGATGTGTGTGTGTAAATGGAACCTTTTATATATATATACACATACACACACAAATTCCATTGTTGTTATCACATAAATGCTTTCTTTACAAAACCCGGTATATATTTCAAGCTATTGCAAAGACTGGGCCAAACTCATACTGGAAGTAAGCCCTCTGATGCCCGGGGATCAAAAAAATCACAACAGTTATAAGTGTAAAAGGCTTATTGGTTCCTCCAGTCCATCTCCCTCTGCCAGTGCAGAATTGCTCCATCACACATTTTCTAGTACTTTGTCCAATCTAGTTTTTAAAAGGTTCAAGTGATGGTCCAAAGTCCACTTCTCTCAGACCACTATTCCATGGGCGAACATATCTCACTGTCAAGATTTCCTAATATTCAGCCAAAGTTTTCCATTTCTTAATTTCATCCCAGTACTCATAATTACGTCCCACTAAATTGCTCCTAATGTATCCCACTAAATAATGTGTTTACATTACTGATGCTAAACCTCTTCAAATATTTGTAGACTATGTCCCACCTTAATTGTTACTTAGCCAATCTAGCCTTATTTAGCAGTTTTAAACTTTCCTCCTCAGTTCGTACCTCTGAATATTTTATGTTTTTCTCTGACTCCCACTAATTAGTCAATATTTTTCGGATAAAACCCAGAACTGAACACAGCTACACATAGAATATTGATTATTAATTTTCTACTTTATGTAATGATGTGCAGTGCTATTAAAATGTTACTTCCACTTGTCTGGATAACCAGCATAGCCTTCTAGTGACTCTACCACTCATGGGCAATGTGATGGTTCCAAAATCATGGACAAAATCCTTGTAGCGCACACGACAATGTAAATGATAAACTAGAAGACAGTAGACAGACACCGTAGACATAATATTGTATGCTGATTCCTGTATTATAGCAAACCCCAAAGATTTACTTCTTGTTTCAGATTCCCCTGGAAAGTTTGGGGTCTATCATTTACTGTGCTCGTTCTTATGTGTCATGGGAGTGGCATCAGTTATGTTCACCCACACGACTTTGCTGCTGGATGTCATTGCTACTTAATTTTGTAACTACCAGGGCGTTCTGGTGGTACCATACTTTGGCTAACAATCAAGTAAGTCACTGCTATGTATACTAATAAATATTGTTACTTACAAGAGGATGAAAAGAAAAGTATTAGAAGCAAATTAATGGAAAACTCCATTCATTGTAAAGTATGACCTCTTGCTAAAATTACAAAGAATTCCCACACCAATATTATATTAAAAATTCATATCAAATAAGTTTAAAATGAGTTGACATGTACAATAATATATTTCTATTCATAAAGTGTAGTTTTTAATAGCTTACTCATCAGTTATGGATCTTTATAAGATCGCTTGTAATTAAATTCTTTCTTAATAAGGTATTTTATTTCTCAATAGGGTAATGTTTCAGTGGCTCATATTCAGCATTAACTGGTTTGTTTTAAGGAGTAATGTGTTGCAATGTGTGCTTGTTGCATGATTTGAGACATTCATTAAACATCAACTAATATATCTGGGATCTAATCCAAAATCCACTGAAGCCAGTGGGAATCTTCCCATTGATTTCAGTGGGCTTTGGACCCAGCCCCTAGTGAGCAATATGCAATAGTTCTATGTAATTTCAGGAACTAACAGGTGTTTCTTCTCATTAGTGTCTGAAGATCCCATCTCCTCACAACTACTTTTCCAAGGTCTGGTGGTTCAGGATCTTTGTGTTCTGTAAGGAATGTGTCATGGGAACCCGTCCCAGTGTCCTATTCATGGCCAGTTTCCTGCTCAATATGTCAAGACTAAAGGCAGCAGTAGAAGGACCAGCTAGATTGTATGGAGTTGTCATAAATATAAAGGGAAGGGTAAACACCTTTAAAATCCCTCCTGGCCAGAGGAAAAAACCTTTCACCTGTAAAGGGTTAAGAAGCTAGGATAACCTCGCTGGCACCTGACCAAAATGACCAATGAGGAGACAAGATACTTTCAAAAGCTTGGGGGAGGGAAAAACAAAGAGTATGTCTGTGTGATGCTTTTGCCGGGGACAGAACTGGAATGGAGTCTTAGAACTTAGTAAGTAATCTAGCAAGATATGCGTTAGATTATGATTTCTTTAAATGGCTGAGAAAATAAGCTGTGCTGAATGGTATGGATATTCCTGTTTTTGTGTCTTTTTGTAACTTAAGGTTTTGACTAGAGGGATTCTCTATGTTTTTAATCTAATTACCCTGTAAGGTATTTACCATCCTGATTTTACAGAGGTGATTCTTTTTACTTTTTCTTCTATTAAAATTCTTCTTTTAAGAAACTGAATGTTTTTTTCATTGTTCTTAAGATCCAAGGGTTTGGGTCTGTGGTCACCTATGCAAATTGGTGAAGATTTTTATCAAGCCTTCCCCAGGAAAGGGGGTGTAAAGGTAAGGGAAGATTTTGGGGGGAAAGACATTTCCAAACGGGCTCTTTCCTAATAATTATAATACCGGTTAGACGTTTGGTGGTGGCAGCGAAAGTCCAAGGGCAAAGGGTAAAATAGTTTGTACCTTGGGGAAGTTTTAACCTAAGCTGTAAAAGTAAGTTTAGGAGGTTTTCATGCAGATCCCCACATCTGTACCCTAGCGTTCAGAGTGGGGAAGGAACCTTGACAGGAGTCTTATGCCAAAACTAATTTTGTAAGAACGTAAGAAATGGACATAGCATTGTTAAAAGAGTATATTTCCATATTGCCTATTTAATTTTAATTGCAAAAAAACAAAAATTCCACTTGCTTGAACCATTTTCCATGTGATTTCCAGGATTTCTGGCTGGATTCCTTTACAAAGAGGATACAGTTCTTCTTTCAGGAGTTATATTACAATTCTCTTTGTGTGTCATGTTCTGCCCATCACACTGTATGTTTCCTCACAGGAGAAAAAACAAATCATAAAATCATAGAATATCAGGGTTGGAAGGGACCTCAGGAGGTCATCTAGTCCAACCCCATGCTCAAAGCAGGACCAATCCCCAACTAAATCATCCCAGCCAGGGCTTGTCCAGCCTGACCTTAAAAATATCTAAGGAAGGAGATTCCACCAGCTCCCTAAGTATGCATTCCAGTGTTTCACCACCCTCCTAGTGAAAAAGCTTTTCCTAATATCCAGCCTAAACCTCCCCCACTGCAACTTGACATATCCACTTAGGAACAAGATCAGGACTCTGCCATATTCAAAGCTACTCTTCCTACACGTCCAACTTGAGACTGGATTCAGACCCGATGTAATTATTCCATGCAATTGTATCCACTTATGCCAGGTCTGAACTTGTTGCTCAGTGTCAAAGCAGCTGCTTCAGCAATCACAGCTGCTAGTTGTAAAGAAAGGGAGCAATAGCTCAGAGCAGCGGTGCAGACTCACAGAAGGAAGAGAATACATAGAGTGTAGTGACTGAGTAGGCAAATGCAGGAGCCATGCAATGACAGCATAGTCTTGAATTTACTGACACATAGACATAGAACCTGAGTTTCCTGATGGCCAGGACACAGTTTATGGCAAAGTCCTATGTAATGGATTAAACCAATGGAGTGCTATATAAATGTAATAAGCTTTTATAGAAATTACCCTAAAACCCTAAATGATTTAATGATATTCTGTTCTGAACTATCCTACAGAAATTCTATAGCAGGGAAATAATTCTCTATTCAATTCTGTCATGGTTCAAAAACTTATGGACGTTATAATTTTCTATTAAATTCTACAATTCCTCCCATGCTGGGATGTCAGAGAGACAGTCTGGACCTTTGAACTGTATATCAGCACTTGGCCAAGGCCCCGGATGCTTTTCTTCATGGGACATAAACCGTTAATCTTAAAGGCTCAATAACAATTCTCCCTGCTCACTTTGAGTTATGTTCACCAATATGCAGAGAGTCAGCCCAAGGCTTGAGCATCACTTAAGTCTCACTTAAACCCTCAAAATAAAAGTTGTGTTCTGGGCTTCTGCACATGGAAGAATTTCACCCTGACAAAGTAACACCAATTGCTAAAGCGAAACATTCAACTGATCTCGTCGATCAGTAACAGAGCTGGGCAACTACTGCAGAAAATCCAAGACTATTCATTTGCATCTTTAAACAAATTTGCTTCGGCTGGAAATCGCAGCCTTTCGTATTTGATTTCCACAAATATTCTGGGCTGGAATTTTCAAAGGAATCTAAGGGAATTGGTTAGGCACCCAATTCCCATTAAACTCTCCATAGAAATTGGGTGCCTAAATTGCATTAGGCCCCTTCAAAATTCCCTGTCCTACTGAACAAATTCGCTAGCAGGAATATTGGCTGAGACAGGAAATATTTCAGAATATTAGTGACAAGCAAACAGATTTATTGCCCATGTTATATTTTACAAACAAAATATGAGAAAAGCTTGTAGGTATGAAGATTTGAATCAAGCACGTCATTGGGGAGGGAAAAAAAGGAGCATTTCTTCTTTTGGAAGAAACTATTTGCCTCTGTGGCTGAAGCAGTGATATCAAAGGGTGGTAAAATGTTTTCTCATCCAACATATTTCTTGATGTTTTGTAATGTACTATGCCACTGTGTTTCTGATATTAACAATGGTTTATCAGTTGTAATTTAGCCCTTGGCCCAACATAGCTTAATAATGTTAAATTAGGCATTAGGCATGAAGAAAGGAAGAACCTGATTGGCTAATGAAAGTTCCAACTGTATGTGGAACCAGCATAACTGCATGGTGCAAGTTAGGTCTCAGTTACCAAAACAATCATTGTATACAAGTAAATCATGCTTAATATGCTTCCAAAAGTAAACGCATACTAGACTAGATGTCCTCATTTCCCAGGTGACTGAAGGTTCTTGGCTTTCAACTTCACCACCCACCCATCTGCATGTTTATTTCTTGTTCATAATACACCTTTTACCATACAATCAGGATAGCAGGAACATCACGTTAGCATTAAACTGAGTCTTCCCAGTACAACATACTGCTTTGGACACAAAGGTTTTTTAAAACAAAACAAACTATAGTGTACATAAAATGTTTTGTCTTTACGGATCTCAGCTGTCAAATCTGTTCTTTCAGTCACTGCTGATTTCTTTTTGTTTGCACACTGTAAAATTTTCCCCAGAATTTTTATTTTTATTTTACATGAAAGACTATGAACAAAAATAGGTGAATGAAAAAAGGTACTAAAAGACTGATGCATATGAATCTATCAATTTTATATATGAGTTCTCACTGTTCAATTTGTGCATTTCTGGCTTTCGGAGAAGTGTGCCATGATTCTGTGGTAATAATATGTCAACTGAAACCAAGCCAAACCCCCTGAACTTCCTTTCATAAATGATATAAAAACAGATTCTAGAGAGCACCTGTGTAAAAATATACTTCTTTGGAACATTTTCATGCTTTTATTTTGTCATAGGGGGGATTAAATAATTTAAATTCCACAGATGGATACAGCACACTGGTTCTTACTTCAATCAGAAGAATCAGAAACTTGGAGGCAGATGTCAGAGTAGATCTCCAATTAATCTTTCAGACATGTCAACAGTCCTGGTAAGTGGCTTTTTTCCCCAATGCTTATGATGTTATGCCGAAAAGATTGTCCATTGCAAAAGACTGACCAAAGCCTGGACTTATTGTTAGGGGACATCGAGCAGTTGGTTAGGAAAAATGAGCTGTTGGAGGAGCGGTATGATGGAGGAGATGTAAAACCAAGGTCCTTGTGGTCAGTAAAGTCCTCAAGACCCTTTTCAGAAGAGTTAACCACAGTATCCTGGCCAATGGGGTAATTACATTCTGGCTTTAAATTTCCTGTGCAGTGTCAACAGAAGTAATCTTCACTTCCGGTTCTAAAATGCCATGTACCCATGTTGTGCACTGTTAAAACAGTTGCCTTACTTCATCCTGCACTTCAGTGGTGACTGAAGTAACTTGTGTAGATCGTGTGCATTTCAGCTGGATACATATGTGAGCTCTTTGGGCTTCTCTGTGGTAAAAAGCTCTATATATAAGTAATAGCAATAGAAAGTAATGAGGAGCTGCTTAATATATTTTGAGTTATTCAATATAAACACCATGCTCCAAACTCAACCCTGGCTTTCACCCAGGAAACCTCAGATTAGAATGTGGCCTCAAAGAACAAAGCTCTTAGAGCAGATTAATACTTCTCTAATGCTCTGGATATATATGCTTTTTCCTTCAACCCTTTTAGCGTTAAGAGCCCTCAGTATGTAGCTAAGTTTCCAATCAGAACAGAACATGCTATATAGTTTAATCCCCAATACACAGAATGTAGGTCTGTTAAATACAGTCACTTTCTTTTTTTAAAAAAGCACATCAATAAAAGGAAAATGAAAGGTAAATTCTAGCTTTGAAGCTGAGATTTCTGTGCCATCAATGTTGTTAAGAAACACATTCCTCTCAAACACCATGGCAACGTAGTGAAAATGCCCTCCTTATTTCACAAGGACTATGTGCTTGTTCTCGCTCGGTCTCCAGCTTGATTGACTACACATTACATATTTTCCCAGCATTATGTGGCCTATTCTGTCCTTCCTCTACTATGAGATAAGTAGACATATAGGGTGTAATTCTGACCCTGTTAAAGTCAATGAAAGATTTGCCATGGACTTCAGTGAGCCAAGATTTCAACCATATACTTCAAAACCTGTACTGTTCCAGAATGATTAAAAGTTAATTAGGGCTAAAATGTTCATTTAGATACTCTCACACACACCTGCCATTGAAGTTAATGGGAACCCAATGCATGTATCTGAGGAAAGATTTTGGCATGAAGTGTTTTGAAAGGTTCTTAGGATCAGCTTATATTTTACTGAGCCAAGTCTTGGTCCCATGGAAATCAATTGCAAAACTCTCATACCAAGGGTGTGGTTATGTTTTTGTGCAGAATCTTAGAATTCTTAATTTTTCTCCAGTGGAATCTTATAAAGCTTTTCAGAGTGTTAACATCACAAAAAGCAAGGGTCTCTGCCATATGCACATGAAGTTTTGAGACTTGCACATTTAAGTGAACTTTACTATCAGCGTATTATGTATGCTCGTGCATTTATTATTACTTATTTATTCAAATTTATTAAAAAATAGCAACAGGTGCTCTTCCTCTGCCATGGGCACCCATCCCACAAATCCAAACACATAACATAGTATAAAGAATTGGCCACAAGCAAGACTTTTCACCAGGTGAAACCACCCACAGCTGAGATCAAATTTTCAATAGAGTTCTGCGCCCACAAAGACACCAAAATCACTGGCCTAACCCTGGGGCTGGCCCTGAACCCTTTTGGAAATCTAGCTCTAAATATCTACCAATTGCCTTTGCCCTGAACTTCACCGCACCTCACCCTCGGTAGCTCAGGTAAATAGATGGACTTTTCACTGCGCCCTAGGGGGCCAAGCTGGACAGAATACAAATTCCAAACACCAGGGGAATATAGGAGCTTCCCCGATTAGAAATAGAAATAAAAGTAAATAAATAAACGAGGTATAGCAACAAAGAAAATATCTCTTCCGCCCCCTCTAGGCCCCCCCCTGAAAAAAAATAAAATATTAAATGGGAATGTTAAAGTTTTTGGATGAGCAAGTCTTGAACTATAGAGTATTTGTATCTGTGGGTGTGTACGTACATGTATACACAGAGAGAACACGAGGGCTGGTGGGTGCACGGGGAGGATGTATATCAACATCTACAATAATTTCTCTTTTTTAAAATAAGTTTCAAATGGAATTAAGTCAGCCATGGCACTAATTAGTCAGTGGCAGCAAAGCACTCTGGAGGAAACACAGGAGACGCGTTGTGACTGATCTCTCATTTGATAAACGCCCAGCCTGTCCACTGAAAATCAAAACAGTCAGTGCCCTGTTTGTTCCAGTCCTATTTCCCTGGTGATCTTTCACACACTGCAATGCAGAAAAACTGTCTCAAAGAGGCAATTTGTTTTCCATTTAGCTATGCTTCATTACTTCTGAGCTCCAACCAAGGCTACTAAAAAAAAAAAAAAATCAGTTAGCTCAATTGGTCCGAAAGCGGTTTTCTTTTTCCCTTCTTTATGAGAGTTACACTTTAGTTTTTCAGATGTGGTTACCTTTGCTTTTCTGAGAATGATCCCTTGTTTGCTTTCTCTCTCCTGTTTACAGAGCATTAGGTTACTGGGGAGGTAGATTGATATAGTACAGTATACTTATGATAACAATAGAAACCTGGGAAATTAGAGAAAGTGGTCATTGCATTCGTATTACCACAGCTCTCAACATATGGCTCAGGTGGGATTTAAGTGGCATGTAGGCATCAAGCTGGCCCTCTGCAGGGGGGTACATTTCACTCTGGGTGAGGCATTAGGAGCCCCAATCCTGCAGATGACTAGCAGGCACATCCCTCACTGTAGGAAAGGGAGAGTTGTGCACCAGGAGGCTTTGTAGGCACAGACCCTGCACTTGTCTTCTTGATGGAGTCCGCATGGCAAAGTGAAAATCTGCTTTTCCCTGCAAGATGCTGAGCCCCTCCTTGACAAACTGAGTACCTGCCCCTGCCATTAAGATGCTCAGCTACTTTGGTGATGGGAGCCATAGAAGTACCGTAACAGAGTAAAGCCAAGAGGCCAGAAGCTGCATTATATTTTCTGTATAGCCCCTTCTGCATTGAGAACTCACATGTACACAAGCAAGTGCATGTGCATACCCACGCATGGCAGTTGTGCAGGTCAGAGGAGTCGGGAGTGAAAACAGAATATGGGGAGCAGTAACAGCACCTGCAGAGGATTCTCTTCCACTAGTAGAGGGCTCCTTGTGTCAGTAGAAGGCATGCCAGGGCAGAAGGCTGCAGAGCCCTCATCTGGCATGATCCTTTGGAGACTGCAGAGAGCTGCTCAGGAATTGATGCTTTGTCAAGTACAATTAACGATTCCTCAGAGACTCCAACATTACCTCTCTGTCCTAGTGCTAATGACTCCCCATTACGGTAGCACCAGAGCACCTTGAAAACAGCACCAGAGCACCTTGAAAACTTGCTGGTTTGTGTGTGACTTGAGGGACAGCTAAATCGAAGAGATGAAGATTTGCATTTGCAACATAATGGCTGTTCATGCTGGTTCTGGGGATGCTCAGGCTATGAGCTACTAGCGATGGGCAACCAAAGAAAATGCAAACTAAAGCTACAACTAGGAAGAAAATGTCTAAAAGTTGAAATATTATGTTAAGTGAGTGGGATCTGTATTGCTGAAAATTATTTCTGGGAAGTCCACAAAACGCAGACAGATTGCCACAAACCTTGGACTGCTCATTATCCCTTCATGGCCTTGGAGTGCGAAAATTATTGCTTTGAATAATGGATCTATTAGTCATTTTCCTGTCTGGGAAACAAACCCTTTAAAGGTGAGACATCTCCACATGTTGCCTCCATTTCTTGCGTGGGGAGCGTGTGAGAACAGATCAACCGCCCCAGTGGGAAATCACCTTACAAACTGCTAAAGGATGTTAAAGGCCTGAGAGAGGCACAGGAGGCAGAGGGGTTGGAGCCAGTATGAACACAGCTTGTTTGGGGGGTTAAACAGGAAAAGCTGCTCATTGCGCAGGAAGATGGAATGTTCCCTGCCAAAGGGATGACGTAGTGGTTTAATCACCAGGTGGGGATAACCTAGATACCTGGGGTTAACTCACTTTCATCTTTCTAAAAAATATAATTTAGGGCTGATGTCTTTTTACTCAGATCAGTCTATGGTTTGCTGCTTCCTAACTTCAGCAAAGGGATATCCTATTGGATAGAGCTCCAGGTGCAACCAAATTTTCAGCGCTTGTAAAAGTAAAACTCAGTAACTGTCCAGCACTGATAAGTGAGGAAACAGAGCAAACACTGGGAAAATGCAATAGGAAGATAATACAGCAGCTGACCCTGAAGACCAGTAGTAAGATACCACTATGTGGTGGCAGTGCCCAGAGATATATATCTACCCACCACTCCTTGTAGGCCCAAAAAAGAAGCAGACCTAGAATAGAAGTACCATCACAAAGCTAAAATGTTGTTCAGAAATGTTTTGCATTTCTTGTTTCTTATATAAGACAGGAGTGTTAGATTAATAGATTTTAAGGCTATAACAGACTCTTATGTTCATCTAATCTGACCTATTGTGGGAACACAGGCCATAGAATTTCATCCAGTAATTCCTGCATCAAAACCATAATTTCAGATTAAACTACTGTACATTTGTTTCCTTGTGCCAGGACAGATGATTTTATAAACCAGAGTGCCTTATGTAACAGGTAATTATTCCAACAGCACACCAGAGGTGCGTGCATAAAAGCCATTACTGTGGAGCTGTTTGAATCTAAATACTTTCCCTGGACTGTTGTCACAATTTACAATCCTTTAAAGCTCAGACATCTTGTAATAGCGGTGTTTTAAGCTTGGAAGTACCTTCACGTGAAGGTTTCGGCATCACTTTAACTGTCCATTAACTAAAGCTGAATTACAGTGAAGTTCTCTTGCGAAAGGATATTTACTTAAAAATCAACAGAGTTTATTAGCATCTATGCTACTAACTCAGAGATTGGGCGCACAAATGATTACGTTGATTTGTTTGCTGCACAAAGGTTTCTAATATATGTTTTCCCATAATTATTTTATTAGAGCCATTTGAGAAAGAGACAAGTCAGGTTATCTATCGGCTTTCCTGAACTCAAATAGTTGTGTTAGAACTGAATTCTAATGCTATATTCCCTTGCTGGCATCGGAAAACTTTGTGAATCAAAAGACAACAGATCTTATTATAGAACAAAAGACAAATCTAAATGCTGCACTACAAAAAAATTCAAGTTTTTCAACAAATTGGCAACAGACGGGATTTTCCATTGGCATCTAGTAGTCTTTGTCATGACAGATCAAATAATGATGGATAAAAATAAAAGCTGATTTACATTTGGCTGGCTGTCTTGTTACCCTAGTTCTCTTATCTAAACACCAGCTAAACATGAGAAAGAGCTTAGCTTGAAAGAAAACTACAATACCCAGATTCCTAAATAATCCATATGCATGATGTGACCTGCTGTTTATACCCTTTTGAAGCTGCAGATTACAGTTGTGCTAACTCTCAGCTTGCCAAGGTGAAACACTGAGCATCACTGAAGCGATGAATCGTAATTACTATACAGCAGGCAGCAAATCCACATTTCTGGTGATTTCTGTTCTTCTGAACAAAGCTGTAGCATTGAGGGAAGGAAGGGGCTGTCAAATTGACAGAACACCTACAGGATCAGTTAAAAGATGGACAAAAATGGGTGTAAGATGTACTTTCTCCAGGAGAGGAAGGTGAAAAAGTTACGACAATACTGATAAACAAGACTAAGAATTAATGTGGAATAAATATCTGCAATTAGGTCTCAATTCAACTCCCACTGACTTCAATGCATTCAGAGTCATGATTCGGCAACACTACACATAAGTGCAAACTGCAGCAGATCTTTGGAAATTCTGATGATATGCGCAAAGTTAGGGCCTTTTAGCCCACTTCTTTTGAAGTCGCTGGCAAAACTCTCATTAAACTCAGATAGGGCAAGATAGAGCCATTAATAAAATTGCAAAAAATCACACCAGTTTAGCATCATCAGAATTATGGCAAATATTCATATGTAGTAGAATAAATGTGCATTCCAGTAAGTTGATTAGAGTGTAAAAGAAATGGCAAATGATGCAAATATAAATCATATGAATCAAGGCCTTCAGAAGTAAAACATATCTCATCTACAGCTGTGTGAAATCTGGGGCAGGAGGGAGAATCTGCCAAACATGTATATTTTAATTTTCAGATGATTTTGCAACCAAAAAATTATATTATGGGGTTTTTTTTGTTGTTGTTGCCTGTTTGCTAACCTTCAAAAAATGGTAGTTTTACATCAAACCATATAAAAATCTGAAAATTTGGATATTTGCATTACATATCTCCTTTGCTTAAAAATTGGCCAAATTTACTCAAACCAATCAGATCTCTAACACAGAATTAGAAGTTTCCTCTCTCCTGACATCATATTCCTGCCCCCACAAGTAAAAATGAAAAAACTGTTAAAAATTTAGGACAGAAACAGAAAACATTCCCGTTAAATTGTTTTTAATCCTGAGTATTTCGAGTATGACCAAAACAGAGGAGGTGCTTGAAAACTTGCGAGACAGCTGATCTTCTAAGATTTGCAGCCTGGTTTTCAGATCAAAGACATCTGAACTTTTGGAAGCATGTCTACCTTTAGATAGTGGACAAATTGTTTTGAAATGGATTGTATCTATAAACGGGGGCACAAAGATTCCACTTACTCATAGAAGCTCCCTCTAGAGGGGAAAGAGAGAGACCAAAGGAAAAAAACATTTATGGAGATAAAACCATGCTAGTAGCAAAGGAAGTCCACATCAGAAACATCTAATCTGAATTGATTTTGTGGCTCTCTCTTAACTTCACTAACATTTTTTTCCCACGCCATTAAATGGAGCCCAAACATGCCCGTTGTCATATGCAGCCACCCACACACAGTCTTAACAAAAAAGAATACAGCAAGAAAATTCTACTGAAAGTCAGCCTACATCGCATTGTATTTTAAAGCTGTTTTCTTTTTTCGTTAGAGTATTTCTGTTGTGTTCTTTTTTTAAAAAAAACCCCAAAGCTACACCACAAGGTTGTTAAAGTCTGAGAACTAAGAAGCAATGTAAGACATATGGACTCCAAAGAAGTGGGTTTCTTGGCAACATAAGACTTCTCAGAATTCCTTCCCCTGCTCATGTAGCAGTTTTTCAGCAGTTCAGAGGCATCAAACAGTTGAGCTGACTGCTAAGAGAAATACCTGACTATGGAATACTCTGCACTTCTGTATCATCTTTCATCTGAGGATCTCAAAACAGTTCTTAAAAATTAGTTAATTCATCCTCCTAACACCCTTGAGAAAAATATTATACCCATTTACAGATGGGTAAACTTAGGCACAGGGGGCCAAATTCTGTTCTCGCACACTGCTATAAATCCAGAGGAACTCCACTGAAGTGAATGGAGTAACTGATTTTACACCAGTGTAACTATAAGCAGCGCTCAAGTGACTTACCTGAGGTCACATCAAACATCAATGTCAGGTGGAGGAACCCTGCCTCCAGCTCCCTATTCTAGTGCGGAGATCACTAACTATTGGCTCTCTGGGCGCCAATTCATTGTCTGAAATAAAACACTTTTAAACTACTATAATGACACAAAAAATATTACAGTAAAATTTTGCTACCTTGTACTTTGCTAATTTACACATAATCCACATTAGTGTGGGTCTCTATCTGCCACTAGAGGCTGGTTCACAAAAGAGGTTAAGAGTCTACTTCTGCCAGTGGCTAGAAGAGTTGTTCCTTTACCTCAAGCTTTAAAGGCTCATATTTTCAATGCTGAGGCTCCTTGTTTCAGTCCCTACAGATAACCCATGGCAGGGGGTGGTTACACGCACACAACCTGTACTTCCCCCCCAAAAAATATGGAGTCTGCCCAACTCTCGGCAAAAATGCAACAACAAAGGTCTCCTATTACCACCGCCTAATGGGCCAAATTCATTCCTGATGTTGTTCTACATTCTTCATTAGCAAAGAGCAACCATACCACTTGCAGTCAAAATTACTTGTTTTTAAACATTAAAACCACAACATCAGAGAAAGAATAAAAGTATTGTCTCCAGGACAGCTCACACATTGTGTAATGACCTTCTTGTAACAGTTTGCACCAAACAAAACAAAAAATGGCTGCCAGTCTCCTGCGAATCACGGATCTTTAGACGTGTCAAGGTGCAGTGCATGGAAACAGCGTTATACTTGGTATAAAGCTACATACATCACTCCACACTGTGAAGTATTTTCACAAATAATTAAAATCAAATTGCAATGGTCATATACATGAACAAAGTACGATTCGGGATACTCACTCTTGATCAATAGTTTCCTTACATAGAATCTGCCCATGTTAAGCAAGGTACTGAGACCCAGGTCTACAAAGGTATTTAGGCACCTAATTCCCATTGATCTCTATGGGCCATGAAAGCACTGAGCACTTGCAGGATCAAGGCCTCTTTGCAATTCACAACATTCAGTCATTCACAAGAGGTCTCCCAGTCATTAGTGTGAATTAACAGTCTGTGCTTGGTATTTATTATTGGCATTGCGAAGGGCCCAAAGGTTCTCATCAGAATCAGGCCCCAAGTGTGCCAGATGCTGAACAAACTCTTAGGAAGATCTAGTCTCTACCCAAAGAGCTCAAGTGCAAAGGTGTCTTTCAAGTGCAAAGGTCTCAGAGAACTACTATCTACAATGACCTATGCTAGTTTGGAATAACTTGAGCACTTTATTATTGAAATCTGCTCTACACAGACAATAATTCTTTTTCCGGGCATATAAGTTTCATTTATGGAAACATAAAATCATTTAAATATTGCATCATGGAAACAGCTTGGTTCTCAACTCTGGCTGCATTTATTCCGCTCCAAAGCAGATGTGCAATGTGAGAAGACAAAGCAGAGACAAGGGACCACCAAACAAATGTTTCTACACGTATAGCATTTATCTTACCTTCACTAAAATAATCTGCTGAATCCTGTCAGTGATTGTTACAACCTGTCACTGATTTCCATGTTTTCCCAGCTTTCTGGCATGGGAATATGTTATTGTAAAATGTATGCAGAAATTTCAGACTAATTAAAAGGATTTTATCTAGTTGAAATAATATTTCAAAAAGACATTTCCTTGCCTATGTGTTCTAATAATAGCTTAGATTATTAAAAATGACAAATTTTTAAAATCAAATTTATATTTCACTGTTTATGCTTTTTTGTTTGTTTTTGCATTTCTCACGGTGTAGTCAATTTCATATTTGTTTACAGTCAGTTTCTAGTCAAGTTCATTTTCAGGTTCTCTAGCGTCTACGCATGAGGCAGGATGGTCCAGTAGTTAGGACGCTAGCCTAGGACTTGAGAGTATGTCTACACCGGATAAAAGCCTCACAGCCTGACAACAACTGGCCTGGGTCAGATGACTCAGGCTCATGGGGCTCTCTGGCTCTGAGGTTAAAAATTGCTGTGTAGCTCAGAGGTTTTCAAACTGTGAGTCAGGCCCCCCTAGCAGGGCCTGGACAAACGTTCAGGGGGGCAAGCAGCAACACTAAGTGGGTCCTGCCAGCCCTGCACAGCAGAGCCCAAGTCAGCCCCCCTGACTCATCTCAGTGACCCACCCAGCCTGCGGATCAGTGTCAACATCAGCCATGGCCATGCCGATTTCTGCTCCCAGCAGCCTCTGCGCCCAGCGCTGGCTCCACCCCAGAGACCATCGCATGTGCCCATTCATGGGTGGCGGGTGAAGCTTCCCCTGGGGGAAGCTAGCTCCCTGTCCTGCCTCTTCCTCCCATGGCCCAGCCCACACTCCACAGCCACTCTGCCCCAGGCCCCGCCCCCTCCCCACTTGACCCCCCACTCTCCGCCACTCACTGCATCCCTCCTCTCCTCCACCCCTCTCCCTCCCAAGGCCCCCGCTGCTCACACTCTCCTTCAACCACCTCCCCTGTAGAGGTGTGGGGGAGAGGAGAGATGTGGCGAGCGGTGGGGTCTTGCAGGGAGGGGGGTGGAGGAGAGGGGGAAGGCAGGGTGGTGGGGGCCTCACAGGGGAAGGGATGGAGGGATGTTGGGTGGTGGGGGGCTTCATGGGGGAGGGGGATGGAGGAGAGGAGGGACTCACCAGGCAGTGCAGGGGCCTCAGGGAAGGGGCAGAGCAGGGAGAGGGAAGAGGCAGAGCACGGGCAGGGCCACTACGGCCCAGGCATCCGGCGGCAGGTCAGTGGCGGCTGCGCCAGGTGAGGCTTAGCCTCCCTGGTCTATTTATACCCACCACCCATGAGCCTGTTGCTGAGGAAGCCTTGGCTGTGCCATTGATAAGTATCTGCTCTTTGAAATTGACAGGTGTAGGTAATTTAACTAAAGCTGTGTGAAGGTCTATGTTAGGTTTATGAGTGGGAGATCAAGCATACTTTTGTACATATCTAGTTTTGTCTAGGTTGGGGCGCAACCGAATATTGTAACTTGAAGAGGGGGCTCAGCTCAGAATGTTTGCAAACCACTGGTGTAGATGTTCAGGCTTGGGCTGGAGTCCAATCTCTGGGACCCTCCATCCTCACAGGGTCCCAGAAGTAAGGCTCCGACCCAAGCCTGAACATCCACAGCAATAATTTTTCAGCCCCGGACCCCCAAGCCGCACAAGCACAAGTCAGCTGACCCAGACCAGCCATGGGTTTTTTGTCCCTATGTATACGTACCCCGAGAGACCTAAATTCAATTCCTTGCTCATCCATAGACTTCAGGTGTGACAAAACAAGTTAGGCACCTAACTTTCTGGGTCTGGGGCTTAACCTCTCTGTGCCTCACTTCCCCAGCGGTTAAATGGGGACAATAGTACTTTCCTACCTAATCGGGTGCTGTGAGGTATAAATACGTTAAAGATTGTGATGTGCTCAGATACTATGGTGACAAGGGCCAGATAAGTACCTAAAAAAATAAAGAAAGAAAAGAGTGTTTGGGTTGAAACACATGCTGCTACCAACATCATACGAAACTAACATATGTGAGAGAAAGAAGCTACTTTTAAACCCTTATGTATTCCACTAACAGGACCATGTACATGCTGTTACAAAACAAAGTACATGAATTGCATCTTGTCACTACAGTGAAACAGCAGTTATTATACAGAATTTTGTGGTAAGTCATATATCAAAAAAAGTGTAAAGATAGTGTATTCTCTGTACTGGAATATGAACTCAATAAACATTTGGCTCTGAATTTTGAGCCCAAAACATTAAAGTTGTTTGAAATTAGGGAGATCTAATTCCTTGACCCTTAGAGTAATCTGAAGTCCTAATAACAAAACAACATAACGACAACACTGAGTACCTATATAAAGCCTTTCCTCCATAGATTGTAAAGCACTTACCAAAGGATGATGAATATCATCATCTGTTTTACTGAGTGAGAAACTGAGGCAGAGAGATTAAATGACTAACCACAGCACACATTCAGTCAACGGGAGAGTCAGGAATAGAACTCAGATCTCCTAAATCGCAGTCCCATGTTTTACCTTCTGCTGAAAAATAAAAACACAGTTTATGATTCTAGTTCATTTTGTGCAGAATACACCAACCATCTGCACACAGAAGGCTGGTGCCTCTCCACCACATCCATTCCAGCCAGATCTGACTATAAGCTGCTTATCACACCTAAGGCTTGTCTGACAGGGAAATTGACCAGTAGTACTGCCCATGTGGACACTCTATTCTAGACTAAAAGTGACTTTATTCTGCTATGACTCCATATAGGAATAACACAACAGTGGTTTCTCCTCCAATGTTGGCTATTAAGGATCTTTGTGCTTTATACACTGGCATGAATAATGATGGGGCGGTACATGACTGCTGCATTTGATATTATGTGAAATAGCATTAGACCCAGAAGGAAAAGATGCTCATTTTGTCCAAGTGAAGTCTTTGACCATTCTGCACAGACACTATGAGATAGTTTGTGACTAAAGCTGCATAGCTGTGTGAGGAGCATATAAAAGGAAGCAAGGAATGCCTTGCAATGGGATACCCACATGGTGGCTCCAGGTGTATAGGAACAATCAACTACTCCCCACATCACTGGAGCAGGTGCAGCCTGGAGCAGCTCTGCAGCCCTCCCAAATGTAGTTTTCAGAACATCTGAGCCAATACAGGGGATGTCTTTGCAGCTGTCCTATACCAGCAGCACATTAATTCTCCCCATCTACATGTTAAGCAAGGACAAAGCAGGGAGGTAACTGTGCATCTCTGAGGAATCAATCCCTCCAGGCACTGTTCCTGAGTAGGCGCAGCTACATGCAGCCCCACAGGCAGGGTTTGTGGAAAAGCTACAATCTAATCCAAGGAGAGGCATCAGACGCTGTTACAGCCATAATATAAAACCAGAGTATGTGAGATAAAGAAGTTAGTGTCACAGTGTCATTATATATGAAAAGACAGAGGATGCTAATGAAGCTCTTTTCCAAAGGGACCTGGTGATCTATAAATGTACCAGCTAGTTTCTTGTTGGTGAATTCCATTGTTGTATGTGTGTAATTCCAAAAGTCAGAAAGCCCTTACAAATTAAGCGTCTTTCATGATCAAGTTAATTCTGAAAAATCAAACAAAAGCTCCTGAAAAGATTCATAGCAATTCTAGGGCAGAGTCTCGAAAACACCTGAGTTAACACAGCCAGTTGTTTTCTTTCCCTTACAATGCAATACGGTAAGGGGCTAAGGGGAATGCAACTGAGAAACAGAAACTTTCAGTTTTAAGTTGCTGGATAAAATCCAACTCAGGTCAGTAGTGACCAAAGGTTCTTACCATCTGAAGGTTGTTTGCTGGCTGATGTGAAATGAGTTTAGGAGCCTCAGTTCAGTTCCTTGTTGGCAGTCACAACAGAGAAGTCAAAAACCAAGTGGGCTACAGGGCTCTAACAGTCTTTCTTACCACAGTGGTAAGAATGGAGATGCACTGTGAAGGAAACACAGGAGGGGAAGATTGCACTGCTGTACCTGCTATGCGACATGATGTAGGTACAGTGGATCTTACCACACATGCAGAGCTCCCACGGCTTAAATAATAGGTCTGCATGCAGAGGACATACTGGATTGAGCCCTGACAATTTAATCTCAGAATGACCCAGGTAAAACCAGGAACCAAGAGGTTTTGGAATCAACTTTTAAAAGTAGTGAGGTTTTAAAGCTTTGCTCACAGTGGCAGGGAACATGTTTTGTTATACGCTCAGAGTCTAATAATTATATCCCTGTTGTGGTCTCCTGAAGGCTGGCAAACCTGCTGCAGTCTGAGTGGGATTTCACATTTGCCATGGCACAGTGCAAGGAATAAAAAAGCCCTCCATAAATCTAAATGCAAATGCTCATCAGAAATGTTATTGAACACCTAGGTACCGGATCCACACAGCCCTCAGCGCATGTACCTAATTTGCATCAGTGTGAACCCATTTACCTCAGGAGATGAATTTTTCCAAGAGTATGGAGGAATCACAACTGCTATTTACAGCATTAAAAGGCCATGAAAAACAAACATAGTTTATCTATTCCATGGCTGAAATAAGGAACAACCACAATAATCTATTATCCAGGACCTGGTGAGTCTATATGTAACCATAAAAATACACAATGCAACTACAGTACATACAATTACTATTAAGGTGCCTATAGCTACAGAACATACATTTACTATGAAAGGACAGTTTATTATCCATATGCCTTTAAGTAGTGAATTGAATTGAATGTAGTTATATATACTTACAGAAATGCCCACAATGATCTTAGCATATCACTGCAGTGGCAGTGATGCTGTAGTATTTACATGGAGACACCTCTCAAAACAGAAGTATCCACCACCCTACTGGATGCCTCTTGGTATAAGCGTATATATGACCCTACTACAACAGATCACTTGCTTCCCATTCCACAGGGGTCAATGCTATCTCTCTGGCCAGACAGCCAGATTTGCAGGATCAGAGCTTGAGCACGAGAAATTCATATTGGCTGACTCCAGAATTTTTCCTGTATGTACTGCACTCTGCAGACTGAACTTCCGGCGATAAAGTGCATTTCGAGCCAGTGAACACACATGGATATGGAAGGCACGATGCAGATAGCAAAGTTAGCCACATGGGCAGATGCAGCTTGTCAGTACTTTAATATTTATTGCTAATCTGAGTTGCTATCAAAGCAGAACTTAAAAGTGGCCCACATTCAAGGACCTGATTTAGCAAAGCACTTAAGCATGTACTCACTTCAAGCATGTGATCTAAGCACGTTGTATAAGTGCTTTGTTGAATCAGGGCCATAAGAAACTGGCTCATAGCTGGAATTATTTGCCATTGATATTTCATTGGCTATTAGGAGTTAGAAATAAAATGCATCTTAGAAATGAAAATGTTCCCTTTACTAAATTGCAAAGCATAATAGAAGCGGTTATAATTGTTTGATACAGTAACTGATCATTTTCTTCTTACCATCTTCTTATTTATGGGCAATTAGGATAGCAGCGGTTTGATGGATTGAGAATTGAAGATTCCTGTCAATTTGTAGTTGGGGTGGGTTAGTTTCACATTTCATATGGAACAGACTGATAATCAAATAAATTGTACCGTAGTTTTTACATGTTGATTTGAATGTTGTGTTTTAAATTATGAGAAATGTTTGAATCCTGGGTAAATTGAAATAATTAAATTCCTTTCACAAGTGCAGTGACTCTGTTGCAAGGTTGGAAGTAAAGAGCAGCAGACAGTATGTTACTAGACTGAAACATGGATTTGTAAGGTTGAATATGCATATTGGTCCATTAGGTTCAGTATACTTGATGAGTCATGGAACAGTTTAAAAAAAATCCTGACACATTCCGTCTTTCATGCAATTCTGTTCACAGAGAAACAAAAATTTTCCTGACCCCTGCAAGGATCAGCTTATGTCATGGACCATGTCAATTCCTTACCACTATTTTAGAATGTATCACTCACTGTAAGTATTATTACTAATCATATTATCCAGCTGTTTTTAAAATCCAGCTACAGAATTTAACTTTATGGACATTTTACTGTAAGAAGTCTTTACCATATGTTCTGTCCCTTAATTAGGCATGCCACAAAAGCATATTTTATAATGACAAATACAAAGCAAGATGAAAGTAATGGAAATGCCTGTGTTCTTTTCACAATGCAGCTGTATTTGTGATGTTTTTCTCATCTGCCAAGCACACATCATAAGAGAAAAATGATCCTCCAGCGTAGTAGGTTTCCTAATACAGTGAATGTTTTCCATCATGAACATTGGTTGATGTCAAGAATGATGGGCTGTTATACATTTTCCCCTTTCCCACAGGTGCTGAAAGGCTTAATTCATTTAATATCTATAAATCACATTGAATCCTGGGATGTAAAGTGCTTAGAGCTGCAACATTTACTATATTAATTGTTATTATTAAAGACTGGGAATTTTCTATAGTAGTTAGAGCAGGTGGCTGTTAGCTAGGATTCCTACATTCTGTCCCCTGCTGTGACAATGACTCACTGTGTGACACTGGGCAAGTCTCTTAACCCTGCTGCAAAGTGTGTGTCAGAATATTTCCTTAGTTTTTTGAGATGCCATGAGAATTAATTAATGGTTGAGATCCTCCAAAGAAAGGTATTTTATAATTAGTAAATACAATTATTTATTGTGTTTAAACTTTCAGTCGAGCATACAAACTATATAGATATATGTTTGCAGTAATGGGAAGTGGTGTCATACATACAAATTTGGGTGCATTTAATGTAGCAGCATGAAAGTAAAGAAACCAGGTATTTTCCTGACCTTTCCCAAGCCAAGTACTATTTAAAGTGAGCCCTCTGCTATATATTATCTATTTCCTGTGTGAATTAATGGGTCTTTTGGTGCGTGGTGGTTCAAAGCCAATGTGTCCGTTTCTACTGAAGCACCCAGAGGTTCACTTAAAACCACATATTCAGCTCTTGTTAATGTCACAAATAAATGACGTACCAGAGAAAGTGTATTTTGTCCTGAAGAAATACAGGACTTCCACTGCTCGAGATTCTGAACCTGCCTCTGAAGACTTGCTTTTTCTTTTCTTCTTTTCTTTTTTTTTTTAAATAAAAAAGTTGTTGACATTAGAGGAAAAACCAGGTTTCCTGTTTGAACTTTGACAGGTACTGGAAGATATGAGTAACGTCAAATCTTGGTCTGCTCTAAAAGCAGCCTGTGGTCAGGGGGTTCTCACATTTGTTGTGTAGAAGAGCTTTGAATTGTTTGCAGGTACCTCGTAGAAGAAACTCAGAGATTCTTATCAAGATGTAGGGCTTGTTATGAAATATGTGCATTTGTGAACAGGCTCGAAGAGATCAAAACGGCTCCAGATGACATGCCTCTCATGCTGTAAAATGTGGTAGATGCTCCCGAGATACCTCTGAAAACATCACATGTCACAGTGTTGTCAAGTACACACACTGGCTACCTTTATTTCCATTTCATGCTGCATGGCAGCAAAAGGACCTTGGTACTTTTCCAGGCCAGTTTATTTTTCGTAATAGCTTGAATCAAAACTTTATATCTTGCCAACAGAGCTACCCAGCAGGTCATTTGTGAAGTAAACTGAACCCTGGAAAAGATTTAATATAAATACTCGGTTTTGTCTGAACTGAAAGTGAAGCATTCCAGAGCTTCTGAAAATGGTGGGTTGGATAAAGTTTGGCAGACTGCAAATCCAGGAATATATAGGCTTCCCCAGACAGCACAGCCAATACAAGTTAATCAAGCCCTACAACACCTCCTTCCATCCAAGTCCTGGCTTCCCATGAGCAGAGGGTGCCAATCCTGCCAAGTGCTGACATTGTTCATCTATTTACCTGTAGGCTGCCGACAAGCTCGCTGTCATTTACCTACAAGCTCACTGTCACCTAGAAAGGTTTCAGAGTAACAGCCGTGTTAGTCTGTATTCACAAAAAGAAAAGGAGCACTTGTGGCACCTTAGAAACTAACCAATTTATTTGAGAATAAGCTTTCCTGAGCTATAGCTCACTTCATCGGATGCATACTGTGGAAAATACAGAAGATGTTTGTTGTTATACACAAATCATGAAAAAATGGGTGTTTATCAGTACAAAAGGTTCTCTCTCCCCACACCCCACTCTCCTGCTGGTAATAGCTTATGTAAAGTGATCACTCTCCTTACAATGTGTATGATAATCAAAGTGGGCCATTTCCACACAAATCCAAGGTTTAACAAGAACGTCTGAGGAAGGGGGGGGGGTGTTAGGAAAACAAGGGGAAATAGGTTACCTTGCATAATGACTTAGCCACTCCCAGTCTCTATTCAAGCCTAAGTTAAATGTATCCAATTTGCAAATGAATTCTAATTCAGCAGTCTCTCGCTGGAGTCTGGATTTGAAGTTTTTCTGTTGTAATATCGCAACTTTCATGTCTGTAATCGCGTGACCAGAGAGATTGAAGTGTTCTCCGACAGGTTTATGAATGTTATAATTCTTGACATCTGATTTGTGTCACCTAGAACCTGATGCAAACACCACTGAAGTCAGTGGGAGTCTTTGGTGCAGTCCCTTGTTGTTTAACCAAGGTCTGCAAAAGCAAAAGGCAAAAACATTTATCTAAGGTGCCACCTAGACCCCTTTCCCTGTCACAGCAGGATCCCCTAACTTCCACCATTTACTTCTGCTTTTACATATTTTGAACTCTCATTCTAGTCAACCACCCCAATGCAGCATTATAGTACCTTTGTACATTCAAGAGCCCTAAGTCTCAATTTTCTACACCCCCTAATGCAAACCATATTTTCAAATATTCTACTATGGAAAAGGCCTCCCAGAGCTCTGCTAAATCTAAGGCGTACTGGGGGATATGTTTAGTTCATGTTTTCACATTACAACTTAATCTCTGAATATTTTAGTACATAACTTTTTTCTTAATACCCTTAGGCAAAACTCTGAACTGCCACCTTCAGATCTCTTTAACCACACTCTGGACTCTGTCATATCCTGTGCTCATTCCACACACAGATATTCCACTGACACCACCAGCAGTTCTGCACAAAGAATCAATGCAGAATAAGCATTTATCCACAAAGGAGAATTTTCCCTTAGACTAGATTAATAAATAATCAAGTCTGTGAATACATTTATGCAAAGTAGACCTCAGGGTATTTTGTACATTTCCTTACTCTTTTATGGATCCTATCTGTTAATTAATAATTATGTAGCTGCCCTCAATTTCAATGGAATTGAAGGTGCTCAGCATCTCACAGGGGCAGATCCTACATGAACTCTCTGACAGACACCAGCACACCTGGATGTGATTATGTAGGTGACGATACACAATATTTACCTGAAACATATTGGACTGATGAGATGGCAGAGGTTAACTTATTTTAAAAAACCCTTGCTGTTCTGGAACTGTGACCCCTTCTGCACTAAACATTTACTGAGTTTCAAGATGCAGGCGGAAACACAGGCGCACCCCAGCTGTATTGCAGTTCTAGAGAATAATGCAAAATACTAAAACAATAAGATAATAAATAATATAAAAATAAAAAATATAGTCTGTTTAAATTTGTAACTGCTTTGCTTTGGCTATTCCCATGCCCCTTCTGTATTTGTTTTCCATGAACATTAGTGTGATACAGTTATACTAGCATGAATGATAAGAGAAAGCTAATTTTAATCTCACATGTTGGAATAGACGTGGAAAGCACATGTTAAAGTTAGACCCCTCCAATCACAGGAGAGAAACAATACCATGTGGTTTGGGTGGCAGTCATATCTAAACAACACAGTGTGAATTTTGGATTTGGAATAGTAAATCACAGACTAAATTAAATTTGAGCCTTTTTAAAGTGATTTCAAGCAACCAATAAATCTGAGAATAATCACTATCCGAGAATTTGTGAACAGAAAAAAGTTTAAATTCACTGGATTCTGAATCATGTCTTATGAATTAGTCACTCACCTCTAATTATAACACAGTGTAGATGGAATCAAAGCACATTAAAAAAATAATAGCCTTTCAAGATATGAAATGGAAGAGAAAAATGTATGTTTAGTTCTGATATGACCCTTTTTACAAAAAAAAATCAGTAATTTACATGATTTGTTCTTGTAAATTAAGTGAACAAAATTATTAATTACCTTTTAAATAATTGAATTGATTTTGACAACTGGATTCTAATCAGATATTCTGGCACAGTTGACAAAGAAATGTAATTTTAATGCAGTAATTTAAGACAAGCTCTGATCCTTAAGTCCCTTTGAGTCACTGGGACTTAAGCACATGCTTCAAGTTAAGCATGTGCATAAGCACTTTCCTGGATCAGGACCATAAATTACAAAGAAAACAGAGAGTCTAAAATCATGCTCCCATTGAAGTCATTGGGATATTTGCCATTTCAATGGAATCAGCATTAGACAGATACACATTTTCTAGAAGAACTAACATCAACATTAGCAGAAATTTTTTTTTACTGAAATATAGTATAGAATGAAAATTCTCAATACCGAGATCAAGAAAACCTAATAGGATTATAACTAGAAATAATAACAAACACTAAAATGATATTGTAGTGAGGAATAACTTTTGCTCAGTTTATGTACAGCGCAACATCATCATAAAACCTGGGTCCTGGGAAGACAGTTTTTTTAAATAAATCTTTGTGGTTTTTTAAAAACCAATACCTTCCCCAGCAAAACAGTTTAAAATAACTCATTAAACTTTCACTCCTCCTTTGATTCCTTAATTATTAATGTAGAACTGTCCATTAAATTCAAAGTGCCATATACTGCTTTGCTGTTATAACCATATTGATCATGTTCTCTTTGTCAGAATGTGTTAACATAAAATAAGGCCAGGTGTTTTCTCTCTTTGTTGATTTTGAATATTAAGGGACAATCAGACTGTGGATCAAACAACCAGGAGATGTGAACAAGTCTGATTAACACTGAGGCTCATCCACTTTAAACATATCACTAAAACAGCATGCAGTTATCAAGGACTGTTTGTGTTGTCTTATATTCACAAATCACAATATAAAACAGTCATGCTCTCATTAATGAAGAAAAATGTGTTTAATTATTTTTGATTATCTGCATTTTTAAAGTACTGCTAGAAAATATTATCATTCTTACTTAAATTTTAAAAATGTAAATTAATATTCCTGCAAAGACTTTTCATTTTAATTTGAATTGCACTCTGGTATGGAGAAAGTTCAGAAGAAGCAAGAAAACTGTGTGTGCTCCCAAGAAAATCTTAATTTATTACATCCATATTCTCTTTAGTAATATACATGTGGTGCAGATCTACTTCTATGAAACCCACCACACCTGCTCTTAAATTCTAGCAATCAGATGCCACTGTACGTGACTTCAGTCCTACCAATGAACGCTACATAAATTTAATTTTTAACAGCAATATTGCCTAATTTCAAGGTCAATATATTATCAAATAACACTGCAAACACAGACTGAAAATCATAAAAATGCAGTTGCTTATTTAATGAAATATGTTTTTAACCAAGCAACTGATTTTCAAAGTATTTAATTTTTTTTTTTTAATTCTGTATATTCACAAACATGAAAGCAAACTACAGAAAAAAAAACTGTTGGTAATTTTCTGTAAGTTTCAAAAGATAGCAGGATATACACGCTGTATTATGTTTCTATGTATAGCTATCTACTGGCAAGCGTACAGTGGAACAAAGATAGACATCTAAATATATTTTTACCTGCAGTAGACGTGTTTGCATGGAGATAGATTCATAATTAGATAAGTAGACAATGGAAACTTCTGAAATTTGTAGCTTTGGTGTGTATGTAGCACCTTTATTTCTTGAGTGAGAAATTGTCACACAGCACTAGATATAGATACAGATTTATTAAGTAAATGCATCTAATTATTGCTACTGTGAATTGACTATTTGATAGATCAGGTTATATTTCTTTGTGGTTTGCTTTGTTAGATTCATTACAATACAACTGAATTTATAAAAACGGAAATGAAATAAATATATTAAATTGAAACTTTTCTTTGGCATCAAGTGCTAGATTATTTAACAGATGAACCATTTCTGAATTAGCAAATGAGAAGATTGTGACAAAGAATAAAAAGCAAATCATAAGCAGAGTTAAAAGCAGCAAACTTTGAAAAGTGGCAAGCCTTGAAAAAATGTCACTCTCAAGTCTCTTTTTTTAAAGTAGTCAATCCTTTAAAAAAATTGTTCATAATTTGTTATTACATTTTTTCACATTAAGCATTAAAAACCTGAAGTCACAAAATGGGATACTCCTGAGCAATCCTGTCCGTTATTTTTTCATTAATAATATCAAGGGCACAGATTTATTAAACATCATCAACGGGAACATTTTCAAATTAATCTAGGTCAACACAAAGGGAAGCAGAATCAAACCTCTTTCAAATCAGAGAAATTCAATGCCTAATAGATTACACAAAACACAAACACACCCACAATCTTTTGTTTAGTTTTTGTCTCCCTCTATTTTTGTTAACTTCCTGCTGCAGATCATTCTCAGGGTACTTATGTTTGTCAAGAGTTCTACTAATTGCCACTAAACACTGCTCCATGTTAATATAGTGTAAAGCCTTAGCTCCAGAAAAGTTATTAAGAACCTAGGGAGGCAGATCCTCAGCTACTATAAATTGTCCCACCTCCATTGACTTCAACTGAGCTATGAAAACTCACACAAGTTGAAGATCTGAGGGCCTGATCCAAAGACCAATGAAATCAATAAGAGACCTTCCATTGACTCCAATGGGCTTGATATCAGGCCCCTGTACTATTAAAAATAAAAAGCCATCCAAATTTCTCCAGAAGTCAGTCTTTTTTCCCCAACAAACTGAAAGCAACTTGTTTATTTTTTATTAGCTTTCTTTTTCCCTACTCTAGCAGAACTTTAAGGCAGCAAAGATATTAAACAGAAATATTTAAGAGAATGTTCATTAATTTGTAATAGCTACGACATTGGATGGTTCAAAACTCAAGCTTTCTCTGGGAATCACAAGTGTTAAATATTCATTCCAGTGGTTATGAAATGCCAAAGAGGAAATGCATTTCTTTGCAACTAAACTTAAAAAAAATAATAAAGCAAAATAAATAAATCCAAAGAAATCCAGACAATGGCTATGATTAATGTCAAAGGTAGCACCTTTTTAAAGGGGTCTGGCAGCTCAAAGTCTTTTTTCCACTCCCCACAGTCAATGTGGTTTCTGTTTTGACTATATTTAATTTTTTGAGTACTGTAAATAATTTCATAAAGCAAAGCTCTGTCAATAAAAGCTCTTTGTATAAACAGAAAGTCAACATAGCATTGACTAGGAACCTCCACCACTGCTTCCCACATACGAGTGGGCTGAGTGATAGACTACTCCACTCTCTAGCAAACCCCTCTGGCAGACACAGTCACATCCAGCCCTCCTCTACCAGGAGAAGAGCCAGCATGACACTGGATCTGTTAGAAAGGAGAAAGAAAAATAGGAGATTCCAGGGAGGTTGAAAAGCACCCTGAAAGTAAATGGGCCCCCAACTATTGCAATCTATCTGTTGGCTGGTGCAGAGAGTAGTGATGAGGATAGTCCAAGAGTTGCCTGTATTACTCACATCCTGTGGCATCATAACACCATCTGACTGGCATGTAGGGGCTACTCCAGCAAATTGAGTGGAGCCGCAGCTCTGAGCCATACAGGCTGAGGTGGGTGGTGGATTTCTGTTCCCTAGCACCTCCAGATCCAACCCTTCTTCTGCCCCGAGTTTTAGTTTCACAATCAGTAGAGTGGGATAATACTGCTTCCCTACAGTCCCTCAAGAGTGTTGTGAAGCCTAATTAATGACATTGTAAAGTACTTTAAGATCCTCCATTGAAACACACTTGTATTGTTATTGTTTTACATGTGTATTCCATTAAAATCAATGGTCATTCATTGATGTTTGTCCTTTTCCATAGCAGACAAGTGAATATAATATGCACCAAGCCCTGAAACCCTATCTTCTGACTTCCTCATCTGGGCTCATGTTAAATATACTGATGCAGAGAAAGGAAAGTGAGACATCCCAGAGCCTATAATTATAATTTTGTAGAAAAATTAAATGGGATTAAAATTTATTTTTTAAGATAAGTACCCAAACACAAACTCTTCCAACTGAAGCATCCAAACAACAATGATATGATAGCATAAGGTAAAAGAGGCAAATGCTATTAATGCCAAGTGCAATGCAAACTCCTAGTGGGCGTTAAGTGGCTGAATGAAAAGGAGTACTTGTGGCACCTTAGAGACTAACCAATTTATTTGAGCATGAGCTTTCGTGAGCTCCACTCATTCAGATTCCAGGACATAAACACCAGGACCCCTCCTGTAATCTAATATAGATTTCAACAGCTCTTGGACTGCAAATTTACTTGGGTTTATGCTCTTTTTAAAAAAGTCTTGCAAATATTCTGTTTGCTCACTAGGGTAGGATTTTTGGGTTTTTGGGGGGTGGGAGGGTTTGGATGGAACATGAAAGTAAAATAGCATTTGTTTTTTTTCTTATTACTATTATCATCTTCATGGGGGAGGGGATATTGTGCCTTGGCAACAAAATTTCTATGACAGTTTTGAAAGTCTGTTTAGAAGCTATAGTATTTCTTGAGCAGTTAAGATAACTTCCTGATTTAGAGCCAGATCCTATATTCCTGGCAGCGCTCAAATGCCTACTGCCTCAATGGAAGATTTGGGAGTGCAAGGAATACTGAATCAGATCCTTTGTTTGATCATAAAGTGCTTACTGTATTTTATAACACTATGGTTCATTTATTGCAAAAATGTGGTAAATTAATTGGGTGTGAAATTCACCCCAAGAAGCAATCAGCCCACGACCTTCCACTTAAATCCATTGAAGCCTGTATGTGGGCTTTAAGTGGTGCACTTGCCTTGTGATGCCTCTCCTTGCTTCACTTTGAAATCTGTGATATGAAGCAAAATGGATTAGTAAGTATCCTTCTCTCTTCTAAGCAAGGGGCTTCTCCTACATGGCAATGTCCCTTTTCCCTTCAGTCATGAATTTGTTCTTCTTGCTCATCTTTAAAGTCTGTGTTGTGCAAATATTTCCTTTTTATCCACACTAAAGGCTATTCATATCCCTTGAATGCATGTGGCCTCCCATTCATGCTATTTCAGGGCTCTCTATGGCAGTACATTTCTTACTAATTTTAATGTTGACATTATCTTTTTTTTTTTTTTTAATACAACCTATCATATGTCTGGTAAATGTAAGAAAATCACAAATGCTGTGTCGGATCATCATGGAATTTCACATCCACATTCTAACACTAACACTTTAGTAGCTAAAAGTCCAGCACAAAAGCAGTAATGTTATCAAGTTCTGCAAAACAATCAAAACTATTTGAGTGTTTCTAAATACAGGCTATTTTTGTCCCATACTAACCATCCACTTTCCCAAACTTTGATCTTCTTCATGGACAATTAAATATAGGCAGAGATGAATGAAAATTTAAACAGAAGGGTCACATCACAACGTGTGAATTGCTACAGCTCTGCATGTGTTTCTAGTCTAAGTGCACTTATTTATTGACCTCTCTGAGCACTTTCTAAATAGCCAGAATGCTTTCAATTCTGTCTGTCAGAGTCAAATTCAGACTGAAGTAAACAGGTGCAAACCCCTGGAAGTGTCAGGGCCAAATTTAGTAGGGTACGTTGCATATGTGATACATGGGATCTAAATTGCCTCAAGAATATTGGAAAGTGATGCAGATTGCACCATCTTGGCATTCAGTGGGTACACAAAATGTCATCACTGAGGTAATCAAGCACAACTCCACTAAACTACACTACCCACTGATGCTAGGCGTGTATTTGGTCCTCATGGTTGTATATGATCACATTTTCTAAAATAGATACACAAGGCTTATGCACAGAAAAAGCATAGGCACAAAAGGGCACTCACACTTTTGCATATAGATATAATTATAAGTGCAAATCGGGGTAATGTGCACACAAGGGGCTGGTCAGTCATTTAACTGTCCTTTTCCACATGCATTTTTGGCACACCCGTGCCTTTGGGATTTGAAAATTACTGTATGCCTTTCAACCAACACATGCAAAAGTCTCTCTGTTACTGAGTCCCATATATACTTAATGCAATTATCTAAACCCTGCTGCATGACTGAGGCTCATGTCTATAAATCACCAGTCATGTAGGAACTTCACAGCTGTCATTCTGATCGCACACATGGCCACATGAAATTTCACAGAGACATCAAGAATAGGACTATGAGTCTCCTGCTGTAAAAACACAGGCACCTGCCCGCACAGAGAATCTCTGTTGGCCTTTAAAACTTGGAACACATAACTGAGCAGTTCTAAATCCATCCAGTAGAGGGCAGTGTACTAGGTGGTGTATTACAATACATACTTTTCTAGGCAATGTTGTACATGTGTATGTGTGTGTTTTGTAACAACTTCTAGAAATACAAACTCTCCTAAACCCTTTGATGCCAATAATGGAAAGTGGAACTGCAAGTGTTGTGGTGTTCTAAGTTACTTACACTCCTCACTATTGAAACAAGCAATCAACATACATCTATTAGATACTAACAGGGGTGAAAGTAAGTTTAGAGGACTTACCGGTACGGCGGAGTCCTGAGCAGGGGGTGTGGCCTCAACCGGAAGAGGCAGGGTCTTAAATCCCTGGGCCCTTGAAATCTTGATTTAAAGGGCCAGGGATCCAGCTGCGGTAGTGGCGGCTGGGAGCCCGGGGCCCTTTAAATCACCTCCAAGCTACCAGCTGCAGAGGTGGCTGGGAGCCCCAGGGCTCAGGGGTGATTTAAAGGGCCCAGGGCTCCAGCTGCCGCTACTGCAGTGGATCCCCGGGCCCTTTAAATCACTGAGGAGCCCTGGGAGCTCCCGGCTGCCACTGCTATCCCGGTGCTCTGGGATCTGGCAGAGCTTTAAAGGGCCTGGGGCTCCACTGTGGTAGCGGCTGCTGGAGCCCCGAGCCCTTTAAATCCCTGCCGGAGCCCTGCTGCCCGAGCTCTGGGGTAGCAGTGGCTGGGCTACATCGGGGATTTAAAGGGCCCCGGGGCTCCAGCCGCCGCTACCGCCCCGGCCCTTTAAATGCGCACCAGAGCCCCACCGCCGCTACCCCAGGGCTTTGGCAGCAGGGCTCTGGCGGGGATTTAAAGGGCCCTGGAGGGTAGCAATGGCTGGAGCTCCAGGGCCCTTTAAATCCCCGCTGCAGCCCCGCCGCCGCTACCCCAGGGCTTTAAATTGCCCTCTCAGAAAGCCTGTCCTGGTACGGCACACCGGGTCTTACCGGTACGCTGTACCGGGGTGTACCAGCTTACTTTCACCTCTGGATACTAAATAACATTCCAGGACATTTACACAGAAGGTGCTGTCCTCATATGACTGTTATCTTACTACTGATATACTGCCATGTGAAAACATGCACAGAAAATGCTTACAATCAGGGCATGTGTTCACATAACTCTAGAACAGTCACACACGCAAAAAGCAGTGCCATTATTTAACCAGAGCAAAAGAATAGCCTCTGATCAGCAATTCTGAAGACAGATCAACAGGAGACACATCATGTCTGCCTGTCGGACACATAGAGGAAACTGTACATACCCCATCACAATCAGCAATGGCACAAATAATGGGTGCCTTTATTTAATAAGGGCAAATGGACAACTGAAGAGCAGCAATTAGCAGGACAGAAAAAAGGGGTATAGCATGAATGTTATTTGCCTTGAGGAAAGAACACCTCACAAACATGTGGCATAGCTAGTTTGTGGTCTCCCATACACTAAAATTATTTGACACTTTCCAAAGACATTCAGAGTCACTAACACATGTGCGTTCCCTATACCTCGGTATTTTTATTGGAATTTCACAGCCATTGCTGCTGCAGTACTCAGGATGGCTGGCCAGTCACAACCAGTGGCACAGAGAATATCTCCCTTATTCAGAAAAGGAAGAAAACTCACTCAACAAAAACCTTATGGTGGCAGAAAGGGTGGCCCTGTGCAGCACTGGATTTTCAAAAGGCTTTTTTTTTTTTCCTTTAATTCTTCTGCACTGTTCCTCCTTGCCCATGTTCTCACAGCCCCTGTCCTTTTTTTTTTTTTCCCCTCAATTGGAGGATTTCTCTAACAGACCCACACATTTCTGTAACCGATATTTTCCCACAGCCCTTGCCAGAAAAGTATTTTCCTCCCCTCTCCTCTTTTATCAAACCCCTTTCTTTAAATCATGTATTTTCTCCCTCATCTGCTGTTTTAAACAGAGCCCATCTCCATGGGCCTGAGCCACAGCACATTCAAAGCAATGGAAGATTTTCCATTGCCTTCAAGGGCTTCTGAGCACACACTCAATTCAAAAGTTTGCTGCCCCTTCTCACCTCCAGAGCCCTTCCACACAATGGCTCCCACACACACACACAAGCCAGTCTCTATGGGCTGGAAATTACATGAGACAGCAGCTCTCAGGTTCTTTCCAGTCTTTTGGCCCCAGGGGTTACAGTAAGTCCCATTCTGAACTGGGAGTAAACACAATTCATTTTTCAGCTGGAAAGTAACCTCCCATTTGGTCAGGCCAAGGCAGAACACAAGCCTAGAAAGGCTGGAGTCCACAGCCCAGTTTTCAACCCCAGAAAGTTTCAGAAGCTTTAAAATTAGGTGTGCTACGTTCAGCCGCCCCTAGTGCAACTGGGTATAGTTCAGGGTCTCTGAACATGTCAAGGTGAGCACTAAACCAAACCCAAGGCAACTGCAGGATTTTTAAATGTTTTAATGGTACAATTTTCTGCATATTTGTAAACTCCCTTTATTTGATTTAAATTCAATTAGCAGCTCATCTTGCCACAAAGCCTTATGGCTGTGGAAGATCCTCTGGCAGTGAAACTGGTGCAACTCCACTGTACAGAGGTAGACTTGGGGGAAGAGCATTAAAGAGGGCTGCATTTGAGCCCTGATGCGTGGATCCACAGAGTCACAGAGCACCTTCCACAGGGCTTGGCAATAAGGAAACTGGGGATAGGAGGAGGAAAAGATCCATTGACAAAGAGTCCCCTCTTTACATGGATTTCCATGGTACATTTAGGCTCACACCTTTTATTCAGTCTCTATTCAGGCAAAAATCCCATTGAAGTCAATGACATTTTTGCCCCTACCTCTCTCTGGGATTTGCCCCTCCCTCTCTCTGCCCCTCCATCCAACCAGCAGGGGCTCTGCCGATGGGCCGCCCAGTTCCACTCAGGGACCATGGGGGGCCCTGCTGAGTTCAGGTTCTCAAAACTGGGGGGAAGGGAGGGATAATGGCCCTTTGCCCTCTACCCCATTTCTGGCATCCAGGCATTAAACCCTCTTTGAGCTTTTCTGTAACATTAGTTCCTTTTTTAAGGGAAAATCATTTCAATCATTCCTCCTCTTAGTACATATCCATCTGATTCTTCTCACAATTCATCTTCAAGAGGGAAAAAGACCAAACCAAGTTCCTACAATGCAGTGCACCCAAGAGCAAGAGCCAAATCCTCAGCTGGTGTAAATTGACATTGAAGTCAATGATCGATGTCTATTTACACCAGCAAAGGACCTGGCCATCCATTTCAGCCATAGTTTACCCTATTATTATTATTATTGTTAAAATTTTGCTGCATGCATAAGGAGTGATCAGTTTTCCTCTCTTAACTACATGTTGTTTACTTATAGATAATTTTTCATAAGGATTTATTGTTCAACTTTCTTTTTTTTATTTCAAAATCTGCTAACATTTAGAAGCGTGTTCAGCCTGCAAAGCATTTGAAATGTAATTCTATAGTGGTTTATTTTCAGAAATGAAATAGTCAGTGGTCACTATATTTTATTGCTAGTACTTAGTGGTTTTACAAGTTGTTTTCTGTTCTGTGTATTAGCATAATTTGTTTGCTATAAAAAGACTCCTAAACATATATTTCTGCAATCTTCCTGGCCCATCACAGCATGAAACCTTAAAGTTATGTTAAACAGACACTGAGCAAAGTTTTAGGGCGAAAATTTACGTACTCTAAAAGCATTTTCCTTGCAGGATCTCCCTAAATACTTATTTTTCCACATAACACTGCAAGGTGAGCGCAGACGCACACACGAAAGGAGCACATCAAATTCACAACTTGACCTAAGAAACACACAGAGACTCACCTGTCATAAAAGCCGAAGCCTCAAACTGGGCAAGGTGGACATTCTGAAAGAGGAGGAGCTAACCTTAAATAAGCAAACTCTTGAAGGCAAAATATATAACGATTTTAAAAAGTCAGTTACATCAATTATAGGTGTAGATGGGCAGCATTAGCTCCCGCTATCGGCTCCTGTAGTGCAGAGATCTCACTGGCATCGGAAGCTTCTTTAAATAAAATCTCTAAAATGCTAGGCAAACACAGCCTCTTTTCCTGTATCAATCATGCATGCATTCCTTCCTCTAGTGTTTCTCTCCGACAAAAATTTAATTATGGCCAGTAACCATGGGACAAACTCTACTACTCATTTGTGGTACAAAATGTCATTACAAGTTAGAGGAGGTGATATTCTCTTTAAGTTCATCTCTGGCTCTTCCACAGATGTACCAACAGATAGGGCAATATACCAACTTGATCCACGTGCACGACTCCTATCAATATAACGGGACTTATACACGTATACTGAGGACAGAATAAGGCCCAGAGAATAACGTGCTGTTTGGGAGATCTTATTCAAAATGCTGTTGATAAATGAGTTGCAGTTCAAGCGAGGATATCTAGATAATGACAGGCTTAGCAGTAATAGATGAAAGAGGGAAGATTAGAAGAACTGAATATATTTGCCTTTGAGAAAAGGAAATGGCCCACGAACATCTGAAAGGTATCAACATCCCAGGGGAAAAGGAACTGTTCAGGGTGGGACTGGGTGGATAACTAGGAGCAATTGTATGACATTCCTTGAAGATAAATTTAGACTCAACCTGAGAAAAAGAGAATTACAGCAGAAAATTAGAATACAGAATAAACTAGGGATGAGAAGGAAATTTGTGGAAACTCCATCAATGGCGATGTTTAAAAGCAAGCAAGATAAAGCACTAATAAATATTTGGTAGGGAGAATCCTTTGTGGTGCTGGTGGATGGTCTCTGCGTGACCTGCTAAGTCTTTTCCAGTTCCAGTATCTCAAATTCTATTTATATCTTACTATAGCATGGGACACAATGCAACATAGGGTCACACTCTCAATTTAAAGCTTTTGGGAAACAACTTTTTGGAACTCCAGTGTAATATGGCAAAACTGATCCCTGCTGAAACTCCCTGAACTCCAGTGGAGTTTTGACAAGGATCACTAAAGACCAAGGGCAAAGTGTATCTTCTACCACAGGATAATGGTTTGAATGTTGAAAATTATTTTCCTTATCTTGACCTATACAGATCTAGAGAGGGCCTCATGACATTTGCCCAGCATATATAGTGACATCAGCAGCAAAGTAAATGTAAGCAGCAACATTCAGAGAATCAAAAGTTGCCACATCAAAGACAGCAAAAAGACGACCATATTTATGAGATAATTGCTAGATTCTATACTCTGAAAAAAATAACCAGATCCCTGAATAATACACACCATTGCTGGTTGCCTGCCTGTTGCCAAGTACCGTTTAAAGGGTTCAGATGAAGTTCAGACTTGTACATTTCCTTTACATTAATGTGCTATAGCATTAGCCTCGGTTAAACTATAGTGTCACCTCTGTGAGATAAACAGAGTGGTCTTGACTTGACCTACGCTATGATAAAGATCAGAGTTCTCAGGACTTCCCTAAACCAACTGCAGACAGTTGGGCTCTCCCAGCGCTCAAAAAAAAAAAAAACCCACCTGCATGAGGGGAGTAGCTCCCAGCTCTGGTGCACTGTCTACATGGGCACTTTACAGTGCTGCAAACTTGCAGCGCTCAGGGGGGGTGTTTTTTCACACCCCTGAATGAGAAAGTTGCAGCGCTGTAAAGTGCCAATGTAGACAAGCCCAATGGATTTTCTACACTTTCTTAGTACTTCTCATGATAATGTTTAATTCAGATGATGCATAGCTGTGCAGAACAGCATTAAGCAGTGTGCTTTAGCGTAGATCTCAATGCCCAGTCTTAGAATTTCCTGGAAAGTGATATTTCACACTGTTGCAGATGATCTATCAGAAAAATCATGTTGATGTAAAGAAATGTATTTTATTTTACCTGTCATCCTATAAGAGGTAGAAAGAGACAGAGGAGACATATTTTCAAACAGCTTCTATTAATGTCCTTCTGTGTGCAAAAGCCCCATACAGGCAAGCATAAATTGAGTCATTAAGGGTGCAATTTCCCTGTGTGCATAGGCAAAAGTCAGTGAGCATGTGCAAAGGTGACCATTAGGTAAACAATAGAACAATTTGAAGATATGGCCCAGTATTTCTGACTGGAAATCTTTATGCAAATGAGATTTGTATGAGGCCAGTACTATATGAAGCTGTAGACAGAAAGAACTAGAGGTTTGGACTTTCAAAATTTATAGCCATGTAGTGCCCATGATCTCTGTTCACAGCTCCTGTTACTGTCAATGAGTGTTCCCTATGTAGTGAACCACCACTGCATACATACAGACACCACAGTCATCAGCAGAATTTTAACCCAGGATCTTCCACACCAAAATAACGCACCCTTATTACTTAAGCTAAATTGGTTATTACTAGCTGTTAAAAGCAGGCTGTTACAGGTGCTAGAACCATCACTAGGGGAAGTCACATTCACACACACTCAGGTAGTGTGAATATTCCTGCCATTAGACAAGTTTGTCCAGAACATCTGAGGTTCAGTGGAATTCAAGTCCCATATAGGGTGCTATCTTGTAACAAGCCATGAGCGCATCCACCTAAATACCATGATCATCAGAGCTGATCAAATCCAATATATTAAGCACCAACCCCTACCACTTGAACCTAAGAAGCAAGCCCATTAGCTCTCAATTAGGAAGATTTTATAATTCTAGGGGTCAGTCACTAGATGGAGCCTTGGTCAGACACACAAAGCTATGCGCTGCACCTTCAGGGACAGATGAGTCTTTAAACATCAGTGAGTGACCATCACAAAACTAGGCTGGCCTTTAAAAGCTTCAAAGGGGAAGTCTGACCTGAATTTTGCCTGCCATAGTGTGGAGTGATGGTTTATAGGAGGCTTGTCAAACATCTTTAATTTGATAGCCTGAATTTGCCGTGAGGTCATGGATGCAATGATGGTTCTACTCTAGAATCTGTCAGATGGGATTAACATAATCTTCATGATCTAAAACTACCACAGATCTATGTACAAGAAGTGGAAAAGCAGTTAACAGGAAAGCAGAGGGTGGAAAATCTGACTGAGCGACCAACTATAATACTAGGGTACCAGGTTCATTGAGGCTTATTTCTATTCCCCACTGTGTTGATGTTCAAATTGGGACATAGGCAAGTACACATTTTAGGCATCTATGGCCAACATTTTCAAACTTGGCTGCCTACAGTTAAGGCAATGACATTTACTCAGTCAATGAGATGTAGGCTCCTTAATGCCTCAATCCCTTTTGAAAATGAGAGTGAGGCTCCTAAATCAGTCAGGCATTGCAACATTGAGTACAGCTAGTTCCTCAGCTGGTGCAATGCCTACATAACTGTAAAAATCTGGGGCCCTATGCCTAAACACTGACATACAGATTACAGCCTGGGTAACTTTAATTTAGGTGCCCATGTTTAAAAGGTGGCCTTGCAAGCTGGGATTTCAAATCTGCCCAACTCCTATCAATAAGGTTTTTCAAACTAAATCCCTTTTGAAAACCCCAGCCATAATCTTTATAGACTATTCTCCTGTTTAGAACCATCACTTAGAACCATTAGGGATTCTTGTTAATATCTGTATTTAAGTTCAATTCTCAGCTCAAATTTATGAACTAAATACTGGCCAGTTGAAATTTCTTTGTAGGTGATCTGTAAATTAACTATATGATATACTAGATCACTTTCAGAAGTAATCATAGAATTTAATAGGAAAAGCAATAAAAAAATTAGTGGACCCTGTCACTTGAACTTTTTCTTTATAACTGAAACAAATTCAAAAAAATGCTGGATCAAATTCTCCCATCTGTTACATACACCAAAATCCAGCTGATTTTAGCCGGAGTTTTTCCTGTGTAACTAGAGCTGAATTCTGTCTAATTCAGGTCCAGTTGCAATGATGTTCATGCAAACAGATTTTTTTCCCTAAAACATATTGTTTAATTTATAAAATGTTTCCGTGCTAACCACCAATTTAATGTAGCAAAGACATTCTATAGGCTGTAATATTTATTGTGTAGGCCTATTGTTTACATATATTCCGTATAAAAAATAAGGTGGATTTTCAAAAGGTTCCCAGTGATATAGGAGCACAAGTCTATCTGAAAGTCAATAGTGTTCAAGTTAAACCACTGGCTTCAATGGGAGTAGGAGCAGGCCCTTAACGCTTTTGGAAATCCTGCCCTATATAGATAAACAGTTCTGGCATTAGTGCCTTGGACACAATTAGCAATTTAGCTAGCTTTGCATTCATAACCATGCAACATATTCAGAACAATTACTAACCATTTCACTTCACATTGACAATATGTAGCTATCTAATAATGCCTACCTGAGGCTAATTAGTTACAATAATAAAGTAAGTGATAACGCACAGTGCTGCAATCTGTGAAAACTAAGAGTTCCCCCTCGTTTAAATTCCAGTGTCTCAATAGAAAACACACTATTTTCTGCTCTATGGACAAACAGGTTGGACTAATTACCAAAAATAATAGTTATTATTTATGCTTTGAAGACATCAGAGTCTGGTCTTTAAATGAATTTATAGGAGGGGGAAAAATCACAAAGATGAATAATCTCTTTAATTACATGTATAAAATTCTGAATGGAAGAAATTAGGAGAAAGAAAGGAACAAAGGTAAGCTAATTATTCCTTGTCTTGCAGCTAATATATTTCTATGGTAACCACAGTGGCCTTAGAAGAAATTAAATGACTTTTTAAATCAAATCATCAGGAAAGTCACCCAGTAAAGCCACAAAACACCAATCCTTCAAATAAGTCTAGAGATGATGAAGAAGGAAGGCATGCATTTTTCCAGCTGTTGGCCATTAGAGCTATGAAACTGCATTTTCATTAAAAACCACCAAGGGGATTCTTTCTTATATGCTTTGCGGGAGGGGTGTGTGGGTGGGTGGAGGGGTGTTTGGGGGGTTGTGCACGTGCGAGCATGCGTGTGTGAGAAACAGAGAAACTTCTTTTAGGTCTTTCACATGCTGTATGTCAGTGTATAGCAAGGTGTGTGTGTGTGTGTGTGTGTGTGTGTGTGTGTGTGTGTGTGTGTGTGTGTGTGTGTGTGTGTGTGTGTGTGTGTGTGTGTGTGTGTGTGTGTGTGTGTGTGTGTGTGTGTGTGTGTTAGATTAAAAGCTCTTTTGTGTTCCCACTTAAGTCCACATAGCTCATCTTTTTGGGGGTGATTTTGAATAAATAATAGGACGGATGCCATGATTTCAAGTACGCAGTGTCCAAACTCTCTCTTCCAAAATATGGAGAAGCATGCCAGGCCAGAAAGATGCACATGCTGGAGAGGGGTGGCGAGCACGCGGACAGGGGTGTAAGGTCCAGCAAAGACCACGTTTCACACATTCTTACCCTTAAAAGACAGGAAATTAATCAAACCCATGCTTTATATAAGTTTAGCAAGCCCTCCGCCTGCTTTACGTTGTTAAGCTTTAACTTAGGGGGTACATTGCCAGAGGAATAATTCAACCAGAATGGTCTGTGAAGCAAGCACATTCTGGCTCTGTGGGAGGTTGACTCCTTCAGCTTTGCTTTGTAAGCACCACAGAGCTCAGTTAGCTGAGGAGAGCTCATGCAAATGCGCTCTTCTCCTCCCCTAGACCACAACACCACAATCGATGGTTTCCCACATCACATCCGTGGCCATACTGGCAGCTACAGATAAGGGAATTGACTTACCAGCTTTATATGAAGAGCCCCCAGTTTTTCAGTTAAAAGGAAATTGCCAGCATTCAAGCATGGGGAACAAGACTGTAACATCCTTTAAAGTGGGGCAGCATTTTTTTCTCGCACCAAAGCTTTGAGCCTTGCATGGGTCCTCTAGAGCTACAGTATGGCTGACTTACCGCCTTCCAGTACTGTGATCAGCCAGGAGGAGCGCTACAGACAAAGCAAGGCAACATTTGTCATTTTCTCTCTATCAACAGTAGGGTAACTTTGTAACGACCACATGGACTCAGTCATAAGCAGAAATCAACCTCAAGAACTTCTGTTCTGAAAACACAGGTCTCAAACATACTCACCCAATAGAAGGCAACATGGTTTCGTGTCTGAGTAGCCAGTATAAAACATCCGCAGCAACAGACAAGTAAACTAGGGTCAGACTCTTAAAGTTCTTTCGGGTTGATTTTCACCTCTTAGGTGCTGTTATATTGCCACACCATTTTTTTAAGGGCACAAGAGAGGTCACATCATGAACAAGGCAGGTTACAACATGAAAAACTAAAGCAGAGCTACAGCAACTACTTTGATAAACATGTGCACAAGAGCGATCCAGTGGATATAAGAACAGGAGGGCGTGTGGCACCTTGGAGACTAACCAATTTATTCGAGCATGAGCTTTCGTGAGCATCCGATGAAGTGAGCTGTAGCTCACAAAAGCTTATGCTCAACTAAATTGGTTAGTCTCTAAGGTGCCACAAGTCCTCCTTTTCTTTTTGCGAATACAGACTAACACGGCTGCTACTCTGAAACCAGTGGATATAGTGTACTTGGACTTTCAGAAAGCTTTTGACAATGTCCCTCACCAAAGGCTCTTAAGCAAAGTAAGCTGAGAGAGAAGGTCCTCTCATGGATCAGTAACTGGCTAAAAAACAGGAAATAAAGGGTAGGAATAAATGGTCGGTTTCCAGAACGGAGAGACCTAAGTAGTGGTGTGCCCCACAGATCTATACTTGGACCAGTGATGTTCAACATCTGGAAAAAGGCGTGAACAGTGAAGTGGCAAAATTTACAGACAATACAAAATTACTTAAAATAGTTAATCCAAAGCAGACTGCGAAGAGTTACAGAGGGATCTCACAAAACTGGTTCACTGGACAACAAAATGGCAGAGGAAATTCAATGTTGACAAATGCAAAGTAATGCACATTGGAAAACATAAACCGAATACTACATACAAAATGATGCAACCTAAATTAGTTGATCTTGAAGTCATTGTGGATAGTTTTCTGACAACATCTGCTCAATGTGCAGCAGCAGTCAAAAACACTAACAGAATGTTAGGAACCATTAAGAAAGGGATAGATAAGACAGAAAATATCATAATGCCACTATATAAATCCATGGTATGCCCACACCCTTGAACACTGCAAGCAGTTCTGGTCACACCATCTCAAAAAAGATGCATTAGAACTGGAAAAGGTACAGAGAAGGGCAACAAAAATGATTAAGGGTATGGAAAAGCTTCTGTATGAGGAGAGATTAAAAAGACTTTTTTAGCTTGGAAAGAGATGACTAAGAGGGGATCTGATGGAGGGCTATAAAATAGTGAATGGTGTGGAGAAAGTGAATAAGTAAAGGTTATGTGAAGGAGTAAATAACTCAAGAATTCAGGGGTCACCTAATGAAAGTAATAGGCAGCGGGTTTAAAACAAACAAAAAGAAGTTCTTCTTCACACAACACACAGTCAACCCGTGGGACTTGTTGCCAGGGGATGTTGTGAAGGCCAAAACTATAACAGAGTTCAAAAAACAATTAAATAAGTTCACAGAGGATAGGTCCAACCAGGGCTGGCTCTAGGTTTTTTGCCGCCCCAAGCTCAGGCGGGGCTGGGGCTTGCAGGCGGTGCTGGAAGCGGAGGGAGTGATGTCACCTTCTCCCAGCACCTGCAGGGACTTTACCCCTCCCCCGCCCGGCCACGCCGAGAAGCCCCGATATAAGGGGTGGCACAAGGCAGCACGGCAGCCAGCGCGCAGAGGAGGTGGTGCAGCCAGCAGCTCCCCAGCAGGACTCGCCCTCTCCTCCCCAGGTAGCGGCTGGGCCCTGGCAGCTCAGCATCCCGGGGCTGGGGCTTCCCCTTCCATCTAAGTGGCGCAGCTCCGAGAGCGCAACTGCCCTGAAAAAAAGGAGGGCCGGAAGGCCGCCCCTGGAAATGTGCTGCCCCAAGCACAGGCTTGCTTTGCTGGTGCCTAGAGCCGGTCCTGGGTCCAACAGTGGCTATTAATCAAGATGGTCAGGGATGCAACCCCATGCTCCAGGAGGCCCCAAACCTCCAACTGCCAGAAGCAGGGTCTGGACAGCAGGGAATGGATGACTTGATAATTGCCCTGTTCTGTTCATTCCCTCTGAAGTGCCTGGCATTGGCTACAGTTGGAAGACAGGATACTGGGCTAGATGGACCATTGGTCTGACCCAGTAGGGCCGTTCTTATGTTCTGATGATATCTGCTCATTGTTTCCCAAGTCTGGACATGAGCCTTTATTTGGCTATTTTGCACTGCTGGCTTCAGAGAACAGTTTATGCTTTTTCAAAAGGTTCTGATTTTAAATCCCCCAGGGGCAATGTAAATATGGCCTCCAGCTGAAAAAATATGGACCAGAGTTATGACTGAATCATTTGAAAAGAGCATGTGATGTAGATGATGGGTTCAAAGTATCCTGCTATAGGGAGAAATTCATACTGAAATGAAAAGTAGATACAATTTCAACATGAAAATCTTTATGGGTGTGATCCAACCCCCACTGAAATGAATGAGTCTCTTCCACTGACATCAGTGGGATCCTAATACAACATCCAGTCCTACAAGATACTGAGTATGATCCACACACAGAGTTAGGAGCACTGCGCACCTCACAGGATTAGGACAACAAAAAGGAAAGGAGATTTGGGCATATATTTACACTTGTCCATGGAAACATATAATGCAACACAGAAAAGATATTTTGTTGCAGTAATAGAAGCCTACTTAGATATGATTCAGGTCTCTCTAATCCACTACAGTGGTGCTAGTTTGTTAGGTCCCAATCCTGCATGAACCCAAAACTCATTATGCCCATTCCTATTTCGTTCTGCACCACTATAGGATCAAATACAAACAGCAGTGGTGCCAAATTAACTTCACCTGTACGGAAGCGTGGTATGAAAGAACGGATACACTAATTTTTTTCACATGTTGAAAACGCACATATGAAATCAAGCCTACCAATGCGCCCCCCCTTTTCTTTTAAAAAAAAAAACAGTCCAATAAAAATGTCAGTACCTATAATAAAACAATTTTATATGGGGCCTTTAATAGCATAGACAATAGAGCTGAAAAATCCCCTTGAAGTCAATTAATGCCTGATCCTGCAAATCACTTAAGCACATGCTTATCTTTAAGCAGATGAGTAGTAGTTGAATTTAATTGGACTATATACCTGCTTAACGTTAAGCGTGAGCTTAAGTGTCTTGATGGATTCAGGCTTTAGTTCATCCCTCTGTCTGTATCAGATGGTTCCTTACAGTTTAGTCTGCACTGGGTCATTCCCAATCTTTAATAGATCTCACTGTTTGATTGTTTCATGCTGCTAGGTTATATTTCCTATATGTATATTATTAATGTCTAAATAATGTATTGTAAAACCAACAGCTAGGCTTTCCCAACAATTGCATCGGAATAATAATATTTTGATTTTATAGGGCTAGTTCTTCAGCTGGTGCAAACAGTGGGGCTCCTTCCATCTTAGATTTTCAAGATTTTCACAAGAACACATTTAGTTCTTTAAAAGACATAAGGCTTCTGGGTACCAGTAATATGGCGTCAATCAGATATCTGAATTTGAATTGGTTTGTTTCTGTCTATGTTAAAACTTTAAACCAGTGCTCTGGGATGAAGCTTTCTTCATCTGCACTTTAGGTTCCTTAGTCACAGAATTTTGAGTGATAAAAAGTCCATCACAAGTATGATTTAGTGCCTTAGCAGCACAGAGGCACTTCACAGGAAGAATAAATGAATATGTGTGTTGTTTGTTGAAGACTGAGGCATGTTTTGCACACATGATGTCACTCTTGCAACTCACAAAGAACTAATTGCTCAGCTTGTATGCTGGTTGGGTTCACTTTGCAAATTATAGTTGTCTGCAGAGCTACAGTATGTCATCAGTAAACAGCAACGTTGTCTAAAGCATAATTAATATCTTTCTTTTAAGGTTGCTTATTTATCCTCTCTCCCTATGACAAATATGTTAATGACCTCTCCAAAACCTACAATTTGTCATTTTCAAAGATCCTGTCTTTCTGCCTGGAGCCAAACACTTTAGATAAAATCACAAGCAGCCTGATCATGCTCCCACTGAAGGACATGACAAAACTTCCATTGACTTAATGGGAGCAGGATCTAAAAATATATTTTCTTGTGTAGCTTAAGTCAAGATAACAAACAAAGGGCAGAGATGGCCTTATGGTTTGCAAGAGCTGAAGTAAATTCAGGCTCAAGCTGCCCAGAGGAGTATTAGGGTCATAAGACATGAGTTGTCAGTTAGGAGGATCAGGCAGAGCCTGTGGGTTGCAAAGCTTGTGTTAGACCACAGAGCAATGCAAAGCCATTCTGTTGGCCCGTGCTTTTGACTAGGCCCTGGCCAAAAGGTATACTCTCAATTCAACATGTGCTGCTTTAGCCACGTTATCTCCAGGTAAATAAAATACTGGAAATGGGGTTGAAAATATGCCCATGTTAAAATAACCACAGCAATTTCTCCAAACTGGATGTGGTGATTTGTACCATTACTGTAGACCACTGTGGCACCCTTTGTCGGTGCATTGCTCCCACACAAACACACAAGAATATGAACAATTTCATGCATATAACTTTTTATATACAACTCTTTACAAATGACAGGAAGTTTACAACTAAAAGTACGTTTACACGAAAACCAAAAATATGAGAGCCTATGTTTAATTACTTATTTGTCTCTATTTTACTTTTTAATTTTCATTTAAAAAAAAATCCCCTGATTAAATCATCTGCCATGAGGCAGAAAGCTCTCATAGTAGAGTAATACTATTTCCACTGCTGCATATCGCTGCTAAAGTCATACATTAATACAGCAATTCACTTTTCCAAGATCTGAACACCCGAGTAAGTCCACATGCCACAACTGCTATGTTTTTATATGTTCATATGCGCCTGCTTTTGGCAAGGTGGACCTCTTAGAATTCTTACCATATTACTGATTGGACAACAATCGCAGGTAAGAAACTTATAAATCTTTGTTTTGTATGTGCTGTTGTAGTGGCCCCAAGCTTCATTTTGCACTGCTCTTTCCCCCTCCTTTGTATAATTCCATTATCTCTTTCCTATCACACCAGTGTGCCTCACGTAGGGCCCAATCCTGCACCGGGATGGCAGCCCAGGCACTGAGCACCCCTTTCGAGATTCACAGCACCTTGCAGGAGCAGACCCTTTGGGACTGCATCCGTGAACACGTGCTCATCAGCACAGTCCCTCCTCAGCTGGAGTAGTTAGAGAGTCAGAGTTAAAGGCCAAAAGGGACCACCAGATCTTCTAGTTTGACCTCCTGTCTTTCCCACTTCAATAGGACTCTACTTGAGGGTGAAATTCACTCCTGTGCAGAGGGCCAGTACAAGGATTATGTACCACTTCACATGAGTTTTAACCCTCTGCACAGAGGTGAGTTTCACCCTGAGGGAAGGCCTTTTCCCTCTACTACAGCTTATTTGTACAGCTGTGGCAGCATAAAGGGGTCATCAGAGACCCAGATCCAGTCAGGAGAGAATTCCCCTGGCAGAGACTTATGCTGCCCTCTGAGGTCCACGACACACTGGTGGGGCCAGGAGAGACATATCAGCAATGACAAAGGGCAGGGCCATAATATATAAGATTAGGCATTCCAAGGGGTGCAGCCGCCCATAGGTGGCTGGGGACAAGTTGCCATAATTTAGGCAACCCTACAATCTTGCTAAGTCACTCCAGGGTCTGCAGCAGCCCAAAATCGTGTAAGAACTACTCCTGCGATAAGGGTTTGGAAGATCAAGTCCTTACTTATCTGGAAGAAAGACTGTCAGACCATTCTGCAACTAGCCACCACCAGGGGGTGGAAAAGCAAAGTATCTTCACCTTACCATGGAAGCTGTGATTTTCAACACAATGAGGGTCCTACCTGCCTAACAGTTCCCAAGAAGTCCCTGCTCCTCTACTGCACAGCCCTGTGCCTCTGGCCAGAGGCCATTACATCTTTTAAACAGCTGTCATGTCACACGGTTATGTACAGAATATAAACATTGCATATCTGCTGTATGACAAGAAAAGTCAATTTGAGAAGTGTTTCATCTTTCTTTTTAATTTGATTTATATTGGTTTGTACTCCATGATGGTTTAATTGTCCTTCAGTTAAAATATCCTCTTGCACGCAGCATCTAATAAACATAACCCCTCTGCATTTAACAGACTGGTAAATTTCTAATAACTGCCAGGCTTTGTAGCAAGTCTGGGTTGCTTTAACTATTTTTTCTTCATCTTGTTCTTTTTTCCCCCTTCACTACTAGAAGCGATGTAAAACCTAGCTATTAGAGCACGGGATTAAGATGCAGAACTCCTGGCTCTACAATGAGCCCTTTTAGGCAAGTTATGTAACCTCTCCTTGCTACAGCTTGCCCGGATGTTAAATGGGCATAGCAACACCTATTTCACCTGGCAGTAAGGCCAGTAAAGTCTTATTTAGTTAGAATAATTTATGAGAATGGAGATCCTTGGAAAAAGGATACATATATGTAGGGCCCTACCAAATTCACGGCCATGAAAAACACGTCATGGACCGTGAAATCTGGTATTTTGTGTGCTTTTACCCTATACTATGTAGATTTCATGGGGGAGACCAGTGTTTCTCAAACTGGGGGTCCTGATCCAAAAGGGAGTTTCGGGGGGGGGGGGGGAAGAGAAGTCATCACAAGTTTATTTTAAGGTGGGTCACGGTATAGCCACATATATATATATATATATCTACCTACCTACCTAACTCACGGGGGGGCAGGGGGGCGCATGGGATTTAATTTATCTCTGTAAGGGACTTTGAGACCCTTGGATGGAAGGTATTTTAGCATTGTTGAGATTATACATTATTGTCACAATACAATGTAATTTGAAACTATATCTCTTTTTCAAAAATGACAACATGGAAAGAGGCAGCATTGTCCAATATTTAGGGGAAAGGGGCTAGCTCCAAGAGAATGTGGATTCTATTCCTGGTTCCACCACTGACTTCCTGTATAACCTTGAACAACCCATTATATATGGGGACAGTGACAATTATCTATTTTTGTAAAGTGCTTTGAGATCTGTAGATGAAAGAAGTAGATCATTATAGATTATTATTATTATTACCATTTTTCTTTGATTTTTCAGCATGAGCTACTACTTACTATCAGCTACAGACTCCATTTCATATTAGAAACAGATAGAGTAGGAATGAAAACCATACCTTTTCAAGATATCACAGCACAGACGTAGTATGAAGTAGTGGAAATGGATCCAAACCACACAGTTTGGATTCAGATCAGAAATTCCCCAGACCTCTGGGTTTTTCAGAGCCCAAGTTCTGGTTCAGCCCATTGGAGAGATGGTGTGGAGGGGTGGCGCATACCGAGTATGGATCCAGCTCCAAAATTCATCAGAGTCCAGCAGAGGTGTTTGTAACTGAGTATTTGGTTTGGTTCCATCTCTAGTATGGAGCACTGCAACCACAGCTTAAGTAACTAGAGCAAATACCTTTCTATTCCTCCTCCATGCTCTGTTGCAGATGCAGTGGTGGGGCATAGGAAGAGGAAACAGATAAGGACTTATTGATGGGGATTCCCTATAACAATAATATTCAATTTGTCCCTGACTTAGCGTTTGATGGGACTGAGAAAAACTTGTTTGTTTTCACCTGACAACATTGTACATAACTGCTATTTCACCACTAAGCTGAAAAGTACTGGCATTTTATGCAGGGGAACTGTATGTAGAAATCATTTATAATTCAAGAACAGTTATAAAATCCCAGAAGATATGATCTCAGACAAAAAGCTTACTTCTTATATGAACTGACATGGCTCAGTGGACAGGCCACTAGACTGGGAACCAGGAGACCTGAGTTCTATTCACAGAGCTACTGCTGTCTAACCCGGAGCAAGTCACTGAGGGCTGGATCCACTAAGGGATGTAGGTGTTTAAGTCCAACATTTCAATGCCACTGAGATCCTCAAAACCTCCTGCTCAGCTGGTACCTAAGTTTCCACCTGTAAAGTTCTCCACGGCCAAAATGTCTGCCAGGACACATGTGCAAAGCCATATGTCCTGATGCTGCCTAGCTCATACCTCAGCCCTAGTGGGATTTTTAGACTAGGTGTATTCTCACCTGCAGAGCTCAATCACAAAACACAGCTGAGGAGGTGCTGCCTCTGTTATACCCAGTGGTCAGGGTACTCACCTGCCATGTGGGAGAACCAGGTTCAAGTCTCTCTGCTCCGCCTAATTTAGAGCAGGGCCTTGAATCAGGTATGCCACCTCCCCTTTAGAGCCTGGAGCACTGGCTCTTATTCTAAGACAGATCTCTCTCAATCTTTCCCACTGTATGTGTGCATCTATAGAGAGAGATATAATTAAATATTCATTGGAGCAAAGGCTGGTACCTCAATGTCGCCACCCCCAGATGGGTGCCCTGACAACCAAGGTTAATGCATCTCGCCCTTCCCACATTGTGCCTCAGTTTTCTTATCTGGAAAAGGGAGCTAATTATGTTTACCTTCCTTTGTACTGTAATATACATATACAACATAAAAATGGCTTTTGATACCTGTAGACGGAAAGAGCAAAATATAATAATATTACATATTTGTATACAAAATGCACCAAACATTGTGCTGCTCTTAAAATCTGGGTAAATTTGGCAAGGGCAGTGCTTAGGTTTGCTTAGCAGCTTTTTTCACTTTTCTTTGTTGACCGTTTATATGGAAGAATAGGAAATGACTAACAAACGAGCTGGAAATATTTAGTACAGTTCACAAAGCTTGAAAACGAATTTAGTAACCTGTGGATGTTACAGCAATCTGCTTCGGGTGCTTAGTTTCAGTTTAACAGAAAACTGAAGGGCAGTGCACTTCTTGCAACCGTTCATGATGTAGGTGGCAAACAAAATGCCAAGAAGAGTGCATTGCAATTCAGCTCTCACCTCAAATTAACACAAGCTGTGAGTGATCAGAACCTCTGAAAATCAGGCCTGAATTTTTCAGATTAAAAATGAAGGAGCCTAGGTCCTGATCAGGGGCCGATGGGTAACACTATGTACCATCTCAAATGAGAAATATGCAGTTATGGGTACAGAACAACTATAGAGCATGTTTGATGCTTAATCACTTAATCACTATCTGTACACAAATTACTGTTTTGCATTCTCTGTTTTCTGTGCTCACTCCTCAGAAACTTTAAAATAGCAGACCTGCAAAGTTTGGACCCAGGCTAAGATTTTGTATCCTCCAAAGCTCAGAAATGGTTGGATTCAGAGAGGGGCCAGTCATGAGATGAAGATATAGTTTTGGGTCACAAAGAATCCCTTCAGCCTCCTGAAAATGAAGGGCAACAGACCTGGAGTGTAAGATCCAGCAGCTGATCCCTACAAAGCAGTTTTTCTTTCCTTTTGGTTTTTGTCTCTTTTCAATTGGAAAAGCATCAATTTCACCACCTTGGAATCCCCACATCCTTTCAGCCTGACACAATGTCACATAAAATGGACTGTTAAGTAAAACCACCCATGTTAATTTTTGTTCCATTCAAAACATAGGAAGGTCAGTCAGACGATGTTATACAAAGGAAAAAAACAAACTTGGTGACAGAGTGCATGTTGCGAGAGAGGATAAAATATTTCAGGCTTCATCAAGGATACACAAACAACAGAAAGGAAAAATACCATTCCCAACTATCCAACAGTGACCTGAGAGTGTAAACTTAACATCTTGAGAACAGAAAAGCGTGAAAAGAACTCGAAACCCCTTTAAGGTCTCTAAACAACCACAAGATCTTGTCCACAGTGGCCAAGTCTTGTGCAGCTCCATGCAAATCAACAAGCTAGTTTGCACACAGTCATCGACTTCAGCTTATGACTAACCCTGCCCTGTGAGCTGGGGAAGGTAGGACACAGGAGTGCACAAAACGGGGCAGGTGGAAGGACGCTGGGAGACGCCGGTGACTGTCTGAGGGGTTGCTGAGAGCGGTGAGATGCCTGGGGGGGCGCAGCGGCTGCCTGTGGGTGCGTGGGGATTGTTTGTGGGAGCTGCTGAGGTGTGTGATGGGGGAGCCTGGTGCAGCTGTCAGTGAGTGGGAACCCTTTGCCTCTTCCACCGCTACTGCGGCCACCGCCACCACCACCTCCTCCTCCTCCTCTCCTTGCTGTTCATGCCTGGCTGTGATCCAACAGAGAGGTGGAGCAGCAAGAGAAAACACCTGGCTGCCAGCTCAGCCAGCACTACAGCAGCCCCATGTGGCAGAAGGCTCAACAGCAAGTAAATGCCTTCAGCCTGCCCACAGCTCGGCTGGATGAGTAAGGACCCAGCAGGGCCTTCAGGTGAGTGTTGTTGGAGCTGCCTGAGCCTTGGTAGCCCTGATTGTCTAGGCTGTCAACAACTGGCCACATAACCCACCACAGGCGCAGTTCTACCACACAAGCCCCACTCAAGCAGTAGACTAGGGACTCAGGGCCCAGCCCAAGTGACCAAGAATACTCGCCACTGGCTGTGGGACATCCATAGACCTACCCTCTAGAGAGTCTTCAGCCAGTGCCATCCACTGCCCCAACACATGACAGCCATTGCAGTGGGGCAGGGCAACTGCCCAATGGTGAATCCTCTGGTTCCACCCTCAACCCTCCCCTGCTATGCCCACCCAGCTTGCATACCACCAAGTAGGGATTCTGCAGAGCTGAGCTTCATGTCACATCAGGTTCACACTCCTGCACAGGTACATCAAATCAAGCTGCCGCTCCCCACAGACACGGGGACTCCCTCAGGTCCTAATGCAGAAGGACATCCCTATCCAGAGAGGCGAATTTGCCTCTAAGGGCTTAAACAGTGCATGGAGCCAAGTAGGCCTTCTGCACTAGGCTGAATTTTACCCTAACAGGATATGGGCCTGATCCTGTATCCCCTGAACATAGAAAACTCCTATTGACTTAGATGATGATGATGATTTGTATGGTGTTAGGGGCTAGGAGCCCCACTTGTGAATCAGGACCCCATTGTGGTAGGCTCTGTACAAACACAGAACAAAAACACTGTCCCTGCCCCAAAGAGCTTACAATCGAAGTATAAGTCAAGAGACAGCATGTGGATATAGACAGACGGATGGGAGAGCACAAGGGAACAATGAGACCATATTAGTCTACATGAGAGGCAGTGGGGTCTCAGCATACCAGCAGCCTAAACATTGCCAAGTTTTTTTGTAGGCACCACAGCAAAGGAAAATTATATGTGAACTTTAAAGTTTTCATACATTTTACAGCAAAATATTTGACAGTCCATTTCCCTATTACTTGCCAGCCAAGTCCTGTGTCTAGGATTCCAGGATTTGCCCTGAAATAGCTGATGGCACCGTATGGGCCTAACCGCATACTCATCATGAACAAGCACAGAGCTACTACATAATATCAGTTAAGGAAAAGCCTGGATTTCATTTTATTATTACTTCTAAAGAAACTGCAAAATCTGCCAAGCCCAGACATATGGAATTATTAAACTAGCACTCACAGAGAGATGGGGGCAGATTCTGCTCCAGCTGAAGTCAGTGAGAATATAGCCATGGACGATTCTGAACAATATTTGGGTCCAGAAATATATTACGGTTATTCCAAGTGAAAAGAAAAGTGCTGATCCAAATTTAGAATAGGTCATGATACTTTCTTTATGAATTACAGCAGGCAGCAGCTATCCAGATCTAGTTCTACTTGCATTTCACTGTTATATATATTGTGAACAGGTAGTGCCCCCCACCCGACTCTCTCAACACACACACGAGAATGCAAAATGCACCCTCTTCCTGAGGTTTGCTTTATTGTTAACTTAAGTAAGAACAAAAGCTAAGCTACCTCCTCCTGAGCCTGGCTTGGTCCCAGAGGTGCTCCCTGAACCCCATCTCTATCCCAGTGACCTTCCCACAGAAGCCTATCCAACTCCTTTTATATTCTGGTTGGAGTTAATTAAAACTGCCTGCCACTCTAAGTCAGCAGAATTACTATGCATCTGTTTGCTGGGTTTCAGTACCTGACAACATAATGATTCAACAAAGAGCCCCACATCCTTATGCAGTGTCCTAGATCCTGCTCCCTCAGAGAGCGTATAGGAACCCCATTTTGCTCTGTAGTACAGAATATGAGAACACGTACTGAGGATGTTCACATAGCTAGCCTGGAAAACAGCAAAAGACTTAATATAGTTCCAACCCCCAGGCTCTATTTACTGTATGCTCCGGACTTACCTTATAGAGAGCTATATTGTGAGATAACCCTCTTCCCTGATTAAGGGGCAAAGGGTCAGTGCAGAGTTAATGGAGAACCACAATCACCCTCCCAGTTCCTCTGTTGCTCCAGGGAAGGATTAAACTACACTAGGTCTACACTGGATGTGCCAGCAGTTACTCCACCAGAACCCCTGGAGGGTGGGTTCGGCACCATTTCCCCTCTTCATCCTGCCCCCTCCTGCCCACTTGTGCTAGGGGTTGGGGATGTAGCAGCCCCACAGAGCTTGCTTCCATTAACCCACTTCTACCTATGATGCGGGTAACCAGCACCAGGAGATAGGTGTGCAATCACCACTACACAAGCCAAGCCCTTATTTGGCCCAGGATATAAAGAGAAGATGCCCTTTCCCCAGCTTTGAAGTACACTAGTAGCTGGTCAGCCCAACTCTGCTTAAATGCCACTTGGGGAGGTTCGTGTTGGTGAATTCCACGCACTGTCCAAGGTTGTTGGCCTGGACAAAGCCATCATCAAAGGTAGACTTACACAGTGGGATAGTAGTAAAAAAAAACAAGTGGGTAAACTAAACTAACCTCCATATTCCCTAAATGAGAAGTGGGCAAACTCTATTTACCCAGCTTTACCCCCAGCTAGACTGCTGGACTTACACCTCCTCATTAAGCTGCGAAGTGCTTGTGATGAGAGCCCTTAATGCATCTCCATGGTACAGAAAACACCACAATAGTTGGTCACTTGTTGGCAGACTCAGTGGAGATGCCAAGAGCTGAGTGGGGCATGAAGAATGAATTCCCTTCTTATTCTTCTTTACCTGGAATATAGCATGCGGGAGGAGCCGAGGGCGGGGGGGGAATAAGGAAGCTGCTACTAGTGCTGTACCCTCTTTGTGGCTAAACAGAAGACATCTGCCTCCAGTGATATCTACCAACTTCTTTCACAAGCAATAAATTCATATGCGCAAAAATATTCTCAAAAAATTATTTTCTGATTTATCGGGGGGGGGGGGGAGAGAGATATTAGATGCCAGAAAGCTCAAATTCCAAATCTTGCTCCCAGTGAACTCAGTGGGATATTTGCCACTGACCTGAATGGGATGAGGATCTAGAGGCAACATTAATGTACAGATATGATCTGCAAGTCACAAAAATCATTTTACCAGTTACTATTTACCCAAATAAGCCGGGGGTGCCATACAAGATATGTGCTGATTTGTCCAGGCGATGTGCATAGTCACACACACATTAGCTAGGTCTCTGCTCCTCATGGGTCAGCACAGTTCCACCTCAGAAAACTGACAGTGCATTGCCACTCATTTCTGGAAGATTCCAAACCCTTCTGGGTTTTCCATGCTCACACAGGAGAAAGGGGGAGAATTTAGCCAAAAATACTGAATACGTATTTCCCAAAGGAGCTGTTTTGTTTGAATTTGTATCTGTGTAGTTAAGGTCATAATGTAAATTCCAGTATATAGGAGCTAAAAAGTGTCATTTAAAACTCATGAACTTTCATACTGAGCTGAGAGACAGGCTGTACTGAGATCATTTTGAAAAACAGCCACACAAACCAATTTCCCCCTCATTTTCAGCAGTGTGGTCCAAATATCTACGGTGCTGGAGTGGGAGCTAGGAGACTTGAGGCATATTCCCAGCTCGGCAACTGACCTCGTGAAAGTCACTTCAGCTCTCTGGGCTTCATGTTTCCCATCTGTAAAATGAAGATAATGGTACTTACCCTTGGCTGCAAAGCACTTTGAGATCTAAGGGTAGAAAGTGCTGGATGGGAGCTACACACTGTTCTGTGTGGCAAAACAGCTTGAAACTTGGGCTGAGGCTTTCCATCACCTTTCAGAGGGGAGTGCATCTTATGGGAGCAATATGTTAGGGCGGGGTGGGCAAACTATGGCCCGCGGGCGCCATCTGACCCTTCAGACATTTTAATCTGGCCCTCGAGCTCCCAATGGGGAGCGGGGTCCGGGGCTTGCCTTGCTCTGCACGTGCCGGGGCTCCACGCAGCTCCCGGAAGCAGCGGCATGTCCCTGCTCCGGCTCCTATGCGTAGGGACAGCCAGAGGAATCTGCACGCTGCCCTTGCCCCAAGCGTCACCCCCACAGCTCCCATTGGCCGGGAACCCTGAGCATTCATGGCCTGCCATACAATTTCCATACCTAGATCTGGCCCTCGGGCCAAAAAGTTTGCCCACCCCTGAGTTAGGGTCTAATTCTGTGTTCCTTATTCAGACAAAATTCCCTTACCAATCACTGAGTCCTTCCCTGAATAAGAAGTGCTGGTTCCTGCCCATAAGGAAGTACAATCTGAATTCAGTTTGAATTCAGGAATATTATATTTTCTTCCCAATCTGTTTTCCTCATTTCTTTTCTTTTTGTCTTTTCACCATGCTTGTGTGGAGGCTGAAAAACATATTTAAAACCTTCTGATCTTCTGCAAGACACATTTAAGGCCCTCTGTAAGGTAGGTTTCATAATTGAGGGTTACAATTAAGCATATATAATAAGCTAGAAAGTTTAAGTTACTCAATGTTCAAAAAGAGAAACCTATTCCACTTAGATTCTAAACTAGAGGGATTAATGGGTGTATAAGACAATAGGAAGCAGCTCCCTGCTTTAAGCAGACTGACACAGATGTTACAACAAATTTCTTCCTTAAACAAAGACCATTCAAATTGCTCCATATGCTTTCCAAATTATTTTCACTGCACGAGGAAGTCATTATATAGCTTATTTCACTGATTGCACTAAGTGCTACATGCTGAGACACAATCCTGAGATTTTCACTCACACACGTAATCCCACTGGAGTGAATCTAGTTTCCTACTAAACAAAGGCAGCACCTGGTGTGTTGCTCTCTCTTGTCTAGTTTGATTGCCATAAAATAACTCTGAATCTGTTCAGCGTTTTCACTGAAACCATAAATGTTTGGTTTCAGAGTAACAGCCGTGTTAGTCTGTATTCGCAAAAAGAAAAGGAGTACTTGTGGCACCTTAGAGACTAACCAATTTATTTGAGCATGAGCTTTCGTGAGCTACAGCTCACTTCATCGGATGCATACCGTGGAAACTGCAGCAGACTTTATATATACACACAGAGAATATGAAACAATACCTCCTCCCACCCCACTGTCCTGCTGGTAATAGCTTATCTAAAGTGATCATCAGGTTAGGCCATTTCCAGCACAAATCCAGGTTTTCTCACCCTCCACCCCCCCCACACAAATTCACTCTCCTGCTGGTGATAGCCCATCCAAAGTGACAACTCTTTACACAATGTGCATGATAATCAAGTTAGGCCATTTCCTGCACAAATCCAGGTTCTCTCACTCCCTCACCCCCCTCCAAAAACCCACCCCCATACACACACAAACTCACTCTCCTGCTGGTAATAGCTCATCCAAACTGACCACTCTCCAAGTTTAAATCCAAGTTAAACCAGAACATCTGTGGGGGGGGGGTAACTATTACCAGCAGGACAGTGGGGTGGGAGGAGGTATTGTTTCATATTCTCTGTGTATATATAAAGTCTGCTGCAGTTTCCACGGTATGCATCCGATGAAGTGAGCTGTAGCTCACGAAAGCTCATGCTCAAATAAATTGGTTAGTCTCTAAGGTGCCACAAGTACTCCTTTTCTTTTTTCATAAATGTTTGCTGGCATTACTGCCTGTCTTTATTGATGTCTGAAATCACATTGCCTGATTCACTCTACTCATCATTTCAGCAAGCAAACAGAAACTATGAAGTTCTCACTGTGCTACATTTTGTACAGTTTGTAAGGATGGCAGAGATTTAGATCAGTTTACAAGAAACAGAAATTACATCAGTAGTACAACCAGCCTAACCATCATTCTGGTAGGGTCAGCTGCATTTGGGTAGGAATTCTCAGAGGAAAATCCAGGTGACACAAAGTGTTGCTGGTGGGGAAAAAACACTCTTCCTTCTGAACTAGTATTGAACCAATACTCCAGCATGATGCTAAGGGACACAGCAAGGCTGGAGGTGCTGTCTTGCCAATGTTAAACCAAGGTCTTGACCGCATGTGGTCATTAATGATCTTACATCAAGATGAAACGTGTTAACCTTGGTGTCCTGTCCAACTGCAAAGTGTTTAATCGCAGAATGAGATTTATATATACGTATATATAGTCTTGCTGTGAGCAGCTTAAGGTCTAATTCTGCTATCTTTAATCATGGAAATAGCCCCATTAATGTCAACAACCTGTCTACACTAGGCAAATTTTGCAGCAATGTTAATAAGAGTGGGAGCCAGCCTAGTGTAGATTTGCCACCAGCTGCCACCAGCATTTTAAACACTGTGTTGGTTAGACCGGCTTTGATAACACAGTGCTCAGAATGCCAGCAGTCCATCTAAACTAGCACTCCCAGTGCTATTACCAGAGGTAGTGCTGAATTGGCGATAGCAATGTTGGGATGTCCCTCATGTTGACAGGGCCAATGGGACTACTTGGTTGAGTAAGGATTACTTCTATAAATTAAGGTTGCAGAGACATGCCCTAAACAGCTGCAACTTTTCTCTCCAGAAGAGGGTCCATTTCAGTGGCAGCTGAAGTGATTCCGGTGAGGTATCCTGCAAACCCTTGATCACATGAGTAATCCTGACTCATACAAGGAGGCTCACTGAACTCACTCACATGACTATGAACTATTCTCACGTAATCCTGCCTTGGCATGGGGAACTGGACTGGAAAACCTTTTGAGGTCCTTTCCAGCCCTACGTTTCTATGATTCTATGACCCAAGGGTTTACAGGTTCACACCCAACACATGTAAAGTTTGTAAAACATGTTAAGATTCTCTTGGGCATAGTGAGGGACAGAGTCTCTAAACTGTTATTCACACAAGTAATCCTTACTCATGTGAGTTGGCAGGATTGAGCATCGATTATTACTGTTCCTTTAAACAATATGAATTTTGGAGGATTTATGACTGGTCTTGTAAAAAGGATTATAAAAATAACCTCAGTCTACTTGAAATGCAGCTAAAGAAGGTCCCTTTTAGTTTTGGAATTTCAACACTGAGAAAATTAAGGTATGACGGTGAAGATTTTCAGGAACCTTCACAGTGTCCTAAATACATTTTACCAAATTCCCATCAAATACTCATCACACCTATGCAAAGAATGTATTCTTCCCTATAGAAGCTTTCTGTTTGATCACAATGACAACCTTCTGCTAGTCTGTATCAAATACTAATGTTATGGAGCTGCAAACCTTAGAGCAATCACATCATGTAAATATATATCAATTAATGCCCACTCCTCTGCCTTATACATTTGAGCAGTCCCATTCATTCAATTAGACTTACTAGTGAGAATAAGGGCTGCTGGATTAGGCCCAGGATTTTGAAAATTGAATTGATAATCCGAAAGAGAACGAACACTTTGGAAGAAAAAAAAAATCACAGATACAGTTTAGGATTATTGTTATGGGAAATGGACTTTGATTCTAAACCACTGCTATCCTGAAATAGACATGCACTGATTTATCTATGAAATTCCTAGAAAACCACACACAGATCTGGAATTTGCAAACCAGTGTAAATAAACCCACCAGACTATCGTTAGCAAATAAATGAAAATGCAAACCACTGAAACATACCTAGAAGATGCGTGCCCCTGGCTGAGTATTACTGAATGTTGTGACCCAGGGAGCCGGTATTTTGGGGTGGAGTGACTCCTACAAATCAATCATGGCAGAAAGTTAATGTCACAGAAGTTATACATCTAACAATCAGTGCTCAACTGCAAGAAACAGGCTGCAGCATGGAAAAATCTCATAGGGTATTTTAAGCCCTCCATCTATCCCAACCCTACTCCTTGTACAGTTCCTTTGTAGGCTGTAATTTACTAACCCCATCTGTTGTTCCCTCAGCTTGCTTTCTGGAAATGCTAAATTTCAAGGGTCTGCTTGTTACAGAAGGTCAAAGAGTGAAGCAGGCCCTTTCATTTTAAAACAACTTGAAAGGAAATTTACATTTAGAAATAGCAATGGTTAACTAGGGGAAATATATTAAAGCATTAAAATAAATTACATGGAATAGGTCTTACATCCAATAAAGGTGACTTTGCTTCAAGAAAAGTATTTATATATGAAAAGCTAAGGCACGTTAGGCTGCATCGAGATGCAACCATTTCATAACATAATTCATGTTTAGCCTTCATTGTCCTTAAATACCTGTATGAATTTTATGTACTTTTTCTTCTTGTCCTGCTAAAATCACTGTTTCTGTGTTTTATTCTCTGTCCCCTCTCCCTCCCCAAGCATTTTAGCAAACCTCTTATTTATCTGCTACTTATTATTAAGCTCTTTATTATTGTTGTTTAACTTCCACCAGAAATACAGCTCTTATTACTGTATAGGTTTTGCACATTTGTAGAGTGATGAAAGCACATGACTGTTGCCCGAGAAGAGGAGACTACTTGTCGCAAGGGGCTTGGGATACAGAGCCTTTCAGCTCTAGATCTGTGGCTTGAATCCAAACCAATCTGGTAGTGACTTCCTCTGTGAAAGGAACTGGTGGTTTCATTCTAGTGCCTACTGGAAAAAGCCTGACCTGCAAAGTGCTGACTGCCTTCAAGTCAGTGGGATTTGCCTAGTCCCTCTCACACACCATAAAGGAACAGGTTCATTTACCTGTATAGGAACTGAAGATCCCCAGAACTTTTCAGAATCAGGCCTCAAATGCCACATCACTAAATCACCATCACCACCAAAACTGGTGGTCTCAGCAGAGAATACAAAGACTGACCCAGCCTTGGAGGCTCAATCCCCTCCCACCACTAGACAAAGAGCTGGACAGATGCACAGGAGCAAGCTAGTGTGTGGCTTGCTTGTACAAGTGCTGTCTTAGCTCTGAATGCATTTAGGACTTCAGACTCCTGGTCTGTCTGTGCGACAAGCTAATGAGCACTAAATTCACTTAAAATATAAAACTCCATTTTGAATAATTTCTGAAAAGTAATGACTCTCCTTTTATATAGACACTATATCCGAGGATCAATTAGCCATCCAGGAGGTGTAATGCACTGTTTTAACAGTTCACAGCAACACTACACAGGCAGAAAGGGAGGAATAACCTATACATTTGAGACTACAGGAAGGATTTAGGGAGGGAGAACGAAAGCTAACACCTCTCCTTATGCAAAAAGTATCAGGGGATTTTTAATGACAACAAGTGGCCAATATCTCAGTTTGCAAAAATCAACAGCTCCAGCGCTCCTAATCTCCTGCTGGGACATCAGCACTGACTCAAAGGGAAGCGTGCCACCTATTGAATCACCAAAACCACTCCTTGCAGCACTTAGAAGGTAGACCTCCAAGGAAACCTAAGTACTAATCAGGCACAACCCTCTATTGAGCTTATGAAAGCTGACAAGACCACAGCTGGAGGTGGAATAGCTGCAATGAACAGCATGTTTTTAACAAAAGGGCTCTCCCTTTCTGGAAAAGCATCTCTACTATATGGTGCTTTGTCAAAGAACTGACAATGGGAGGGTGAACGGCTGTTTGCATGTAGTTATGGAAGAGCTATTCAAGCAATTTCTGTCAAAGAAATCTACCTAACAGACTCTGAAGGCAGCTTCAGTACAGTTATTTGGCCACAGTTCATCTAAACTAAATGGATGGACTTGCTTCAAATAGATTGCACAAGGACTAGTGATGACACATATATTTAACATAGCAATATGTAAATATTTAAAGGGATGGTGTGAGGTCAATCTTGATCCAAAACTTTGGCTTTGTAAAAATAAAAATAACGATTTAAGAAAAAAATTCAGTGGAAACAATGAGCTTCATTCTGCAGGTTCTGAGTCCTTTTAACGCATGTGAGGAGGGACAGCTTGTATGACTGTGTGACTAAAGGATGCAGGACTGGATCCAGCGATTTTTGCAAAGTAGTAAATATGCCCTTTCCTGTTTGCCAAATCTGGCAGCATTGGGCTAGTGCATGAGATCCTGATAGTAAAATTGTCTAGAAACTGACAATAAACACAATGACAACTAAGTTCGTGCAAGAAGTGACTACAATACATAAAGAGTGAAAAATGAATGAGAATTTGTAAAATCATCTCAGTTTTAATAATCTCAGGTGTGGTTTGTATTAGGATCAAGGATTTTTAAGTGAAAACCATCAGAAAGCACTGCTCAAGGGACCAACAAACTCTGTGGCTCAATGGAGGTAGCCTTGTAACAACAGGTAGAGCAGTATATTTGACAACAGTATGGCCTGTTCTCACAAAACAGGTGGTTAGCTAATAATGATGGTGACTGGAATAGGTTTCACTCTATGGTTTTTCTCTCTGACGGTGACTTTTTAAAGACTATTCTCATTCCTTTGTTCTCTCCTTATCCTAGGATTGCCTAGAAAAGGCAGAACCCTGGCCCCAACTAACAGATTACAGTGTCTTGGCTGATTGCCTGCCAAGAGAAAGAAAAGAAGAGTCCTCAGTCATGGTATCTAGGAATAATTCTGATATATACAGAAAAGTGTTTAGTCATTATAAAGCAGCCTCACTTGTAATATGGGAGGAGTAACTTTCTGTGGGTACTTTTAAAAACTGCCTTCTGGACGCTTCAGGCAAATCCTTTAACTACATCTACCAGATCAGTGTGTGTCCTAAAAACTTGTCACTTAGGTCAAATTAATTTCTTAAAATACTGAAAAAATCATCATGGATAGAGAGAGTCTCAGTGCGGGGATGGACTGATAAATTACCTATCCTTTTTATCAAGGGTTCAAATCCTGGATCAGGCATTAGGTGCCCAAAATACAACAAAACCCTGTCATGTCAAGACCTGTTCAAGAGAATGGAAATCAAAGGAGCGATAAGCAAGTGGGGTGCTACAGCTCAGGAACGAGGTGCAGTGTTTATCACAGCTATGTGGGGAAGCTGCAGTTTACAACTGATGAATTCATCCTCCTTCTTAGAGCTTGTCTAGATCAGGGGAACATTCACCGGTGTAACTACATCAGATAGTTACACCAATGTAAACCCTCTACTGTGCAAAAGAGGACTTGCAGTGGTCTGATTTACTCTGGTAACTTATCAGGATAAATTGCACTGATATTAACCCCATTTTACACAGTACAGCTCATCTATACTTGGCATTTATACCAGCATAACTACATTACTGTAAGATACCACAGTATAGACAGAGCCTTAATCCTGAACTTTCATGAGCAATAAATATCAACAATTTGTGCAAATGTTTCCAAAAAAGAATTCCATATATTTTTGCAGCCTCTTCAAGCATCTAGAACACTTACGCTAATGGTAGAATTAACCAATCTTCTGTGAAAAACATTGTAAACAAGTCTTTTTAAAATAAATCTTCAGGGTAATTTTGTATGCACATGACAGACACACATATGCCCCAACATAAGATGAAACAATAAGACATATACACAAAGAGAGAGAAGTGTATGAATACAGATATAAACCAACATTGGTTAAAATTAGCCCTTACTTACACCCATTGGCTTCAACGGCGCTGCACTGGTGTAATGAAGGATTGAATGTGTCAAAAGAGAGCAACGTCAGCTAATCAGAACTTCACTGAACTTCTTAACTCCTTTTCCCATTTACCTTGCGTCTGAGTTGTCCACCATTCTTAGCCACTCCTTCTGGTCCAGGGCGCAGAGGTCTTGGAGTTCCAGTCCCTTTCTCTTCAAACTTTTTCTTGACAGTCTTTCCATTGTATTCTCAGTCTTTCACATCCTTTCTCATTGTCCTCTTCCTCCCAGGATTGCTTTGCTGGTCTTTCTTCTTTCATTCTTATCACATGTCCAACCTACCTCAGTGCACCCTCCGTGCTATCACTGAAGGTATGTTTACACTGCATAAAACACCTGTGGCATGGATGGGTCAGCTGAGTCAGGTTCATAAGGCTCAGGCCTTGGGGATAAAAAATTGCAGTGTAAATGTTTAGGCTCAGAGTGGAGCCTAGGGTCTGAGATCACATGTGGGGAGAAGGTCTCAAAGCCAGGGCTCCAGCCCAAGCCCAAATGGCTATAGCGCTATTTTTAACCCTGCGAGCCCAAGTCAGTCGACCTGGTTTCTGAGACTTGGTGCCATGATTTTTTTTAATCACAGTCTAGACATACCCTAAGAGTTCCAGGTTCATCTTTCCTTAATTCCTTCCTTCCTCTGCCCCCTCTGCTAGCCTGCCATTCTCCTTACTATATTACTTTCAACTACCTGTATTTTCTTTTCTTTCATCTCCGTAAGACCCACTGTTCCCAAACCATAGAGCAGGTGGGGACAAGCACATGCAGCATCCATTTTTCTTTTCAATTTGTTACTTAATTGTCTGTTTTAATTACATCACCTAATCAGAACTGATATACAAGACATGAAAAAAATATTTAAGAAAACAATTAAAAAAAAGAGAAAATTACAGGACTGAACTGCCACTCCCCCCCAGGTTCTAGAATCATGAGTCAGACCCCGAAAAGATCATGAGATTGGCCCAAAACCTATAAGATAGTTTATATATTAGTTTTGATCTGCTTTTGATATTTGAACTCCCCCTGACCACACTCAATGTGTGTGACACACATTATTGGTGCCAACGCTCCCAAATGTATTTATAATTCTGCCCTGCATATCCCACTCCCATTAGTTCTTCCCTCCCAGCTCCCTGTTCAGACCCCTTAGTTCAGCACCTCATCAACCCCACCCATCAGTTCAGCCCCCTCAGTCACTCCCCAGTTCAGCCCAATTCCATCCCCCCATTTAGCCTTCCCCCTCAGTTCAGGCCTTCCCCCTAGCCTCACTTCTGCTCCTTCTGGGGCTCTTCGCCCTCCTTCCCTAGGCCTGGGTGGCTGCAGAGTTCCTTCTTCACCTTCCAGGATGCGGGGAGGGTAACTGGGGTTGCCACCACGGAGATACAAAAAAACAGACCAATAGGAATGATCCCGATTCCTGAGCCCCTGGAACTGCACAGCTGGTAGCATGTGCTGAGCACCCTTATGGATTGCCTGGGACAGAAACCTCAGCAAAGGGGCAATATTACAGGGGCAGCTCCAGAGTCCCCTTCCCAGGCCAGGAGCTGCAGGAATGAAGAGGAGAGGGAGAAAGAAACAGAGGAGCAGTCCCCTTGCTCACAGAAGGGGTGGGGGAGCTGCCCCCATCCCCTCCTATAAGAATGGTGTCAGGAGCAAGGGTGTGTGAGAGAGCTCTGCTTACTTCCTGCAGCAGCTCTGGCTGGCTGTCTTTCCCAGCAGGCATAGTAGAGGGGCTCCCCCTCAGGCAGAGGGGCTCCAGCCCAGACTCCTGAGACTCTCAAAGAAATCCCCACAGCTCGTAACACTGATAAATAGATTCAGCCATCTCAATCTGAAGCTTCTTTTCACAGAATAATGGGTGGAATCCTGGACCCAATGGCAACGGCCCAGTGACATCAGTAGAGTCAGGACTTCACCCAGTGAGGATGAAGATCCACACTGTGATACCAACAGAACATTTTACCTGTTCGATTGAACTCATTTGTACAGTATTCAGAATACACCATATTGATAAGTGTGGGATGATTAGATTTGATAAAATAGATCTCTTTATTCTTTAAAACGCATAGTTATCATCCATGACTCAGTCACATAAGTGACAATATTCTGAAAAGTTATTGTACATGTTTAATTGTAAAAAAAAAGGTAATTAGAAAACGTAACGATGCTGACAGCAGATGTGCTTCTTTACTTTATGTGCCTGCTTATAAAAAAAAAAAAAAAAAGTATGTCAGAGGCACAAAGATGACATCAGAAAAGGTTCCTTAATTCACAGATGACTGCACCTTTCCAAAAACATTAAAATGGAAAAGCTGGATTGATTTAATCACCCATACAAGCGAAACAACGTAATGATGATACTTAGTGCCAAATTGGTCTTTTGGGACCTTTTCCATGTAAATAATACAAATCAAACCTTGAGGTTCAGTGTAGATATGATCTGACAAGTGAGCCAGGCTTTTCATTTTACTTTGATCCAGCTCCAAAAACATACCCAAGGTAAAATTGTTTTTAACCATTTTCCATTTCAATTTTAAATTGTAGACGTTTATCATATGGGAAAATTGCCTATAGTGCTTAAAAAACAAGCCTAACTAAACTGACTCATAGCCTTAAACATGAAGATATTCCTATATTTGCTATGAAGACTGAAATACAATCAAAACTATGCCATCTGATGAGATTCTGCATCATCTGATTGTTTTTAATGGTGTGTTCTGGATTTGCACAACCTGACTCGGAATCTTGAAATATTTTAGCACTGTTCCCCTTCTCTTAGATATAATTGTTTGAACCTATAGTTCTGAAAGTGGATAGGCCTTTGTTTTCTAAATGACTTCCCAACTTTACCTCATGCTTCCTTTCTACAAATAGCCAGAATATATTCTGCAAACTGCAGTGAATTGCTTTAGACGAAAAATTCTGTGTGTGTTAATTTTATTTTGATTTGTGAACTCCTTTGGTTATTTTGTTACTATAGTCAAACTTAGGTGTTAATTTTATTTTCACATTTGACTGTAAAAATAAAAGTCTCTTTCCTTAGACCCTATTTTAATAACAGAGTGAAGATTCAGCAACTTGAAGTCTCTACAAATAAAGAAAAAAAAATCTTGGCCAATACTCTCAGAATTGGGTGCCTAAATATGGATTTAGTAACCTAGCTTTAGACACCCAGATTTTTTAAAAAATTGGCTCTTGTGAATAATATAAATCTTGGGGATTTTTTAAAAACTTCTGTTACTCACTCACTGGTGTATTTAGGATTTAAAAGGCTTTTCTCTGCCCCCCCCCCCCTTTTTTTTGTATGTGTGGGTCAAGGTTAATGAAAATAAGATAGATATTTTATTTTGGGTCTTAAATACAATATTATGTGCCTACCACCAGAGATATAGGATAAAATATTTGCTCTGCTTGAAGATTATGTGATATTTGTATTCTAAGCCTCACCATAGTGGGTTTCTTTAAATAGAAGCTATACTTTACTCCTAAATTGCTTAAGGCAAAGGAAGCAGAGATGATGTTTTTATGAATGTTTAAATGCAAATGGAACTGAGAGTGAATGCTATGCTAGCTAACATCAAAGGCTCACCAAAATCTCTGCATTAATGAGGCTCTTTGTTTCCTGGATCACAGATTACAACAGGTTTCCAACTCATTGCCAAGGTTTTATCTCCATTTGGGAGGGCTGTAAATCTCAGACGATATTTTTTTTTCAGATGCAAAACAAGAGGATCATCTGAAAGAAAGGAAAATTTAAAGCAGCAAATATTCCATTCAAATTATTCCTTACAGTGATTGCAGGTTTTGATTATTTTAAAATATAATCTGAAAAAGAAAGGAAATGTACAAACTGATTTGCCTAAACTGTAGCACTTTCATTAATTTGGTTTGACTAGCTGAGTAAGGAGAAGTATAAGCAGTACCAGGTATAGTATCCTTTCACATATCTATTTTTCCCCATAAAAAAGTAGCAACCATTCTGTGACATTAAAAAAGTCACATATCTGGTCAGAGTGGTTTTTAGAAATTAAATATATTGATTACTTTTTAAAGTGGCACCAAATAATTATTCTCATCCCAAAAAGCAATAAAAAAGCCATACACAGCAATAAGCTCCTTAATTAACAGGCAAAATAGGGACCCAGATTTTCGGCTCCTTAATTAAAGTGTTGAATGCGACAAATATGTGCTATATTGGGTCATAAAGACCAATTCAGCCGGCGTCGTTATAGCCTGTAGAAAAACCTTCCAAAACTCCAGGCTACCGTATGCGATCTTAATTAAGGAAAACAAACAACGGTGTGTTTTTCTAAGCTACCAGAGACACGCACAAGACCTGTTGTCTCTGACCAGCCGAGATGGGGAGTCTCCTTTCCATGGGAACTGTGGGATTGTTGTTGTTTTTTTCTTCACACTGACGCCAGAACAGACGTGTCTCGTGTCTTTGGAAAGTGGCTGCGAAGATGTTTAATTTCATGTTTCCGGACAAGTTAGGAAAACTAATAATTTTCTGAAATCCGACGTCACGTCTGTGTTCCTAACGAGACCGGGGAGGGGGGTTTCAAGACTTGCCAAGGCCAGTGCGGCCGCCCAGGACCCAGGCGGGACGCCGGGGCTGAGCAGAGGGGACGCGGGGAGGGAGATGTACCCTCCGAGGAGAGGCTTTGACCGAGCCCTCGAGGTTTGCACGTTGCCTCGGCAAACGAGCAGCCTCACCAATCACACCCCCAAGCAAACTTCTGGGGCGGGCCCGATCCTGCTGCCCCCGGGAGCGGCTGACCCCGGGAGCGGCTCCGCGGCCGGCCACCCGCCCGAGCGAGCGAGGTTGGCGGCCCGAGGGCGGGGGGCTTGAAATTTTACATTTCAGCCCCTTAAAATCTCGCTCTGGAAATCCCCCGAGCCCGCCTCAAAACCCCCCCTCCTCAGGGAGACCTCGCCCAGCCCCTGGGACAGCGAGCCGCACGGGCCCCACAGCGGCGGAGGCGGGCTGCGCCCCCAGGGCGTCGGGGAGGGGGGTGTAGCGGTGCCTCCCCCCACGCCCAGCCGGGCTGCAGCTCGCTCCGCGGGGACGCGCCGGGGCGCGCGGGCGGCGAGCGCGGGCCCTTTAAGACCGGCGCGCGGGGCTCTATGTGTGCGCGCGCGAGAGAGAGAGAGAGAGAGAGAGAGCGAGCGAGCCAGCCAGCCCGCCAGCCGCCCAACCCCTCCCCGGCGCTGTCAATCAGCCGGCGGCTGCTTTGATGTCTCCAGCCCTTGGCTGCTGAGGCTCCGCCGCCTCGCTCGCACACACCGCTCGGCGCCGGGCGCTCCAGAGCCGTGTCTCTCCCGGTCGGAGCCTCGGGCTTGCACTACCCCAGGCTGCTACTTCGCTGAACTTTCCGGGGGCTGGCTGGGGGGGGGCGGGGAGGGGGGTTGCTGCTGGCCCCGGGATCCTGCTGCTGCTGCTTCACCATCCCCCCCAGGCTGCAGCCTTGCAACCCCCCCTGCCCCCGCCCCTTCCCCCCCAAAAGGGTTTGATCTTCGGGGGGTGGGGGGAGCGCGGCTGCAGCCGGCGAAGTTCCCGTGCGGCTCGGAAGGGGCGAGGCGGGGACGCGGGGGGGTGGGGACCATGCCCCAGCTCAGCAGCGGCGGCGGGGATGACCTGGGGGCCAATGACGAGATGATCGCCTTTAAGGACGAAGGGGAGCAAGAGGAGAAGATCCAGGAAAACGCCTTCACCGAGCGCGACCTGGCCGACCTCAAGTCCTCGCTGGTGAACGAGTCGGAGAGCAACAGCAGCCCCGCGGCCGCGGCGGCCGATCCGGAGGTGAGAGCCCCCCGCCCCGCACCAAGGGCTTTGCCCCCTCCCAGCCGACTCCCTTCGGGTTTATTGCAACGAATAAAACTTTGTCTCCCTCCCCCTTTCCCCTGCTGTGCTTTTCTCTCCCCCACAGGCGATCAGGCGTGTGCAGGATCCTCAAAGGGTTTATCAGGAGAAACTCCCGGATCACATGGAAGATGGTTAGTTTCGTAAACCATTCATTGCTCCTGCCCTTCCTCTTTCTACAGCCTCCCTCCCCCCCGCCCGCAACCACTTGGGTGATGTGCTGAGTCCTGGGGGGGGAGAAGAGAAATTTCGTTTTCTTTCTATAAATCAGAGCAGACAAAAAGAAAAAAAACCAGGGAGGAACTTTGATTCGCCAGATGAAGAAGCCCTTGCGTGCTTGATACATTGGATTGCCACAACACAAGGGGCTTTCAGTCACTCCCTTGACGTTTAACGTGTAAACAATCCTCCCCTTTCTCACAGGGTTTGAAATATTATTGATCTGCTCCTCTCTTGGTGGGGGTCCTGGGAGGCAAGTTTTGCAAAGCGGCGGTGATGCCGGTGGGATGGTCCAGGAATACTACCGCTGTGTGAAGTGTGCGACAGGGAAAAGCTTTTATTTGGCTTTATTACTAAAGCCAAGTCTGAGCCGTTGATGGGGGTGGGCTAGTCCCACAGGTAGACCATACAGAGCGTTTATAAGCCCTAAGGGCAAACCATGCACGTGAAATAATTCTACTGGTAGAGAAGGCAACAAAAAAATACATGATGCACGTAATGTTCTGTTTGTAAACTACAAGCACCTCGCACAGGCAGAGGAATGACCTGTTGCAGGGCAAGTCCTAATGAAGTACTTTAATTTTAACAGGTATAAAGCATCAGGACACGGGGATGTACAAAGGATCTGCTTATTCTGGCTACCCTTTTCTAATGCTCTCAGACCCTTATCTGCCAAATGGATCTATGTCACCTTTGGTGAGTTCATGATGTTTCTGAGACTTTTTAACCTTTCGCAATTGAAGTATATTGCTGTCTGCCAGGCAATCACTTGACGCCATTGCTTTTACTGACATGATGTAGCATTATTCATAAAATGCCTAAGACGGTGGCCTAAAGAAATTAAAGGAAAAAGATCAGAGAGGGTAAATGATGCTCAGCCGTAAGACGGTGGTGTAGTTCTGAATTATCCAGAGGGGTTTCTTTTCAGATCACCTCAGCTTCTAGTTTCATCTCCAGTGTTTCAAAAAAAGAGCAAGAGCTGCCTCCAGAATGCCCCCTTCATTTTTGCTTAAATATTAGATGATAATTTGTGATGTATGTGTTTAAGAATCTAGCCCCAGTTCAACTTCCCCTTGTAAAATGGCTTGCTTTGCCACCCCCTCCCCCCCTGCGCGAAATGAAAGGGTTCAGTTGTAGATGATCTCCATACTGATGGACGTTTTACCATATTTAATTAATTGCTATTGGTCCTACGCAAAGGTCTAATGTTACTAGCAGGCAATGTTTGTTCCAATCTTTATTTTACGGAAGTTTTACAAAGAAATATCAAATAAGTTCTAGTAATTAGGTACACGTTAGTACTTACTGTAAGTTGTGCTAAATGAATTATTTGATATAGTATGCTATTTAGGGAGGGGTTTTGCCAGAAAATCCCTATCCATAGCCACCGCTAGCAGATTTTCCAACAGAAATTGCAAATAACAAACACAAAGAGGCAAATTCTGCCGTTAGTACTGCTGTAAATCTGGAGTGACTGCATGGGTTTCAACCATTATTCTGGACTTGGAGTTGTGTAAATGAGAACAGAATATGTTTTCATTTTTAGTTTTGATCTTACTGCTACAAGATTTTGAACAATATATTTTGACCTCCTTAATGCAAACTGGAGGTTCATTGAAATTCTACTAAATTTTGAAATTTCAATCATGTGTGCACTGGAAAAGTAAGAATACAAAAACTGCTGCTATGAAGAATGCTTTGGTGGTGGGGTACTATGAAAATCTGTGAGTGAAGGTGTAATATAATAATGTTTGTGTGCATCATCCAAATGATTGCAATATCACAAGGTTTAAAGTAGTTAGCTTTTAGGGTAATGGTGGTGTCTGGTTATTTTTGAAATCTACTTGGGTATGCAGTGCAGTTACACTTTACTGGGCAGACCTTCAGCTGGTGGAGTTGTCGTAATTCCACCGAAGTCAGCTTACAGCATCTGAGGACCTGCCTCTACGTTTTTATAATTTTCTTCATTATTCGAAAATAAATGATACATTTGCAAGGCAAGGCCAATATGGAGCATTGTATATGCATCTCGTCACTTGCTTCCTATCCCCCTACCCATTACTCCAGGTTCCTGTTAATCCTCTCATTTCTCTGACAGATAACGCCCTTCTTTTACTATTACATTTTGAAGTGTGATACTAAAGCTGTTTTTTACAATAGCGTTAATTTGTGCTCCCTGGTACAGAAGTTGGATGAGCTGTCACTTACGTTGGTACAGCAGCTATTCAGATGCTTCAGAATTCTGTGAATATTTATATCCATCTTAACCCTTTGCAGATTTTATTCTATTGGTTAAAACTGTGGCAGCCTATTTATTAGCAATGTGGTTAAGAAATAGGCTTTTGGTTAGTGAACCAGTTAAGGAACCTCCCACCACTGCTAATGTAAAAAAGTACAGGTTTACAGTTCGAGGAAAACAAACAGTACAGTAATCAAAAGAGTGAAAAATGACAAGCCGAGCGAGCATGATTCAAAGCCCATTAAATCAGTGGAAATCTTTTAATCAAGCCATACAGATTGTGCAATGCCTTCGGTTTGGTGGATTGAAATGGTGATTTAATTTTCTATCTAAAAATCTGAAACCTATTTAAGAAATATGGAAAGAGTGCTTCATTAAATCAAAGAGAAGTTGCTAGTCTTCCTCTAATTATAAAGAAGGTACAATACGTATAACTTTAATATTTTCTTCTGGGCAATTTGGTGTGTGCTGGTATTGACTGACTGATTATAAAAAGTTAACCTAGTAAGTACTTTTATTACTATCATTTGTGATTATATTAATACTGTCCATGTTCTATAAGAAGTAGGTCTTGATCTAATGATTATTCCCACTGATTGTGTGATCCGTATTATGACTGAAGATTTGGGATACTTATCCTCCAAGAAAAATATTGTGTTTTTTTTTAATTAAAATTCTGCCAGGTTAAGGAAATGGAGTTTGTTTTCTTTTAATGTGTGAACAAATGGGGTTGTACATCACTACAGTGCATGTACTTGATAGTGAAGCGCTTTCTCTAACTGGGGTTTCCTGTGAACATTTGTAGGCAGCTGGGATGAATTTTGTAATCCTCCCCACCCCCCTACCCCCACCCCAAAAAGAGAATGAGCCAGGCAGTGCTTTTTCAAACTGTCAGAGGAGTTTTGCATTAAATGGTTGGAAAAAAAATATCTCAGGCATAGCAAAGCTCCCTGAAAGATCCAAGAGCATTCAGAATTCAGGCTGAAAGTTGAACCCCCGCACTGTAGTGCATTATAAAATTACATATTGTCTGGAGATTTCTACTTTACTTAGACATGTTGTTGTGAATTAAGGCTGGCATTAGTTCGGAGTATTTCTGCTTTTGTGAACAAGTCACAACTTAAGCATTACTGTGGTAACATTAACTTTTTTAAATTTATTTTCACATTAGCCCCAGTTGTGTTTCAGTTTCCCTTAGGGCTCAGTCATAGCTTGGTAACTGAAGTAATAGACTAGGTGTGCCTTGAACTGATCTCTTGTCAAAACCTCATATATATATATATAGGAAACATACTATGATACATTTTATTGAAATGCACCCAATCCCTGTTTTTATGTGCATGTGTGCCTTTCTTGAACCATGAATTCAAAGTGACTTGGTGCTTGAGTTCACCAGCAGCAGAATGCGCCAGTTGATGAATTTTGCTCTCCCCTTACAGCGAGATGGTGACTAAAGGCCATAGGTGCTGGAACTAGGGATGCTGGGGGTGCTGCCACACCCCCTGGCTTGAAGTAATTTCCATCATATATGGGAGTTACAAATGGCTCTCAGCACCCTCATTATACAAATTGTTCCAGCACCCCTACTAAAGACCTCATTTCAGTGCCCTGTGGTCAGCTATTTGGCAGTCTGGCCAAATTCAGGCTGCCCATGCAATAGACTGACAAGGCTCTGTGATTATGATGTGATTATGATCTGTCATATTGATACCTGCTTGAGCATGCTTTCCACAGATGGCGGTTGTATTAGGTCATAAGGTGTTCTGAACTAGCATCATCAACATTGGTGCTGCATATGTCTATCCAGGGACTGACCCTGCACTCCTTCCTCTGAGAAGGCCCTGGCTTTTCCCAGAACAGAAGGTGTAGACTCTGTCAGTTACAAATCTGCATGAAACTTCCAATGAATGAATATGAATGTGTTCAGAAAGTATTTTTCCCAATGAAACATCAAATCATAAAAGTATATCCTTGTTTTAAATAGTACAAATGACTTTTAAAGCAAATTAAGGTGCCTCCTTTGTAACGACCTAAAAGACAGATGTAACTACTAACAGTAGAAGTAAAACATGTTAAAACTTTGATCAGATTAAAATCTTCTTCTTGCTCTGGTTGTATAATTGAGTGTAGGCCTGAGGGAGTTTTCTGAACATTGTTACATCTTGTAGCGCATGGTAGTTAAAGGTTTTCAGAAGCACTGATAAGTTCCTGTATTTTGTATATGGGAATATAAAATAAGGATATTAACTGTGTGGTAGTGGAAGTGTGTAGGGGCCAACCTTGCGCTTCTAAAGTCAGTGACAGAATTCCCAGTGACTTTAACTGGGGAGGATCAGGCCATCTACTCTTTGGGCCAAATTTTGCCATCATTTTCCATGCAAAACGGTTGGATTTGATGGGCTTGTAAGGTAACTTAGGGAATAAGTAATGCCTTTCAAATGCAAGGCTGAGACTCTGGAGAGGCTTTCCCATTCTTTGGACTCCAGCATACTGAGGCTTCAGTGCACCCAGTTATTTGGAAAACAAACACCCTACAGGTTTCAGAGTAGCAGCCGTGTTAGTCTGTATCTGCAAGAAGAAAAGGAGTACTTGTGACACCTTAGAGACTTAACAAATTTATTTATTTGTTAGTCCGTCTCTAAGGTGCCACAAGTACTCCTTTTCTTTTTGCAAACACCCTGCAGAATCTCTTTAAAAGTATTTAAGAATAGATATTTAAACCAAAGCTCAAATTGGAAGGGGGGAAGTAGAAGTACTATCCTAAGCTTCACCCACTTGACATGCCACAGTGAGATGCCATTGACAGAAGATTGTGTGGATTTTCAAAATCTGATACCCTGTAACTCTGCGGGGCTCCTCAGATTTGGTTCTCTCTCAGTGGGGTTTGTATACAAACTTTGGGCAAGGCTGGATTAAGGCATAGCCACACAAGGCATATACCTATGGCCCCAGTTCTCAGGAGTCATGTGAGAATATCAGAATCTGTTTGAGCGAAAAGAGAATCTCCATTAGCCGTTAGCAGTATGACATCTATGGCACACAGCGAACCAGTTCAGTTTCCATTCAGTAGAAGGCAGTGCTACACAAACTCTAACCGTTTTCGTAGAATACATTAGCATTTACTCAGTATAAAAAGACCATCCTCCTTAAACCAAACAAGACATACTAAGAATCTCCCCAGAATTATCCTCTGTAGTCCATTTCACCTGGGAGGAGTCCAGAGTTTTCTAGACAAGCCAGTCCGTTTTGTGTCTCCTCCATTACTAGTACAAGACAGGGCTAAATTCTATTCTAGTGCCTTTTGCTCAGAGATGCAAAGTTGCATTCTCAATGTCTGAAAATCTAGTCCTGTTCCTAGCAAGTTCCCTCCACTTGCTGTGCCAAAGTATCACATAGCAAAATATTGATCCCTAATTCTCCAGAATATGAACAGGAAAGAAGTATTACAAGAAGTGGCCAACAAATTAATGTGTAAATGTAGTTCAGTGAGCTACTCAAATATATTTTAAATCTGGAACTTTGGTGGTTCACATTCCGAGTGGTGCAAATATTGTAATGGTTTGAGATTAAAAAATATTAGGGGCAGATTCTGGTCCTATTGCAATCAATGGTTCAGTGTGATCATAATGTGTCACTATCTATCTCTTTGGGTGCTCAGGGCCATATAAATACCTGGTTAGATAGATCGGCTCAGACTAGCAGCTGCAAAGGAAAAGTAGCTCTGTGCCTTACCACTAGTGCCTGCTGCTGAGTGAAATCAATGGAGCCACCATGATTTCAATCAATCAGTTTCTCTTGACAGTAGATGCCACTCTATTGGGCGCTAGTGGGACAGTGCTCTTCCCCTGCAGATGCCAACACTGGTTATCCTGCTTCTGTCACTTGAAGGGAAAGGAGATAGTTGAGCAACTGCCTGGCCAAGGGACATCTGAGCAGGCCGGCAGATGACTAATTTGCTCTCCCCTGACCAAACCACATCTTCCAGCTCTTCACCTTGCTTGAGATAAGATGAGGGTGAAAATAGTTCTTTTTATATTCAAAGTGAAATGTCAGCTGGTCAAATGTACTAAGAGACAGAGATTCCAAAGTAGTCTATTTATGTTTGGTTCAGCTGTGGTCATATCCTGAGGAAAATGTGTGTGTGTGTTAATTTCTGGGGATTCACATTCTATCACCATATTGTATTTGAAGCAGTAGTTGAAATAATTGAACTATCTGAAATAAATTAGAGAGTTCTGCATAAGAAGCAATGACAAGATATGGCCTTTTGTCCCCCCCGATAATAAAACTTTCTTTTTAAAAAAATTTTGACCAAAAAAAGGTGAAGAAAAATCTCACATGGAAACAAATAAGTTTTTTGTATAACTCTTTGCTTGTGAATAGCTGTTTGCACATCCTTCGACAGTTTAAAGGGTGTCACAACAATTCCTTAATAGGATACCTTGTCACTTGTTGCACCAATCATGAGCATAGTTTACTGATATGTAGTTAGAAGAAAAGGAGTACTTGTGGCACCTTAGAGACTAACCAATTGATGCTCACAAAAGCTTATGCTCAAATAAATTGGTTAGTCTCTAAGGTGCCACAAGTACTCCTTTTCTTTTTGCGAATACAGACTAACACGGCTGTTACTCTGAAACCTGATATGTAGTTGTAATTATGTTAATTTTGACATATGTTAAAGTCACCACCCATGCAGATTGGATTATTGTTGTTGCTGTCTGTTAAAGTGTTACCAAATCAGCTGTGTGAATATTTTAAAAACAAGAACAAACCTAAACCAAAACTCACAAGGCTCATCCATGTTAATGATTGATTAATGTCTTGGAAATTTTCACTTTGAAGAACAAAGTGATTTTTAGGTTTATGAGGGATACAATGTATCTGAAACAAGGAAACATACTTGTTCAACCTAATACTCACCATTTAGTTCTTTGCAAATTGAGATTAAAAAATAAAATCTTTAAAACGATATTGCTCCAAGCTCAAGAGTAACACATTTCAGCCTAGTGTCAATTTTTTACAGTCGATTTACAGACACTATTAAACCTCTGTGTTCACATGGAAATCCTGACAAAACCATCAGTGCAGAGTTGTTGCCAGAATGCTTCTCTTGTTTACCTGCACATGTAACCATTTATGTGACTAAACATGCAAACACATTAACACGTCTGTATGGCTGACTATATTTACTATTCTCGTAGTATATCTATGATGGGCCAGATTTTAATAGATATATGAGCAACTTGTAATCCTGTGTATCTTAGAAAATCTGCTAGTATAGCAGATCTTTCAAGGTGCGGTTATGTGCTTTGCACACGTAAGATTAAAGTCTGATCCTTACTGTCTATGTGTAAAAATGTCAGATTACAGTTGTACCCTGACACATACCAACTGTTTTTAAGGAAGTATCTATCACTCATGCTTATTTCACCTATACAGTTCTGTCTGGTTATACTTGTACTGTAAGTATTACAGTGACACCACATTTAAAGTTCCTTTAGTGCAATTTAGCATTTCACTTTCAGTGATTCACTTGTGGCCTTAGAGTAAATAAAGGAAATTCATAAACCCTACCTCTGCTCATATAGAATTTAAGTGAATGATGTGAGTATTTTTGTAGGGAGATGAATGACATTTTCTTGGACAGAGTGGGTTTGTGTGAGTTGTAATAAAGTCTGTGGATCTGCCATTCAGTCAAGACTTCTGCCTTGGGTATGAGTCCTGATGGAAACCCCCCAAGGTTTTCATGCATTCATTGTTGCTTTGATTCTGCAATGGGCCACTTCAGCTGTAGTGCTGGCCATCCACAAAATACTTTGCTGTAGTGGTTCCTGGGGTAGGGTATTGATACAACCAGAACTGCAACTTCCCTCTCACTTACTACCTTGATGCATGACCTTGCTTAAAGTGACTCAACATCAGACAATACTCATTCCTTTATTCTCTGCTGCTATTCTTTAGCTTTTTATGCCTCTCTCACTGCAGCTTACTTCTTTATCTTGGTGCTTTTTATTGGTACTGTCAGCACCTCTCAAAGAGTCCTCTATATTGTTGCCTCAGTTTACCAGTGGTGGGTGGAGGTCACAAAGGCAGGAAAGTATGTACATGACTCTTGTCAGAGTCTTAAAGGAGTCACCATTCTAGGGGAAAGTTCTCAGTGTACACAATGTCCTGTGTTGCTGCTACAGTGGGATCTCATGAATATCCCCACGTGGACTTTCATGCTGTCTTCTTTCAAATAGCTCCTCAAGAAAAATTAAAAAAAAAAAAAAAAAAAAGCTTTAACATGATATTTACTCATTAATCTTCCTGAATCTGGAAGATGGAACAAAGGTTCAACAGGAGGACTTGATGACTCAGAGGACTTTTAATGGGCTACAGAGCTGTTCACTTTGTGGTTGCTAGTTCTAATCTAGCTGGATCATAGAGACCTAAAGACCATTACTATCTGATAGACCACAGCACTAACTCCTCTCAGTTGGACATCTTAGTCCAGTTCCTGATGGATTTGTGCCTGCATTATAAAAGCCACTGTTGCTGTTGAGCGGGCTGGTTAGCCATCCCAGCTGACACCAATTTCTGAATGATCTGGATAATGGAATGTCTTCTCACGCTGCTATGTTAGTGTTGTGGCACACTGAGCACCTCATATTGTCTGCACCAAAACTATTGTGTGCGTAAACTGAGGACTTCGTTCTCAAGGGCAACCACTTCAGCACATTTTATGAGCATTATATCCTCCTCCTTTTTTTTTGTAAGGGAAATCACAGCATCATATACTTTTGAGCCTTGAGAATCCATATGCACACAAAGGCCTTTTCTCAGTCTCCTCTAAACTAAATTGGCCAAATATCTCTCACTGTGCATTGGTCTCTCCCCACCATGTGACGCATAATCACCGCAGAGACCCACCCTCTTCTGTCTGTTTGCATTTAGATGTTTATGAATCAACACCACGCTCCAAGCTACTGAGGGCAAAATTCTGCTACCATTACTCAAGTTGAGTAGATTAATGGAAATCAGTGGGATTACTCAGAGTGAGATACTAATTAGTGTAAGTAAGGATGGCAGAAACTGGCCCCTAACTTAACTCGTAGACGTAAGTCATTGAGTGAGAAGGAAGCAGTTGACTGTCCAGGAAAGATAAGCCTTTGAACAGGCCCTTTGTGGTTTAGCTCTGAGCAATGGTACCTCTAGTTAGGAAGCCCATCTGCTTCTCTTTTCTCCACACCTGATATATGGAGTGTTTAGTTAAAGTCAGAAATAAAGTGAGTTACTGATACTCTTGGTGCGTATTTTTTTTAAATATAAACATGATTCATGTTGAACTATTAGAAAGTGTCAAAGGATAAAATGTATATAACACGATGATTCTCAAAGGAGATAGCTGCTGCATTGTTAGGCTTTGCAGAATTCAAAAATTTTTTTTTTTTTATAATTTCAATAGCTAATATCAGGGGTTTTTAAGCATTTATTTTTATCAATTTAAATTCACAGTTGTGGGAAATTTATGGAGGGTGTCAGAATTGGGGGGGCAGACAGTTAATGGCAGATGTTGAGATTCGAAAAGTTAAAACTTTAATTGTTAAAACACAAAATTGTCAACAGCACATGTCAAACTGTACAAGTAAATATTGTTAAATCAAACTAACTTCTCAAGCAGCATTTTTCTTTATTTGCCTATAACTAAATTTCAGTCATCAGTGGAAATATTTTTCATCAGTTTGTGTGTGTGGTCAAATTGACGTTTTACTGACATTCAGAGATAAAAATCTAATCCGTCGAAGCCTAGTTATTGTGATGAGTCATTTCATGTGAGTATTAAAAAATTCTCTAGAGGATCTGTGACTGACTGTTTGCTGTAATTATTGACTAGAAGGCTTAATTAATCCTCTGTGATGATCTAGTATTATTGTTCATATGATATTGGTGTAAATGGTCACTCAGTGTTTCTAGGTTTCTAAATATCTTGTGATTGTTCCTGGTCTTCTCTCTCCTTCCAAGTCAGAGTTGTTTTCTAGTCTTTCAGTGGCATACGAAAGGGGTCATGGTTGGGGGGGGGGTGCATCCACCATACTCTGGCAAGCCCCAGCTGACAAAATGGCCTCTTGGAGCCATTGGTACCCGGACTGTCAAACTGGCCAGAAGCTCAGGATTGAAGGGTCACTAAGGTGGCTGACACCCCAAACTCTGGTCCCATGCTAAGCCCAGCTCAGTTGCACCAAAGAATCTGGTCCATTTTGTTTTACTTGGTCCCAAAATTAGTATTCCCTTAAAAACTAACATGCGAGGTTTTAACTGTAAACTAAAACTACGTATTTAGAATCTAAAGCACTTTCCACATCCACTTAGAACAGTTTGAAGTCTGGCCAAATGTTAGGCAAAAAACACTGAGTGTCTCTTTTGTTCCACTGAGCCATTTGAACTGTATACACAAAATACACATCTGTGTAAAAGAACCACACAGTAATCATGGACTGACCAAATAAGTATATTTTTTAAAAACGTGATTCAAACCCTATGCTGTATGCTGAATTTATTTTCTCCTGTGGTTGATTCTTTGGAATGGCATATGTTAGTGGAAACAGAGATTCTTCTGGGATGTGACATACACAAAAAGGAAAATGTGAGAGGCTAGAATCACAAAGTATTATTGACTCAGCAAAAGGGCAACAAAATGAGCATGTTTTTTAAAATAATTGTTTAGTTGATGTTCTTCACGCAAGCTTCTTGAAATGAACCTGTGTTCTAACAGAGGAGGAGTCCTTTAGATATTGTTTTCATGTTTGGGAGATAAAAATCTCCTAAGATCTACCAAGTGAAAATTGGTTCATGTTCTACGGTATGGAATGGTTAATTATTTGGACCTCCTAACATATTGCATCGTGGAAATCACTAGCAAATGCTTGTGTGTCATTTAAGTTGGAAGAGAAAAGAAGTTGTTTCCTGCTGAAAAATGTTCTGCATCCAACCTCTTTTTAAGATTAATATGACTTGGCTGTTTAGATGTTGGACCAAATTCTGCTCTCCGTTACACTGGCTGGCACAACCTCATTGACACTGGTATAATGCAGATCAAAATCTGGCCTTTGGACTGTGGTTTCATGCCATAACTTACAACAGGTGGCAATGTGGGCTTTGAAATCAGAACACTTTAAGTGGCAAGCAGATTTTTTGGGTCCCTACTAACATTTTCTGGACTCATGAGTTGATTTGATGAAATGCCGTGACAACCAATTTTGTCACTTAGGACAAACAAATGCTAACCCTAAATCTGAAGCAGAAGCAATAATTTTTAAGTAAGAAATGAAAAAAATTCTTAAACTTTCTCTGATACAAAGCGATTTGAGCAGGACTCTACACCATATGAAACACATTATAAATACTCTTGTAAAATCCACATCATTATACCACATGAAAAGCTGGGTCCTAAAAATAGCCATTCACAGAGGATGCTGGCTAGTAGTAATTTTGGCAATCATGAAATAGTTGCGTTGACATCCACATGCATGCACACCCACAGAGTGCTCTGACTTGAATATACTTAGCAATGGGACATTATTGTCCCATAAATAGTCTTCCATCTATAGCCTTTTCTTTCTGCTTTTATTCCTGCTCCTCTGACTAGTTTTATTGAAAAAAAAATGGGTAATCAGTAGAGATTTGCTTTCTCACAGGAAAACTCTTTCCTTGTCATCAATTTGACAGCCTCAGTGCTTGAAAACGTCAGCTGTGTTCTCCTTTCACCATTCTGCTGAATTATTCCTCTTTTTTCCCCTCAACAGGGAAGTTCTTCTCACAGGCATTGTCAATATAATTTCCTTAAACAGTCATATTTTTCTTGTCTGGTTTATTAAGTTTTCAGTTTGTCATAGAAGCAAAGAATGCACTTGCCTGATATTCAGAAGTTTGGCTGTCAAAACTTATATTCTTACCTAGTGCTCTAGGTTTAAGGACTGCCAAATCTAATCAGACCATGTTGTTTAGTATTCAGAGGAATGTGCAAGAGTCACCAGTAGGCAGTTATGGAATAACTTGTCCAAAAGGAAAGCTTCTTCCTAACTTCATCAGTTAGAGCTTGGCTTATGCCTTGAAGCCTGAGAGTTTATAATCTCCAAACTTTGGAATCTGGGGGGCAGAGCCTCAGATAGTGTAAATTCTCATAGCTCCATGGAAAATAATTATTTAGGTCAATTTACATCAGCTGAACTTCCCTTGTTTAAAAAAAAATCCTCACTATTGGAAGGGTATTTCTTTTTTTAAAAAAGTTTGCAATGTAGGTGTTGATCTGTAATTGATTTTTTTTCTTTTGTAAGTAGAGATCTGGACCATGGATCCAAGAACCTTCAAATATGGGAGTGTTTTGAATGTTGTGGCTTAAGCCCATCCCTACCTTTAACTGTATGTCTCCTCTAAACCCACTGGAAACTATTTATTTCCCTAAAAGTTAGTTTGCTTAAGGGATTGGGAGAAAAGCTTTGGAGATATCACACAAAATAATAGGGTGTTCAAGAAAGTAGCTGGCATGAAAACCATTAAGTCTGAAGTTTCATTCAAATCAGATGTAACTGTGGTTCTAATCGTATAGACGACAAAGTCTTTAGGAAATGTAAGTTTAAGTGATTCACAGTGGGAGTTTTATTCAGCCTCCAAATTGTGTTTTAATTTAAAGGGTAAATCTTGTCACTTGTCCAGCTTCAGAGTTCCTTTCCAGGAACTTTTTAATCAAGCTGTTGAATTCTCTAAACTTTTTAATCAAGCTGTTGAATTTTTATATGCCTTCAGTAAGTTTGGAGAATCAGTTGCCATCAAATGATATCATATAACTGTTAGCTGTTGCTAATGTAGTTCCTTAAAACAAGGAGGGAAAAAAAACGTGATGAAATAGTCCTTAGAATTTGGACTTATACAAGCCTCATAAAGTAAACAGTGTTTTAAGGGTATATTCCTATCTTAGTGGTAAGCAATCCAGGCTCACACCCTGGGAAATACACTGTATAAAGTATCTGGTACTTATATTTAGATATAACGTTTTTTAAAAAAGGTTTTGACCACTTTATGGTTTGAAATTAACATTATGCCTAATTCTTCTTTTTGGTTGCTTTTTTCCATGACTAACTTCATGGCTGAAACCAAGGTCACATTTGGCAATATAAGTGTGTTTAGGTTTTCTACCACTCCACTGGGCTGGTACAGGGAAACTTTGTGGGGTACTTTTTATGAGCCGAACCCACTAAAGATTACATGTTAGGTTGGTGTTATGTTTGAATATTGGAAGTTCTTAGTGGCACTTGAATGCAAGAGTTAACGTAGAGACAATTTTACTCTTACTTTCAAAAGAAAGAGTTGCTCATTACATCAAATTACAGTTTTCAGTGTTTGGCGTTGATTGAAATTATTGTGTAACTAGAAACATTGTAAACCTGCTTGCAAAGGTATGACTGTAATATATTTAAAATTATAGGAGTTGTATTACTATAGTGCCTAGAGGGTCAGGTCCCTATACTACTATGCATGGTATGAAAAATTGAGACATCACTATTTTTTGTAAGAATTTAAGCCCAGCCCACATATATGAGTGAACACAGTAGGTCTTGGCTAAACCTAATTTATGTTGCCTGGTGGGAATTTAACTCACAATTTTTCTGGTTTAAAAAACAAAAAAACCTAAACAACTTTGGCCTCTACTACTCCACTGCCTTATAGCTGACTCTCTCTTTTTGAAGAAACAAGGTGGGTGAAGGAATATCTTTAATTGGACCAACTTCTGTTGGTTACAGAGACAAGCTTACACAGAGTTCTTCAAGTCCTGAAGAAGAGCTCTGTGTAAGCTTGAAAGCTTGTCTCTCTCACCAACAGAAGTTGGTCCAATTAAAAATATTACTTCACCCACCTTGTCTCTCGAATATCCTGGGACCAATACAGCTGCAACACCACTGCATTTCTCCTTTTTTAGACCTCCTGCCACTAGCAGGTGAGACCATTGCAAACTAATAAGAACTTGAGCAGTTTTAACACATTCTGCTTAACACAGGGGATTGCATTACACCCTTAGGGCCAACTGTCTCACAAATAAGACTTTCATCTTCACTTTTGTGACAGTTACTCTTTTGGCTACCATGCTGAAGACAAATAGGAGAGTAGAATGATTGTGCAACCTGATGTATCACTACTCACCTCACACATAAGCTTGAAAAAATGAAACTTGAAGCAAACAGTAGAAATTGTTTGACACAGGATACTTGATGGGGAGGTGGCAACATATCTGGTTATACAAGTGACAGTTGAACAAAGAGCTAAGATCCACCCCTGGAGACTAACTTCTGTCATGTGACTGGAGGGAGGAAGTGAAGATCAGTCTTTTACCAACACTTGTGTGTCACTCTGTTATATGGTGTCAGAAGAAAATGAAATATCTGGTAAAATGGAGATAATTAAGATGCCCAAATCCCTCAGATGGAAGGAAACCTGGCGCAGAGCAGGAGGAGGTGGTTGCACCATTTCCAAATTTTTAATGGAAGCAGTTGGTATTGTCAAGAAGTTGAAATGGTGGAATCCTCCACACTGCTGCAGAGGGCAGACCTGGAAGATCTAAAACCACTGGGAGCATGGAAAGGATGGCAAAACATTCAAAAGGGTCACCTGAAAACATTGCCAGGTGAGACCAATGATGATTACATTATAGGCCTGCATAAAGAAGTTAAGTCACATCTATTTGAACAAATGGACTAACTAGAAACCAAATTGTTTGTGACTTAACTTATAATTCAGTCAAAACCATGGTTATTGCCAAGTCAAGTCCAATGCTTGCAAAGAACTGTGGACGTTTGCAGGACTAGTGAAAACTGTTTCCCAGACTATGTTTAATAGCAGGAAAAGAACAGAAGTGCATGTAAATAAAAATATATTCTAAGGGATTAAGGCAGAATACTAGTATAAACAATGAGACCAGATTTGGCTTCAGTAAGTGTGCAAGCAGAGGTGTCCAGCACAGAGGCTGGTGTCATTCATACAATTACATTCAAAATGGTTGCTAGGTGTGTCACTCTTGGCCCAAGTTGGAAAAAAAATGCAAAAGCAAATACACGAATTGTGAATCCCAGCCATGAAACACACTCAAAGGAGTTGTGCCTGCTTCTACCGGGCTAGATTTGACCCTCTGTGTAGCATATAGGTTCTAGTAAGGTGTTCATATTTTTTTATTTGTAATTGAGTGATCAAAGGGTACCAGCCGCTTTGCCTGATAGGCACAACATGTAAAACATCTAATGAATGTGCATTAGTATAGAAGTTGTATATGGGATAATGGAGAATGTTCCAGTCACGTAAGTAGTGAGGGATGTTACCAAGATTTGTGGAAGAGAAATTGGATAGCCTTATGAATAAAGCACAGGACTGAAAGTCAGAGAACCTGTGTCCTATCCCAGCTCTGACATTAACTCCCCCTGTGACACTGGTCTTTACTTTGCCGTGCCTCAGTTTTTCTTGAGGTTTAATTATTCAGCGTTTTATAAGGTGGTTAGGAAGCACTGAAAGGAAAGCCATGTCAAATTTAAAAACAAATATCTTGTCCAAAACCCACTGTCAACCTACTAAGATGATAGACATTTTAGAAATACTCAGAACGGTTTAAAAAAACAAAACAAAACCCCAACTGTTGCCTTCTACAGCATGTATTTTTGAATATTAAACCGGTTGCAACTTCATAATCCTTCAGCAAGTTGCAGGTGGCTCCAAACCACTGCTCCCCCACAAGCAAAGGGCATTATGTTTCCCTTGAAAAAAGAAATAGCTTTTCCAACATAAATGATAAATTCCATAGGGTGGTGGTAGCTGGATAGAAATGTTGTGGTGAATGTATGATCCCAAAATATTTCAAGATACATGGACTATACAAATCCGTGTTATTAATCTGACAACAAAGTGTCATTGCTTATTTACCAGCTTGTAACATGCTGATGAGAAAAACCTCAACAGTTGTACTACATACTTTTTGGACACATGTACCAAACCTCGGATGCATAATTCAAATTCCTTGTTTTAAAGAAGCCTGTTTAACTTGGAACATTTTTTACTTAAACAGTAATCTCTGGGAAATCATTTGTTAACTGTAGTTAGCAGCCAGTCTGTCAGTTAATGGCTTGAGGCAAAGTCAGAAGCAAATAGGATCCTTTCATATGGCACAGAAAGGTTTATAATGAAAATATTAGAGGACTCTGTCAACTGGATATGAACCAAATTTTGAAGACATGAAGGAACTAGGAGTTATTTGGCTGCATAAGTGAGTCTTGCTAGCACGTCTGTTTGTAAAATATTAAAGCCATCAATCATGCCTATGTTTTGGCTTTTAATTCTCTGTACTTCAGACCAAGAGCGACAGGTGAGAGCATGCAGGCACACATGTGTTCATGCAGGCTGTCTGCGCATTGCTTGACACCTCTTGCATTGCAGCACATTGATTCTCTTCTGGGTCCAGAGAACTCCCACAGCTCAGACCACTGGAGGAATCAACCAAAACCAACTTTAGTGACACTTCAGAATTTGTCTGTGGCAAAATTTTCCCAAACCCCACATGGGTTTCATAGCAGCAGAAAATGGGAGGTACAGATCGTATCATTTCTAAATAAAAACATGGCTGCTATTTTCATTTAGTTAACAAGAGTTATCTGCTTCTTTTTCTGAAGAACATCCCAGGCACAATTACATCCTCAAATTTCTGTGTACGTTCAGCTAGATGCTGTGCAGAAGGGAAGCCAAGCAGCAGATATGGCCCAGAATTCACAAGAAGGGGAGTAGAAAAGTCTACTTGGTCTACTCTAAAACCTCTCCGTCTCCGTGCAAGGGTGGGGAATAGCTGCCATAAGCAGCAGCTCTCCTGGTAACCCACAAAAGCCAGCAGAAATTAATGCTGCTTCCTGCAGCAGGATCTTCCATTCCATCCTGTCTTTGCACCAAGGGCGGTAAGGGGTACATGCTGCCAAGAGATCAGTAGCACCACAGGCAAGCTATGTGGCCAGAAGTTATGCGACCTAGACAGAACTACAGATAGGCTGGTTCTCCGTGCCCCCAAGATGTGTGTCTGAAGCCAGATTTTCCCCACAGATTTTTGGCCTTCATATGATTTGAAGATACCCCCGTCTGCAGCTGCAGTCCTTCCCTCCCCTGAGGGGAAAACAGGGTGGTAACTCAATGAGCTGAACCCTGCGGAGATTTAGGAGCACAGCCATGAGAGGGAAGATTTGGCTTATTATTGTGGAACGTTGTGTTGCCAGGACTGAGTTCTGGGACAGAGCCAAAAGTGTGGAAACAAATGCAGTCAGCTTTTACTGAACTGGTTTGTAGATTACTTTAAAAAGACAATGTATGTGTCTTGTAAAAGGCAAGACTCTCCTTTCAGATCCACGCAGCAGAGCTTAACTCTGATATCCGGGTCTGCCTACAGGTGCAGAACTCCCATCAGGAACTCCCATGTGGATATGAGAGAGGAATTTGGTCTTAAGTGGTGTTTCAGAAAAATGTGGTTGAATTATTCCTTTAAAATTTTTTTTACTCCTTATATCTCACTTGGAAATAGCAACAGCTTTAAAGTCAGAGTTTAAGGTCAAAAGGGGCTATGAGATCATCTAGTCTGACTGCCTGTACATCACAGGCCATTTAAATTTCACCCATTTACCTCTGTGTTGAGTCCCTTGTATTGAACGCCTGTGATAAGAGATGAGCGCAGATTTCAAGGATATTCAGTCTCGTTTAAGACACCCTCGTTTTGCAGGTGGAGATGCATAAACTCATCTTCGAACCAAGTTTTGAAGCACTGCTCCACTCAGCAATTTGACTCATGCTTCATGTTGCTCTAATTATCTCAATTACATTTAACTTCTCCAAGCAATGCCTTGGATCCCATTTCCTGAAATATGACATTCCATGATCCCAGAAACAGTGATTTAAACTGGTTCTGTAATTGCACCATATTGGTACCTGGGTGGAATACCCATCATTCACATTGAAAGTTGTCCTTTCTACCTCATCAACAGAGCCAAGCAAAGCCATTGCTACCTCAGAATTTCATCACAGCTCACCCCTTTGCCAGCTCTAGTGATAGCCTGAATATTATTGTTCTTCCTCATATGCTTTCACCACCTCTCCCCTGTTGGGCCCATTATGTCATGGTCTTCTGGGCATAACAGGCATGGTCCACCCATTATGGTCTTTTGGTTGTAACTAAGCATACGTTCCATATGTTTCAGTCAACCACCAGTAGTCTTTCTGGACTTCCATGAGCATTACCTCTTTTCACAGTGATTTCTGCAAAAGCTTCATAAACACAAAACACGCACAGAAATCTTTTCCATATATTCTGCACTCAAGGTTAGATCAACAAATGGAGCAGTCTTTCATTCATGTGTTCCTTATGTACTCATTAGTCCCAGAACATTCCGTAAGGTATAATGAATGTCTTTTCAATCTTATTATTCTGTCCTCTCTCTGCTGTGCAATACTGTTCTTTCAGCTAGTTTCTAAATAGAGTTGTTCTGGGATCTGTAGACAGCACAATGAAAGTCTGGATCTCATCTCAGGTTCTATCTTTCAGCTCCAAGGGTTTAAAATCACACCACCACATTTCCAGGGCTTTCACTCTTCTTATCTAATGTGTAGCATTTTGTATCTCTCGCAGTGGTGCTCTCACTTGCCAACTTTCCAGTCTTTTCTTTCTTTCCTAACTTTTATGGAATCTTTGTCTAAACTCCCTCTGCACTTCCTCACTGCAGCTGTTGTTGATCCATCAGGCAGACCAGAGATCCCTAGCTTTACTACATTTGTTTTGGGACCACCATATTATCCAATAGCCTCCTTAACGTGCCCTCGCTTAGTTGACATGCTTTTCATGGTGCCCCATGCCATTGCTGGAGAGGATAAGGCTCTTATAGTTCTAACACGCTCATACTGATATGTGATTTTTTTTTTAACGTCTTCTCTCCATTTCCCCATCCCCTCCCATGTTTTTGACGATAACTTGTAAGATTCCACTTGCATGGGCAATATGTGTGTGAAGTGTCTTTCATGGTTAGCTGCAATACACAACAACATACAGTATGGAATGTAACTTGCTGGTCCTCCTGAACCTAATGGAAGCACATTCAGCATCTCTTTGGCTCTGAGTATGTGAGAAATGGATGGATTGTGAATAACTAGGTGCTAATTTATTTATTGGTGACAGTCATTTCACCCATAAAGCCTGTATAATCCACACCCCAAGCCCAGGGCAAGGCTATGGGCCCCATCCATGGATGCTGCTGTAATTTATATGCTTGAGTGGTGTTTTCAGTCACCCTTCCCATGCTACTTATGTAGGATGCTAAGGGTGCTGGAGCCATGTAACTGCAATTTTCCCCATCATCCCATCCCATCCCTTCCAGCCTAGTCAGGGCTGGCACCAAGTTTAATCATTCCCCACCAACCTGGCATGCAGATGAAATGAAGATCCCCTTTCACAGTCATTCCACTTGCATTTGCCCTTCTCCTCCAGTCAAACTAATGACTTAAGTGGCATGTATGGACCCTACATGGGCTAGTTTCATGGATGCAGGGATGTGGTTCACAGTAGCTATTTTGTTGTATAAGTCCTTCTGAACTAAGTACAATGGTAATTAGCAAATGCATGGCAGGCAGATTAGTTCTTCTGCCAGCTTTGCAATTTCTGTGCCAGTTTTGGTTTTAATTTCAAATACATTACTGCCAATTCCCTTGCATATTGTAGCAGTAGGCAAATTAAAACATTTGGGCACAGTTGGGTTGGGCAAGTTTCAGTTAAGAAATTAATGGCTGCTGCCAACCTTAAATACAAACTCAAAGACCTTTCTCCTCCCGCAGCTTCTTCTAAACTGCAGTCTGCACTGATGTGTTAAGAAGCTCTACCAATTTTGTGCAGCAAATTTCTGTTTCTTTCAACTCACGGTCAAGAAATTTTGTAGGTATGCAACTCTATCGCACAGAATCCAGTGGACCAGGTCCTCAGCAGGTGTAAAACAGTGTGGCTCCAATTATTTCACGAGTTCACACCAGCTGAGGATCAGGCCCACAGTGATGTTATTTCATGGAGAAAATACTGTATAATTGATGTAATATACATCTTGCAAATGGGGCCTATTGCCGTGTATTTTCCAGGTGAGAATTCCGGGTAGGCTGATGAGGAATGGAGACTAAAGGAGTCAAGTACAACTTAACCTTTTTAGCTTTGAGGGAGTCTCATCCCTCTCTTAATACTATAGAGTTTTGTATCATTAATTTGTATACAAAGGCCTGGCCTACGAACAAAGTTACACCAGTTTAACTAAAGGTGTGATGTTAAACCATTTGGTTAAACTAGTGAAGCTTTGTGTGGGGACATCTTTATATCAATTTAAACTTGTCTTTACAGATTTAGCTTGCACCTGAAAGGCCATTGTCTTTCTTACACAGAGAAATTGCATTGTTTAACTTACATCAGTTTTTAAATCAAAGTACTTAAATTGGTGCAAAAGACTTGCTCAGTGGCTACTTTTATTTCGTTTTAAACCAGGCTTATTTCAGTTTCAGGAATTGACTTAAACTAAACCAAAATACACAGGTCCACACATGCTTTTGCACCAGTTTCACTAATTTTTTTTTTAAATAACACATTGATTTACACTAATGCCATGTCCCCATGTTGACAACAGCCTGGTGCAAGCTAGACCACTATAACTGCGTTTTAAACTGTTATAAGTCTGTCTACACAGCGGTTTGCATCACTATAACTAAATAATTTTTAAAAATTTACATTAAACTGGTGCAACTTGTATGTTTAAGCAAGACCTGCAGAGGCATAAAGGCCAAGAGGACTGAGACTGCGGAGGAGTGCTTGTTCTCTTAAAGGTAACCTACAAAGGGGAGAGTGCCTCCCTTTAGTTGTTTTAGTTTGCTTTTTTAGGCTGTACAAAGCAGCAGAGAGGAGGGTGCAGGCAGGGGGTGTGTGTTTCAAAATAAAAAATACTTTAGAAATTCAGATCTTACCTATGCCTGTTTTTGTCTGAAAAATTGTAAAGGTAACTAAGGGACTGGTAGGCCTATGCCCTCACACATACCATGCTAGTGAAAACCTGACTGAGTCAAAGTGTAGGAGACAAGAAGTACTTGTGGCACCTTAGAGACTAACCAATTTATTTGAGCATGAGCTTTCGTGAGCTACAGCTCACTTCATCAGATGCATACCGTGGAAACTGCAGCAGACTTTATATATACACAGAGAATATGAAACAATACCTCCTCCCACCCCACTGTCCTGCTGGTCTGCATCTGATGCATCTGATGAAGTGAGCTGTAGCTCACGAAAGCTCATGCTCAAATAAATTGGTTAGTCTCTAAGGTGCCACAAGTACTCCTTTTCTTTTTGCGAATACAGACTAACACGGCTGTTACTCTGAAAAGTGTAGGAGAGTGACTTTTATTCAGACTATTTAAAACTCTGTTTCTCTGGAGAGATCTGTTGGAGAAGTACTTGAGAGAAAAGGCAATTTTGTTAAAATTCTGCAATCCTGCCCTTTCGATAAAGGGCTGAGAAAGCTCATCGTTTCTCTGAAAATTAAGTTGAGTCATCTAGCAAAACCAGGTATGATACCACTGCTATTTCTAACAAACAAACAAACAAAGAGAAGCAGAGGGGAAAAAAGCCCTTAAGGCAAAACTCACAACCATGGAGGATTGGACATTGCTGCAGGGAAGGAAATGCAGAGGGAGAACCCAGAAAGAAGTAAAGCAAGGAGGATGGGAAGGGAAGAGAATCAAAGGGAAGAAATAGTAGTGCTCCTTCCGGAGAGCATATTTTCCTACTGAGCAGTGCAGAATGTGACAACAAAGCATACCATGAATAATGAGGGTAACTAAAAAAGTTTAGTTACAACATCAAAGCCATATTTTTAGGGACATCAGGGAAGATCTTCTGTGGATTGAGGTGAATGTGGATTCCTTAATTTATACCCAGGACCATAATTAAAAATGGAATTGTGGCCTTCTTCACACAGGGATGGATTAAGACCATCCAGAGCCCTAGGCACACCCATCTGTGTCCCCCCCCATGTCCTCACCTGGTATTGGCAGGGAGTAATCACACAAGAGCTGCCTATCATCACCCCTCCTCTTTTGGCAGGTTAGGCTTCCCATGTCCATGGACCATCCATTCCTGTCTTCATGTGAGCTCTAGGGTCCGGTTCAGTGCAAGGAGAACTCAGCCCCTGCTCAACTGAGCAGAGAATTCTGTGTGGGGGAACTCAGCTGATGCTACCCCAGCAGAGCCAGGATGGAATGGCCCAGTGACACACACAATCTGTGCCTATATCTTGCCTCCACAGAATGAGTTTGACACCCATCTCTTATAAAGTGGCACAAGTATCATATGCATGTGATATGGTGTTTAAGCTTTCTGATTTTAGGTGATATTCAGTGCCCTAAACTCTGAGTGACTCCAGTGAGTTGCGGGTACGCTGTGACAAGATGTGCTGATTTCCCGTACACTTCAGTCTCCTGATTAACAGGCCAGAGCTCCAGCTTTTCATGACCAAGATTTATTCTATAGAGTTACACTTCGGAGAGAGACTGACACAATTTCTTAGAGGAAAAAACACAACATTGAATAAAAGTCATCTACAAATCCTATTTGAGTTGGTTGTGAATTTCTCCTAAGCAACTATTGTGACACAGCCCTTTGTTTCTCACCCAAACTTCCACACTTGTTGCTCTGACAAAATGTTGAGGGAATGTTTACTGGTACCCCCTCACGTACACTTCCTTTCAGTTCTCTCGTGGAACGAATACTCATCCCGTCTCCTTCTGTGACTCTGGGGGAAGAGGGAGGGAATACTGCCTGGATCCAAATGGACTGGCACTGTCAGTGGACATCTCGTGTCTTAGTGTGGTGCAGCTGGTGAGTCTCCTCTCCTCACAGTCACTTGGCATGCTCCTCACCCTCAATGGAGTTTTCCCAGGTAGCTTCTGACTGCCTTTTGAGTACACCCAATGCTCACCACATCCAACATCTGGCTTATTCCAGTACAGTCCCCAGTGACTGACAGCGACAGATCTCCAGGCATACAAAGCACTCCAAAAGAAAAGAAATTATGTATTCTTCCCCACTGTTTACTCTCTTATGTACACCACTATATCCCGAAATGAATGCACGTGGCTTACATTATTACTACCATGTCTCAGTGCTAAAGACAAGCTTCAAGTGTATTGTTGAATGTTTAAAAAGTCTAGGGGAACTACAACTTATTAGTCAGTGTATTCTCTGGAAAACTTAACTAATCCACCCTGATCCAATAATGAAGTGTTGTGTCAACAATACGTGTAAACAATTGCTCAGCATTGCGGACAGGTGTAGATCTCCTCTGACTGTTCCCATTCTTATTTCTCCTTCCATAGCCAATACGGCTAGTTGAGAGTTTTTGAAGTTTCAGTATGGCACCCTGAAAGTGAGTCTCTGCCAGTGCAGACCAATATAGTGATGGAAAAGGGAACTGGATTAAAATCTGGTTCCTATATCATGCAGTAAGTGTGCATTCAAAGAGGCAAGCAGTGAGTGGGGTCAGGTCATCACTCAAAACCTGGCCTCCTAGATAGCTTATTGAATTTTATTTTGGCATGCTGCCTTCCATGGCTAGGAGCTTGATTACTTTGTTTCCATGATAATTGGCCTAGTGAGGTATTAAAATGCGATTCTTCTCTGAAAGTGGACTCTAAAATTGTCTAACTGTGCATGAAGCTAGTCTATATAATTGCTTGTTCCTACCCTTTTTCATCTTTCTCCTGTTCCCTCCAGTTGTTTAACATACTTGCTCTGTTTTGTCTATTCAGTTTGTATTCTCTTCGGGGCTGAGGCTGTCTGATGCTGTGTGCTTGCATATTGTCAAGCACCATGTAACCCTGCTCCATAGTGGAGCCCCTGGGCACAACTGTAATGCACATAAATAATCTATGCTCAATAAATTAACTTTTTTGTTTTTTGACTGCTAGCCCTGAAAACTTAGGTTCAGATCTGAGTATCAAGCTAAGTTCTTTCCTTCTTGTGCATTATCATCAATAAATAGAAATACTACAGGACAACTTATGCCTTCAGTCTCACCTGTAAAACCTCTATTGCCTTGAGGGAGGGATAGCTCAGTGGTTTGAGCATTGGCCTGCTAAACCCAGGGTTGTGAGTTCAATCCTTGAGGGGCCCATTTAGGGATCTGGGGCAAAAAATTGGGGGTTGGTCTTGCTTTGAGCAGGGGAGGGGGTTGGACTAGATGACCTCCTGAGGTCCCTTCCAACCCTGATATTCTATGATTCGCTGGGTTTGCATATATGTGAATGACTGGAACTTGAACAATTCTATTGATGATGCATGAGGAATAGAATCCAGCTTTCTCTGAGTTACCTCTGCATTGCTAGTGGAGGGTTTTTGTTTTTAAACTAACTTATTTTTGGTCACTAAAGCCAGCTGTTGTGTCTCTGAATTGTTGAGTGAGGTGGACAGTTTTTTACATAGTCAGTGTAGAATGGCACTTCAAACACTGTTTTTGTTTTCTGAACAGAAAACAATGGAGGAAGCACAGTTTTGCTTTAAATTACACTCTGAATATCAAAGAGCATTTATTCAATACACATTACCACCCTTCCGTTCTGTAGCCGGCACCTAGTTGCTTCTGAGAGGGCTTGGAAAACGGCGTATTAGGTACTTGAGAGTTCTGGTTCAGTGATGTTGTGGCTAGCAAATCTGACTTTAATTGTTCATCATCTCTATCAGTGCAGACATCATGTTTGAGTTCAGCCACCATGGAGTCAGGAGAAGTAAATATGCATCTACAGTAAGATCAAAGCAACAGAGAGGTGCGCATGTGCTAATAATAATCGCTTATGAAAGCTCATATTTTCCTTCAACAACATCCTGTCATTTGTGTATTAGCTTTGAAAGGGTAAAAAAAACATTCAGTATAATTTACTCCAGTGAAGTGAGAGATAAGGCAGATATTTGATTGCACCAGTGCGTATGTGGTTTGCTAAAGGACTGTATATGAACCACCTCCTTCAGTGCATGAGAGAGTCTAGTATGCAGAAGCTGAGCTTGCTGTGACCGAAGTACCATTGTTATCTGATTTTTTTTTTTAAAAAAATATACACAGTCTGACAATGTGATGCAGAAAGAAAGCTGAGGTAAACAGTCACAAAGTTGGTAACCGCATCCACACCTGGTGGACCTCGGAAAAACGTCTGTAAACAGATTGCGTGGAGTGTGAGGTTACAGCTAGGCTAAACATGGGTGAAGATATGTAACGGTTTCTAACTACCCAGGCAATCTCAGGAAAATAAACAAGGTTTTTTGTTTTTACACTGGTGTGGTTGTTTCAATGGCGTTGCTCCGGATGTACGCAGTGTAATTAAGATCAGAATCTGGCCCGCTTACTATTGCATGCAGACCTACCAGGCTTTTTAATCAACTGAATAGAAAATATGTGATCACTGGAATGAGATCAAGATAATCACATCACATGAGGCATTTCAGGACAAAGTGTCCTCAACATTAGCCTAAATGTCAGGTCAACAGTGATTTATTTTCCAGACTTACATGACCTACTTAGGATGAGGTGATCGGTCTTCAAAACTGGACATAATGAAGCTAGGACACAGGAAACTGTCACTGTTAAGTACTGTAGAGACTTTGCCTATCAGTTTTTGTGATCTAGGGCACAGACCTACATGTTGTGTTAACGTTTGTTTCGCTCTGTACCAGATTGCAATGATCCCGCCAGCCGTCAGTCACAGAGCCTTTGGGGAGTTAGTTAACTGCAAGGGGTGATACTGGGAGATAGGTGACATTTGAACTGGGCGTAAAATAGAGCCATTTTGCCCAAGAACAGTTAACTTATGGAGGTGTGCCAAAAGGAGGGGCCAAGATGGAATGAATGGTAGTTGCTCGAAAAGGCTACTTTTCTTTCACATTTCACACAAAACTTCATAGTGGTGAACTGAATGTCAACATTTGCAGTTATCTAGTTTAACGAGAAAAGGAGGACTTGTGGCACCTTAGAGTCTAACACATTTATTTGAGCATAAGCTTTCGTGAGATACAGCTCACTTAATCGGATGCATGCAGTGGAGAGAGGGGTCCTTTGGGGAGCAGGAAAGCAGGGGTAAGGGGTGGTAAAGTAGTCCAGCTTAGTTATTAAAGATGGGCTGGTTGAGGAACTGTAGAGTAGCTAAAAGAAAAGGAGTACTTGTGTCACCTTAGAGACTAACCACAAGTACTCCTTTTCTTTTTTCAAATACAGACTAATAGGGGCTGTTACTCTGAAACCTGTAGAGTAGCTAGAAAGGCAGATAGGGATACCTTTGTTCTTTTAAAAAAAGTGGGAGTGGGGGGGTGGAATTAGACAGAGGAGCTGTTCTAAGTATGTTTACCCATCTCTCTGATCCCTTTGCTTCTATGATGTATCCAGCATAAGTCTTTAGGACAGGGACTTTTACAATATGTTTATACAAACAGCCAACGCAATTAGTTGGCACCTTTAAGCACTATTGCAATAATCTTAGCAACCATAAAGCTATAAAAACTTTAAAAAACAAAAACAAACAAACAAAAAAAGCTGATTCTGCACCCTAACTTTGAAGCCAAGATGGAATCTACAGCAAATTCTGCAGCCAATGAATCCCAGTGAACATGAAATCCTAGTTAATGTAGTGGGGCTACAGTAAAATAATAAAATATAGGGTTATTTAATGCAGAAGAGAGTCTTATCTCAAGGAGAGTGTTATAACAGAGAGCCTTAGATGGAGGATGGAATATACCTGTTCTCTACTTTCAACAGTTCAGCTGTGGTGTTGCAAGCAGGTCAAATGGTAATAGTTATTTATTATTTGTATTTCCACAGTGCCTAAGAGTCCTATTCCTAGACCAGGACCCTTTGTGCTCGGCTTTGTACAAAGACTGAACAAAAAAATGCTTCCTCTCCCGATGAGCTTACACTCTAAGTATAAGATGAGATGACAGATAGGGGAATAAAAGGAAAGGGTGAACAGGATTGTTCAGCCTATACACAGTGGTCTTGGTGCATTAACAGCCTAACTATAGTCAAGTTTTTTTAGGCATCATGGCAAAGGAGAGTTTTAAGGAGGGAGTTGGAGGATAAATGAGGTAACTTTTATGTTCACGGGAAGTTCCTCCCAAGTATGAGGGGCAGCATGAGAGAAAGCATGAAGGCGCTTGTTGAAAAATGTAACAAGTGGGTGATAGAAGTTGGCATCACTGGCTGATCAGAGGTGGGAGTCGACATTTTGATAGTGAATGAGAGAGGACAGGTAGGGTGGAGATAGACTGAGAATGGCTTTGAGAGTGAAGTATTATGTTTGATGAGGAAGAGAAGGCAGAGCCAGTGGAGGGATTCAAAGAGGGGGATGGCTTTGTCAAAGTGATGGGCTAGGAAAATGATCTTTGCAGCAGCGTTCTGAATGGATATGGGCGGGGCAAGATTACATTTGTCAACGCTAGAGAAAAGGATGCTGCAGTATATCAAGATGTGATGAGATGAGAGTTTTAGCTGTATGGTTTTACAGGAAGGGCCGTGTCTTGGAAATGTTATTTAGACATAGCTTGGATATAAAATTAACAGTTGTGCAACTAGCTGGGAGTGCAGGTCTGGGAGTCTGGAGACAGGATTTGTTCTCTGCTACGCCACCGACTTGTGGTGTGACCTTTGGCAAGTCACATCATCTGTGTGCCTAAGTAACGAACACACCTTAGGGCGCTACATAGTCATAACAACAAAGCTCACCCACCTCTGTGAACGGTTTTAGAATCTGTGATTAAAAAGTACAAAGTATTAGTGTTAAATTTATATCTGCCATTCTAGTGTGTAATTAAAGTGGAGTATTTATGCATACATCCTTCTCCCCATTAAGGAACAGAGTAAGTCAAACTGCCTTGCCGTTCAGTAACTGGCCTAGAAAGATGATAGAGGTAGATAAGTGCTGCCATGGGCAGAGTTTGGAGGGGGTCAGGGAGCATTGCCCCCCAAAACTGCAAGCCTCGGGCAAGTGTGGAATTTGCTCCCCCCATTGGCCTGACTGGAGCTAATTGGCCTGACTGCCCCCCTTAATATAGAAGTCAAACTACACCTGTGAGCGCTGCTGTGGCTGATGCTAGTGGTACTGCTCCTTTGGCTTGCTGGATAGAAAGTTTTGAGGGCTGAAGGGAATGAGATCTGTGCTGCGTGCACGCAGTTAGTGCCTAGTGCTGCACCACTGAAGTCAGGAAGCTTTGCCTTTAGCGTCAGCGAGCACAGGATCAAACCCTTCGCTAGCAATAGGGCTGCCAGTGCAACCAAGTGTCACTGCAAATTGGCACTGGATGGACTGATTTCTTGTAAAGTTCATATATTCAGAAGGCAAACTGTCTTCACTGCGGAGAACATATAATGTACTCTTTTGTGTACATGTGCTCCACTTCCTATTACAGATGGAGTGGGTTACCCTTGCCTGAGTCCTGAGAGATTCCTTCATTAGACTGATCCAGCGGAGCTGCTCCATTAGTTTCTTTCCTTGGAGATGAAGGTTGAGAGTTGTATTCGCCACACAACATGCAAGTGATTAGCTGGTGAAAAGACATTATTCCTTTTTGCAAGGGCAGGGGGTTCCATGTTTGCACTGTCTGGTTTTGTGTCACTAAACAGAACCAGTGCCAGACCAGGGGGTCTCCAGCTTTTCCATTCATTGACCTATCTCAGACAACTACCCTGTCCTTACCTATCTCTGTCCCCCAAACACACCACAGCTTGGTTCACAAAATATAAACATGTTGAGTAGTACCTCACACTCCTTCACTTAATCCCCCTATTTCCATAATTATAAAATGCCCAGTCATTTCCCTTCTCCGCAGAGACTTCATAGCACATCAGGGATTATTGCCAAAGTTTTGTTACTTTTACAAACTATAGTACACTATATTCACTAGTATAATATCAAATATTCTCATAGCTCAACAGAAGAACTGAACAAAGTAAATTCAACAATGTAAGCTCTTTGATTTTTTGCAGTCTGTGGTGTTGGCATGTTGCTAATTCACAAAAGGTGGTAACCTGCACTGAAGTCACCAGTCACCATTGTAATTAGCATGGTTCTGATGTATATAAATAAGTAACTTACAACCCCTCTAATACAATTTGCCATCATTATTACAGCTTCACAGAGATGCTGAATCTAATCAAGAACAAACTTGCTCCCCTGCCAGGTACACAAAATAACTAAAATAAGGGCAAAAGCTTAAAGTACTGTAAAGAGCATCTTGTCTAGGTGCAGAACACATCAGTGGCAACAATGATGATGTTCTTTTGTTTCATAATTGATCTGTGACATCCCTGGATATATGCCTTTGCAGATTCAGGGCTGGATCCTCAGCAGCTGTAAATCAGTTAATGGAGTTACACTAACTTACATGAGCTAAGGATATGGCCTTTATACTGCCAGCATCTAGGGACTGCAGGTAATATACCACCCTCAGCTTCATATTTTAGCTTTGATTTTTGTGGCAATGGTTTGCTGTTTCCCTACAGCAGCAGCTCCTCTTGCTTTTTGATCATTCTTCCACCATATGGAATAAGTCACCAGGGAGACTAATAGGCTGGTAATCTCAAAGGATCTGTACTTTTTATTTATGATGGACTATTATGGAAAAGTCTTAGGAATCAAATAGATATAGATAACTTTTCTTTGGAATTTGTTAGGCCAGACTACAGATTTGTATAGCAGGGTATGACACGTCACCACTTCCAGAGCGCCCCTCATCAAATGGGTGGCTCTGCAGCAGCCCTGCCTCAGTTCTGCCCCCACTCCTCCACTTTCTCGGGGCTCCTGAGATAAACCCCAAAACCTGGGTTGGCTGCTGCAGTGGCTTGGCCCTCCAGCTAAATCCTTAACAAAAATCGATCCCTTCCAGGGAAATAGAGTTCCTTAGTCCATGTTCAAAACAAAGTACAAAGTCTTTGACCCAGTCTCAGACTGGGCCCAACATCTTCGCTAATCACTCTGCCAGCCATCCAGGCTAGGCTTTCAGCCCTTCCCAGGCTCTTTTCCAGCTCTCCCCTCAGCCCATCCCTTGGGTTGCTCGCTGCTCCTTCCCAAGCACTCCCAAACCTTCCTACCTGGAGTCTTCCCCATGCCTCTGCCTGCTTTGTGTTTTCCTCAGCGCCATCTGCTATCACCCTTTCTCCCCAAGCCTCTGGACTGGAAAAGGTAGAGTCCTGATTGGGTCACATGATATTCATTTTCTTCACCTGGTGAGGGGAATTAACTGCTGCACAGGTGAGGTGAGATCCATCTTCCCTTAAACAGCCAGCCAGCCAGCCAGCCAGCCTGTGATACAGGGATATAATTCTATATTACATTCTGCACAATGCTTAGGATACTTCAGAGAAAGGAGAGAGTTCTCTGCAAAATACAGTAGATTTTTAGATAAAACGTATAGAATCCTATTTAATGTCTGTAGTACTCGGTCGGTTTTGTCCCTGTTAAATTCTGTATGACTTTTTCCTAAAGCAGAGATCTTCAGTCTGTGGGGCACAACCCCCCACTCCAGGGGGGTGTGGAGTAACATTCAGGGGGGTGCGGCTGGGGCCTGGCCCAGCCCCCACAGGGGTGGGAAGGGAGTTGTCGCCCAGATCCGCTCTTGGCCCTGGCCCTGGCTGCTGGCCCCAGTCCTGGGGTCCTGGCTGCCAGTCCTGCACCCGGGGATCTGCTCCCAGCCGCAATTGCCCGTCCCATGCCCAGGGTCCCGGCTGCCCACCCCACACCCAGGACTCTGCACACAGGCGTGGCTCTGCACTCAGCCGTGGCTATATGCCTTGGCCCTGAGTCCTTGGCCAAGAGTCCGCTCCTGCTCCCAGCCTTGGCCCCCTTACCCCATCCGCGTGCCCCCTTCCTGGAGCTGTGACGCTGCTCCCGGCTCCATGGCGGAGGCGTGCATGAGGTAAAAAGTTATCTCACCAATGGCTAAAATCTCAATGTAGACAAGGCCAGAGGTCTATGCAGCTCAATCTTTTGCAGTAGTTATTAAAATTCAGGGTCCTGTCAGTTCTTTATGGATGCTAAGGCGCAGAGCTTCCAAGATCTGTAGGTGCCTAACTCCCATTTCAATGGGATTTAGGTACTTAGATCTGGGTCTGAAGGCCCTATGGCATTGTGAGTAAAAGTAGAGTTCTGAAACACTGTCCTTTATCAGAAACAGACCCTAGTTCCAACTTCCCTTAAAGTTGGTTGCTACTTTCCGCTCCACAAGTGACTTAAAAATTTCGGTGTATTTTATGTATGTGGGCCCCTATCCTGCGAACATTCATGCTTATAAGTAACTCTGTGCACATGGACAATCTTGCAATCGGCTATACACACGTATAAATGTTTGCAGCATCCAGGAGGTAGTTTGTAAAATGTTTAAGAATAAATGTAAATACTAATAACCGTGTTGGCTAGGATGTTCAAAGGATCCCAGTGTGGTTAAATGCTCAGTTCCCATTGAATTTCAGTGAGATTCAGGCACCTATCTGGTGCTCCTTTGAAAATTGTAGGTCTTAGTATTATTTTATAATTTATGACAAAGTAAAAAATTGTTTAATTTCAATCCAGGAGGCAAACCAAATATAAGAAGTAGTAGATACAGTTGGCAATATACAATTTTATATAGCCAAAGAAAAGATTTTGCATAGAACTGAGGAGTATACTTTCACCCATGGCCTGTTTCAATATGATCAATTAAACAAAGACTATAATTATGCTGATTTGCATCTGGATTATTTTAATACTCTGCTACAACATCATTTTGACTGACAGTATCTTGAAACTTGTAGATTTTGCTGTTAATCATTATATATATGAGATAATTCTTCATCTGGTCTGATCAGTTACAACTTACAACTCTTTAGACAAGACAAATTGAGTAATATGGGACAAAATTGTTTTCATTGTCATTTTGGGGTCTGAACGATATCCAGGCAACTATCCCAGTAAATTTCACTGCAACTATCTTCCAAGTCTATTGCTGATGTCTTACAAAATAGTGCACTGGGAAGAGTTTTCACCAGTAGGCTGAATAGCCAACTAGTACCCAGAATGGAAGCTAAATTTCAGTTTTGAAGACATTTTTAGGCCTTCTGTGGTATCAAAGGGGATAATTTTTCCCTGAACGCTTTGATTTTGAAAGTCCTAACTCACAATTCATGTGGTCTAGGAGCTGGCAATACTTACAGTGGGTTCTCCAAATTCAACAGGAGCCTGCAATCTGCTGGAGCACACAATGTAGGCCAATTACATCAGCAAAATAAACCTTTCTTTGGAGGGACAGAAATTCCCCTCCCCACATACACACACTTTCCCTCCATAAACATTTTAAATGCTTTTTTTCTTAGTCGTAATCTGTAACATTGAAATCTGTAACATTGTCAGCAATGCACTATGGCTGCTGGAAGAAATAAATGAAGTCTTCGCATGCTACAAAACTGTAATCTTTAGTTTATGAAAAAAAATTGAATTTGCCTTGATAAAATCTAGAATCCTGCCTTCAGCACTGACCAATGCCTGATGCACTCTACGACTAAACAGACAAAAAACCTAAAAGCCATCATTTAAAATTCTCTGTATTGTCCTCATCTAGTTTTCTCTAGAATTTCCCTTCTGCTTTAAAATGTTCACCTCAATAGGCAGAGTGGAGGTTTTTCACTTTATCTTACAATTGACTTGCCTGGTGCTAAAATCAGAGTAAGACATTGAACTGGTGCGGAGGGAGCAGAAAGAAGGAGAAAAGACAGCAGCGGACTTAGTAGTTTTCAGTCAAGTTACAAAGAGGAGGGTCAATGACTTAGATACATTGTGAAATTATACTTATAGCAGATATAGGCTGACATCTGTTGGATGGAATGGCAGCCTCCTCCCCAGTCTTTGGACTGTATTATCTAATGCATGACACCTGGCACTTTTGCTATCTAGGCTCCCACACAACAAGATAACCAACAGATGGGGGAGCTGGAACCCATGGAAAGAATGGAAGGAAAGATCAGAGACTTGTAGATGTTTGTGTAGCCTGGTGTATTTAGACTTTCAGATATTTACCGCATCCAAACTCTGTACTTTTTATCATGTACCTGCATGTAATTTTATCAAAATCTATTTGTTGATGACCAATCCGGGGGGAGCAAGAGGAGTTACATTAATTTTTGGTTCCATATTCTCCCCTTCCTTCCCCCGCCCTTTCCTCACCATAGCATACATTTTACAAAGCATCTTTTTTCTCTGGAAATGTACATCATGGTCAATATTTTTTTTAAACATTCTGTAAGCGTAATGTGTATTGGTGGCAGTGTGAGTGAGGGCAGATGTCCCAAATGATAAAACTGTTGTAGCACAGGGTGTGGTGGTATATTAATTGTTGATGATCATGATAATATAGTCCTTTGCACTTACTTATTTAATCACCAATTTGGTTTTCAAAGCACAGATTTGTAGTCTCCTTGTAATGGCTTATAGTGGTACCCAAAGACCACTGTAGAATATTTTTGTATGCAAACTGCTCTTCATAAAACCTGGAGTGTAAATCTAGATTCATAGATACTAAGGTCAGAAGGGACCATTATGATCATCTAGTCCGACCTGCACAACGCAGGCCACAGAATCTCACCAACCCACTCCTGTGAAAAACCTCTCACCCATTTCTGAGCTATTGAAGTCCTCAAATCGTGGTTTAAAGACTTCAAGGAGCAGAGAATCCTCCAGCAAGTGACCCAGGCCCCATGCTACAGAGGAAGGCGAAAAAACTCCAGGGCCTCTTCCAATCTGCCCTGGCGGAAGATTCCTTCCCGGCCCCAAATATGGCGATCAGCTAAACCCTGAGCATATGGGCAAGATTCACCAGCCAGATACCCAGGAAAGAATTTTCTGTAGTAACTCAGATCCCGCCCCATCTAACATCCCATCACAGGCCATTGGGCCTATTTACCATGAATAATTAAAGATCAATTAATTACCAAAATCATGTTATCCCATCATACCATCTCCTCCATAAACTTATCGAGTTTAATCTTAAAGCCAGATAGGTCTTTTGCCCCCACTGCTTCCCTTGGAAGGCTATTCCAAAACTTCACTCGTCTGATGGTTAGAAACCTTCGTCTAATTTCAAGTCTAAACTTCCCGATGACCAGTTTATATCCATTTGTTTTTGTGTCCACATTGGTACTGAGCTTAAATAATTCCTCTCCCTCTCCGGTATTTATCCCTCTGATATATTTATAGAGAGCAATCATATCTCCCCTCAACCTTCTTTTAGTTAGGCTAAACAAGCCAAGCTCCTTGAGTCTCCTTTCATAAGACAGGTTTTCCATTCCTCGGATCATCCTAGTAGCCCTTCTCTGTACCTGTTCCAGTTTGAATTCATCCTTCTTAAACATGGGAGACCAGAACTGCACACAGTATTCTGGGTGAGGTCTCACCAGTGCCTTGTATAACGGTACTAAAACCTCCTTATCTCTACTGGAAATACCTCGCCTGATGCATCCCAAGACCGCATTAGCTTTTTTCAATGCCATATCACATTGGCGGCTCATAGTCATCCTGTGATCAACCAATACTCCAAGGTCTTTCTCCTCCTCCGTTACTTCTAATTGATGCGTCCCCAGCTTATAACTAAAATTCTTGTTATTAATCCCTAAATGCATAACCTTACACTTCTCACTATTAAATTTCATCCTATTACTCCAGTTTACCAGGTCATCCAAATCTTCCTGTATGATTTCCTGGTCCTTCTCTAAATTGGCAATACCTCCCAGCTTTGTATCATCCGCAAACTTTATTAGCACACTCCCACTTTTTGTGCCGAGGTCAGTAATAAAAAGATTAAATAAGATTCGTCCCAAAACTGATCCCTGAGGAACTCCACTGGTAACCTCCCTCCAGCCTGACAGTTCACCTTTCAGTAGGACCCACTGTAGTCCCCCTGTTAACTAATTCCTTATCCACCTTTCAATTTTCATATTGATCCCCATCTTTTCCAATTTAACTAATAATTCCCTTTGTGGCATGGTATCAAACACCTTACTGAAATTGAGGTAAATTAGATCCACTGCGTTTCCTTTGTCTAAAAAATCTGTTACTTTCTCAAAGAAGGAGATCAGGTTGGTTTGGCACGATCTACCTTTTGTAAAACCATGTTGTATTTTGTCCCATTTACCATTGACCTCAATGTCCTTAACTACTTTCTCCTTCAAGATTTTTTCCAAGACCTTACATACTACAGATGTCAAACTAACAGGCCTGTAGTTACCCATCACTTTTTTTTCCTTTCTTAAAAATAGGAACTATGTTAGCAATTCTCCAGTCATACGGTACAATCCCTGAGTTTACAGATTCATTAAAAATTCTTGCTAATGGGCTTGCAATTTCATGTACCAATTCCTTTAATATTCTTGGATGAAGATTATCTGGGCCCCCCGATTTAGTCCCATTAAGCTGTTCAAGTTTCGCTTCTACCTCAGATATGGTAATATCTACCTCCATATCCTCATTCCCATTTGTCATGCTACCATTATCCCTAAGATCCTCTTTAGCCTTATTAAAGACTGAGGCAAAGTATTTGTTTAGATATTGGGCCATGCCTAGATTATCCTTGACCTCCACTCCATCCTCAGTGTTTAGCGGTCCCACTTCTTCTTTCTTTGTTTTCTTCTTATTTATATGGCTATAGAACCTTTTACTATTGGTTTTAATTCCCTTTGCAAGGTCCAACTCTACTTGACTTTTAGCCTGTCTCACTTTATCCCTACATGTTCTGACCTCAATAAGGTAGCTTTCCTTGCTGATCCCTCCCATCTTCCACTCCCTGTATGCTTTTTGCTTTTTCTTAATCACCTCTCTGAGATGCTTGCTCATCCAGCTTGGTCTACAACTCCTGCCTATGAATTTTTTCCCCTTTCTTGGGATGCAGGCTTCCGATAGCTTCTGCAGCTTTGATTTAATAGATTCATAGATACTAAGGTCAGAAGGGACCATTATGATCATCTAGTCCGACCTCCTGCACAACGCAGGCCACAGAATCTCACCCACCCACTCCTGCGAAAAACCTCTCACCTATGTCTGAGCTATTGAAGTCCTCAAATTGTGGTTTAAAAGTAATCCCAGGCCTCCTCTGCCTTTAGATCCATAAGTTCTTCAGTCCAATCCACTTCCCTCACTAATTTCCTTAATTTTTGAAAGTCAGCCCTTTTGAAATCAGAAACCCTAGTTGCAGATTTATTTTTGTTAATCCTTCTGTTGAGTTTGAACTGAATTAGCTCATGATTGCTCGAACCAAGATTGTCCCCTGCAACCATCTCTTCTATGAGGTCCTCACTACTCACCAAAACCAAATCTAAAATGGCATCCCCTCTAGGCCGTTCAGCAACTACTTGATGAAGGAATCCATCAGCTGTTGCATCTAGGAAAATCTGAGCCCTATTGTTATTACTAGCACTCATTCTCCAGTCTATATCTGGGAAGTTAAAGTCTCCCATGATCACGCAGTTTCCATTAGTATTTACTTCATTAAAAATATTAAGGAGGGCTCTATCCATATCCAAATTAGATCCCAGCAGTCTATAGCACACCCCAAGCACTATCCCAGGGGAGGCTCTAGTAGTTTTCTTCCCCAATGTAATTTTTACTCAGATGGACTCTGTCTTATCCATTCCATCGCTTCTTATTTCTTTACATTCTACCTCATCATTGATAGACAATGTTACTCCATCACCTTTACCTTTATTTCGGTCTTTCCTAAACAGCACATACCCTTCAATACCTGAAGTCCAGTCATGACCACTATTCCACCATGTTTCTGTTATCCCTTAATATCTGGTTTCACTTCCTGCACTAGTAGCTCTAGTTCCTCCATTTTGTTACCTAGGCGCCTCGCATTGGTGTACAAACATCTTAATTTTTGCTGTTTGGCCTCGCTCACATTCTGTACCCTATTAGGCATGGTCATTCTACAGCCAGTATAACCTATTAGACTGGAATCCACACTGCCCTTCCTCCTTATATACATTCTCCTACCCACGGCTGTATCCTTTCTTACTTCGTTTTCTTCCCTCACAATGCTAAAATCCGGCGTGGAGATTACCTGGACATCTCCCAACCATCTCCCTCAAATTCCTAGTTTAAAGCTCTCTTAATCAGTTGTGCCAGCCTCCATCCTAGAAGTCTATTTCCTTCCCTACTCAGATGAAGTCCATCCCGAGAGAACTGTCCTCTGTCCATGAATGCCTCCCAGTGGCCATACATTCCAAAGCCCTCCTTATAGCACCACTGCCTAAGCCATCTGTTGATGGTCATAATCTTGTCACACCTTTGTTGCCCTTCTCTAGGAACAGGCAGAATCCCACTAAAGGTCACCTGAGCCTCGATTTCCTTAAGCGTCTTCCCCAGCCTAGCGTAGTCTCCCTTAATATTTTCCAGCGAGAAGCTAGCCGTATCATTTGTTCCCACACAAAGGATAATTAGGGGATTCTTTCCTGCTCCCTTTAGGATCCTTTTCAACCTCAGGTCTATATCCCATATCTTAGCACCTGGAAGACAGCACACCCTTCTAGTCTCTGGATCAGCTCTGGTTACAGGCCTGTCTATCCTTCTCAAAAAAGAGTCCCCGATCACATAGACCTGCCTTTTCCTGGTGACGGTGCTATTCTCCAGTCTATCCCCTGTTCCGTCTGGCTGCAAATTCTTTCCTTTCCTATTCTCCCTTGTAATCCTCTTCAACCCATCCTGTATCCTTCTGGGGCTCATATTTGGTGTAGTCTCCATTGACTCTTCCCTTTTTCCTATAGGACTAGCCGCTCTTCTCTTCTTCCTTGCCCTTCCACCTTCAGTGACTACCTGCTGAGAGCCTTCTTCATTTTCCAACTCTGCAAACCTGTTCTTAAGCTCTATTTCTCCTTCACTAGCCCGTCTTTTCCTCTGCCTGGTTCTTTTAGTCACATGCTTCCACTGACTACTTTCCTCACCCAGTTTCCCCTCAGAATTCCTCAGTCCTGCTACCATCTGCAAGTCTGAGCTTTTCCCTTCCGAAACCTCATGTCTGTGCTCCATAATCTGCTCAAACCGCTTTCTAAACTCAACCAGACTTTCCACCTGCATCTCTTCCTCCATCAGCTCGAGCAGACGGCATTTCATGCAGACAAAACTCCTCCCAGGTGCCCCCTCCAGGATCGTGGACATACTGCAGCTTCCACATCCAGTCATCTTCATTGTGTCTTCCACTACATGAGTCACTCCCACTGCTGCCTCTGTATTTGTCATCGCCTTCCCACCTAAATCCCGTTAATCTGGGAAACACAAACCACACCAAAACTCCACCACCACAGCAAAAACAAACCCCAAACAAGCACCACAAGACAAACTGCCCTTACAAACTCCCACTGAAACTCCTCTGTTTACAGCTCTGTTTGCTAGCTGCTGTGCCGCTGCAGCTGTCTGAATGTCTTGGTCAGATTCTAACTCAAATAATTATATTCAGTCTCCATAAACCTTCCCTGCATTTTCTTGTGGGTATGATATTCTTTGCTAATTGTCCTAAACTGTAGAGTTTGTATGCAATGATGAAGATGTTTAGGGTTGTTGCTCAAGATTTTGAAAGGGGTTGTATTAAGAGCACTGCGGACTGAAGTCTTTTTTTATTTTCTGCATAGAGATGGGAAGATTGAACGGGCATGAAATTAACTATCATTTGCCTCTCTGTTGAGACAACTGTGGTGCTGTGTTTTTGTGGAGTGGGTATTGGAAGCTGGATTCATTTTTCAAAGGCCATCAGACAGCTCTCAGATTAAAGCAACTTTCAGTCACTACTGATCTGGGCTGGATTCAAATTGACAACCTTGAAGCAAATGTCTCTATGGACCAATGCAAATCCTGAGTTTTTCAGCCCTCAAGTAAGGTTGGATTTAAAATACAAAATTGCTGGGTTGAACAGGGTAATGGGCATAATTTGAAAATGATAGGTCTGGACAGTGTGGCAGAGTAGAATTTGGCATATATAATCTTTAGAATTGGTGATGATGTGCAAGGGAAGAACCCAGCTTGGTTTTCAGATCCCAGGATGAGTCTGCGGGATGGCTATGTAGAAAAACTGTAATTTTATTTTGTAAACTTGGCAAATGTGCATTGAAGTCACTGAGAGGCAATAAACACGGAACACCTCATGGCTATTTTTGTAAAGCCACTTATCAAACCCACACTTTAAATGTGAAATGTGCTAACTATTTGGAGATGAACCCACATTTAATGTGAGATTCATGATGTCCACCTGAACTAAAAGGAAATTTAAAATTATTAAATCATTTTTTTCAGAAATTCAACTATAAAGTTACCTTTGAATAATTTCATCTTGTAAAAACTATGGCACTTTGTACAGTTGCAGACCATTCATGCACCTTGTTGTACCATAGCATAGGTTCAGTACATGTGTTAATGAACAGCCTTATGGAAAGAGCTATGGTAAGCCAAGCAAGCCAATACACAGAAGATTATAACAACCACATACAACAAAAATGACTCTAGGATTTATGTTCAGAATGTTTATTGTACAACATCATGTTCCATTTAATGTTACTGGCATTGCAATATATCCACCCATTGCAGTCTTCGCCTGAGATATGTTGCTTTCTCTGAACATCCAGTCGGGAGAACCACTGAGAAATAACAGAACATCAACTTCAGTTACTTCTACATTTACTGTTTAAACCAGTGGTTCCCAAACTGTGGTCTGTGGACCATTGGTGGTAGCCAGAGTACTGACTGGAGAGCTGCCTGATCACATGATTTTTGCTCTCTTGCTCTCTGATAGTTGCTTCTACAGGTCTCTAGGCTGCTCATTGCAAAGAAGAGTGTGGAAGCCGAAAAAAGCAGCTGGAAACAAGGAGAAGCCAGTCTTGCTGCCTCTACTAGGCTCCTCTGCCTAGGAAGAGGGGAGGTAACAGGGTCTTTACTTAAGGACTGGGGTCTCCAACGGGACTGGAGTGGTCAGCCACCAGCGGGGAAAGGAGAGTCCAAAGCAGGAGAGAAGAGAGCTCAGCAATGTGTGAAGAGGAGAGGAGAAACAGGTGGCTTGGCAGGTGGTCTGCACAATCTCAAATCGGTGTAGAAGTGTCCTGGAGACAATCTGTCTAGTAAGAGGGGCCCACAGTTTAAAAAAATTAGGGAGAACCCTGGTTTAAACAAAGCCATTATTTGCTCCTCCTAACATATGTTTCTATCTTACAAGATAACTAAATAGTAATTTTCCTCTTCAATCTAGCTAATAATCTCAGCAACAAGTTTATATGAACAGAAACTATTTGTTTTATATTTCCTTACTCTTGTACTTGTGAGTAATGCATGAGTAAACCCTTCATGATGCATATTACACATTGGGACACCTTAGGGCGGTGTTTGTAAGCTAATGGTAAGGACTGGTATTTTGCCAACCCATCTTACCTCCAGATCACTGGACACTGCCTCTGGAATTCCCTGGAACGCTGGGTGGAAAGAAGTGATACTGGGTGTAGTAGGAAGAGCGCATCAGACATAAGCCCTTGTATCAGAGGCCTGGTATGGGGCAGGACCTGCTCACAGAATCTGGCAAAAACAGGGTGTGACAGGTTGGATCACAGAAACCCCCTTGGGACTGCCAACTGATGTGCCAAGACTACTTCCAGTCCCTGCTTTCCCTGCCAGCTTGGGACTCCAGCATCCTGTCTTGCTGAGCCTGACAACGCCAGTCTGCTCCAACACAGACCCAGGGTCTGAACCACGTGCCCCAAAGCTGCAGACTTAGCTGAAAGCAACTTAAGAAGTGTACCTGTCTTTATCACTCAGATGCCCAACTCCCAATAGGTTCCAAACCCCAAATAAATCCGTTTTACCCTGTATAAAGCTTATACAGGGTAAACTCATAAATAGTTCGCCTTCTATAATACTGATAGAAAGATATGCACAGCTGTTTGCCCCCCCCCCCCAGATACTAATACATATTCTGGGTTAATTTAATAAAATAACTTTTTACTTATTAATACCGAAAGTAGGATTTAAGTGGTTCCAAGTAGTAACAGACAGAACAAAGTGAATTACCAAGCAAAATAAAATAAAACATGCAAGTCTAAGTCTAGTACAGTAATAAAACTGGATACAGATAAGATCTCACCCTCAGAGATGTTTCCATAAGTTTCTTTCACAGACTGGACACCTTCCTAGTCTGGGCACAATCCTTTCCACTGGTACAGCCCTTGTTCCAGCTCAGGTGGTAGCTAGGGGATTTCTCATGATGGTCCTCTTTGTTCTGTTCCACTCACTTATATATCTTTTGCATAAGGTGGGAATCCTTTGTCCTTTTGGGTTCCCACCACTCCTTCTCAGTGGAAAAACACCAGGTTAAAGATGGATTCCAGTTCAGGTGACATGATCACATGTCACTGTAAGACTTCATTACCCACTTGCCAGCACACAGGAAGACTTACAAGTAAAACAGAGCCATCTACAGTCAATTGTCCTGGTTAATGGGAGCCATTAAGATTCCAAACCACCATTAATGGCCCACACTTTGCATAACTACAATAGGACCTCAGAGTTATATTTTATATTTCTAGTTTCAGATACAAGAGTGATACATTTATACAAATAGGATGACCACACTCAGTAGATTATAAGCTTTGTAATTACACCTTACAAGAGACCTTTTCCATGAAGCATATTCCAGTTACATTATATTCACACTCATTAGCATATTTTTATAAAATCATATAGAGTGCAACGTCACACAGGGCTGATATTGCCAAAATAGACATTCCTAAGAAGTTCTAGGCACAGAGTACTAATGCAAACACATCCCGATATCAAGTGTTACCAGAACATCCCAATATCAAGGATGGTACAAAAACATTCCCCAAAGATAACAGGAACACACTGACTGCTCCTAAAAGATAAGGTCAGGATGACCGTATGTAATAGAGATGTTTTAATCAAACCAACATGTAAAGGTGATGGGTAATAACTAGCCACGTCAGGGGGCAGTAACTAACTATGTCAGAGGCAGTACATAACTTGTTTGTATCCGGGTATAAATATCTGTCTCAAAGGAACTATCTTTGTCCAGCCAAGAGGGGAATTGAAAGTCCCACCGTTCACTGAGCTGCATCCCCATTGTCACGGGCATACGTAGTATCCTTGTAGAGTCTGCCAGGTGCTATTACCGTACTTTGTCGACAATAAACTTGGCCTGGTGCTTTCGTACCTTAACAGATCTTGTGGTCATTGGGCGGTTCGCTCGAGGTCTGCTGTGCTGGCTGTCAGTGCAGAGCTGGGGCAGCACACAGGAAGCACACACACACACACACACACACAGCCAAACATCTAACCACGCTGCGATGGACCAGGGACACTCAGGTAGTTCAAGTGACCCCATTTTTATTAATCTCCACCAGGGGAAACTAACCAAAAAAAAAAAATAAATCTCTTTTTATCTCATGTGGTAGAGATCAGTTGCCAAGTCTGATTTTTGAAGTCTTGTCTATCTTGCTGCTTGTGGCAGTAAGTTGACATTTGTAGTAGGGAGTAATCATGGTGCTGAGACAGCAATAGACTCCTTTAAAGAAAGATTACTGTACCTACAAAGAATGTAGGCGAGCCAGATTAAATGGTGCAACTTTCTTAGGGAGAGACTAGCAACAGTTGCAAATAAGAATATCTGGCCACTCACACAATGGCTTTATTGTCTTTCTCCCACCCCATGGCTTCTGTTTTATCCACCAGCTGACAAGGAGACAATATAAGACATGGAATAACATCCACTGCTCTATCAGAGGAGCCCTTTGAGCCCTTCTGCTGCTTCCCATCCCATAGACAACTTTCCTAATAAAGGAGAGACATAAAAAGCCTGATTAGGAGCCATAGGACTTAGGAATCTGCCTTTGCACCACCATAATATCACAAAGTGGTTGGAGCTCTGGGGCTAGGATCTGATCCCTAAAATCTAAAAGATCCAACCTGCCAAGTTTCTTGCTGCATGTTGGATGGTGAATGGGTGTGATCATTTAGACAGCAAGTTGGCAGTGTTTAGATGCAGGCCGTGGGGTTGGGGAGAGGATTGGTATTCATTAGTCTAGTACCTGAGAGTATGGCTGAATTCCATCTCAGATGGAGGTGCTGGGGAAAGCAGTCGGAGAGTGCAGGGGTAGTTGTACTCAGAATCTGGTCTTAACCAACCCAGACAGACCAGGTGTTTGGCCCAGAAAAATACCATGGCACGGAAACCAAAATTCAAGCTCCAATTCTGCTAGGGCTACACAGGACACAATGGGGCCAGCTCTGAGGTTTTTTGCTTGTGGTTGAGAATTTAACTTTCTTGTTTTTGAAAGTGCTTTGACAAAGACCGTTCAGGGGTTAGGGTTTGAAATGAAACTAGGATTTCTCTGCATGCAGGAGCTGCTTGTTTGCAAATACAGTGAAGTGAATTTAAACTCATTGTGGTTTACCATGGAAAATAGAGACGTAGTGTTTTTCACTTGAGCTACACTACAAATAAATTGCAGTAGAGGAGACCACTATCGAAGAGTAAGTAACTTCAGGCATGAAACTAAAATTAACCCCCCAAACACATCCACAGCTCCTCTCAGGTAATTTCCTAATATGTACTATTTTAGCTTGTGGGGGTCGCTAGTGAATAGGAATTGGTGACATCCTGACAGAATTTGTAAGGAAAATCTGTCTTGTATCTGTCTTGTATCACCTAATTAAATACATTCGAACAGATAAGGCCATGTCTACACACAAAAGTACTGGTCAAGTGGTACAGTCTCCCTAGTGTAGATGCACTTACACCAGTGTAAAAGTGCATACACCGGTATTGCTTATTGCCTTAGTGATACCAGTGTAAGAGGAGTAAGCTCTACTGATATAAGCACTCTTAATAAATATAACTGAATCCACAACCGTATCAGTACATTTAAAAAAAAAATCACACCCCTGACTAAAATAGTTATATTGGTACAAAATCCGTGTGTAGACAAGGCTTAAGTCTTTTATTTAGAGCCATAGAGTTTAAGGCTAGAAGGGAAAGCCAGATCATCCAGTCTGACCTCCTCCTGTATATCACAGGCCACTAAATACCACCCAGCCACATCCATACCAAGCCCAATAACCAGGATTAGACCAAAGTATTACAGCTCTCAGGAGACTAAACTATTGCTTGCCACGGGCTCTTGCTCAGGGATGAAGTATAAATGCAGTTCTTGCATCCCCTGAGTGCAAGGCTTATGTACTTGAGCATAGTACCCTGATGGCACTACATTGACCAGCGTGGGAAGGGCATGTGTGAGGCTCTCCTACACCAGTTAGGAGGTGTACACAGGCCACACCATGTACCTTGTAACCCACGACTGTGCTACCTCCAAACACCTTCTGTATGACAATGGATCAGGCGCCATGGAGCAGAACTCCAAAGTGCAGAGAGTCTGAGGCCCGCAGTGAAGGGATGTGCAGCACATAAATTCATTTTAGACAAATATTATTCATTCTAAAATATCTGTTAATTAGTGTCAGGGATAAAATTATGACTGATCAGGTCTAAGAATAATCATTTGAGATTGTAAGTTTCTGGTTTGATATTGGAGATTCAATCTGCATCAGAAGAGAGGGAAACCCAACAGACATCATGCCGATGATCTTCTGGATTCATTTTATGACTGTGTCTAAGACATATGGGTCAGATAACTTCCCCCAGCATTCAGAACTGCATTCATTTCTGATTCTTTCTGGCCTAACTTTATAGGCTGTATGTAGTTCAGAATGGGCTGTGGGTTTCACATATTAATGTATAAACCTTAAGTGAAATGTATTCAGTCTCTCCCTCTCTCACACACGAACATGCCTTTCATGAGCTCTGGGGATTGCCAATAGAATGTGGAACCTTTCACTTCAGTTGCTTCTGGATGATCAGTTAGCAGCAGTAGAGAGAGAGCATTAGTTTTCAGATGGCAATAGGTGTGTTACTTTCTCTCTCAGACGTGGAATTTACCACAGTGATCCATTCCTTTGTAACCTCCAGAGTGGATTATTGCAATGTGCTCGACATTGGGCTATAGCGTCAGACCATTTGGAAATGGTGCTGAATATGACAGCCTGCTTGTTGAAAAGTATTTAATGCAGGAAACAAGACACTCCACAGTTGACACAACTGATTTTTGGGTGAAACTTAGGTTGTTGGTTTTGATCTGTGGTATAAAGGCATAAATTATTAGGGTCCTGACTACATTAGAGCAAGCCGTTTTCCTTGTGTGATACAGCGGTTGCAATCCGATACTGTCTGAGTATTTTCCTTCATGTGGATTCCTTTACTTTCAACTCTTCTTAAAGTGGGTCTAGCTTCAATTCAAGCTCAACTAAAAGTATTTGGCCTTCCCAGGGATCTGCTCTGATGGAAGGTGCATTTTCTGGATATGGGACTGTCTAAACTTGCTAGCATCACAACAGAGGATGCTCTTTCTGTGGTCGGAGTACAAAGCAGCAGAGTGTTCCTTTTCATTGTCTGACTTTGCTTTGGGATTTATGAAGGAAACTTTGGTGCTATTTCAGCATCTACCAAAAAAGGCTTTCTTGGAAAAATCTAGATTTCATTAACAAATATCTATTGTCATCACTATAGTGAACTTCATTAAACCACTGGACCAGAATCTTTTCCAAAAGTGAACAAGGTGAGCAGATGGACTGCTTTGAGGTTCAGTCGTATAGCAGAGGGAAAGCATTAGTAAGTTCCATTGACTTTCAGAAGAGATCAAGGCATTTTAATACGGAGTGTGCAGGATCTATTGATAGCTCTAAAGATAGCAGTTTGCTCTTTGGATCTTGTATTTTGCCTGGATACTGCGTTGCACGTTAAAAGTAGTTCAGTCTCCAACTCCAGCACAAGAATCAGCTATTTTCTGATCTTGCTTGCAAATAACCTTGATGCTTTTTTTCATGGAGGTATACATATGCAACAGAATGACCTTTCCCACTTTGCAGCTTGCCAGCAAACCTTCCAGATGTGAGTGTTGCCCCTATTCTGCATGAATAAAATAGTTTCAGAATTCATTTGATCAACAGTTCAAATATTTTCAGAAGGGCAAAAAAAGGGATCAAATTGTTTGCAGTCCCACTTTCAGATGACCCCAAAGAAACTTGAGGCCAAGTTCACCTAGAATTGAGTAAGTTGCTGTGCTCCAGTCCACTCCTTTCTTATCTCTAAAAATAGTGACTGAATGACAAATGAAGAACTTACATATTGGGGCTCATCTTTTCTGATTTGACATTAAGCCTTTCAAAAGATTGAAGTCTTCTCACAGATTCAAACCTGCATCCCATTATGCCTGTGGACACCTCAATGATAAAGCAATACATCAAGAAGCTAGTTTTGAAAAACAATGATCGTTTTCCCATTGATACTCCTTCCATTTCTGGCTTCCAGTTGTATTTTTTCTTTCTACATGCTTTGTGAAATGCTGTATACACCTACTATAAATAAAAAATCAGATGCATTTCATGGTTATTAAAATCCTCTTTAAATTTATATGCAAACTAGTTGCAGCCACAGCCTCCGGGCAAGTTGCCTATGAGGCCCTTTGTACTCTTAAGGTTGTATACCACTGATGAGGCAGATAAATTTGTCTCCATCATCATAGTCTTGTCTAGGCCCTGAATCTTTTTATAACGCCTGGAAGATGTAGGTTGAGAAATGCTGTTTTGATTCACTGAGCTTGCAGTTGGTCTTTTTTGCACGCCGACGTCACACCCTTAAGTGTTCCAGTCATGGCATATACTCATGGAATCTATTAATACATTTCTTCTGGAGGCATCCTAATTCCTAAAGTAGTAAGTGATGAAGCATCAGGATCCATCTTGAAGATAAGCTATCTAACTTAAATCCAAGCTCCAACCTATGTGAGAAAATGTTAACTGTGCATTCTGTTGGCTACCATTTAATTAATTAATTTTGGTTTCTTTATATTTTTAAAAATGCACCTCTTCAAAGCTCAAGACACATGTAGACATTTTTTAAAAAATACACAACAAATTGAGCAACCCTTCTCCACCCACTATCCCTGATTGGACCCACCGACACAGCTTACTGCCTCAGCAGGCCCTGAAAATCAACAGACCGTGGGTCTGTCAACCCAGAGGGTGGAGTGAATTCCATATTTGAGGAGCTTTTTGTGAGAGAACTCTGCTTGTAGCTCCCTTACATTATAATCAGGAGGCTGTTAGCTCCAGAATTTGTTGATCTAACTTCCTGCAGTTTCACAGAAGGAGACAAGAGGTGTCACATTTAAGGAGTTTCAGAGACAATAGGTGGCAATAGGAAATATTTCTCTATTGTACCCCGTGAGATGATGTCAGGTTGTTGTGATATCAGACTAAATTCCCCTCACTTTACACTAAAGTTTGGTTTAATTTTTTTCAAACAATTTTGAAGAACTATCTTCTTTTAGAAAGTCTTCCTTTTTACCTTTGACAAGAAAAATACCTAGTGACAGTGAATGCTGCAAAAACTTTCCCAGGTATCATCCATAGGCGAAAACAGTCTGGGTTTGCCATGGACAATCCTGGGCTTTTAAAGCTCATGACAGATAACTGATGCCACAATTTATGTACAGGGACCATGTTGCTGTAGCATAACCAGCTGCCTCTCAGCTGTTCACAGCAAGAGGCCAGTATGCAAACATGACCCTTCTGTGGATCCCAAACTACTGATTTATTTAGAGAATTGTCCCTGGCAAATTTCTTTTCAAGTTGACAACTGCAGTATTCATTCAGTTTTTTAATGAATTGGCTTCAGCTCTCCTCATAACCTTTTGTTTTCTTTAAACATTGGTGCAATAAAGTTTTGCTAGCACAAATGCTGGTGGGAAAATGAATTTTAAGATGACACTGTAGTACTAGCAGAAAGATAATTGACTTTCAGTAGGATTTAGGTTCCTTTGAGAGAGATCTGTAAAGACTTTTACACCTTGTCTAAAAACACACCCCTGAGTGCTGCAAGTTTTAGCGCTATAAAGTGGCAGCGTAGACAGTGCACAGCACTGGGAGCTATTCCCCTCATGGAGGTGGGGTTTTTTTTATAGCGCTGGGAGCGGGAGTGCTTTTGTTTCATGTTCTCTATATATATAAATCTCCCCACTGTATTTTCCACTGAATGCATCCAGCGAAGTGAGCTGTAGCTCACGAAAGCTTATGCTCAAATAAATTTGTTCGTCTCTAAGGTGCCACAAGTCCTCCTTTTCTTTTTGCAAATACAGACTAACACGGCTGCTACTCTGAAACCTAACATTGCTAGTGAAGACATGCCAAGTGGGATTTTCCTAAATGCCTAGTTATCTAACTCCCATTGATTTCAGTATGCCTAGGCACTTTTGAAAATCCTAAATACCATCAAAACTCTGGCCCTAAGTGCCTAATTCACTTTTGAAAACAGGACTTAGGGCATCTCTACACACAAAATTTAGTTTAGGTTGTGAATCTACCTCATGCTCACCTGCAACACACTGACTATCCGCGTGCACCCTGCTGGTGCGTATTGACAGTTTGTTAATGAGCTTGAATCTAGTCCTCTTTGAAATGGGTTTCATATCCCAGCTTGCCGCAAACTGAATATTCATGTAGATAAGCCGTGAGTCTCCTAAGTCACTTAGGTGCTTTTGAAAATTGTTTAGAAAGTTCCTGCAATGGAGACTTCAGTGCAACTCCATATTGGTGCAGGGTGTCTGCACAAGAGCCTCCCCAGGTGTAGGGGAAAACAACTTGTATTGCTCTGGTGTGTGAATTCAGAGGTCTTTTAAGAATCAAAATTTAAAGGATTTGTGCTTGCAGTTGTACTTCTCTAGTTGTTGTACGCCAAAGGATTTGCACCTTAGGCAGCCAGAGACACAGATCAGGTTATCTGCCGTTGGAAATGCTTCTATCTACAATGGATCTGCAGTGGTCTAGTAAATTATAATTATGCTGATATGATTCCTCCATTATTGTGACACACGCACGCATTTTTGAAAAAAACTAAATAGACCTTTTTAAAGAAACCACTGTCAAAGGGTTACAATGCATCACTGTGTTCTGCAGAGTTCTTTGGGGTGGGGAAGAATAGGTGCCTTTGAACTTTGGCTCTCTGATTTTAGCATAACTTTTTTGGTTTTGAGACCTATCCTATGGATCTGCACTGTACTGGTTTGAAACAGAGGTACAGGAATCCCTATTCAGTTTTCCTAGAAGATGAGTGGATAGAAATATTTGGGAGAGTTGCATGGCTTTATACTTACCAGCAGATGTCATTGTAGCCAGTGCAGATTAGGATGCAGAGGATGAGAACAAAGATGTTCACAAGTTCAGTTAACAACCATCCTATAAAATAAATATAAGAAAAAATCAAATGATCACTGGATCTCATTGCTGTATTTGGGAAATCCAGGTTAAGGAAATTAGGGATAGCTAATTTAAGAGATGCGCCTGGGGTGTAACATACCACGCAGTAAAGTTGTTTTCCATGGAATACTTATGACTCATATGTCACAAGTTAAATTAGTTATTTTGTATCAGATTTAATATTAAAATTTAATATGTAAGCAGAAACGTACTTAATTATGCTAATCTGGACCATGTAGCAGACATGCCAAGTCTGAATTCATTTTCCCAGCTGTGTATTCCTTTCCAAAATTCTGTGAGTAGCACCGGACTTAACTGCATAAGGAAGCGCAGGTAATTTCTCTTACACCTACCCTTCCCCTCACCACCTGCTGAAAACTCTTCTGAAATCATAGGGCCTAATATCAAAACCTACGACAACATGGCTAATACACATTAATTCCTTTTCAGTTTAAAACATGTCGTTCAGAGATGTGTTGGTGAATCAGTCCAAGTGGACATCTCTTAGGGGGAGGATAATTCTGCATATAGTATGGTTTGTTAAACATCTGGGGTGAAATATTGGCCCCACTGAAGTCAATGGCAAAGCTCCCATTGACTTTGGTAGTGGCAGGACTTCATCCCTGAAGTAGAGTTTACAGTCTAGATCAGAAATGATGTGAACATAGGTTGGAAAACATCTTACTCTGTGTAAATGCATTGCAAAAGAGGCTGCTTAAATTGTCCCCTAGGATTTGTTTAGATACAGAAAATAGGTTTCAGAAAATAGGTATTAGTCTGTATCAGCAAAAACGATGAGGAGTACCTGTGGCACCTTATAGACTAACAATTTGTTAGTCTATAAGAAAAGGTGTACTTGTGGCACCTTAGAGACTAACAAATTTATTTGAGCATAAGCTTTCATGAGCTACAGCTCACTTCATTGGACGCTCAAATAAATTGGTTAGTCTCTAAGGTGCCACAAGTACTCCTTTTCTTTTTACGAATACAGACTAACACGGCTGCTGCTCTGAAATTAGTCTATTAGGTGTCACAAGTACTCCTTGTTGTTTTATGCAGAAAATAGTCATGTTTAAAAATGTGTTAACTAACACGTTTTAACTAATACATCTTAAGCACTACTGCAGATGGGATTTAGCACAATTTAAAGGTGTTACATCCTGTGTATACCAGTATTTAAGTGGTAGGTGACTGGTGGGGGGGGGGAGGGGTTTCTGAGGGGCCAGAGGAGAGTAATCTCTCCTGCATTTTACAGAGAGGAAGCATTATTTAGTAGCTAAAGCACAGAGTGGAGCATTGGGAGGTGTTAGTTGTATTTCCAGCTCTGTCCCAAGCACCCTGTGTGGCTTTGAGCAAGTAATTAAATTTTCTGTGTCTCAGTTTTCCTGTCTATAAAATGGGGAGAGTAATATGCACCTACATCATAAGGCTATTGTCAGGATTAATTAGTCAATGTTTGTACAGGGCTTTCGAACAGGAAAAACACTGTGGGCTAAATTCAGATGTTCTTACTCATGGTAAGCACCTATTAATTTCAATGAGAATGTTGCTTTAATAAGCACATTAGGATTTGGCCCTATCTAAATGCTGAACATTATTGTTACTAATAAGGAAGAAAGACATATGCTAACAAAACCATTGCATAATATAGCCAGAAATCATGTTAAAGATGCAATCATGCTTTCTGTGTTGAATGTATAGTGACAGGTGCTACAGAAAAACACCTTAGCTGAAATTTTAAAATAGATGAACTTTGTGTAGTAGAAGTAATAATAATAATTAATAACACAACCTTCTTAAACAAAAGGAGATGCCTTTTGTATTGGCTTACCTCTTGTTTTTCGTTTTAACTCCTGATACAGATATTTAAAGGACAGTGTTCATAGAAATGTGTATGTATTGCATGGACAGCACCCAAAAGTGTGCTAGGTGACTTTGAGATACACATGCAAAGATAAGGGCCATGCATGGAAAGTTTACAGGCTAATTTTAGATACCGCACAGCTACAGGATGGCAAACAGGGTTAGGTGTGTAAAGACAAGATTTATAATACTAAAAGCATTCATATTAATTAATTCTCTTCCATTTTGTAGGTGTGAAGGCAAAAGGTTTTCTAAATTGAAACAGTTGTTGTTACCATCATCTGTCAGATGTCACTAGTGTGAAAGAACGGAGCACAGACAACTCTTATAACCAGAGGCAGTTTTTTAAAAGGAGCTGTGAAATTAATTTTAACCGACAAGAGACAAGATGGTAGCCACTAGTGATCTTGGTCAATCTTTCCAGGGCATCTGTGCCAGCAGACTTGGGAGCAACTAAATCTGAAGAGATTTGGTCTTATACCTTACTTGTGTTGTGACGTGATATTTATGTCATGGCACCAGCCCAGAATATTATTTAACTTTTAGAATGACACAGTGGTTAAAACGGTGGCGGCCAGTCTCCATTAGCAGTCTACATTACGATCACCAATGGTGTTGTGCGGGCATTAGTTCCACACGGGAAGATTGTAAGAAAACTACTAGTTTATAGGTCCTAGATGCCAGAGAAAGCAAAAAAGGGAAAGTTAGTATAATAGCAAATTATATGTTGCATCACTAGTCTACTGAACACTCTCCCCAGTGCACAAAATGTTTAATTTACCATCTGGTTGCTTTCCAGCCACCATTTGTCTCCCTTTGTGCTTCTGGCTGGGCTGTGTGATCCCACAGCAGACCAATGCCACAAATGTGGCAGAGGGAGTGGGAACTAAGATCAGGTGAAGAGCTAGTGTCTGGTGAAGACGCTCTATGTGGGAGAGCGTCTCCCGCCAACATCGCGCCGGTGTGGACAGCGCTTAGGTCGCTGTAACTTGCGTCGCTCAGGGAGGTGTCTTTTTCACACCCTTGAGCAACTTAAAGTTAGATCGACTTAAGCGGTAGTGTAGACCTGCCCTAAGCCTGTGTGGATGTCCCTGGCCCCCAGAATGCCCCACCTTTGGTTCGTAAGGAGCAACCATAAGAGAGAGAGAGAATCGTAGTGAGTTTTGAAAATGGCAAGACATGGAAAAGAACAGAACTTTAAGAGGAAATTTTCCTGCAGATCTGCACAGAAGATATAGAATAGTGAACGTACATCCTCTAGCAGTGTTGTCTGCTGGTGGAGGTGCTTGTCCAATTAGCTTCTAGAGTGACAGGCCCAAAGTCTTGTAGTGGAGGAGAAGGAGTATCCTGGCCATCGAACCACATGAAGGAGTGTGAGGGTATAGCCAACTGTAACCAAACATTGCAATAAACTGTTTTGGATCTGCAGCCAAACACCAAAGAACTGGAAATCAAATGATTGATATATATATATACAATAAAGGCATATATAGTACCATACATAACTGTTATTATGCTGTTAATTGCTATTCAATATTATCAGACATAGAATGTAATATTATCTCAGCATTTACTGTGCTGTACTATAAATGTGTTCACTATACTGTTACCAGCTGTTCATCTGCAGGGCACCTACTTCAGCTTGCTGTGCTGGGAACTGTGTGATAGGAATCCACAATGCACTGTCACTGCAGACTTTGCAGGGAGCACTGCATATTAGTGTACCTCCCACCCCAAAAAACAAAAATAAAAAACATGGTTAGTGTGAGCACAGTGGTAAGTAGCAGTGTTTCAGTCCCATCACTGGAAGTTTCAGTGGTATGATTTCAGTGCAGACAGAGCCTCTCTGTTTGCCAACCCGCAAGGGGACTTACTTTCCAGAATGCTATTTCTGTCCCATGGCTTCTGATCCTGGTGTTTACTCCTCTCTGCTACTAATCAATGATCTGGCCTTTGGTTTGTAAGGATCAGATAGGGAGGTGATTTTCTGTGGTGCTTTCACGGGCTTGAAAGAATTTCACACCTTTCTGGGTGCAGCTTAGCTAAAAGTTTAAAACAAAATGTAACAACTCCTTGTGGGAGCGCTAATTACAACCAATTATAAATTGATTCACCTTTCTTGGTACGAGTCATGAAACCACATGTAGTTATCATTCGTATGCATTAATCAAAAAGAGAGATGGTTGTCTGCCAAAATGACCTCCCTGGGCTCCCCATGATTCGATGAAGTGAGCTGTAGCTCACGAAAGCTCATGCTCAAATAAATCGGTTAGTCTCTAAGGTGCCACAAGTACTCCTTTTCTTTCAGAGCTGAGACTAAGCCTCTTCCAAGCTCCCTTTGTGTGCTTAGCTCAAGACTCAAGATGTTGAAGGCATAAAAATATGACTCCTTTGCACATGATCATTATTGTGATGTGACAAGAATTTTGGAAACAGTTAGCCTGATTGTCTCCAATCAGAACTATGCATTCCTTAAAACAGCCTGACGACAGACTCTGTCATCTGGTTTCTAACACAATTATTTCTCTGCACAAACACACGTCACAATAAAGTGCTTAGTGCAGTATACCTCCTATTGAGCTGGCATGATGGCTTGAGATCCTTAGAGAAGTCTCACCATTTGAGAGGATTACTTTAGCTAAACATGATGGGCTTGACAAATAGCACATACGCATATGTGTATTTGGAGTCCTTCCAGCTTATTCTAGTACTTTGGGGTTAGGGGGAGGATTGTCGTTTTCTTCACAGTACATAGAGAAGGCCGAGTCCTAATTTGAATTATTATTTGTATTGTAGTATCATGCAAAGGCCCCACTCAAGATCAAGATCGTATTGAGCTAGGTGTTCCAAACATAAGATGACACAATCCCTGGCCCAAGAACTTAACAGCTGAGAAATATGAGTTGTGATTGAGCTGTTATTGTATGAAACCGGGCAGTCACCCCCCCCACCCCCCGCAAACTGTAGGGGATAGCTATGAAGATAAGATTATCCCTGTTTAATGCAATGTATTACCAGACTTATCTGTGTTACTGGTAGCCTCACAATACTATAGACAGGGATTTATCTTGTGATAAGCTTAAGGGTGACTCCTCAAGGTTTTACACAGGAACTTTGTTCACAAAAGGTAGTTGGTTATACTGCAAAAAGATTGTACGTGCACAGTACCTTCTATACACCTGTATGAAACCATACTCCTTTAGTGTGGTTCTCTTGGGAACCAGGATAAAATACTATCAGTTAAAAAGCAGAGGTGAAGTAGCTTTGCAGATGTTCTGAAGAAATAGCAGAGCTGTAGCTGTTACCTTCATGCCTGAAGCAGCTTTTAGGCCTGGTTTGCTCTTTAGCCTGGTAAAGCAGGTGGCTTTTCAGTGGTGCAGTTGGTTTGAAGTAGTTATACCTGGAGGTGAATGATTAAAAGGAATACACTAAAGTCTAAATAGGACACTGTAGTCCTAAATAAAATAAAATTGTATATTCCTGTTAAGACCTTCAGAGTGATTTTTGGTATCTTTGTTATCTATTTAGATATTTATGCCATGCATATCACCATAGTAGCTGTTCCTCAGATGTTCTTGTCAACTGCTGGAAATGGCCCACCTTGATTATCACTACAAAAGGTTTCCGCCCCCCCCCCCTTCCTGCTGGTATTAGCTCATCTTAAGTGATCACTCTCCTTACAGTGTGTATGGTAACACCCATTGTTTCATGTTCTCTGTGTATATAAATCTCCCCACTGTATTTTCCACTGAATGCGTCCGATGAAGTGAGCTATAGCTCACAAAAGCTTATGCTCAAATAAATTGGTTAGTCTCTAAGGTGCCACAAGTCCTCCTTTTCTTTTTGTGAATACAGACTAACACCGCTGCTACTCTGAAACCTGTCATAGTAGCTGAGTGTTTTACTAGTTTAAAGCACTTTGCATCTTTCAGGAGAGTAGAAAAAAAGAAAATATAATGTAAAAAAATATTTGAACCGTCCAGCACGCAGAACATGATTGTTACTGTGCATTGTTCACCCCCTCACACATTATGGGTGAGATTTTCAGGACGTGCTTTCAGGGTCAGATTTTCAAAGTTACTTGGGCACCTGAAAATGCAGATAGGTGCCTAATGGGGTTTTCAAACGTCTGAGCAAGTTAGGCACCCCTTCCCTCCCCTGAGCGCTGCAGGTTTCAGCGCTGTAACGTGCCAGTGTAGACGGTGCTGGTAGCTTACGTCCCTCGTGGAGGTGGTTGGAGCGCTCCCAGCGCTGTGCCGCGACTAGACAAGCCACGTTAAAGCGCTGCCGCGGCCCTACGTCTCAATGATTTTGATGGGAGTTGAGCACCTAATCTTCTTAGGCGCTTTTGAAAGACCCATTGGGCTGTATCTTTAGACACCTCCGTATCTTTGAAAATATGCCCTTCTGTGCCTTGAAGTTAAAGGTACAATTCCCGTTGACTTCAGTGGGAGCAGTTAGGCCAATGCTGAGCACTTGTGAAAATATGTCTTAAAAAAGATTAAACTATTCCCAGCCTCGCAGGTCACTTTTTCATTTAGCCACAAATCTGATAAATGACAAAACTGGTCCATCTAGTCTAGCATATACCCTCTTGACAATGCCAGTACCAGATGCTTCTGAATAAGGTGCAAGAAACCTCATAGTGGACAGTGATGGAATAACCCATACTTGAGATGTTTCTTCCTAAATGCTGTCAACTAGAGGTTGGCTTGTGTGAGGATGTATTTCTTCAAAAAGTCCCAGCTCAGTCTCCTTTATCATCTGAAACAGTACCAGAAAGTAGGCAACAAATTAAAGGGGTATGGTTAGCCTTAGCAGTGTGTCTAGGGTAAATGGCTTTCTCTGTGGGATGCCTTAGCTTAGTAAAAACTGAAAGAACTTTTAAAAATATCTAGCCGTTCATCATTTATATGTTAGTTTCCTTTTTGCTTTTAAATTATCTTAGACAGTGGACGCAGAATAGTCAGTTTCATTTTTGGAAATTATGTTTTAGCACAAAATTATCATGTTTGGACTGCAAACACTCCAATGGAATATTTAAATCCCAACCAAATAAAACATTGTTTAGTGTGGATTTTTTAAAACAAATCCTGAAAACATTTGTTTTGTAGAACATTTTTGACTTTTATAAAACCTCAATTAAGGCCTTAGCTCCATAGCGTGTCCCTTTATAGCAAGTTTCCTTTGTCCTTTGAGCATGCTCCCATCATAGAGAGGGTTTTTTTGATTTTCAGACTTTCAGAGATCCAGGTGTAGAACACACAGGCCTTTTAAAAGTGTATGGCAAAGGCCCTAAATGAGAGAGAGACAAATTTAAAAATAGCAGCATATGGATCTGAAAATGATTTGGAGGTGGGTGGGGTAGGTATACCACTTGGGTACTATTGATGTTCTGTATAACCTCCGTTTCAGCGTTCAATATTGCCACTGTCAATTACAGTAATAAAACAAGGATAATCCGAAGTAAGTTCAAAAATGAGTTCCATGCTGCAAAATGATTTACAGCTGAGCAGTAGGTCGCTGCCATTTAATTAGCGTGCTTCTGTAAATTAGTTAATTGTCTGGCAAGAAGCATGTATAATTCTATCATCAGAGAAAATCTTATTCCAAAATATCTACAATCTTGATGTGTGGACTAAAAACCAGAATTGTAATTTGTCGTCTTCCTTTTTGTTTTAAATCCACCTTTTGGAACAAATCTGGCTGCTAAAGTTGTTACAGTGGATGAGAGCTTGCATTTCAGGGCAAAAGCAGCCACAAAATAATGCCCAAGTACTTTAGTACAGTAAACTACAGCAGCGGAAAACCCCTCAGCAGTTCTCTGAGTTCTGCTATTAAAAGGATTCAGATTCCTACATACACATTAATATATATATATTTTTTTTAGATCAGACTGTTTGCATATTCAGATCTGCACACTTAACTCAGGAGTATGATGATAGTATAGACTCAAATCTGCTCTCAAGGCAGTGTGGCCTAGCAGGTTAGCACAATGGACTGTAGGAACCTGGCTAAGCCTGGGTCCTATTGTTATTTGAGTCAATAGCTCCTAGTGTGACCTTGCACAGGTCACTTCAGCTCCTTCTGCCTTAGACCAGCCTCTACCCATGGAGCACAACCCTTCATTTGTTCATGGGACATCCAGTGAGCCACACCCACAAGGTGAGAAAAAGACAATGTCACAGAGAGCTGAGATATAGCAATGAGGAAAAGCTAATAAAGTATCCCTCATCTTTCTAAGGAATTAACCCCCTCAAACAACTGTTACTTAAGAGCCTGTCTACACTACAAAATCAACTATGTAGGGGGAACTTATAGTTGTAACACAGTTGTCTTTTGACATGGTTATAAGACAGGTCTGTCTATATTGCACGACCGAACTAAGTATGTTATAACTATAATCCTTTAAAGAGATGACACAGGTGAACACCCACTGAAGTCTTTGGGGATCTGTATGGACACAGGAGGTCCACCGCTCTCGGTCCTCTTTTTAGGAATGGTTATCTATCCTTATCTGTACTGCAAGCTGAAGCTAGGTCTTAAATGTGTTTGCAGACTAGCAGTTTCTAATCAAGTTCCCTGACATGGCTGACTTTGTAGTGTCAGTGGTTCCTAAATCGGGTGACTGGCTCCCACTGTGAGGATCTGATCACTAGGACTGCACTACATTTCGTGATTTAGTTTCCTGTGGGTTTGTACCCTTTGTGTTTCATGTTCAAATGAACCCCAAACTCAAAGCAAAATCAAGTTGAAAGAGCAACGTTGCACAGGGAAAAAAAAATTCTCATCAAAACCATATGAAATTGCAAGTTTCACATTGTTTCAACATGAAACCTTTGATCAGTCCTAGTCTGTGAACCTTTTGATGAGCCAAGGCTGAGTTTCATGTTTGTAATGAAACCCAAGGCCAGCCACACTTTGTGTGGTCTCAGATTTCATAGTGAAAGTTTTTCATGGCTCTACAAACCATGTTATCCCCAGAGTGTAGTTCATGATCCGCCTCTTCAAGCAGTAGCTGGAACCTTAGAAAAAATTCTGCTTCGAAGCAATTCTAACTCTGTTTCCTCATTATTTAATAATTAACTTAAAGCAAGGAGAATAATTAATCTGCTGCTTCTTCTCCTCCTAGTCAGTCATAATCCTCCATTTATAATGTCACCTTGCCACCAGCAACTTGTTTTGGTATCACAAACAGGAGATTATAACTTCAGCCGAGGTTTGAACAGCAGAAGCAAACAGCCTCTCAAAATCCTGGTTTTATATCAAAGACCAATAAACTGAAATGATCATACCACTTGGCACTTTTGTACCAAACATTACACAGTCCAGTTGAGGAATCTCAATACCTGAAAAACAGGATTTGATGATATATGATGAGATCTAATTTATAGTATGAGTGACATAATACGAGTCAGGGTAGGTAATCCTTATTATGCCAATTTTATAGACTGAGAAACTGAGGTACAAAACAATAAGGAATAGAACTAAGTTTTCTTGACTTCATGCTGTTCCTTGACTATAATATCATCCTATTATCACTCCCACACCCAAAATGATATCAGAATAAATGTTTCTAAATGGAATGTATTGACAACACTGATTAAAACCTAGAAAAAGAACTCAGAAATCCCCAAATGTCAAGTGTAGGTACAGGTTTCAGAGTAGCAGTCGTGTTAGTCTGTATTCGCAAAAAGAAAAGGAGGACTTGTGGCACCTTAGAGACTAACAAATTTATTTGAGCATAAGCTTTTGTGAGCTGCAGCTCACTTCATCGGATGCATTCAGTGGAAAATACAGTGGGGAGATTTATATACACAGAGAACATGAAACAATGGGTGTTACCATACACACTGTAAGGAGAGTGATCACTTAAGATGAGCTAATACCAGCAGGAGAGTGGGGGGGGAGGGGGGAGAAAACCTTTTGTAGTGATAATCAAGGTGGGCCATTTCCAGCAGACATTGCTCTGGCAGTTAATATATCATAGATTGCTGATGTTTGTTTTACTATGTGTCCACTAGTATATGGTGTGAAATGTAACATAGTAATTTTATTAACAGTAGAGCTGGTCCTTTGAAATATGTGTTAGCTACTTATGCTAAACAATCTGTTCAACCTTGTATTCAGCTGTGACACTCTGAGAACATTTCCTAGACCTGAAAAAGAGCTCTGTGTAAGCTGAAGAGCTTGTCTCTCTTACCAACAGAAGTAATAAAAGATATTACTTTATCCACCTTGTCTCTCTAACAGAGCTGGTTGAAATTTTTCAAAATTCGGAATTTTGATGAAAAATTCCATCTGGTATAAATCCAGATTAAGGGCTCAATCGAGCTCCTTTTCAATTGAGTGACAATATTTTCACTGACTTCAGTGGGAGTTGGATTGAGCCTATTCTGTGCTGATGACTGGCAATAGAGTTACTTGGGTTTACAGCAGATGTAATTGACTGTGGATTTACTCTGAAGTAGCTGAGAGACGGTAGTCTACAAACCTAAGTGCTTCCTTTTGTCATTTTTTCTTTATTTCTGAAATAAACTAATTTAAAAATACAATCCTGATTTCCTTTCTCGACCTCCCACCCCACCCCCAAAATAAGCATTTGAAACAATTTCCCCCTTATTGCCGGTTGAGTATTAAATATAAGAGGAGGCAAGGCGTTAATTTACATGCAGGGTGAGAGAGAAATCAACAAACACTTATGCAAGGTTACATGTGAGTGCGGATGGAATGATTGGCCTTGCTGGACTGGCACTACGCATTGCCCTGGAATGCAAAGAGTAGCAAGCATAGCAGAGACTGCCTGTTGAGACTATTATATTTTCAATTTAATTACAATTGCCATTTTGGCTAACTGGGGTGTTCTCACAAGTAAGAACTGCTCTCACAAATCTGTTTTTCAGTCAGGCTTGATTGATAGCCATAAAAATGGTTCATTGTGTCAGAAAGGTGAAAAGCAAAAGGAGCAAACAGTTTGTTGTTTAAATCTGGGTGATCTAGAGCACATTGAGTCAGCCCTAATGTATATTCAACATTCCCAACATGGGCAAAGCTCTCATTAAAAGTAACTGAAATCCTATTTAAATCATTGGGCCAAATTTGACCTTTCATTACACCAGTGCAACTCCATTCAAGTCACTGAGGTTGCATAGATTGTATCTAAGTGAAAAATGTGGTCCATAGGGAGTTTTACCAACAGAGGGCCCAATTGTGCCAAAATGGTGGAGATCTGGGTCCAGGGGAGGGAGGGAGGGATTATTATGAGGGCCTTTGGAAGGTGCACTGTGCTCCCCTCTTAGTGTCTAGTCAACTCCAAAGCCTCTGCTGGAGTTCTTTGTCCAGTTCTGGGTACCACACTTTGGGAAAGATGTGGACAAATTGGAGAAAGTCCAGAGGAGAGCAACAAAAATGATAAATGGTCTAGAAAACATGACCAAAGATTGAAAAAAAACATTGGATTTGTTTAGTGTGGAGAAGAGAAGATTGAGACAGGGACTTGATAACAGCCTTCAAATACGTAAAAGGTTGCTACGAGGAGAGTGATAAATTGTTCTCCTTAGCCACTGAGGACAGGACAAGAAGCAGTAGATTTAAACTGCAGCCAGGGAGATTTAGGTTGGACATTTGGAAAACTTCCTAACTGTCAGGGTAGTTAAGCACTGGGACAAATTACGTAGGGAGGTTTAGGAATCTCCATGATTGGAGGTTTTTAAGAATAGGCTGGACAAACAGCTGTCAGGGTTGGTCTGGATAATATTTAGCCCTGGTCTACGCTGCGGGGCTCGACCTAAGATACGCAACTTCAGCTACACGAGTAGCGTAGTTGAAGTCGGCGTATCTTAGGTCGACTTACCTGGCATTGAGGACAGCAGTGAGTCGACCGCTGCGGCTCCCCCATTGACTCCGCTTCCACCTCTCGCAAGCTGGAGTTCCGGAGTTGACGGGGAGCGCGTTCGGGGATCAATTTATCGCGTCTAGATGAGACACGATAGATCGATGACTATCCGCTGATCCAGCGGGTAGTGAAGATCTGCCCTTAGTCCTAAATCAGTGCAGGGGATTGGACTTCATGATATATGGGGTCCTTTCCAGTCCTACACATCTATCATTCTAAGATTCTGTGCCCTGTTTTCTCCCCACTCTTCATTTTGGCGCCATTTATACCCCCAGAGACATAGAGAGGGAGCATTGCCTATGCTGCCTAAGCACAAGAATTGCAGCTTTCCCTGGACCTTACATGGGGTCTGTCCTCTATCCCTGCCCAAGGCTTTCCTATGGTCCTGTGACAGTCTGGCCCATAAGGAGTCAGTAACAATGGCTGAATAGTGCCTGCAGTGGGGATTAGCTGACCAGTCTTCAAACTGCTCCTTGTTTTAAATTAAATTGTAGGTAACATTGAAGGAATTTCCAGAAGCCAAGTGGCAAAATGAGATTAGTTGGGATTCTTTTCTAAACGTAGCAATGGGAACGTTTGCTCCTCACTGGAGGAAGTATTTGGTACCATATGTATATGTTTGGATTTTTATCCCTTCCTGCTGCTCCCCTCTTGACAAAAAGTTTAAGTAACATTTAATACATTTTTAAAGTGGTTTAAAAACAAAATCAAACTCTTTTGTCTTTAATCTGGTAAAAGCATCAGATGTGGCAGAGGCGGCAGCCATTAAATTCCCTGTTAATTTCCCTGGCTGTCTAATTTTATGCAAATCCATCAAGCACAGGTTTTAATTCGGCCATTCTCATCAAGAGATCAGAGAGAGAATCAAAACGGGAAAGTGGGGTTTGACATATCAATGGGGCCTTTCAAGAATTCAGCTGTAAAAAATTTTTACATTTTAATTAAAGTGTTTATTTCATTTGGCACAATAAAGCATGCTTGCTTTCAACTGAAAAAAGGGTGTTAGGCATTAAAGAAACTAATTCCATATATCAAGAAAATTAAGATTTCTCCCAGGCAGACCTATAGTATCATCCCAGATTAGTGACAGTGGCATTCTTTGTAAACATGTCATCCTTGAAAGTGAGTAACAGGGAAAGCTCCTATCACTTTCCTGATGTAGGGTATCAATAAAAGATTCATTTGACTCCAAAGAGGATTACCTTCCCTCTGCCTCCTCAAGAGAGGAGTTTAAGCAAGAAACTGAGAAAAAACCATTAGTGCAGATTAGTATAATATGGTTGTTGTTGTGAGCAGAGAGTCTGTTCTGGGTTGCTATCCCTGTCACAGAGTGGCTCTCCACTACCCTGTGTTGGGGACGTATTATATGTACCAGAGCTTCTCATTTCTGGCTCGTGAATTTGATTTTGTGTTTCTGAATTTCAGTTTAATTGCTTCAAGGAAGTATTTTAGACTTTAGCAATCAACATTCCACAATCAAAGCTCTGGGTGTGCTGTCACAAGACTGGCCTAAATTCTTCAGAGAGGGGCCTAGATTCTGCCGCAGTGCAGTGCTGCAGAGTGGAAATTCTGCAGCAGTTTCAGATAAATTAACAAAAACGAAGTTTTTATTGAATTAAACATGGGAATGTGTAATACAATTCACAGGGCGTTCACCAAGTTACTTAAATAAATGTAATTCTGCCCCCTAGTTTTAAATTTTCAGTATGTCACAGATTAGATTTTGGAACATGTTTTTGTGACGGGGGTGGGGTCTGCAGAAAGTCTTATGGCAGCAGAATCGTGGTGTGCACAAGGCCTTTTCCATATTGGAGAGAGAGGGCATTCACGTTCACAATTGGCATAAGCAGAGGCAACACCGTGGGAGTAAAACAAACAAAGTTCCACTCATTTATGTCAGTGGTGAATTAGGTCCAAGCTGTCAATTTCTCTCTTATATTCACTAGGTGAATTTCTGGTCCCATTGAAGCCAATGGCAAAACTCCCATTAACATCACTGAGGCCAGGATTTTACCCACTGTGTCTCTTTTTCTGCCCTGGACTCTGTGAGATTTCACTGAGAATTTGGATCAGGCCCTAATTTAATTATTCATGATTATTTACAGTGGAAATGCTTTTGGCATCCACATAATTATCGAAGGAGTTCATCGTAGCAATAAAATATATACCAAGGAAATGTAATAATGATTATAAATTACTATCCCATGTTGTCTGTACCTCATTATCTTTCAATTAGGCAGTAGCCCACACCACAGAATGTAGGTGTGATATGAAGCACCATGTCCTGCATGTTAAAGTGACCTCACCCTAATGTCATCTGACACTGTGTAAGTATGTAGCCTTAGGAAATGTGTGAAATAGGGATCTAAAAGGGACATCAGGATTAGTTTATCATTATTTTACTCTTACTGTTTTTGCTGAGTGCAATCAGCATGCTTAACACTGTGCAGAACATGGAGGAAATGTGCTGTGAAGCTGACGAACAAAAACAGCAGACAACAACACACTGAAAGCATCAGTCAAGGATGAAATGATATTGTAGAGTGGTGTAGGAGGGGATTTTGTTTCTCTGTTTTTTAAATAGATACTGCCCACACTTCTTTTGGTGGAGAGTTAATAATGATAGACTTTGAGAAGTGTGTTTTGGAGAAGGGATCTGAGAGAGGACAGATTGGATGTAAGAACATAAGAGCAGCCATACTGGGTCAGACCAAAGGTCCATCTAGCCCAGTATCCCGTCTTCCGACAGTGACCACTGTCAGATGTTTCAGAGGAAATTAACAGAATTAGGTACTCATCCAGTGATCAATCCCTTGTTGCCCATTGCCAGCTTCTGGCAGACAGAGGCTACGGACACCATCCCTGCCCATCCTGGCTATTAGCCGCTGATGGACCTATCCTCCATGAACTTGTATGGTTCTTTTTTGAACCTGTTATAGTCTTGGCCTTGACAACATTTTGTGGCAAAGAGTTCCACAGGTTGACTGTGCGCTGTGTGGAGAAATACTTCCTTTTCTTAGTTTTAGACCTGCTTCCTATTAATTTGGTGAGCCCTATGTCTTGTCTTATGAGAAGGAGTAAATAACACTTCCTAATTTACTTTCTCCACACCAGTCAGATTTTATAGACCTCTATCATCTCTCTCCCACCCTAAGTCGACTCTTTTGCAACTGAAAAGTCCCAGTCTTGTTAATATCTCCTCATAAGGAAGCCATTCCATACCCCTAATCATGTTTTTTGCCCTTTTCTGTACCTTTTCCAATTCCAATATGTCTTTTTTGAGATGGGGCAACCAGATTTGCACGCAGTAGTCAAGATGTGGGCATACCATGGATTTATATAGAAGCAATATGATATTTTCTGTCTTATCTATCCCATTCCTAATGATTCCCAATGGACAGCTACTTTATGAGGAGAAGGGAGGACATTTCAATATTGCCAACTACAGATGATAAAAAATCATAAGTCAGACCTGAAAAACTCAGTATTTTAAAATATAATAAATTTGGGGGTCTTGTTATTTGCCTTTGGGCTTTTGAGCACTTAGGGTTCACAGTTTCAAGTTTTTCTCTCCTGCTGGGGCTAGACACTTTTTTGTTTTGTTTTAGATTCTCACATAATAACAGGTTTCAGAGTAGCAGCTGTGTTAGTCTGTATCTGCAAAAAGAAAAGGAGGACTTGTGGCACCTTAGAGACTAACAAATTTATTTGAGCATAAGCTTTCGTGAGCTACAGCTTAGTCTCTAAGGTGCCACAAGTCCTCCTTTTCTTTTCACATAATAACATGACTTCATGAGCTGGGACTAAGAAAAGCATCAGATATCCCAAGAAAGACACAAAAGGCCTGATACCTCCAACCCCTCTCTCACACCAGGACCTGTAACTCCTTTCCCTGGTGTAAGACAGGGGTTGCGGGTAACTCCGGTGAAGCCAACTGAATTATACAGATGTGAGCAGACACTGGTCAAAGGAAGAGGTGAGGTGAAAGTAGAATAAATGGAGTGTGGGTGGGAATGGTATAGGCAAGAATAAAATTGGAGGTGAAGCCAGGTGGGTGAGGGAATTCATGTGAATAGGGAAGGGAAACCAGTGAAGAGATTTAAGGCGGCAAATTTTATGGTCAGGAGGGCTGATGGTGAAGATGATCTTAGTGGTAACATGTTGGAGGGATTGAAGGGACATTAGGTAGCACAGGGAGGCTGGAGAGGAGCAGGTTACAGTGGTAAGTGAGTCTATTTGAGAGATTTTTGTTCAGATGATTGCTGTTTGGCTGTAGTTGTGCAGCAGTTAGCTGAAGCACCACCCAACAGATTGCAGCCATTCATGCCCTTGAATTTATATACAAGGCCAGCCAACTTTCAGCTGCTCCACTTAACGCCTTCAATTTTACCCAGCATGTGTTTGTGTCAGTAATGGGTGCATCACCAAGAAGCACTCATGTGAGTCAGATCGGTGCAGCCCTTGTCACTTGTGTGAAGAGGCTAAGTTTCACCACCTCTGATGTTAGGGAAAATCGAAACACCGTGAATCGCATCAGGTTTTTTTTTTAAATTTCCCTTCAGCTCTTTCAAGTGAAGTAGCGGTTTTTGTTTTTATTTTTGTTTTAAATGGGGAGGGGGGAAAAATCTAAGCAGTTGCAAGCCTTGTCATGAGTGGAAAGACAACATTTTAGCAAATAATGAATGGCAGAAAATAACAGGCTGATAACAGACAAGGAAATCATGAGGTATTTGCCGATAGATATGCTGAGAAATCTCTCAAAAATTTGCCATCCCCCTGCTAGAGCATATCCTGACTAAAGATGGACCCAAACCCAGATCCTCAATCTGATAACCTCTTTAGCTTTGTTCCAGATTCAAACCCATATCTGGATCCATGTTTTATAAAGTCTCCTTCAGAATGGTGTAAACTAAGCCCTGGATCTGAACTTTTAGATGGTTTGAAATCTGGATCCAGGTCTTGCGGTTGAAGCCCATTTCTAGTTCTCACCGAAGAGTATCTGTCTTCTTGTTTTGTCTGTCTTGATGATGTTACATACATAGCAAGTCAAAATAATTCCTTTAGTACCTTATGAAATGGCTATCTTACGGCTCCTTAAAACATAATGCAATAAATAGCTACGCTTCCTACTTTCTTGTTTTTGCTTTCCTCCCCTTCTCTCTTGAATATTTTCCTGATTATTTCTGAGTAAGATTTCACACATTTATCAGACTCTTAGCATAAAAGGGAGGCCAGATCTTACCAGCCTTTGAGGGTCAGGTAGGTGCCTTTTTATTTTTGCAAAGTTTTTATTTCAAACATCACAAAACTGCATAATGGCCTATAAAGGCAGCACTTATATGGTTCTGTTTGGGCTCACTCAATGCTTCAGAAGATACATATGACAAATGTTTTCCGTGTAGCCTAGAGCAGTGGTTCTCAAACATTTTTTTTTTGAGGACCCCTTGAAAATTGCTGAGGGTCTTGGTGGAGCACTTAATGATCTTTCCAAATGTTGTTTGTACAGTTAGCTAACTATTGTAAAGCACTTTGGATAAAAGCACTATATTAAAAAAACCTTAATAATTAACCTTTTTTCCCCTACAAATAAAAGCACACAACTCATATTTTAGTATCAGTAATCTTACATTTCTAATGCGATGGATGTGCCCTCTCTCCCCCACCATGGCAGCCCCCGAGCTGGGGCTGGGAAGGAGTGGGGATCTCTCTCTGTCCCCCATCCCAGCAGCCACAGCTGAGGCTGGGAAGGAGGACCGTCTCTCCTCACAGCAGCAGCCCTGGAGCTGGGGAAAGTCGCCTCTTTCTCTGGCCTCTACAGCCCTGCACATCCCAGATTCCCCCCACCCCCTTTTCTCACCTCACTGCCCCCTCCCATTTACCCCCTATTTCCTTCAAGGCCACTACCTTACCTTACAGGTACGTCTTCTCCAAAGTCCAGGCACCTAATTAGTGTAGCTGCCCAGGCGCAAACCTTAGAGGGAACTGTCTGCGGACACCTGAATGGAGCTTGCGGACCACTGGTGGTCCGCAGACCACAGTTTGAGAACTTGTGGCCTAGAGGATGGCACACGTGACATTGAAGCAGGCACTCAGGACCCAAATGGAGATGGATGTTACAGAACTGAAGTAGAAATAAGCAATGGATTAAATACTGCTTTCTGTTACAATACAGTTAGTGTGGTTGTACCACTGTGACATTTGTTCCATTACCCCGAATGGCCCTTTTACTTTGGCACGTCACTACACTTGTAGGGAATTTTGGTACAGTGTACAGGTCGCCTTGAACATGTGCATTAGTGTGAGTTTGATTAAGTTGATTAGTATTGCAGCCGTGGAGTGTTTCGTAGGCAAAATTTGAGTGGAGAGCAGCGGGACTTTCTGCACCATTAAGAAGGCTTCTCGAAGTGAGGTAGCTCTTCTTCTAAATGTGACTGTCAATATTGGGCAGTGATGTCAAAAGTTCACTTTGCAGGGTTTTTCCTTTTCTCTGATAGGAAGTAATCAACTCAGTACTTGTCCCTGCCACTCTAGGAGAGAAGTAGCCACTAAGGGACCTTTCTGATCTTTCTTTCTTTTTTTTTTTTTAATTTCTTTCTTGCAAAGAACCACCTACATCTTTCTCTCAACAGATAAATACTCAAGAAGTGAAATGTCTCTTCCTGTGCCCGTAAGCAGTGAGAAGTTCAGCTCTTTCCCCTACTGAGTGTAGCTTAAAAATAATACCATCCTCATTTAAAAACAGAAACCCACAGCAGTAAAATGAACCTCACTGGTGAACTGCTCCTTTTCTGAGACAGAAGAACCTCATGCCAACAGCAAGCTCAGAGCATTTTAGCTCTTTGTTCTTTTAGGAAAAGTTAAAGTCGTCTGCAACTTAAACTTTGCCAGTGTTGGAACAGGTGTGGAGCTCTGACCAGAAATATATAGACGACTGAGAAGGTTGCTCAGTTCTTTCCTCAATCATGCGTAGAGCTATTTATAAATAACAAAGTTGGTATTGCTTTAATATTGAATAACATTAACTTTTAGGACAGATGAAATTATTTTCAAGAATCATAGAAATGTAGGGGTGGGAGGGTCCTTGAGAGGTCATCTATCTGCCCCCAGCACTGAGGCAGGACCAGGTATACATAGACCATCTCTCAGGTATTTGTCTAACTTCTTTTCAAAAATCTCCACAACCTCCCTTGGAAGCTTGTTCAGAGCTTTACTATTCTTACAGTTAGAAAGTTTTTTTTTAATATCTGTCTTAAATTTCACTTGCTGCAGATTAAGCCCATTAGTTCTTGTCCTACCTTCAGTGGACATAAAAAACAATTGATCTTGTCCTCTTTATAACAGCCCTTAACATATTTGAAAACTGTTATTAGATCCCCCTCTTAGGCTTCTCAAAACTAAACATGCCCAGTTTTTTAATCTTTCCTCATAGGTCAGATTTTCTAAATGTTTGATCAGTTATGTTGCTCTCCTCTGGACTCTCTCCAGTTTGTCCAGATCTTTCTTGAAGTATGATGCCCAAAACTGGAAACAGTACTCCAGCTGAGGCCTCACCAGTGCTGAGTAAAGTAAGACAATTACCTCCCATGTCTTACATACAACATTCCAGAATACACCCCAGAATAATATTAGCTTTCCTACAACTGCATCACATTGTTGACTCATATTCAATTTGTGATCCACTATAACTCCCACCTCCTTTTCAGTAGTACTACCACCTAGCCATTTATTACCCATTTTGTATTTTGTGCATTTGATTTTTCCTTCCCAAGTATAGTATTTTGCACTTGTCATTATTGCATTTCATCTAGTTGATTTCAGATCAATTCTCCAAATTTGTCAAGGTAATTATGAATTCTAATCCTGTCCTCCAAAGTGCTAGCAATCCTTCCATCTTGATGTAATCTGTAAATTTCATAAGCATATTTTCTACTCTATTATCCAAGTCATTAATGAAACTATTGAATAGTTCCAGATTCAGGACAACACACTGTGAAAACAGACTAGATACATTCCCCCTAGTTTGACAGCCAACCATTGGTAACTACTATTTGAGTATAAAGAACAGGAGTACTTGTGTACCTTAGAGACTAACAAATTTATTTGAGCATAAGCTTTCGTGGGCTTATGCTCAAATAAATTTGTTAGTCTCTAAGGTACCACAAGTACTCCTGTTCTTTTTGCGCATACAGACTAACATGGCTGCTACTCTGAAACCTATTTGAGTATAGTCTTTCAACCAGTTACTTTATAGTAATTTCATCTAGACCACATTTCCTTAGTTTGTGTAGGAGAATGTCATGTGGGACTGCGTCAAAAGCCTTTATCAAGCTATATCTTATCTACAGCATCCCCCCATCTTTGACTAATAAACCTGTCAAAGAAGGAAGTTAGGTTTGTTTGGTAATATTTATTCTTGGCAAATCCATGTTGGCTATTACTTATAAGCCCATTATCCTTTAGGTGCTTACAAATTGACTGTTTTATACATTTTGTTCCAGTATCTTATCCTAGATAGTCTAACTAGTCTGTAGTTCCCCAGGTCCTCTTTGTTCCCATGTTTAAAGATAGGTACTATGTTTGCGCTTCTCCAGTTCTCTGGGACCTTATCCATCTTCCATGAGTTCTCAAAGATAATTGCTAGTGGTACCAAGCTTCAGCTAGTTTCTTAAATATCCTAGGGTGAATTTAATCAGACTCTGCTGACTTGACTACATTTAACTTATCTAAATATTCTTTAATTTGTTCTTTTCCTATTTTGGCTTATGGTCCTTCCCCCCCTTGCTAATATTCATTGTGTTAAGTATCTGGTCACAATTGACCTTTTTATTGAAGACTGAAGCAAAATAGGCATTAAACACCTTAGCAGCCTTGATGTCATTAGTTATTAGCTCTCCTTCCCTGCTATCTAGAGGACCATGCTTTCCTTCATCTTTCCGTTACTCCTGCTTCTATTTATAAAATCTCTACTAATTTGCCTTTTATCTCTCTCGCTAGGTGTAACTCATTTTGTCATTTTAGTCTTTTTGATTTTGTCCCTACATGCTTGTGCTATTCTTTTGTACTCGTCCTTAGCACTTTGTCCATGCTTCTACTTTTTATAGGATTCCTTTTTGATTTTCAGCTAACTAATGAAGCCATACTTGTCCTCTTATTATTCTTCCTTTCTTTCCTTTGCAAGGGGATAGTTTGCTGTTGCGCCTTTAATATTGGCTCTTTGAGAAACTGCCTCTCCTGAACTCCTTTTTCCCTTAGATTTCTTCCCTTTGCACCTTACCTGCCAGTTCTCTGGGTTTGTTATAATCTGCCTGTTTGAAGTCGATTGTCCTTATTCCGCTGCCCTCACTCCTTCCTTTCCTTAGAATCCTGAAATCTGTCATTTCAAAATCTTTCACCCAAATAGCCTTCAGTGTTCAGACTCTCAACCAATTCCTCCCTGTTAATCAGAAACAAGTCTAAAATTGCTGTCCCCCTAGTTACTTCCTCCACCTTCTGAAACAATAGCAGAGAAATTCAGTGTCCTAGTGCAGCGAGTGCTACTCTAATGTATGGCTTTGAAATTGGATATGGAAAAGATTTATCCGTTCATCGTGTCTATCCAGGCTCAGCACAGGATTGTTTTCTCAGCACATTCATCAATGTGTTATCCTATCAAGTTTTAAATGCCCTGATATGCAAGGCTTTCTACCTCTTTCCTTTGGAGAGCTCTTGCTAACAGGACATTTATTTTGATATATGGCTTAAAAATTCCCTTTTCTGCATTTCATCCCATTATTCCCAGTTATCGACCTTTGGACCGAGGCAATTCTTCTCGTCTTTGGTGCTTACATCCTTCAGGTATTTTGCAGATGATCATCACATCCCCACCCCTTAATTTGTTTGGCCATGCACATTATATATATTTAGCTCTTTTAGTCTTTCCTCCCAAGTCAATCCCTCTTGCTCCTTAAATGCAATTTACAGTGGAGTCGCAGCTTACGCGGGGGTTATGTTCTAAAGTCAGCACGTAAGGCGAAAATCACGTTCAGTCAAAATTACCCTTGAAAATCCCTTAAATCGCCCATAGAGTACAGTATACTGTACCAGGTTTTGTGTATACAGCCCTGTACAGTAATATGTATAAATGTAAAATGTATACAGTAATTACAGTATATAATAGAGTACATATGTAAAATATAATTTTACAGTACTGTATTTTTAATTACAGGGGATAATTACAGGGAGGTAATTACAGGGGGGTCGTCAGGGCTTGATGGAGATCCAGGAGACGGAGGTGATGGAGAGCTTGGGTGACGGAGAGCGAGTCGTAGACGAAGTGGTTGGCTCTGGTTCAGCTCAAGAAGTTGATTGCGTAGGCTCATCTGCTGCTGGTTGTTTTTCCTTGAAAAACATGGTGATCGGCAACTGTTGCCGTTGTCTCTTGAGCTGCTCAAACATTTCTTGATACGGTCTCAAATTGTCCGTAATACTGCATGTGATTTTGAGGCTTCATTCCACAGAGGGATCGTATTCAGAAATTAAATCATTCAAGTGTTTCTCTGCTTGGAACACTTCAGCAAATTTATGAGGATTCCAACTTCCTGGCTCTTCCTGTTCATTGTCATCATCTTTGTCTTCTGTAGACAATTTTATCCGTTCCTCTAACTCTTCGTTAGTCAGTGTTTCTCTGTGGTTCTCAATTAATTCTTCAATTTCTTCCTCAGGGATATCGACGAAGCCATCACCACCCACTTGCCTGGCTACCTGAACAATGAGTTTCAAGTACAGTGTCAATGGTCAGGAAACCCTTAAAATCATTCACACATTCTTTCCATAGGTTTCGCCAACATGCATTGACTGTTTCAGACTTGATTGCATCCGTTGCATCCATTAATATAAGTGATGCAATCGGCAATGTTGAAAGAATTCCAACACTCCATCACATTAAGATGGAGATCAGCATCCATAGCACTACGTATCCGTGAGAACGTAAGCCTCGTGTATGTGGCCTTGAAACAGTGAATCACGCCTTGGTCGAGAAGTTGGAGGATGGAGGTGGTATTGGGGGGGAGAAAGACGACTTCAACGTCGTTATGGGCAAAACGGAGTGCCGCAGGGTGGCCAGGAGCATTGTCTACAGTCAGCAACACTTTAAAGTCAAGTCCTTTCTCTTCGACCTCCGGAATGAAACACTTGTGGAACCAATTCAGAAATAATGCTGCCGTCACCCAAGCCCTTTTATTTGATTGCCAGAACACAGGCAGGAGATTTTTGTTCTTGCCTTTTAGGGCACGGTGATTTGCAGCCCTATAGAACAAGCCCGGCCTTATTAAATGCCCAGCCGCATTGGCACAAAACAACAGTCACATGGTCTTTAGCTGCTTTGAAGCCAGGGGCTTGTCTTTCTGATTTCGAAGTGTAAGTGCGGTTGGGGATTTTTTTCCAGAAGAGCCCAGTCTCGTCAGCATTAAAAACTTGTTCCGGAAGATAGCCCTTTTCTTCTATGATTTTCTTTAATTGTTTGGGGTAGGCTTTTGCTGCCTCTTCATTGGCAGATGCAGCTTCACCAGTAGTCTGCACGTTTTTGAGGTTGAAGCGGTTCCTAAAACTGTTAAGCCAACCTTGGCTGGCTTTGAATTCCTTCTCATCAGAAGGCTGTCCCTTTTCAGAGGGAGGTTTGAACAGCGCATAGAGGCTAAGAGCCTTTTCTTGCAATGTGTTGCCATCGATAGGCACACATTTATGGTTCATGTCTTCCAGCCATAAGTTGAATGCCTTTTCAATCTTCACTAAAGTCTTATCACGCACCTGGCTCATCACCTTAGGAGTTATTGGAACACTTGATGCACGACTTGACGAATTTCTCTCTTTTGAATCTTGATGGCATGGATGCTAGATTAGTTGTGGCCATATTTACGCGCCACGTTGGAGACTGACATACCATCTCTCAATAGGTCCAACACAGCCAGTTTTTCCTCTAGCATTGGAACAGATCACTGTTTCTTCGGTTGAGCACCAGATGAAGTAGTTAGCTTGCGTTTAGGGGCCATGTTGTACAAAAAATACGTACAGTATCTTTAAACACTAGACTCACACTCAGCGCAGCAGATGCTCACACTGTGAGAGGCATGCGGGAACTGAGACCGACTGAGGGAACAGCAGATTCACGTCTCCCATCTCACGCTCACTCTGGGGCATACACTCATTGAGTGGAATGGTGAGCGGAATAGCCCACGCTATTTTCAGGTATCTTGTTATTTTTCTTTTTTTTTTTTTTTTGCGAGTGCATATAGTTGAATTTGTGTAAGTTAAATGCGCGTATGATGCGACTCACCTGTAACTCTGAAAAATAGGTAAATAAAGCAACTTCTTACTCAACAGATCTGCTTTCTTTGTCTATTCAAAGTCATATAATAGAATCATAGAAATACATGTAGAGCTGAGCGGGACCTTGAGAAGTCATCTAATCCATCACTCTGCAATGAAGCAGGCTTAAAGTACCTAGACCAACCCTGATGGGCGTTCATCTAACCTGTCCTTAAAAACTTCCAAGATAGGGATTCCACAAACTCCCTAAATAACATGTGCCAATGGTTTACTATCCTTATACTTGGAAAGTTTTTCTTCTTATCCAAGCTAAATCTCCCTTGCTGCAAACTAAGCCAATTACTGCTTGTTCTGTCTTCAGTGGACATTGAGAACAATTGATCACCGTTCCTCTTCATCACAATTATTTACATATTTGAAGACTTATCGTGTCCCCTTCAGCCTTCTCTTCTTTAGCCTAACATGCCCAGTTCTTTCAACCGTTCCTTATAGGTCATTTTTTCTAAACCTATCACATTTTTGTTGCTCTCCTCTGAACTTTCTCCAATTTGTCCATGACTTCCTTAAAGTGTGGCCCCAGAACTGGACATGGTACCCAGCTAAGGCCTCACCAGTGCTGAGTAGAGTGGAACAGCTACCTCCCCCATCTTGCATACAACACTCCTGTTAATACATCCCAGAATGACATTTGCCTTTTTCTCAGCAACATCACACTGTTCACTTTAGTGACAAAACTAAATTTTTTATAATGTTATTTTACTCTTGCTGCTGCTCTTATTATTTTTCTTATTTATTTCTATTACAATAGCATTTGGGGACCCCAGTCAGAATCCTGCCCCCCAAGGTGTCAGGTGCTGAACATACATAGAGTAAGAGGACAACACAGCAGTTGGAGAGTAAGCTGAATTCTATTCTGGCTCATGCAAAATAAATAGAATTCTGAGATATGTTCCATCTGCTTCTCTTAGGGCTCCATGCTTGTCATCTTGCTAATTTTAAAGGCAAATTTTATCAGTAAAATGATGGTTTATCTAGTTTATCTCCTGAAAACTCAACCTGCAATATGAAAGTTAAGCAGGGCTCCCTCTGGCTTGGGGGTTTGTTCTGGTGGAGAAGGGCAGTGATGAAGTGTAAAACTCTGAGCTGGCAATGGCCCTTTGAGGGACACAGCCAACTATCATCTTTTAAAGCTTCCCCAGGCACATCTGCACCAGCTGTGTGGCTAGTGCATAGTTCACCTCAGAATCAGAGACGTTAAACTAGCTCCTTTTTGCCCTCTCCAACCACTCATGGCACCTTGCAGCTGGGAATCTGGCCCAGAGGCTTTAGCATCTGAGTACCTATCTTAGGATTTCAAAATGCAGCAGCAACCTGCCATTGTTTCTGTCACTCCACTCATCACTCGTCCAGTCCTTGTAGTTCATATCCACTATCTAGTAGCTCTTTGCAGCATTCATCATTTGTTCATTAGAGGAAGCAGGCAGGCCTCCATTTGTTCTAGCTAGGTCAGAGGCCAGTACTCACGCGACCCCAGAAAGCCATATCTGATAGCCAGTACCTCAGTGACACAGAACAGAGCAGCAGCCCCAGAGATGCTAACCCCCCTCCCCGCTACATTTGGTGAAGGGAGCAGCGTAGCCACGGAAAGTAGCGCCCAAGTGTGAGCGGCATTAACTTTCCTTATTTCCTTTCTGCTACAGCAGTGGGCTGGAGATATGAGACAGTGTAGCAAAAGTGAGAAAAGAGAAAAAGTGCACAGAGATGTGAAATGAGTTGACACTGGAGGTAGCCCAGTTGCTAAGAGAGTTGAGGTGGCGGCGGCTGCTACTGCTATATTCAAGTGGTATGTGCTCACACGCTTTCAAACAACAACAAAAATTATATTGAATTTTTACCTTGGGTGTGATATTTTCTATCAGTAAAGTTTTTGTGATGCAATAGCACAAAGAGACATTTGCTTAAGGTGTCTAGAGGCATCAGAACAATCCTATTTGTTTTATTTTTATTACACAATGGCTCAAACTGGCAAAGCAGCCAGATTCTAGACATACCATGGGGCTGTTCAGATCTGGTTCTGAGCTAGGTTGTTCAGGCCAATGCCTGCAGTGGGCCTAAATCAGAACATTGCATGCAAACTCACATCCACCCACCCCTGTGAGCTTCTAATAAACTTCAGATTCAATCTGCAGCATGACAGGTTTCAGAGTAACAGCCATGTTTAGTCTGTATTCGCAAAAAGAAAAGGAGTACTTGTGGCACCTTAGAGACTGACCAATTTATTTGAGCATAAGCTTTCATGAGCTACAGCTCACTTCATCGGATGCATACTGTGGAAAGTTTAGAAGATCTTATTATATACACAAAAAGCATGAAAAAATACCTCCTCCTACCCCACTCTCCTGCTGGTAATAGCTTATCTAAAGTGATCACTCTCCACTGATCCAGGTTTTCTCACCCCTCCCACACACACACACGACTGTGGTTCTAACATACATGCTGTTCTAACGTGTTCTAACACACGTGTGTGGGGGGGGGGGTGAGAAAACCTGGATTTGTGCTGGAAATGGCCCAACTTGATTATCATACACATTGTAAGGAGAGTGATCACTTTAGATAAGCTATTACCAGCAGGAGAGTGGGGTGGGAGGAGGTATTTTTTCATGCTTTGTGTGTATATAATAAGATCTTCTAAACTTTCCACAGTATGCATCCGATGAAGTGAGCTGTAGCTCACGAAAGCTTATGCTCAAATAAATTGGTCAGTCTCTAAGGTGCCACAAGTACTCCTTCTCAATCTGCAGCATGGATCACATCCCTAATACTTTTGCACTAATTTGAGTTGATTACAGTGCAAGGAGATGAAAATGAAATCAGCAAAGGCATGAGGGTATACCCCATCTGAGCTTGGGAACTTCTTCCAGTGCAAAGTGTGCTTCGTATTCACTGCAGCCTGACCTTATAGCTTTATTTCTCAAGCACAAAAGCTGGGCTCGGATGACTAATTTTACAGAAAAAAGATAATTCCCCATTGAATCAGCAACAGTAAATGTTCATGCATTTTGTTTTTCATGGCCTAAATGTGGACTCATCTCTCCCTGAGAAGTGAAATGTGACAAACACATGTAGGATGACTTTTCCTGACTTGACTGCATAGCTTGCAGCATGTATGTTAGAACCACAGTCATTCTAAAGTCTTAAGTGGGAGATATCCATTTACTTCAGATTATGGCTCCCCAGCAAGTCTGCATGCAGGCTTCAGAGACTTTTCCTCTTAAGCCACCTCAAGTGTAACGAACAGCTATACAGAACTCTTAGGCTCTGAGGACTAAGCTCTGCACATATACAAAATTCTACAGAACTGGAGCTTCTCTTTTCGACTGGGCAAACAAAGGAAGCAAGATTTTAGCTCCTGTGAGCAGGCTAGCCTCAGGGAAGCCAGCTCAGCTGATTATCCAAACTTTTCTTATCTGAATTGTCCAGGGGACACAACTCCCCTTCAGATAACAGGGCTTTTGAGATAGTCAAGGCTCCGCTGCTGAAGACTGCTGTTTTCCAGCAGACCCAGATGGACTATGAAAAAAGGTTATTCAGTGAGTACGGCTTACAATTGTCCTTGTTTATGTGGCTCTTATGGGAGAGTGGCATGAATATTCACGTGAGTTCTGATTATTGCCAGTCTCCCATCCATATCAACATGTGCAGCTGTGTTTATGTGTAGGACCTACACTAACTGTGGTATATGTTCAGATTTTCTACTTCGAGTAGGAAAAGTTAATCCATTTTAAAATATTTTGGGTTTGATTCTCCACCGCCCTGAGTCCTACTTGCGTGTTTTGGAGAGGGGAGGCTGTCAGGGAGCCTGATATGCTCCAAAGCGGGACAGCTTTAACTCACATGTAAGGTCCTTAACATCAGTGGAAAATTGGGTGTATAGAGGAACAGATCTTCCTCTCCCTGCCCTGACACTCCCTTCCCTAACCCTTTCCCTGCCCCAGCACTCCCCTCGCCTCCTGACACCCCGGTGTTCCAGCCCAGATGGCTACAGAAGTGGTGCAGGTGGCAGCAATGTCACCTTCTCCAGCTTCGTGCTGATGGAGACCACCTCCCTACAGAGGGGCAATTCTCCAGGGGCAATCTCCAGCTGCTTTAAGTTCAGCTTTTTGGACTGGGGAATCCAGGCAATACATATAATTATAAGCAGGATATGGAACAGCATATAGTGCTCTAAGGATGGGGAAAAAATCCTTGGCAACATACCTCAGAGCCTGGATCTCACGAGGCTTGTGTTATGGTGCTAAAAATAGCCACGTGTGGACATTCTCATTCAGGCTCTGAGGCCTATCCCCATTGCCAACTTTCAGAGCCCAAGAGGGAACATCTACCTGGCTATTTTTAGCACTGTAGTGCATGCTTAAGTCTGTAGACCCAGGCTTTAAGACCTGCTGCCAAGGGTTTTGGGTTGTTTTGTTGTTTTGTTTTAGTGTAGATGCCAATACGAGTCAGTGCAGTCCCATGTTTGAACAAGTGGTGAGAGGAAAAAAGGAGGGAATTGTGCAGGTTCTCAACTTTGTTTAGGATCTAGAGGTTAGAGGGTCAAAATTTCGAAAGGGCCTAAGGGTCTAAGGCACATCTCACTGAAAGTCATGGGATGTAGTCTCCAAGTGCCAAAGTCGCTTTTGAAAAACTTGGTTTAGGCTCCCAATTCACTTAAGTGACTTTGAAAGTGTCACCCTACACGTACAACAATGCTTAGCTCTTATCTGGTGGTTTTCATTCTTCCATTGAGCTCATGCACTTCGCAAAGATGGATTATTATCCTTATTTTACAGACGGGAAAACTAAGGCAAAGGGCAGTTCAGTGACTTGCAACACAGCAGCCACTAACCACTAGAGCTGGAAAGAGATCTTTGTTCAAAATTTTGGGCAGCTCATTCCATGCTATTTCTTTATTTTGCCAGGCAGGGATTCCCAGTTCTTTGCTCAATCCCCAAAACCACAATTTCCCTTCCATTAGATGGAAAATCAAATCCTTCCTTCAGTTGTCTGAATAACTTTCTTGCCTATCTCAGCCAATTAAAGTCAATCTGGTAAAATACAAAAATAAGATGGAGTGAGCTGCCCAGATTTTTGACTTTCATTCACAAGAATTTCTCATGGAGTCATGGAGAGTCTCCCCAAAGATTAAGGGAGCTGACAGACTTGCCTGCTGCTTTTTCAATGAGCTATTTCTGGGGCCAGCAATGTGGGAAAGTTTGAAAGTGATATGACTAATCTGCACTTACCGCTGCTTAGGTTACCCTGCCGAATGCTAGAAACCACAGTGATCACTCAACTCAGCAGTGGCGGCGGCAGACTTGTGTACAGTATTTGGTTAGTGACAGTGAGGGACTAGTCATACAAAAACTTAGGGGAGTGTTTCCAGATTTGCGCCTCTTGTGACTAGAGCTCACTGGTAGTAGCTCACTGCTATGTGCATGTGTCATCAGAACACAAAGAGATTTCAGCAAGGTGGGTAGGTGCAATAGGAGAGGGGAAATGCAGACAATGTACACAGCAAGCTTTTGTAACGATACATATCTATAACATCGGTAGTGACGTCTACTAGTTAAAAGACAGGACCAGGAACTGATTCTTTGGATTCAAGTCCCAACTCTGCCACTGCATTACTGTATGACAGCAGGCAAGTCATTTAACCTTACTGTGCCTCTGTAACCCATCTGTAAAAAAAAAAAAAAAAAAGGGCACATCTGAAGACTTTGAGATGAAATGAGCTACAGAAAGGCAAAGTATTATAGTAAGCAGCAACCATTCGTAAATATATCCTCGCTGATGGTCTTTTTTTCCTACTGATCTCTTGCATGTGGCATATTTCTGTGATCACAAGGAGACCGTATGATCCCTGAGGAATGGTGTGTGATATACTTATAAGGCAGCAGTGACATCACCAGGGAAACAATTATGTAGCAAAAATGGAAATTTTACTTTTTTGTTTGTCTAAATAAAAAAAAATTGGGGAAAAACAACCCTCCTCCCAGATTTACACTGCTTAGAAGGCTGGCATTTTCTGTGGTGTCTGCCGAACTAATTTTCAGGAAGCCACGGAGGCAGTATTGTCCTGAGGACTGGGCAGGGGTTTGGGATCTTGGTTGTATTCATGAATCTGCCATTGACTTGCTCTGTGATTATAACTAAGTCACCGTGCCTACCTATTTGTAATATGGGGCTAATGATCTTCCCTCCTTTATAAACTGCTTTGAGATCTAGGCATGGAGAAAGCGTTATGTAAGTGAATATGTTGTTATGATCATTAATTCTGCCTTTGCTAAAGAAGACCTATTGTGTTTTTCCATTTGGATGTTGAGGAAACAGAATGTGGCAGTGCGAAGCTCCATGAGCCAGATCCTCCATAACAGGCACAATTAATTACCAAAGGGTCAGTGTAGAAATGTCCTGCGGTCAGTACGTGATTTCTGTTTCCTTTATGGCTGACATGTTGGTAAGGTCTGGAGCCCACAAGTGTCAACTGTCATCCACTCCTTGCAGTTTACCCACTCATTTTAAAGTCAGTAATTAGTGAATGGAATGAAAAGTCAGAAGGAAATTAAAATGTTTTAAATGTAGATCGTTTTCGCATTACAAGGTTTCAAACATTGAAGCTGATGGACCAGATGAGCCCATTGTGTTCTACTCTGTAGCTGCAAACTAGCCTTACAATAGGCTAGTGTAGGGAAATCTTCAGGTGGCATAGAGCTGATTCAGCCAACTTGACACCACAGTCCCTCCCAGCCCTTGGCATAGAGGTTAACAGGAAGGGGCATAGCCAGAGCATGCTATGCTCCAGTGATCTCCAGCTGCTGCAATAGGCTCGAGGGCCTGCTGAAGGCAGATACAGGTTAGAGCAGCCCTGAGGCTACTCTAATTTATGCCAGGAACCCAAACCAATCCACGGCAGCCCCAGGGAGCCAGAGGTGGCATAAAATATATGACTCTTACAATAGGGCAATAACTGAAATATGATCGGTGCTCCCTTACTGTTCCTCCCTGAAAGAGAGTGTAGGAAAGAAAGTACAAGAGCAAGGCTCTTGCTTTAAAGAAAAGATTTGAGGTAGTAAATAGGAATTGGGAGCCAGAGGTTAGGATTCCATATGATGTCTCAAACATAAATTTGGAGAGCAGATACTTTCTTACTGTTTTACTTATTTTATATTACTGGGATATTTTGTAGTGGCTTACTTGGATGAAGTGCTAACAGACTGGTCTGTAACTGCAGAGTCTGCCATTTGACTATAGTTTTCCAAAGCCTCAGGAATACTTTGCAGTCCTTTTTTTAAAAAAAAAATAGCTAGCAGGGCAGAATAGTGGCAGAGTATTATTTAAAATATCAAAAGTGTAATGGAAGAAACTTTGATTATAAATCCTCACCCTTATGTTGAGGATTCAGGAATCTGAAGTGCATGATCAGTTATTAGTTTTAGCCCTCTTCATTTCGAGTGGGGATAGAGTGACATTGCAGGTTCTGAAATTTGCTTATCTCAGCTGGGAGTGTCAGTAACCTGCTGCTAGGCCTGATTGTTATAAAGTGTCAGCAAAATCCTCCAGCTAGTTTCTTCTCAAACAGAGGGAAATCTAAGAAATGACTTTTGTAAGTTTCCCTCTTACAGGAGATGCGCCACTTAAGTAGTTTTATTAAACATCTTTGTACTAGTTCTATTTTGTTCAAAATGGAGGGTGGGGGGAAACCTTGAAACATTAGCACCTGTATCAAATGTGCAAATGTCTGTCCCAGCAAAGATTCCCCATGCACAGATCCTCTGTTGTCTTTGTTGTGTAATTCAAATTGTGGTTGGATGCGTTTGCTCTTTTGCTTTAATGTATTAATTCTTGTGTTACCTGCAGTTCTCTCTTATTTTAATGTGTGAGCAACAAAGCACAGACCTGGAATCTCAGGTGAGAATCCATAGGAAGTTCGGTATCATGCTGAATGCTATATCCAGAGTTTACAGCTCATGTCTGCAGACCAGCTGAGGGCTTTGACCCTGGGTGCTTACTCCAACTCCCAATGAAGTTAATAAAAAAGGCTTTCATTGGCTCAGGACCCTAGTGAGTTAAGGGCCACCAGCATTACGTGTCTTCCTTTCAGTTATGACTTGTCTACACAAGGGAATATTTCTAAAACATATCCTCTACCTGCTACCACTGATGCAGTTCCACCAGCAGCAGCAATGCTGGGATTCCAAGTGTAGACAAGGGTCCTGTGACTGTTAGCATTTTCAGCACTGCGTCAATGATTTAACACCTGCTTTGAGCAGTTTTGGATAATGCAGTGGTAAAACCGCTGGTGGCTTCAGGAATCTTGGGCAGCCAGGGATAAATGGTACCCGTTTGCACATGCATCTTGGTCACGTTTGGCCAAGGATGGAGTTGCCCAGCCCTTCATCCTGCTGTGAAGGGAAAGATACTGCGGTGGTGGTGGTGATGATGAATCTTCTGGTTTTATGTCCATTCAGTAAGAATAAGAATTTGATAGTTAGCCTAGAGCTTCTCTTGAAGTTGGACACACCTATATGTGAGGGAGGAAGTCTCATAATTGTCCCTTGCCAGCAGTTTGTCTTCCTTAATAATCAATGCACCTGCATTTCTGCACTGCCCATCCAATTACATTAGTTAGGAAGGTGGCTTTTCAGCTTCAGAGTGATAGCTGCTGCTGTCTGGGTCTTTTTTTTTTTCTTTCCCCCCCCCCCCTCAATTTCACACAGGTTAGTAGAGGCTGAGTAATCTCAGTAGTGTGGCTACTTAAAAGTAAGAGCAGTATAAGATTATGCATGACGGTGACAGGAATTCTGCACCAGAACACAGTGTTATTTGGTTACCAGGGTGAACAAAACGAGAATGCGCAGTTGCACACTTGAGAAAGTATGTGTTTAGAGACAAGTCTGAGATGTCAAACTTGTTAGAGAAAATAGTGATCTGGGACACAAGAACATTCAGATACTGTGTCCCATTTGGAAAAAACAGTTCTTGTGTCCATCCTCTTGTCCATAAAACAGGCCGTGTGTGAGTAGCAGAGCAGTGTAAGCTGTCCTGTAGGGTCGTGTGAATGGTCCCACTTTTAAGGGTGAGAAGATGTTAATCTCTGTGGCCCATTCATTCTTTGGCCTCTACTGAAACTGGAAACAAAGACTCCAGTTTTGGTGGGTTTTGATGTAGACATCTGTCCATGGGAGGCTGGACTGAAACCAGACAGGCTATTTTAGATAGGCATCTAAAATAGCCCTCAGTTGATAACTAAAAACTTTCCGCCACCACTGACCTAAAATGAATTTGAATCAGTGACTTTTTGACGAAAGTTCATAGAGCCCTTCACCAATCCCAGAGTCATCCAGTTCCTCATATTTTTAGTATAACTTACATTTTCCCATCCCAGTTTCCCCTGTGTTCTAGAGAGACATTCTAGATAGACCTATTTCTGATACCACCACATCCCTTACAATGTCATTTCAGTGTTTTTTTTTCCAGGTGAAATATTTAAACTACATAAAAATACATGCAAAGCAGTACTGTTCAGAGTCCTCCAGTAACAGTTCTATTTCTCCTGCGTTCTCCCTGCAAATTGTCTTCTCAAAGCTAATATAGGTTGAAGGTTAAATAGGGGCCTGGTTGGAGGGACTATTAAAATTTTTAAAATACTCCTATATTAAATGCAATTCAGCTTGTGGAAACATTTGTCTTCAGGTCAGTTTTCGTAGCATAAGGCAATTTATTGGTTATTGGTTGGCAATTTCAGACTTACCTTCAAGATTCTCTCAGGTATTAATGTATTGTTTGCAGGAACTAAATCCAGGCCTTATCAAAAGGGGAAATGATGCCCCCTGTCTTGAGTATAGGCTTTTGTAGCCGTCAGATCTGTTTTTACAACTTGCAGTGCCTGGCAGCTTATAGAGAATCTGATGGTGACCAGTAACCATGAAGGTTTCAGAGTAACAGCCGTGTTAGTCTGTATTCGCAAAAAGAAAAGGAGTAATTGGTTAGTCTCTAAGGTGCCACAAGTACTCCTTTTCTTTTAGTAACCATGAAGGTGGCTCCTGGTTGTGAACAAATACGGACTGAAATATTTAAAGCTGTGAATCAAAGTAGAAGACACCTTCTCAGTTTCTCAGCATCTTCCCAGAACCTTCCTTCCTTCTCTCTGTTTGTCTAGCTCAGGAAACAGGCTCCCATTGACAACTTGCTGTTAGAGAGGAAGCAGCACCCCCGGGCAGTCCCTTACTGACATGCTTCTGCCTGCTTGCTTGCTTAGGGCCTTGGCCTGCCTGATGTGTGTGCCAGGCCAGGAGTAGTAAGAAAGGGTATTACAGCCAGGTGAAGGAGTAATTTAACAGGAGCGGGGGGGAAAGGCTGGACTTATCTTGGTGTACGCAATTGTTTTCCATCTGAACTGACAGAAAATCTGAGTAACTGATTTGCAGCCCTTTTGTATGCCCAGCCCTGGTGTCCTGCTTTGCATCTAATGGGAAAAAAACAACTGTCAGTTTGTGCCTTTGCTGTGACTGCATGACCTTTGTGTTTTGTTACTTTTTATATATATTGGGGATTAAAATAATGATGAATCACATTTTTTTAAATGGCCAGCTGTTTTACTCATTGCTTTAGAAACCCACAGTCCACACATCAGAAGAGCACAGGACTGTACCTCCTACCGGGATCAAATAGTAGAATGATGCTCCCCTTTGACCAGATTGGATGTGAAAGAGTGAAAATTCTGCCCTTTTGTGGACAACAGAAATGCTTAGGTTTAGATTTTTCAAAAGTATTTGGCACTAGTCTAACTCTGCTCCCATTTAAGTCAATGGGAGTTTTATCACTGATTTCGAAGGAGGCAGAATTAGGCCCACTGAGCATTTTTGAAAATCCCACCCTTAATATATCAAGGGCTGGATTATCAGTTAGGCAGGTGAAGTTGCACGTATAATTTTGCTTGTGCCTAAGTTTTGCACATAAAGCACTAGCTGTGTGCACAAATCAAATATTTGTACAAGCACATGGGTATAAGGGTGGCTTTTAGTGTGCACAGACAACTGATTTGCACGAGCCTGCTGGGTATTAATGTATTAAGTTAGGAACGTGGAGATATGCATATAGAGTTGCATATCCTTAACTTTGAAAGTCCAGCACTTAATTAGGCTTTAACTATAGCCAATTTCAGAAATATCCCTGAAAAACTATTCCAGACTTCCTCTCATGATCCAGAGTGGTCAAAATTCAGTGCTTCATGGTAGAACCTAAAGATCCAGTGTTTGACTAAACACTCTGAGTTTGGAGAGTTGCTTTGCTTTCTTTCTTAAATAAAATTTTATGTGCAGCTTTGTTTTATTTACTTGAGCAAACATTTGGTAGTGTATACAAATGTGAAGTAACACAGTTTCTACTAGCACAGATTATTTATTTTCCAATTCATACAGAGATGCTATATAAATGCATATTGTATTTTTTACCCAAGGATTTTAAAATACTTCATACAAGTTCAGCTTTGCAAGACTGCTGTGGATTATGTATTATTATCCTCTGTTATAGATGGAAAAAAACCAAGACACAGAAGCCTGATTCTCCACTTTCTTCTACCTGTGCAGATTTAAGTGTGAAACGGCTATGAAATCAGAAAAGTCATGTTTTATACTCACGTTGTACAGGTGTAAATGCTAAACCAGATGAAAGGTAGTGGAGAATCCAGCCTAGAGATAAGCGACTTGCCTACATCTACACAACAAATCATTTGTAGATGCTGCAATGGAACCCAGGAGAGCTGATTCGGGGTCCCCTCCTTTAACTACTGATCAGCATTTGTATGTGGTCCACTCTTATTCCTCCAAAAACTTGTACTATTATCAGTCCTAATGTTGTCTGCAGATTTTCCCTGGGACAAATCCTGACTGTTTCCCTAATCATGGTGAAGTCAGTTTGGGTTTAAAGGCATTGTGGGCGAAACTGGGCAAGTATGAAATGGCAGACATGCTTGAGGCAGACAGCAAAGTTTGTGTGTGTGTTTTCCTTAAAGCACTGCAACTGTTTTAAACAAGTTCCCTTTTCTGTGCTCCAACATGCAGAAATATTCTGCTTTGTGCTTAACACAGAAGCCTGATTTCACAAAGATTTCAGGACTTGATTGCTCTGATGGTGAAACAGAGAGAGAGGGGGAGACAAATGTTTTTTCTGAATTTAATTTTGTTTGCTTCATCCTTCAGATTTGTCCATGGCTACCATGAAGCTATTCCGAGGTTACACAGGTTTGGCGGGGTAGAAGGTATAGATTTAGTTGATGTTTGTTCTGGATGAGTGCTTACACAGCACTCAGGAAAGCCAATGCTTTCAAAAAGCGTCTACTAAATACGGGTTTCTCCATTTCTGAGAACCATCCATGAGACATTTTGGGCCTGATTTTCAGAGGTGCTGAAAACCTAAAACAACTAGAATCAGTGACTAGTACGTGTGAAAACCCAGAGTGTTCCAAAGTGTGGACCTATAAGCTCCTAAATTCTGTGTCCCGGAATGTACTTGACTCTGTGTAAAACTATGTAGGAATCTTTGGGGCCAGTCTTTCCTTTAGGTATTCCAAAGTATAGCTCAGGAATCTGGAGGGCCTGTTCCCAGGACACACTGTCCTTTTGCTTCCTATTGTTCTCCTTTCCTTTTTTGCGTCTTCCTTTCTTCACCGGCAGCTGAAGGGATTGTGCTCTTTCCAGAATCTCTACATTTGACACCTGTCCCTACTTCAAAAAGACCACTGCCTATGGTTTAGCAGAGTCTGAGGCAGGGAAGTGTCTTTGTAAGTACAAATTAGCACAGAACGGCAGTTTGTGCTATTTATTCTTTACCTTTAGTCACACACTTTTCTGTTTCAGAGTAACAGCCGTGTTAGTCTGTATTCGCAAAAAGAAAAGGAGTACTTGTGGCACCTTAGAGACTAACCAATTTATTTGAGCATAAGCTTTCGTGAACTACAGCTCACTTCATCGGATGCATACTGTGGAAACTGCAGAAGACATTATCTACACAGAGACCATGAAACAATACCTCCTCCCACCCCACTCTCCTGCTGGTAATAGCTTATCTAAAGTGATCACTCTCCTTACAATGTGTATGATAATCAAGTTGGGCCATTTCCAGCACAAATCCAGGTTTTCTCACCCTCTGCGCCCCCCCCCCCCCAACTCACTCTCCTGCTGGTAATGGCCCATCCAAAGTGACCACTCTCTTTGGTCGAGAGTTTGTGTGTGTGGTTTTTGGAAAGCGGGGGGGGGGTGAGAAAACCTGGATTTGTGCTAGAAATGGCCCACCTTGATTATCATACACATTGTAAAGAGAGTGGTCACTTTGGATGGGCTATTACCAGCAGGAGAGTGAGTTTGGGGGGTGGGGGTGGGCGGAGGGTGAGAAAACCTGGATTTGTGCTGGAAATGGCCCAACTTGATTATCATACACATTGTAAGGAGAGTGATCACTTTAGATAAGCTATTACCAGCAGGAGAGTGGGGTGGGAGGAGGTATTGTTTCATGGTCTCTGTGTAGATAATGTCTTCTGCAGTTTCCACAATATGCATCCGATGAAGTGAGCTGTAGCTCACGAAAGCTTATGCTCAAATAAATTGGTTAGTCTCTAAGGTGCCACAAGTACTCCTTTTCTTTTTACACTTTTCTGTGCCGTTTTTTCTTTGTCATATAGGGCAACTAAGAAGGGGTAATTTATCCCTTTCCTTGAAACCATTTTGCTGTGTGATCTTTCAGCTTTCTTTCAAGGGATTACGTTTTTCTGCCAATAGGGAAGAATTTGGTAGTTGAAGTGGCTAGATGTAAAGTGTAGCACTTTATACACTAACAAAGGTGACTAAACTTATTCCAGAGACGGGGACAGAGTGAGGGCAGTGGCTTCACCAGATGTTACTGAGCATGCTCAGTCCGTGCGAGCATGCTCAGCACAAGCCAAGCAGCAACTCGGGCGGGGGGGGCGGGCGGCACACATGACCTCCATGTTTCCCCCCACCTCCTTGCTTCGCGTCTGACTCATTCCCTCCGACCCCTGAGAGCCCAAGAAATAGGCATGTTTCAAGTCTGCTAAACTGAGGGGCCCCTGGAGTCAGAGGGCTGGGTCTCTGTATTAGTGAGCACCTTTGATATAAACACACCGGGCCTGTCGCTTACTTTAGAAAACACATGTTCACATTTAGATTTAGAAAAGAGAGAGAGAGAGAGAGAGAGAGCACACCCCCCTGCCACGTGCCTCAGCAGAGGGAACTGATAGGGCAAAACAGAGGGTGCTAGGATAGCAGTACATTTGCTAACATACTCAGTATCATCCTGAGATAAAGAAGGTTTTGTAGGGCCAGGGGTTCTCACAACAAATTTTTTGGTGGCCTTAATGTGTGGCCACCAACTCTTGGTGGTGGCCGCGCTGACAAATTTTTCCTAAAATACTGAATTAACTTTAGGAAAAACAAATAAATAGCGTATACACGTGTCCAAATCATTCTAATTTATTGAATCTTTTTTCAGACTCAATAATAAAAATAATGTAGTTGTCTCTGTTGTTTACTGAACTTACACAGAATAGAAACACAAATAAGGTGCTCTGCTGGTTCTTGTCTTTTTTGTTGTTGTTTCTTTTGCTTTTTTGGTTCCTTTTTTTAAAGAGACTTGCTAGCTAGTAAGTCTGCTGCTGTAAAAAGTGATATTAACAAACCTACAAATATCACTTTTCACATCAGCAGACTTACTCAGTCCTGGCAAGCCCAGGGACAAATTAAGCCTTGGATGGGGAGGTCGATAGGGAGACAATGGGAGAAACATGACAGGCTGGTGAAGGCAGCAGGGGGTCAGGGATGATGGGGGTGTGAGCCCCACAGCTGGGGTTGGAGCCCGGTGGCCAGAGCCTGCTGCCCACCACCCCAGGGCTGGAGCCCAACCCTACCGTCCCCAGGAAGGTTGGGAACTCACTAGCTGCCTGCTCCTCCAGCATTTGTGTCTCCAGAGGGAGGGACCACTGCTTTGCCCCCCGTCCCTCATCACTGCCCAGGAGGCTGTGGCCACAAGAAAAGCCACTGGTGGCCACATTTGAGAAATTCTGTGTGGAATAGGTAGTACTGAAGAGTTTGAAAACTTCATGTTGGTTGTGCTGGTCCAGGGTAACATCATAAATATTACAAAACAGTGTTTTATTTTACTGTGATGGTCCAAAATACACCAGCGTCACTGCTGGTGTGGATCTTTCCTGTAAGGGACTGTAGCATTTATTTATTTAGGTAAAGATATTTTTCTGCTCTGTCTTTGAGAGGATTTATTATAATTCTCAGCATCTCACTTCCAAAGCCAGGCCTACAGAGGGCACTTGCAGTCTTAGGCAGGCAGGAATGGCTGCTTTCATAGAATCATAGAATACCAGGGTTGGAAGGGACCTCAGGAGGTCATCTAGTCAAAGCAGGACCAATCCCCAAATGGCCCCTTCAAGGATTGAACTCACAACCCTGGGTTTAGCGGGCCAATGCTCAAACCACTGAGCTATCCCTCCCCCCTGTGAAGTCTCTGATCCAGACCTTTGCTTTCGCTAGGAATAGCAGTTCTAATGATATTTGCTTAGACACGTAATACCAGATACTCAATATACCTGGATTGTAAAGCACAAAGGCATAAATTGCTGAAGCCTTTCCCCTCCCCTTGTATTTTACAGTCCAACAAGGTTCCTGTAGTGCAGCCGTCCCACGGAGTCCATCCACTCACCCCACTCATTCCATACAGCAACGAACATTTCAGCCATGGCTCCCATTCACCACACCTGCCAGCCGACATCAACCAGAAACAAGGTAACTCTTATCCTACATAAGCTTGTTGGGGCAGGGGTCCTCATGAAAACTTAGAAGAGGGGGCTGATGCCATAAGCTGTTGAAATTAGAGTTGCTACATAGCCTGTGTTTTTCCAGCATGGTCAGATTCTTTAACCTATGTCCAGTTTAAAAAATAAATGACCATCAATGCAAACACTAAGTGCAGCGAGCCATGGGCAGGTAGGGGTATCGGCTAGCAGGGGAATTGCTTGGGATTTAGCTCCTTGAGGATGCTTTGCAGTCATGGCCAAGAGAGGCTTGAACATCAAAAAGTATCTGCCTTGATCATCCATTTTGCTTAATTCTCCGTGTAATAACTCCCTTTGTAGCCTTAGAATAGACCAGAGTCTGGGGATGATTCACAAAAGTCAACCAGAAAATGGAAAGTAACCTTTCTTTTGACTCATACCCGAACAGTTGTCAGGTTGTCATTATGAGAAAATAAATGCTTGAAACAGGAAATATTTTGACTAACTGGGATCTGTGTCTGGTGTGTAGCTGGATTTTTACAGTCTGCAGCCATGCGTATGTGGTTGTCATACAGTTTGAGTATTTGGATTTCTCTTATTTGTTAATATAATGCATAGCAGACAATCATCTCAGGAAGAGTATAGAGGAAAGTACGATAAGGAGAGGTTATTCCCTGTACTGTGAAAAGTGAATACATGTGTGAATTTATCATAAATCATTTCTGGTTTGGGGGCTAGTGAGAAGCTGCTGTTATATGTTGTATTGGTGCAACAGACTCAAAATCTTCCAAATTCATCCAAAGCTTTGCTAAGATTCACAAACTTTGGGCAGACCCTGGGAATAGTTTCAAGTAAAACTAGGTTAATTTACAGCTTTGCGTCAACCTAAATTCTGGCAGGGATCTTGGGTTCATTTGAACCTGGAAGTCAGTGGAAAACTCCAGGTGCATACACAAGATGGTGTGTTTCACGCAAAGCCCTGCATACCAAAGCCACATGGCTACCTACCGTTCTAAACTTTGTGACGCTATCCTGCCAACACCCCCATTGAGAGGTAAAGAAATGAAGTGTTCCACCCACACAGTATTGTTGCTCACCTTTTGGAGTGGGGGAATTTTCTGTAATTTCATACAACAGTCACCAGTCCACGTAATCTCAATTTCTAAAGGTTCTGAGCATGTTGCAAAATGATAGTTTAGCTGAGTTACGAGTGCTGCCAAACAATGTGTGATAAAGTAAGGGGAATGGCTAAGGAGGTGATGGTGATTTGTCAGCAGTTTGAACCCTAGGGGCCACATTCTGGTCTCACCAGTGTTACCCTCAGTAAGTCCACAGACTGCTGAGGATTTACACCCATGGAACAGATACCAGAATATGTCTGGTGTCTCTTCCAGACAGCAGATTGCTTGCCAGCCACCAGCATGTAATAAAGTCATCAGAAAAATACAAAGTTAAATTAAAACCTATTAGAAGCATAGCTAATGGCAGATTTCCAAGTCTCACAAAAGTGGCGAGGGAAGATTTTATTTTTTATTTTTTTCCAATCTTGCTTGGCTCCTGAGGGAATATAACACAATGCACCTTATATCAGGCTGCCCTTGAAAACTACTTGCAGAACACAGCTCCATGACTCCTCAAGGGCCTTTGAAAGTCCCTGCCTGTGAGTGTGCTTCAGGGACTTCCTATTAGTATGTAAAGCTTTAAACAATAGAGCACCAGCCTACCCCAGGGACTGGCAGCTGCCCTATGTCCTTTCATGAAAATTAAGATTGGCACTGGAGCTGCTAATAGTCCCACAGCATAAACCTCTGTTGAAGACCCATGAATCTAGAGTGCTCTCCTCCTGGAGATAGGCCAAACTACATCCTCAGTGTCCTTCAGGGCAAGGATCTATTGGCTAATACATAACTGGAAGGTTATTTGATGTTCTGTTGTCACCAGGTAACTATACAAAAGGTCAATGTTGTGTTCAAGGGATCATTCATTTCATATCCTTTCACCATAAGGCATTTCCCTGGCAACATCTCACTCTTCATCACACAGACAGATGCACACACGCTCGCTCTCTTTCTTCCCAAATGGGGGACATTAATCTGGGGATCTTTCTTCCCCATGTCCCTTTTGGAGGTAGATACCTAAAGCCTGGTTCTGGGTTTTAATCCTGTGCCAAGTGCAGTGAGAGCAAAGCAGGGTGCTTATGTTTTTCAGTTCCCCAATTCTGAGGGCAGCTGAAGACCCATTTGGCCCTCCGTGTAGAAGCAGCTTCAAGGCTGTTCTAACTTCTTCCCAGCTGCCCAAGGCTCCAAGAGAAGCTGTCCTGAAAGCCAGAAAAATAGCCAATGTATAAAGACACTCCGGCCATACCCCCTTTCCTCTAACCACACTCTGTTACTGACAGCTGTGAAGAGCACCCAGGGAATCCCATTAGCAAAGGGGAATTCCCAGCTGGCCACATGAACTTAGTTTATGGCCCCTTGACACCAACAGAGCGGCACAAATAGGTTGTGGTGGAAGAGACAATCAGGCCCTTAAAATCAAGACCTCTCTGAAATGGAATACACAAGGGACGCTTAGAGAAATGGCCCTGAGGAAAGCGCATGGAAAAAGTCATTATGGATAAAGAAAGTGCATAATGAAATGGCAGGAAGCCACAGGGAAGGAAGGCCTTGCTCCTGAATGGGGTCATTGGTCAGCATTACCGTGACACCCCATAAGGAAGAGTTTATCTGTGATGAGCAGGAGCAGTGTGAGTGGGAAGAAAGGAATAGAAACTGCTGGGATGGAGCCGAAATGCAAAGCACAGTGTTGTTTGGCAGGTGAGTGTTGTGGCCTTTGGATGAACGAAACATGAGTAGAGTCGTCATCTTTTTTCTGCAGTAATGTTTGAAGGTTATCGCTTTGCCCTGCCCCGCAGCAAAGGGCTACACCGAAGGGCATGCCTGGGAGGGAGCCTCCCATCCCTGGTCCATGGTGTTAACAGGGCTCACGCTAGCCCTATAAAAATAGCTGGCTAAGTGGTGCTTTGACCTTGCCCATGAGGCTGGAGCTTGGACTCCCAAGCCCCACTCTCCTCCGGCCCAGGCTTCAGATCTATTTTCAGAGCGCTAGTGAGAGTCCACCCAGCACAAGTCTGTGGAGCCGAGCTTGGAGGCTTGCTCCCAGATGCAGCGTAGACCCAACCAAACCATTAAAAGGGATCAGTTGTTGTACCCTGTCATTTGGAACGATTGTGCAAAGGAAAATACTTTTGTCACGTACGTTTCTCCGGGCAGGTCTGCGCTAGAAGCGCTGCAGCGTGTCCGGTGAACCAGCTGTATGCTGACGGGAGACGTAATTACTACACCTCTGTGAGAGGCAGAAGCTACCTTGGCAGGAGAGCGTCTCCCGCGGACATAGCACCCGTGCGGACAGCGCTTAGGTCACTATAACTTGCGTCGCTCGTGGAGGGGCGAGCGTGTGTCTTTTTCACATCCCTGAGCAACATAAGTTACATCCGCTTAAGCGGTAGCGTAGACCTGCCCTCGCGAGTCGCAAACCTAACTGAGTAGCTGTCCTTGGAGTACATGGAAGTACATATAGAAGTTGAAAACATATGGATGACCAGAAACCTGGAAATGCTACTGCTTGCTCTTCCCAAATTTCCTTCTCTAACTAAAGTCTTGATCCTCTGCTTAGGTGTGCACCGTCCTTCCCAAACATCGGATATCCCTGGTTTCTACTCCCTCCCTCCCAGTGGGGTTGGACAGATAACACCTTCTATGGGATGGTAAGTGCTGACAGTTTATCCAGGGCCTCAGCAGGCAAATTGAGCGTTGCTCTTACACCTGCATCCTAAGCCGCACCAAGGTCCATTTACTCTCTAGGTCTTTGATCCACTCTAAATAGTATAATTTACTGGTGCACAATTTGTTTACCAAAGCACTTTGCAAACATTAGCTCTTTAATCTTCACAATGGCCCCACCTGTGGATTCACAAGGCCTAATTTCCCCTGTGAGGTTGGCAAGTAGTATCACCCCCATTTTACAAATGGGAAGCAGAGACACAAAGAAGCAAAGGGATTTGCCCCAGGTGACTCAGCATCAGAGCTGGGACTGGGAATCTGGGCCACTAGCTAGATATCTCTCTGCGTTTCCCGATGCCTTTCACATGACATTTTGTAGGGATTTTAATAAATAATAAAATAAAATAAAATAAAAAAATTGAGAGCTGCTTAGGTCAGCAGTCCATTGCCCATCCTGCTCTAGATGTAATCAAGGCTTCTCGTTTTGAGTGGGATCTAGTTCTGTCATGCTCTGGATTTAGCCATGGGCTGCTATTTTTGAGCATATCAAACTTTGGCATCCCAGCCCTGCATTCAATCCACCAGAAGCTGCCTTTCAAAAAGTGTAAGACAGAAAAACACAGTATGGCAGAGAACTGTCTCAGCGGAGTACACAGAATGCTTGCTCACCCAACAGCAGGATGTGTGTGTCCTGACATTATTCAACCCATGATCTCTTGGAATCCTGCATTCTGAGTGGCCCAGAGACCTATGTAAATCCTTCACTCCTTATTAGTTAATATTTTATTTTTGTCATTAAAACTGAGTGACTTTGAGTACTCATAGGAACCATATCTGGTGAGTCAGGACATGCCATTTTTGCGTGATCTCTCTTCAAATTAGATTAACATTTTCAGTGAGTCCCATCACCAGTTCCTGATAATGTATTGAAATTGTAGAGACATGAGGCAAGATTTACAGCTGTAGGGTGAGTTTGGGAACATACATCACTGACCATTTGCATGGGGGAATCTTAAGGTGAAATAATCAATGGACAGCAGTGTGCAAAAATTTCCTGACTGTTTCTCTTGCAAAAACCTGATATAGACATGTAGGTATCTTAAAATGAGAGAGGTGAAACAATTAAAGAACAATGTGACATGTTAACTAGATTTTTGTTTGTTGTTAGTGTTCCAAATATTTAACCCCAAAGAAACAGAGACGGAGGCCAGCCTTAGATTTAGGTTTGGGTGTGAGGAGATTAAATTTTGCTTTCTGTCCTAAACCTGCTGCTCTTGGCCGATGGTTTAACTCCTTGGACAATGTGATTCCTCCTCAGGACAGACAAATAGAGACTGCAGGAGTGACTGTGCTGTAACGTGAAAAAAAAAAAAAAAATTGGAGGAAAAAGCAGCTACTCGGCCAAAGGCACAGCTGGGAGAATGGGAAACAGTTAAAGGCAGCCTAGTTACATGGAAAAAATCTCTTTCTCAAAATGTTTGTTTGTTTGTTTGTTTGCTGGTCAGACAGGAAATTCATTTTGCTGACAGCCGGCATCTGGCAGGATTTGGCGCCTTTAACCAAGCTAGTCAGACAAGTTCATTAATGACTAATGAAACTGATATGGTAAAATGACAAATAGAAAAACAGCCCTGTGGATCAGAGAGCAGACATTTCAATTAGCACTTTTACAAAGAGGAAATGTATGTAATATAGACTTTTTTAATTTTTAAAATAGTTGTCTGCTTGAAGTTTACAAAATTCCATAGAACCACTTCCCAGTCCTAAACTTTAGTTTGATGCTTATTTTTCAAGATGTGTTGTGAACAGAAACACATGGTAAGCTCCAGTAAGTTTCAAGCTTGGCTTCCCCCAGAGGAATGATGGGCCTCCCAAAGGGAGTTCCCTGTCAGAACTGCCTCTGAGTTATGTAAATGAAGAAATTCTGCATTTGAGAAGTGCCTAGAAGCAAAGATGGTTCTCAGCTGTGTCCGCTTAGACCTTCTGTATGTGTTTACAACCCGAATGCTGTATCTCTCCCCACGCACTTCAGGGAAGTGTGACTGATATTTTCAAATGTTTCATCAAAGAGATAGGTCACCAGTTTATGCTTTTACAGAGGTTTGGTGCTTAAACAGTGTGGAAACTAATTGTGTAGGAGAAGAAACACCGCGGAGACTCCTTGTGCCAATAACTAGTGCTGTGGTATGTGGACAGTTCTTAAGGTTCACTGTTCTGGAATGAAGCTGACTTCAAACGCAAAGCGGTCTTAATACAGGAAGCAGCTTTTCCTTAGCAAGCTGCCTAACAAGAGTTCAGCAGAAATGGTCTTTGTTCCTGCTGAGCATTTTGAGAAGAGGAGCTGCAATAACTCTCTCTTTAATTAGCTGGGATGACAGTCAGGAACTTCGAATAAAAATGAATTATAGTCCAGTCCAGTGAGTTTGATCGCTGGAGCCTGACAACACACCTAAACCAAGAGCCTTGTAAACTGTGTCATTTGCACAGCTCACCAGCTTAACTATGCACCAGGTTTGCTGCTGTCTCATTATTATGTTTTCCCCTTTGTCTAAAAGCTGTTCTCTCATCATGGGGTGATAAAATCTTTAATTGTACATTCCCAGCGATCATGGATTGGTTTTGCAATTGAATTAATTTGCATGTCAAAATCACTTTGGATAAAGGCTTCAGTGCCATGATCCTTTTATATTCAGATATCTTGGCCCCTAGAGTAATGAATGTCACTTCTGGATTAACTTTGAATGTTTTCTCGCCCCTGGGGCGAGAATGCTAAACTTCAAAGGTTGTTTAGGTTCCTGATATATTGTAGCACTTGGCTGTTTGTTGACATGTTTATACACTACTAACTTCTAAGGAGTGTGAGAGGGATTTTTGACTGGTTGTAAACAGAGCAGGCCAGTTCTCAACCATGTACACTAACTTTAATACAGGTCTCAGAGTAGCAGCCGTGTTAGTCTGTATTCGCAAAAAGAAAAGGAGGACTTGTGGCACCTTAGAGACTAACCAATTTATCTGAGCATAGGCTTTCGTGAGCTACAGCTCACTTCATCGGATATGCATCACGAAGCCTATGCTCAGATAAATTGGTTAGTCTCTAAGGTGCCACAAGTCCTCCTTTTCTTTTTTGCAACTTTAATACACACAGAGCTTTTTAGATTTCATGAAGCTGAGACACAGTAATTCCCTGAGTGCCATAAACACAACCTTGTTCTTTCGGGTTGAGGGGCTAAGTGCCATGATTCCACAGTGATGGCTCTTCAGAGCAGGCATCGTGATTACCTCTGTCTGAACAGCACCAGGCAAAAGGCAATCCCAGTCCTTTGCAGGACATCTGGATGCTTTGGGGATATAATAATAATAACGGACCTCATTTTCAGAAGGGTGGGAAATCAATTGAAGTCGTTAATACCGATCATGTTCAGTAATAACGAATGAGGCAGCACTTCTGTTCTAAACCCCAATTTGCTTGTGCTTAGTAAAAAAACCTCTCATTTCAGTTTCTTTAAGTTTGAAACTTCATGCCCAACTTTAAGCCAGAGGTGAAATAATTTTTGGAAAGTGTGTAGAAAATCCATTCTGATGGGGGTATTTTAACCTATCTGAGCATGAAAAGGTTTTTCATTGATTAAGAACGTTACTCGGACGTTTGGACTCCAGTAACTCAAAAATAGCTTCGGATTCCAAACCTGGCGCGTACACAGTCCTGAGTATGGAATGTAAGCGTTACTTCATTTGAAGAAATATATGGCCTGACCCTCAGCTAGTGTAAATTAGCATCGCTCCATTGAAGTCAGAGTCTTCAGTTGAATTCAATGGAGCTACACCAATTTTCACCACTTGAGAGTTTGTCTCCTACTTTTGAAATCAGATCACTTTAAAATGGTATAATGCAGTGTGTTGTTTTCCTTACTGACTTAAAAGATCTACCAAAGCCTGCTACTCCAGTGATCCCAGGTGCAAATATTTGATTGGTTGACCATTCCCCTAATCACCAGAGTGGGAAAGAGGCTGATTTTGAACTTGGCAGTTCATCTTGGTATTGCACAGCAAGTGTCTATGCCTTGTAAACACCTTTTCAGTTAGGGTGTGCACTGCTGAACAATGTGTTCCTACAGTAATAATCCATCTGAACCTTTCATCTTGATACCTGTATAGCAGATTTTAAACTGTTTAGAGCTAATGAAGTGATACACTCACATAATGCTCTAGTATTTTTCAACATTTGGGGGAAGTTGGGATCCACATTCAGATCTGAACTTTGCAATCTGGGTCCATCTGCATTACCTCTGCGCTGAGGTTGGAAAAGACAGATGCTTGTGGCATACATTCTAGCCGCCAGAGCGACTAAGGCTTTCACATCAATGAGTAGCAATGAGTCCAATTATAGAGGATATTTTTAGGAAAAGCCACACGGATGTAGATGCTTTATAGACTCTTTCTTCCCGATCCCAGGCAGAGCCAGTCTGTCTATCCGCTTCCGTCATGTGGATTTAGACAGCCGTATTCGTCAGCGCTCTCTGCTGGGGCTACTTTCTCCAGGTAAGTATGAGCTGTGTGAGACAAGACAGCAGCTCTGCTGGTCTCGCAGCTTGCGCCATACAAGCTTGCAGCAGACTGCAAACGTCCAGGGAGGGGCTGTCAAGCTTCCAGATGGCAGGAGCAGGGAAAGAATTTTGCTTTTAGTCAAGTCTTTCTAAAATCATAAAAACATTGAGTTTCCATGGAGAAGCCACAAAGATTTTATTTTTATACTTTCTTTATTGATTAAAACCAAATATAAAAAAAATCCCCCACTATCAATATTATAAAGATTGGATGAGGTCCAGTTTTTATATACAGTGTCACTGCAGCCACTCCAAACAGCTCCCTTACCTTGAACTGTAATCTTTACTAGAGATAGAAATGTTCCTTTCCTCAGTATAATGGACTGAGGTATGTTGTGCGGAGACTGACATGTTTTACTGGCTCTTGGTCAGGTTGTAAAGCTGGCGGAGAGTATGATCACTACCAGTGATTTTATTTGTCCCCATGACTGCAAAATTTGAACATCTGAGCCTTTTAAATTCCATTTGTCTCCTGCTGCACTTCCCTGCATTCCAGTAGAAGGATGAGGAGTTGCTATGCTGCATCACTGGATTGTTGGAACTAACTCCTTGCTAACCCCTATTAAAGCCTCCCCACAAAACTTAAAAACCTAGGGTCAGGTACTTAGCGGGTATAGAACAGTGTAGTTCCATTGACTTCAGTGGATCTCTGCCAGTTTAGACCAGCTGAGGATCTGGCCGCTAGAACACAATAAAACTTACATACAGAGCAAGTTGCATTTTGCAACACAAGCCTAGGACATTGGAGTACTGCAATGTCCCTCTCTTCTCCATACGTTACCCTGGCAGATTTATGAACATGTCGGGCCCAACTCTGCCTTCATATACATGTGCACAGTTTCCACTGATTGCACAGGCATGCCTGTTAACACAATTTGCCCCTTAAGTGTGGATTTGTCCTACAATTACATAGCACTAGAGCGCTTACAAACATGTTTGGACAAAATTATGAAGAGTTCATTACAAACGCTTGCATTGTTCCTTCCGCCAACCGACAGCAAGCCCCTATGCTCCTGTTGGTCTCTTCAGCTAGAATAGATTAAGCCCCATGGGAGTTTATGTGCAAGCAACATTTGTTCGCATCTCCAGCTTTTGCTTCTGCTATGTGTTGTCATGATATGTAGGAGATAACATTCAAACTGTTGTTGAAGGCTTTCTTCAGGGACTTATCCCTGGAACAGCGGCAGGAAAATAGTCAGCCTATTACTTTAGTTTTCCACCGTGCTGCCTGAGGCAACTTCTCCTGTCTGAGCATCTAAATAGACTATAAAATGATAGAGAGGAGTTTACAGTCCTCAATAGTTGCCCAAAAATCTCATCTTGCATGGTGTTGGCATTTTCACATATACTATAGAGTGGGACAGGTTTTGCAATACTGCAGACAAAAAAGAACACCTTGTCAGAGGAGGATCAAACTTCAGTGTGGCCAATGGATCAAATCAAAACATCTTTTTTTGTGTGTGACAACATATCTCATGAACAGTTGTTTATCTCCCAGGGGAAATTCTTGCTCTCTCCAAGCTCCAGCCATAAAATGGCAAGTTTGGCAAAGCCTGGCTATAATCTCAAAAATCTATACAGAGCTAATGAAGCTTGTAAGCTAGTAAAACCTCTTATGAACTCATTTCTGTGTTGGTGGATAACGTGGCTAGGGCTGGGTGTACCTCCAAGGGTTGCAGTTTGATTTGTGCTGAGACTCATGCTTTTTCTGTTTTAAAAAAAAAAAGGAGAGAGAGGTATATGGGGGTCCTAATTCAAATCCAAATGTTGGTGTGGTTTTGGTTTTTGCTGTAACACTAACAAAAATAGTGTGACAACCGAGATCTGAAAATGCCTTTTTTTTAAAAAAAAATAAATAAAAGCTGCTGATCGCTGTAAGGCTAGATTACATTGCAAATTAATTTTTATTAAAAAAGACCCATGGAATCTGAATGCTGTTCCAAATCTTTTCTGCTATCAGTTTGGCTACTATGTTATCCACTCATCCGCTGTCATCATGACAGAGGAATACTCAGCAAGGGATGTATTGATGGATGAAGCCAAAGAGAAGTATCAAAGACCCCAGGCAAAATGCACACCTCCCCTTTGTTTTCATTGATTCAGAAACTTTGTAAGTGTCATTCTTCAGGTGAAACCAAGTGAAGCACTGCTGCCTTTATTTAACTACTACTGCTAGAGCACCAGCAGGGATGGAAAAGTCCTGGGTTAGGCGTGGCAGATCTGCAGCACCTTGGCATCCCTACATGGACCCCTATTATTCCTTCAGGAAGAATGCTTTCCCTACAAAATTCAGAGATGCATAAGATAAGGGATGTATCTCAATGATTTGCTTTGTTTACTTCAGTTTAGCATTTGTTCTTGTGACTTAAAAACAACTCAAAGAGTGCCATCTAGTGAGAAAAGATGTGTTCTCCATCTGCCAGACGTGACTACTGATAGAAAGAGCTGTACCCAGCCACCCCTTTTCCTGTTCATCTGGCAGTAATGTTCTGCAGACGGGTCTCTCTCCCATATCTGAATCCTCCTTTAAGAGCTGAATCCAGCCATTTATCGCGGGAGGGTTGTGCTACACAGAAAGTCCCAGTGATCACTGACATGCCCTCTATTGCAGGTTTACACATCCCCTGATGCTGAGCTCTGGAATGCACACCACTGGAATCCCTCATCCAGCCATAGTACCCCACTCTGGGAAGCAAGAAATGGATCATTACGACCGGAGCATGTAAGTCAGCAAGTCTTGAGACAAGGGTGAGACTATCAAAATGATCTCCTTAACTATTTAGTCCGAGTCTCAATTATTCTACTGTTTGTATGGGAGGGGACACTTAGGGTGGTAAAACCCTGTGGAGGCCAGTTGTGGAACGTTTGCAACTCTGTCGATTCGACAAGCAAGGTTGGCGGCACTACATTGTTGCCCCATCAACTGAAAGGCGCCAACGTAATGATGGGCATGATCGTTAGAAGGGTCCGTGCCCTAGTTGCATAAAATACACATTAGTCTACATTTGAGGTCAAGTGTTTTACTATTTAATATTTTCACGAGGAACAGTTTCTTCTGACTACTGTTCAGTTCGGATAGCGGAGATGCAAGAGCGTGATTGTTACTGACTGTTTTGTTTCTGTCAAGGAAACCCCAGCCAGAACCAAAGAGAGAGAAGGAAGCCAAGAAGCCCACTATCAAGAAGCCCCTGAATGCTTTCATGTTGTATATGAAAGAAATGCGGGCAAAAGTCATTGCTGAGTGCACCCTGAAAGAAAGTGCAGCTATCAATCAGATTTTAGGAAGGAGGGTAAGACCACAGAACAGAACATATTGCTTGCTTCTAAGCAAAGCCATTCTCTTCTTCACAATCCCATAGAGAGAGAGAGAACTGATCAGCTACTTAACAACAAAACTATTACCTGTGAGGCTTTGTGGAAAATCAGTGTCTCTTTGAATGTGGTCTGTGTACCAGTGACTCCACAGAATAAAATGTTTAGATGAGCAAACAGTAGGAAGGATGGGGGTGTTCCTTAGAGGGATGAAGCCCATGGGAAGGTGTCTCCTTTACTAGTGCTTTTTAAATAACATTTTTAAACCACCAGGGTAGGTGCCTTTTATGTACTGTTACTTAAATGAACATTTACAAACCCCCTTTCAATGTATGAGGGCAGACGGGTGGAAATACAAGATAGTTTACGCATCACTGGTCTATCGGTAACAAACCACTCCGACACTGGGTCCTAATTTAAGGGGTATTATGACTAAGGCTGCGAGTTTGTCACGGAGGTCACAGATTCTGTGACTTCTGGAGCGGCCGGTGCAACTGGCTCTGGGTCCGCCCAGCAACTCAGGCAGCCCCTGGGCCAGTCAGACCAGCTCCGAGCACCACTAGCTACATAGAGAACCTTCACTTCCTTCCCTGGGGAAGCCAATTAGCCATACCACTGCAGATTCAAGGGTCAGCCTTGCATCACATACCAGTGTTTTCCTCAAGCAGGTAGCGAGCGGCTCACTTTTAAAAATGTGTACATTGTCCTTATGCCACTGTAAATACCCAGCATCAAATTACCCTGACGGAACTCAGCTGACACAAGTGTCACTACACCAGGGATAATGGAAGGAGAGCCCGTCTAGCCCTCACCTCATTCTGACAGCAAAGAGGGATGGTGATGAAATGCACTGAGGAGTCTCACACCTGACGCATTTTTTTGTTGCAGTGGCACGCACTGTCACGGGAGGAGCAGGCCAAGTACTATGAACTGGCCCGGAAGGAACGGCAGCTTCACATGCAGCTCTACCCAGGCTGGTCTGCTAGAGATAACTATGTGAGTGCTTAATGCAGCTAGGGACTAAAGGCCCCATCTTGGCAGCATGTTTAGAAAGCTATAGTTGAACTTGAAAATGTCACCTGCCTTATTTAACAGCTGTCCCTGATACCGTATCTCCTGATAGCCATGGGGCGCACCAATGCACTCATACAGATAGGTGATAGAGGGGAGGGTATTCATATACCCGTAGGCATAAGAATATATGTGTAAGCAGTATATTACATTTTGTCGTCTGGGGATTAATGTATACTTTTGGCAAGCATGTCACATTTCCCAACAGCTGCTAAATGAAGGAGGTTTGCTTACTTATTGTCTTAGAATAGAAGCTTAGAAGATCTAATAAAAATACCCAAGTTCATATATAAAATAAGTAGAAATCAAAATTATTTTTAAATTACTTGAGTGGTCATTGGCAATATTAGTCCTACGGAAATATACTCCTACGATGTGTGGCCTTAGGCAGTCAGTGGTTTTCCATCTATGTGGTCCATGGACAACAGAGGAGCATTTCATGGTGATCCACAGAATGGAACGTTTTGAGAACCACATCGTAGGTTAGGAAAGGAGTGGGTCTAGGAGGAAATCTCAGCCTCTAAATGACAGATCTGGAGAACTCCTGGCCTAAGACATTGATAAATCGAGAGCTGCAATGACTTCCACAGCACTCACTATGTGCTTGTTAGGCCCTTTTCCTGAATTCCTGAGGGGGATCAGCTTTATGATTCAGGAATAACCGAGAGAAAATCCTTCTCCTTTAATATGGCTACCTCCCCTGTGGAGATTTAATGGTTTAAAGACTTTATACTCATTTTTTATTATTTGTTGATGGTAGCACTTACTTTGCTGGTAAGATGGAGTGGTCCCTGCCTTAAAGAGCTTGCAGTCTAAAGACAGACCAACAGAGCAGTCGGCAGAGGTTAGGGGTAATAGGAAACACACTTTTTTCTTTCCTTTTACTTTATTGTGCTTGTCAGGAGATTTACTGTAGGTGGCAGTAGGTCTTCAAGAGTGCCTTAACTGTGGAAAGTATACACGCTTTATAGATGAACTCCCTTACTGGTTAAGCAGTCTCTCACCTATCCTTATAGTACTCTATCATAATTTTAAAAACTATTTATTTAATCTAAAAAATTAGAAATATTCCTACTGAATGATGTGACATGTAACATCAATATCATTTTGCTCTGGGGCTGATGCTTCTCTCACTTAAGCCGGTTTTACACCTGAGTAACTCCACTGATGTCACAGGAATTGCTCCTGATTTACACCAGTGTGAAACTTGACAAAGTCCTTTTATAAGTTTGCCAGCTCTGGCCTAATGTACAGAAGCAGCTCTGTTGCCCAGAATCAGTCACTGCCCTAAAGTTACTGGAAATATCAGTGTCTGTATTTTCCGTTTCCTTAACTGTACAGAGTATAAAATATTCACAAGCTGATTCTGTTGTATTTCCCACCCATATATAACAATTAACCAGTAATGTTAATTAGCTATAAAGATACTGTAACAAGTGAAAGTTACTGAACTTTAATGAGCTTTGGGGAATTTCAAATGGGATCCTTATTGTTTCTTTACTCTAATTCCATTTACCATGGTTATATCCTCTCTTGGCCATTATTATAACACCTTTATCATCAGCTGAGTTGGTGGCCTTTGGACTTTTTACAATATTGTTTGGCTTGCCATTCATTAGGAGAGAATTCCACAACAGTGGAGGTAATGATCTTCATTGTACAGATTCTAGTCCTGGCCTTAGGTTAGCAGCCTATCTGGATGAACTTTCAATTCATTCATGATTCTGCTGTCATAAATAAGGGTATGAACCTACATCAAGGTAAGCACAATGTTGTCTGATCAGGGCTCATATGCTGCGTTTGCAGGATGATTGACTCCCTGATCTAATAGGTCTTTGCCCGACCCTGTGATTCTAAAGGAGTCGCAAACAAATGTTACGTTCACGGTGTTCAACTAAAACAAGAATATCCAAACATGGCAGCACCAGTGGTTGTACTGACAGCCTGGGGACTAAGCCTAACTCTTCCATGATTCTCCTGTCAGAGCAGGGATACCAGAGGCAGTCTTTCTATTTTAAATGACCATTTCAAATGAGCGTCCAGAATAAGGTTGCTGAATAGACCACCAAGAAATCTGCTCCGTAAACATCTCAGCTGTCACTGCTGGATTCAACACATGGCAGTGTCAGAGCAGCATTCCCCACTGGTTGTTGGCAATGTGAAGCATGATCTGAAGTAACCGATGGGGAAGGCCATGAAGCATACTGAATGTTGGGATTTCAAGTACCCATAGGCTATGTCTACACTTAGGGCGGCATGTAGAGTACATACACTGCAAAGCGGCCTAGCATGGGTATAAATAGCAGAGTAGCTGGTAAGGCACTGCTTAGGTGAGTAGAGTAAAGACATCCTAAGGTTCTGGCGTATGTACCCAACATGGCTCTCTACGCACCCAAGCCATGCCTTCATAGCAGTGTGGCATCCTGCCGCCTCCCCCTACCAGAGACTTTCCCCGATGGGTGTAGCTACACTCTGCAATATGGACGCAGCCTGCAGCTATGCACACCCTACATGCCGTAACCACCAGTGTAGACAAAGCCATAGTCACACAAGCCACATGCTCAAATAAATTGGTTAGTCTCTAAGGTGCCACAAGTACTCCTTTTCTTTTTGCGAATACAGACTAACACGGCTGCTACTCTGAAACAAGCCACATCTGAGTGTCTCTGATATAGCCTAACTGCGCTCCAGTTCTCTTTATGTTTGGTCTCTTCTTGATTAGATTCCTAGAACAGCAGGATCCAGCAGCCTTGGTAGCAGTTCTGAATCAACTCATTAGACATTAGTGAAATGTTATTTGTTTTGTTCTGTCTAGAAATCTGATTAGGTTGTTCTATTTACAGAAGATGAGATTTTCAAAAATGCTCCCTGTTGGCCTAAACTCTGCTCCCATTGAAATCAAGGGGAGTTTTACCATCCACTTCAATGGGAACAGAGTTAGGTCATCCTTAGGTGGCAGGAGATAAATCTACTGGAATCAAGTAAGGGAGAAGTTTGAAACACAAAGGCTTATTTGAACTAGACCCTAAAGAGTATTTTAAAGCAGACACATTAATCCTGATGTCCCTTTAGCACTATTTTCTTTGTGTTCTAAGTTGATTTTTTTTTCCTCCTGACCATTCCAGGAATGTTTCTGTGACTACTAAGTTTCAAGCGAGTACATGCTTCCAGTAGCCAAGCCCTGGTGTAGAGTTTTCTGTCTGAAACAGTCCCATCGCCTCTTTACTTTCTAATCTGTGGTGCATTTGAGAAGAGCCACTATAAAAATAAATCATTTCCCCCATTTTCTCTTAGCTGTCCTGATCATTTACGAGGCAGCCCCATTGAGTGTGGTTTTATAGGCATAAGAGTGCTACATAAACATGCACATGCGGCTTTGCTTTTCTAGTCTTTATTTTGATCCTAGATAGAAATGCCTAACTAGTTAGCTTGGGACTTGACCCAAAGCCCGTTGCAGTCAATGAGAGTCTTGCATTTTCTTTTAGCGGCTCCCTTCTCTCCCAGTGCTGATAAGATAAATGATCACACCACCACTGTGTTTATAGCCACTCTGTGGCTTCCCTGAAAGGCTGTTCTCCACGTGACGCCTCATTCCACAAGCCTGCATCTGTCTCTGCGGCGCTCCACCAACCTCAGCCAAGGATCTCCTGATTTTGCCTGTAGCTCTTCAGGATTCTCAGTGGCGTGTATTCCACTGGGACGGCTGCTAAACCAGTATCCGAAGCAGCAGTCAGCGGTGTTATGAGAGCCAGGGCAATACCAGCAGCCTCTAATACAGCAGGTTGCATCACCACACACACACCAGGATGGAGTGCTTCCTTTAACAAAATCTCCTCATTCTGTATTTCTCTCACCGAATCTTTTGTCCTCAAAAATGGGTGGGGGGGAAGCTGCCATCTGTCCTCTGGAAACATTCTCTCACCCTACCTGCAATTCTCCAGTAACCCCCATATCTTCTGCTGGCCATCCAGGCTCTAGCAGTCTGGTGATCAGATCATCCAAAGTTGTTTTGGGACAGGAGTGTCCAAAGCCAGGAAGCGGCTGCTTTGTGATTTTTCTCACTGTATCTACAACAAATGCTTTTCTGTCTTCCCAATTTTGTAACTCAAATGGGGAGGAGGAATCTGGGTCAACACCCTTGGCATGTGCCTTGATATGAGACAGGAAATACAGTTACTCCCACACTGAAGAAAAGCTCACCGCGATTCGGAGCTTTCCACCTTCACTCAAACCACAAGAAGTCATATAAGTCGTCACAGGTCAAAGCCAGCACGGCAAACAGCCCTTTCATACAGGACAGATCTGCTCCAGCAGCTCTTGGGCACTTGTTAATAGAACTCACTGGGACACAAAGGGGGTTATTATGCATTCTGTGTCAGAGAAGCAAATAGAGGATAAAAATGTGTTTCCTTATTAATGGGCAGAAGAAACGGAAGAATTGATAGGCAGGTCCAGAGCAGTGGAAGAAAGAATTGAAACACAAACCTGGCTATTTTTAAGAGTCCTTAACAACGCTAATGTGGTCATGGCTGTTATTACCAAATATTGTACACTAAGAAGAGCATCTTCTCTTCATGATACGTCAGCAGCACAGAATACTGTCCATCCCATGGAAGCTCTTCTGCTCAGCCTTAACATAGGCTTCCTTTAGAGTGCACTGCTTTACTATCGTGAAGATAAAATATATTTTATTTTTACAAGTTTCTAAAATGCGCCTAGCACTGCGCAGAAACATAAAAAGGCATGGTCCCTTCTGCAAAAGATTTTAGTTTCATTTTCTGTGTGATGCAGTGAGGTGACAAGCAATAGGAAGGGAAGCTGTGAGGAATGACCAGAGTTATGGTAATAAGATCACACTGTGCCTCAGTTGGGCATGGGCATATTTTGGTCTTAAAAAAAAAAAAAATGGGCCAGACTTACTGCTGGTGTAAATCACTGGGAGGAGCTAAAGAGTGTTGTTCAGTAGTTTAGACCCAACGCTAATGTGAATAGAACTATCAGTATGTAAAACAATTCCAGTGAAAACACGGGGGAAGGGGGAGGCAAGGATTCAATTGAAATATTGCCATATGGTGTTGGCAACCCAGATAAGAGAGGTAGTTTGAAGAAAATACTAAACAACACAGTAGATTATTAACACAGGCAACATATGAATTTATCTTGACCATATTCTCAAACATCTACATACTGAGAGAAAGAAGATACCTCTTAGGGTTGTTTAACCAGCCAGTTGCCATTTTGCAGAATCAGTTTTGGCACACCGGGAGGCAACAAGAAGGGATTTGCTGATTAACCATTAGTGACTTAAGGATGGGACTAGTACCGTATTGTCAATCAAGTAACAGTGCATTACTTTGCTCTTTGGATCTCATTTATACCCAGCTTTGCCAACCCCAAGCAGTCAAGAGTCATACCTTAAAAACAAAACAACCCCCACACACGCACAACCCACTCCTGATATTTTGAAAGTAATACATTTGGGGTTCTTTTTATTTGCCTTCTGCTGTTTGAGCTTTTAAGGTTCATGATTTCAAGCTTCTCCCTGCAACCATGAGGGCCATTTTTGTCTGCTGAGATTCTCTCATACCATAATTCTATGAGCTGGGACTTTAAAAACAACCATTGTGAGACTTGTAGTAAAGTCTAGGGCGTTGACAACACTGTTTAACTTCTATGCATGTATTGGATTTATTTAGAGATCAGTTACTATTTTAAAACTTTACCATTTTTACTATTTTAATACTTTGCTCTTCAGTCTTCAGGCTCTTCAGCCCGTGAACACACTCAGTTATACTCAGGGCCCCTGGAATTCTGCGGCACTTCAGGGCCAGTTTCTGCGGCAAGGGTAAGAGAATTCTGCAGCGAATGTTAGTCAACTCTGCAGCAGTGAGAACGTATAGCTGTCTGCCACTCTGTACCCACCGACTCCAGTGTTAGCTGCAGAATTCCAGGAGCCCTGAGCTTTTCACACTTCCGTGGCCATGGAATCGCTCACTGGCTATGGAATTTATTTAATCCTTTCACTACACTTCAGAGTACAGTGTGGGCTAAATGTTGCTTTAAAGTCAATGCCCAGTATGTCATTGGACATTGTTCTGTTACAGAACATAACAGAACAGAGACAGACAAGAAGAAATTGCAACAAATGGACAATGTGTTTTTTCCATTGAGGTATTGAAAAAGTTCAGTCTAGGACCAGCCCAGTAGTGCTGGTATCTTTACTCCTGATACTCCAGCTAATGTTCTTGAAGGTGAGCATTCAAAACTATCCAGCGACTTATACCCATAAGTCAAGCCTGGGCCACCGTGGCAGCTGGCATCAGACACTCATTGACAAGCAACACTGAATGGAGTGCCCTGGATTTAAAATGCCAGCATTATTTCGCTCAGATGGAGTTTAGTCCAAAGGAGGAGGGGTTACAGCTGTGTTCTAACCAGCTGCTTCAGTGCAGCTGAATTTGTAATGTGGATGTGATCGTAGACTAGAGTTACGTAACATGCTTTGACCTTACCCACAATTATCAGGGACGCAGTGTTAGCATCTTGCTAACACTAAACATGTTTGAGCACAGTAAAAGCTAGAGTGTGGACAGGGTCTCAGTGGTCTCCAAACTCTTAATCACTTTTCTTAAATTATATGTAAATCTTATGCACCATCTTTGCAGCCTGTTGTGGAATAATCAAAGTGCTTATGATATTGGATTCCAGGACTTAGGAAAATATATTCCAGAAAATAGATTTGTGGAATGTGAAAAACAGGCCCTAGATAGTTGAGCAAAAGCTTTTTTTGTAGTTATTTTAAAAAACACTGGCTATGGTTTCACACAAGGGGACCAGAACGTGTAGATGGAAAAGCGGGCGTTCGTATAAACAAAGTGTTCAGCCATGTCACCCACATCAATTTCCATTCCATGTGCCTAGCACTGAGCCTTGGAATGGAAAAAAAATCCAACCACCACTTCTCTGTTTTTCCAGTTAAGATCAAGTGTTTTGTTGGTCTAACTGGGGGTCGTATTCTCCTGTGACTGGAGTCTATGATTTGCCACACTGGGGCATTTCCTTCTTTAACTACTTGACAATGATTTATCTAGAGCGACAAAGTGGGTCCGGTAATGTCTTTTATTGGACCAACTTCTGTAGGTGAGAGAGGCAAACTTTAGAGCTTACAGAGAGCTCTTCCTCTGGTCTGGGAAAGGTACTTAGAGTGTCACAGCTAATTATTTATCTATAACTAGAATCCTCAGAACTGATGTAACTGCTCATCCCCTCTCATTTTAGTCACTCCCTCATGACAGTTAAGGAAGGCCCAGCCTCTCTATAGAATTTGCTACCTATGTTTGTGATATCCCTTCCTATCGGTTTACTCATGTCTTTAGGCACATTCCTCCAAGAGGAGCTTCAGGAAGAGGAAATTCCATCTCCAAGTTTCCTGCTGCACAAGAGGAGCACAAAGCTTCTATGCTCTTTCAGGCCCCTCCCTACTGCAAGGCCGGGCCATGACGGTGACTCTCTGCTGCACAGGGGCCCAAAGCAGGAGGCACCTTATAGCTTCCTTCCCTCCCCTGGCGCTTTCAGAGATCATCAAGGCACAATCTGGCCCTACATCCCCAGAACTGTCTGTCTATACACCATATATATTACTGTATGTGGAGAGAGATTGATTTGCTGTTTGGTGAATTCTGAAAAATTGTGTGTTGCATCCTGTAACTTCCAGTGTATGCTGAAATACTTGTCCTAAATTGTTACCAGTGTGTTCCCTTTCCATGAGGGCTTGCGCTGTATCTTTTTGTCTCTCCATCTGTGTTGAGTTGGCATTTATATGGATAAAAAGCAGTGTTTCGTTCCTGCAAAGATTCAGCTGGCCTTTTGGCAGCTACCTTGTGGAAGATCCCTAAGCCTGCTTAGTCTGATTTGTGGAATAAATCACTGGTTTTGGTCTGTGCTTTCATTTGGGAATATGGCTGGCAAAGGAAAGCCCGCTCTGTGCTGCCTCGGCACTTCTCTCACTGAAGGGGAGACAAAGTATAACAGTTGTTGTTCATGAATCTGTGTCTCTTCCTTTGTATTTAAAAATATGGTATTATTTCATAGTAGAGTTTGCTGTCCCTAATTGTCAAGAAGGTTGTTCAAAATGAACATCAAAGAGTAGATAATCTCTGGAAACTGTGAAGACAGATAGCTCTAAACCAGACAGAAAATGAAGCAGTGGTTTCTCCCATGACTTGCTAAACTGTATCTTAACCATGACTGATGGGAAGTACTGTACATATATCTCAAACGCTAAGGAAGGGTTGGTTTTACCAGCAACCTTTTGCAGAAGTTATCAACCATAGCTTTGGGAAGAAAAAAAACCACACACACACACACACACACACACCTTTAATTCCTAGTGTGTGGTTTACTGATGGGCAAAGGCCAATCAGATGACACAGAAAGCTGTCTGGTTCTGTACAAGGCCCCTCGTTGCATCATCTGTGATGACTGAAATGACAGAGGGAGATGTACATATCAGACTGGGCAGGTCATGTTGGGAGGTTTGAGTTTGCTACTGCCTCTGAGCTAATGGACCTGTTTTGTTTTTGTTTTTTTTTTTTAAGTTTAAGCACGAGAGATTCATGCTTTTAGTTCCAAAGGTGCTTGGTTCAGTCCTCACGGGCAACAACAACTCCAGATGTTGTGACGCTTCATGAATTTTACTTATGCCCTATGACAGTCCCTTGCAATTGTTGTATTCATAATACTGAGCAGCCTCCACCAGTTCTCTGAGAAATGAACTAATATTATTTCCCTCTTACATCCTAGGGAAAAAAGAAAAGACGAGCAAGAGAAAAGCAGCAAGACTCCAATTCAGGTAAACTAATTGGTACTGAATGCAGCATGTTACTCCGTAGCTTATCACTGGGTGTTGTATTTTGCCATCCATGTTTTAGCTCATTCAGTCAGTTTTCTAAAGCTAAAAAATGGTATATTTTAAAGCCACAGTAAGTTATTTAACTATCTTGTTCTTAAAAAACACATGTGGACCAGAACATGGATGGCATTCATGAAAACTGAGCAAGAGAGATTCCAGACCTGAAGAAGAGCTCTGTGTAGCTCAAAAACTTGTCTCTTTCACTCAGTGGAAGTTGGTCCAATAAGAGAGATTACCTCACTCATCTGGTCTCTAATATCTTGGTACTGACACAGCTACAACACTGCAGTCAAACTAGATTGTGGCTAATAAATCATTTTTAATAGAAGTCACGTCTACAATTTGTTCTGCCACAGAGATATGCAGGAGAAATGCTCCACTAGGTTCTGAGTGGCAGGAGGCACCAATGTTCTGTAGTCAAAAGTGATGCCTTTATCTATTAGATGCACCAATATTGCGTATCTAAGAGCTATGAAACTTCTTTAAAGACCACCCCAGGGACCATATCACAAATCTTTTTGTAGTAGAAGTAGCCTAAAAGTCAAACAAAATTGCACTGAAAACCATGGTGTATTTTAACGTGGTTGCTTACTACCAAGTGCTCTTTATTGGAAGTGGACCCTTGTGCAGATTTCACTGTGTGTATAGATGTGTGCGCACACCCACACCATCCAAAGTTATTCACATCGTAGATTTGGAAGCATTTCTAATTTAGCAATACTAATGGACCTTTGTTATAACACATCAAGAGAAAACGTTAAGGCATCTGCTTCGTGTCTCTCATGAAGCTAAACTGCACATTTCTTACAGTAAGTTAACTTTTCATCTCAATTGTTGCCTAGATTGATAACAAGTGTAAGATTTTATGTAATATATGTGGTGTAAAAATAATAATTTCACCCACCACTGGAATGCAGCCCTCTTTGGGCTGGAAGGCAGCTGCCACTTAACAGCGCATAACAGAAGTTGGCAGTTATGAGAGTGACATTGACACAAAGGTACTGCTCAGATCTCATTTACACTAGTGCAAAAAAGTTCACATGTATCTAAATGAAAATAGGGCACTACTCTAATCAGCGCCTATGTCACACAGCAACACTGCACAGGACTTTAGGGCAGTACATGCAGAAAAGAGTAGCTTGTCCATTAGCACTAGAGAGAGAATTTAGGGAAGCAGAATGGAATTGCCCCATATGGGTCTTATTGGTGCTATTTGTTTTCAATCTGCTTCTGCAATATTTTCCTCTTCTGTTTTAATATATAATATGAGGACTGAGTTCTTTGGCTAGCCACTTAACCAGGGAACCAGTAAGGATTTCAATACAGGAGGCAATGGGCGGCTGTCAAATTTCTTAGTTTTGAAATGCTGCCAAATCAGAGATTCAATAAGAAGCAGTGAATTCCTGGTAAATTCCGAGCTTTCCTGTAGCTGAACTCTGACTGCCTGGACTCGGCTTTGTGGAGAACTGGTTGAGCTGGGGGAGCACCACAGGTGGGAGGGAACAAAGTCTCCAACATCTGTAACTGAGGCCATTTCCCAAACTTCTCTCCCCCCACCCGCCAGGTGTAATCTCTCTGATACTTGCCTAACCATCCCTTTTTTACAGGAGAGTGGTGTCTGAATAGTTCCGTTGTTGAAGAATTGGATTTTAGTCTGTTAGTTTTGTCTTAAGTGGCTGAAATGATGTTGCATCTTTTCTTCTTCCTCCTGCTCCTCCTCCTCCTCTTTGTGCCTCTGTCTTGCCCATTCTCCGCCACGCATGCTTCTGTGTTCAGATCCCGCCTCTCCTAAGAAATGCAGAGCTCGCTTTGGCCTCAACCAACAAACGGACTGGTGCGGCCCATGCAGGTGTGTATCAGAGAAACTCTACTCTGCTTTTAGTGCCTTTTCCTGAGCGCGTTGTTTTCCCCCCCTTTTATGTGGTTTTATTTTTCCATGCATGTTTCTAGTGCCCTTGGCTCCTAACACACAAAACAAACTACTGGCATTGCTAAAATTTGTTCCTTCCAAACTGAGGTGGTTTTCCCAGGGTATCATTGCTGTGGGCTGGTATTTCTGAAGGTTCTACCCAAATTCTTTCAATGTCTAAGAGAAAAGAGAGTATGTTGTCAAGGTTGCTAGACCCAAAAGTCAACATATGTTTCTTATACCAGGTTGGCGAAGCGCATGTAATATTTTACATGTTTTATTAAGATTCCTATTTCGCTGTTCTTGAGAGGCTGATCTACAGGGTGAGAGATCCTTACACGCTGGTGCACGTGTGGAATGGAAGAAAACAAATGCTTATTGCTCTCTCCCTCCGCCCCCGATCTTCCTATTTCCAAAGAGGGACCTAATGTGGAGCTTTTTCCCCCCCTACATGACCACCTCTTTGAGGGGCCCTAGAGTGTACCCCAAGGGCTGCCTTTACCTATTTACATTTGGGACTAAAAGTGTCCATTACAGTCGCACATGGCCACTAGAACATGTAGTGCCCCAAGCAATGAGATGGTCTGAGGACTCCACCAACTCAGGCTTCTAAGGAACGAATGTGGAAATAGAATGAGGAAATAGCTTGACAAGCGAACAGAATGAGTATTACCTGGGTCAGAGGGTCATTAAACATTCCCAGGCATGGGAGGCCCATGACCTACTTCTGGACAACCATGTAAGGAGTAAATGCAGCCTGAGCAGAGGAGAGGTGTGTACAGGAAAGTGGTGTCTGAATAGTTCTCAGCATAATCTGCGAGCCACAGGGCATTATAGTACCGTCTTTTGGCTTCTGTCTAGCAAAACCTGAAAGTTATTTGCATTAGAGATTCAGATTATTTGCTTTTTAAGGTAAGGGAATATGCAGCTATGAGGGGCCTAGACGTTGGCTGATCACAGCTTGTGTTGCTGGTACATTCTTGGCTGGAAATTGGGGCTTCCAGATTGGGGCTGAAAAATAAATAAATCACTTGTGATTGAGCCAGGGTGTCAGATACTGGCTATCCTTCCTATTTAACTGGCAGCGTCCTCATGCGAGTCATGTAGTTATGCTGGAAATTGGACCAGTCTGTCACTGGTCCTAAAGAGGCTTAGTTAACCCCTTGTATTCTCCTCCTACACAAAATGGCTCCCTGTTTGTATCTGATCTTTCAGCTGGGGAATTTTGTATAGCCCTGAAAATTCCTCATTTCCATTTTTAATATAACACACCCTCATGATGCCACTACAATCACCATCTTTCTGAACTTGGAAGACAGGGGTGCCCTTGGCAGCCTGAATGCTGCACCTTAAAATTGGTCAAAGAGCCTCTTGTGTGATGTAGGCCTTTCCTAGCAGCAGTGCCAGTCAGAGACTTGACAGACCAGGACAAAGTGTTGAATCCAGGTCTCCCATACAGCCATGAAGAGCACAATTACTAGGTGTCTGGGCAGTCTTCGTATCTTTACTCCCAAGTTTATTTGAGATCTCTTAATTAGATCTGTGCTAACACTTTGCTTTGCCTGACGTTGCTTACCAACTAACACGCATTGCTGGAGTGCTCCTAAAACCTGAGCATGCTTTCTAATGTTTTACCCTGACATCTCACGTACTATTTAATAGCAGCTGTTCTGCAATTCCAGGTACTAATACACAACAGCCAACTTGGAGGCTTCAGAAATGTATGTTTCCTCATCACTGACTTCTGCCTCGGACAGAAACCTCCAGAGAATATCCATTCCAAAATGGGAGAGATTTAACTGATTAAAATGCTTTGTCCCCTCAGAGGTTGTTATCTTCCTCTGGCTCTGCTAGTATAATCTGTAAATCCTAATGGGAAAGCTTGGTCCTATGAGACTCCTTTTCCATCCAACATTTAGAGGAAAGATGGTGGAATCTATATAGTTAGTAAACCTAGTCTAATCAATCCACTGAAGTCTCTACAGCTTAAGTCATGAGGTGTATGTGTGTCCATTTATCTTTTAAGTTGCATAGCATACATGTAAATTTTAGGCCTCGAGGGTTAATGTATCGAATCAGACACAGCAGGTCTCCTTATTGTTTATAATTTTACTGTTTAAAGAGATTCATTCAATTCATTAACCTTCTCTCCCCCAAACAGATTTTTTGATGGAGTATAAATACAGCAGTCAGTTTTCTTCCTGCACCCCCTCACGCATAGCAGCAAGTGCCTGAGGTGGCATGGGGAAACAACTTCACCATGGGCTTGTTTACAGTGGAGAATTCTCTCCTGTTAGAACCCACGTGAACGAACACCGGTGGTGAACATTCAGTTTACACAAGGACTGTCGTGTTTTATACCATGCCAGCTGGTTCACCCTAAAGTTAACCACAACACTGACACATAAGTGCAGCAGTGAGTGCAAAGTCATGTTTAATACCATATTAGTTAATACATGTTCTAACACAAGGCCATTTTTCATTAGCAAGCTCAGAGACAGATGTATGCCTGCCCTAGAGTACTGTATTTTAGCTGTGCTTCTGAAGTGGGACACCTAAGCAGGGGGTTGAACTTGATTGACTACAATAGGTAGGAGAAAGTTCTTTTCTACCCTCTCAGCTGGGAATCTAAACTCAAAATCACCAGTATCTTCAAGGAAAGAGTTGTTCCCCTCAGGACATGTGAGATCACATCCGAAGGGCTCCGTTTTAAACAATATAGAGAGAAAGTGGAGAGGATCCAATGTTAGGTGGCATAAAAGGTTTATAAAAATATGTCTTCCTGTTTGAAGAGAAATTAGAGATTTGAATATAGAAATCCTAGAGACCAGGTGAACTGGGGCAATGTGATAACTTTAGTCCAGGCCTTCTTGCTGTAACACTGAAAACACTAGCTTAACTCCTCCTACGTACTTACAGTTAACTAAACGTCCTGCATACGTACAGATAACTAAACATAGGCTAAATCTTAGCATTTTCAAGTAGATTGGACAATGGATAACCTGTCAATGACGCACTGCCAAGTAAGTTTACAGAGAAGATGATTATTAGTACATGCACTTTTGAAGCATCCATCCTCATAGTACGTGAATGAATAGGGCCCATGGAGACACTCTTCTGCAGTGATGTATCGGGTGGACTGCACGCCTCAAGTACCCTTTTCTTCTGCCTGGATGTGTGTGAAAGTTTGCTTTTCAAAGTGGCTAAAGTTTGTCCTACAAAGGGATCTGGTCCATAAGACTGTGGTCATGTGAGGCTAGAGCTAGTGGAATATTTTAGTGAATACTTGCTGTGAATTTGTCCATTTTCCTATTGTCTTTATTTTAGAATGGATTTTTTTTCAACCTCTGACCAGCTGTTTAATCACAGTCCATTGAGCAAAGTTTTGAATCAAGGGTATGGTTAGGGGTTCATTCAAAAACACTTCTCCCTATTCTACCTCCACCACACTCCTTACCAGTGTCTGAGCTTCTTACAGGGACAGTTCATGGTAAGCTTTCCTCACCCAGAAGGTACATTGGTTGAAGTGTGAGCAATGGAGTTGTCATGACAGCTGCTGTCTTAACACAACAACAACTGCAAGTGGCCCATACACCAGTATAAACAGGAGTTCTACCCTCCAGAAACCTCACAGGCCAGACAATTATATGTATTCCTGACTCTGCTGACTTTCCTCCTTCTCCAGGCACCTCCGCAGGGACAATGCTGGCCCTAGATTCATTACCATCCCGGACTTGAAGGGATTTGGCACCCTCTGACCACTTTCCTCCTCTGGCCAACCCACCCAGTCCCGTACCTCGCAGTTTTTCCTCCTCCAAAAGGTGGTCCCTGTTCCTGCTCAGCCATGGGTAGCTGAACATGTTTCAGTCTTAGATATGCCCCAGAGTGCTCTGTGGTTGTGCTTTAAATGGGAGTTTAAATGTGTTTTAAACTGCACAGCCAGTGCAAAGAATTTGGGATCCAGAGACACTGTGGAGGCTTAGACGGGATCAAGGATCCCCTTCAGGAGGAACCAGGGTGGGCAGATGTAGGAAACAGTTCAGAATGGCACTGGTGATACATCTGTTCTTCTAGGAGGAGCCATGGGTGGCCATCTGCTATGCCTCAGGCTGTCTCTGTGGAGGAAGCAGAGCCACAAGAGGGGGATCAGGTAGAGGAAACTCAGTGAGTGACACTGCAGCTAGAATGGAGGGACATGAGCGCCCTACCGCTAATTAGAGTCCAGTTTTTGAAAATGTTGGCCTCTTTTCCATCCTCTGGGGAAACTGCCATCCTTTCTACTGGCTAATCCCGAAGGGGAAGGGCAGAATGCTGTAGTTATCCTTCCTTGTTTCCCCAGTTACTACTTTGTTCCCAAATCATTCTTCCTTGTGCCTTTGTTTCCACTTCAAACTATAGCTGTAGAAGAGTTCAGGTTGGTGCACCCCTCCTCCTCCACTGAACAGGGATGTTACCAACATGCTATCGTTGTTGGGTTCTCAGAACGAACTATTGGTAGGTTGTCAAGCTACCATAAAAATTCTCTCTTAAATACTAACAAATGTTGAACACGTTACAGGTCTTACAACTGATTGTTTGAGATACATGCATAGAGAGAAATCTGTTTGTTCTGCGCTTCAAGCGTAGCCACCTCTGGGGTAACACACAGCCCACGCTAACACTACTCAACAACGTGGAAAAGAAAGAGAAAGAGTCTATGTCCAACTGAAATATCCACAGGGAAGGAGGTAGACAATTAACCTCAGCAACAAAATCCAACTGGGGTAACACCCACTCTCTTGGGAGAAGGCCGTGAGTGATCTGAAAGCGTTACGTCCGATCTGAAAGAACCACCAGTTGCAGCAGTGATCTCAGAACATGACTGGGCAGTGGTTCAGTCTGGATTCAGTAGGTGACACTTTTCCCTTTGAATTACCAGCACCATTTCACTTCCCACAGCACTTGGGCTTTCCCCGTATCCTAGCCAAGTACCTGCTTAGTTTATGTGGTCCAGCTAGATCTCAGCTTAGTGTGGTCTGAGTGCCAGACCATTGCATGGTAGGCTGTCCAAACACCCTCATTAGTCCTTCACTTCCTACCACTCGGTAAAACCAGTATTTCAAAGTACTTACAGGACTGGAAAGGATAAGGAAGCTGTAGAAGAGGACTCACCACTGGCACACCCCCTTGTGGCTGGTTGTGGCATAGCATGCTCTCTGTGCCCCCTGCCAACAGCTGTTCCGGCTCTGTGGTGACATGCTTCTTTTGGTGACTCAACCCATCCATCCAGGTCACTTTAAAGTGTCTTCTCTTCCAGGGAAACCAAAAATCCAACAAACAATAGTCCTGCATCCTCAAGCCAACTCTTTGACCCAAGTCCCAGCTTGCTAGTCCTTCCATTCCTGGTTTGCAGGGTCTTTGCATAACCTTTGCTGACAGCTAGTAAGGGAACCCAGGCCCCCCAGCTTCTCTGAGCTCCAGCCCAGAGACCCTGTTATAAGCAGGCAAGGTCTCTCTATTCAGGCCATCTGCTTCCACCTTGAGCTTCTTCCTATCTCAGCCAGGACATCGGCCCCCATACCAGCCCCTTCCTAGACTCACCACATACCTACATTGCCCCCTAGGCTCCCAGAGGTCTCAGGCTTTACCCTTCCTGCAGGGCCTGGCTGGCAGGATTCCCCTGGAATTCTCCAAATCCCCAACAAAAAGTTCAAACTTAAACCACTTCTGTCCGTACTGGGCTTGAACTGGAGTTCTTCACAAGCCTTCTGCAGTACTCTGCTCCTCAGCTGAACACCAGCACCGTCTCCTCAGAGCTTTGACCCTGATTTGAGACCCACCACCAGAACTAGCTTCCCTCTTACTGCTTTTCCCAGTTCTCTCTCTTGACATCTATCAGCCCATTTTCAGACAGCAGGGTTGTCTCCAGCTGAGCCCTCTCAAGCCTTTTAAGGAAACTTGACTCACTTCCAGGTGGACCTGCTAATTTACCCACTTGACACCTCTCTAGTTCCAGCAGGTCCATTAATTGAGCATTCAAACTCCTGCTAACCCTCTGGGAACCAGTGTGGGCTTTACACCCTATCACAGGGGCCCTCACTTAAGGACCTGCTGTCTGGGCCAGATAACGGCAGCCCTTTCTGTGCCTCTGTTTCATTGTCACGTTACCAAGGCTGAGCGCCCTCTTACTGAAGGGATCTGCCCTGGCTGCTGCTTCATAATTGTCTCCCCTTGCAGGGTGACCCATTTCTGTAGTGGGTGTGACTCTTTCCCAGCCATGGCCCGGTCCAGCTTTCTCATACAAATGCAACACTGCCCATCTTCCCAGAAATGACTTTGGGCTACATAGGCACAAAGTAAGTACTCCTTAGACTTAGTACTTTCAGTACATTGTTGGCCAGCTCCTTTATTCCTCCTGGGATCCTGGGCTAGACATGGAAGACAAAGTTGAGAATCAGCCCTTTTCTCCAAGTTAAAACAGAAGGTAGCACTTCCATCGCAGTCATCACACGCACCCCTTTGTTAGAAGTGAGGGAGGGTGTCCATGCTCACATTTGAACTTTGCATGGCAATTCATGCTGACCATAAGCCTTTGCACAATTTCCACAAACCTAGGCTTTGTTTTGGGTCTCATTTGTAGGAAGTCAGCAAGGTTGCATATGCCAGGTATAGGCAAGGAAAGCCACAATCTGCATCTGCTCAGCTCACCCCAGTGTCAAGCAGAGGTAAATTCAAGAAGTGCCAATCACAGCGTTCCCTGATTCTACAAGGGGTTTCAGCTGTTGCAGCCATACTTGTTGCTGGGGTCTGACATCTGAATTGGAATTAATCCAAAGTATAGACCAGGCCCTAGACTGGGGTCAAATTCAGGTCTGATGTAAGTGGGTGCACCTGTTGAATCACCACACTCGAGATGTTGAGAATAATGGTGTCAGCTGAAGCTTTATTTCTTGGCTCATTCTGGATTAGTCTAATTGTCCATTCTTATTCTTGTCACTGGGAAAGGATGGTCTTCATTTGATAGGGCCTTTGTTTCTTTATCCATCAGCCTAATAAAGTAAGGCTGAATTCTGTTGTTATGCTGCCACCTAGTGACAATGATTGGAAATTGAAGGTAATCAAAGAGAACACAGGCCCAGTTCTACTCTGAGTTATGCCGGTTTGTACCGACGTTTTAAAGTTACTCTGCATTTATACCAGTTCAGCTGAGAGCTGAATTTGGTCCTCCACTTCTGTTCTGCGCACTGGCTGTCAGCCAAAGGCTATCTCCAAATACTTTATGGAGTTGGACAGTCCAGTTACACAGTTATCTAACAAAGAGTAGCAGAGAGCAAGACTTACAGGCCCAGAAGAGAGGGGCTGTTGGCTCGGCATTTAAATAAATTGGATTTTTTTCTTTTGTAATTTGATGTTCTGTTTTTAGCACTCATTTCTGCTGTGTGCCCTGTTTACAGTGAATACTGTAATGTTTTCATTTTAAATATGACACTGTAAATTCACCCTTTATTTACAGATAACTCTCTTCACTGTTCTTAGGAGGAAAAAGAAGTGCATTCGGTACTTACAAGGAGAAGGACGCTGTTCCAGCCCAGTTTCTTCCGATGGAAGTGCTATAGACTCCCCTCCCTCTCCTCTGGATACACTCCAATGCATATCCTCTGCATTTACTTCAGACAAGCTTGCGACTCCTGCTGATTTCGCACACAAAGAACAAAGCAATCCTTTCCCCACCTCTATTCATGTCAAAAGCGCTCCATGCTCCTCTGGACTGACCACTCACTGCTCATCCACTCGGTGCTCATCCATGCCACACGTGTCAGTAGCATCCAGCGACTCCTCAGAGTACAGTGTGCCATCAACAGGAACATAGTGCCACGTTGTACAAGTCAACACTTATTAATGCATTGGGCACTTTGCTTTTACCAAGTGGTTTTGCTGCCCATTGAAATGGACTGGAGGCCCAAATTACTCACCATGCTGTAAAACTGTTTTCAAAGTCAAGGGGCAGTTGTGTCCTGAGCCCCAAAATGATTCAAAGATGCTGGAATAGTCAACGTTTTTATCTGGAGCAAAGATAGAAAAATGGTGTCTCCCTCCACAAAAAGGTTGAAATGAGGACTCGCCAAAATTAAAAATGCCAATCAGTAAACAAATCTTTCATCCCCACCCTGAGTTTCCTTTTACTGCATCATCTGCTCAAGTAGCTGAAAGTGAAAGCTAACTCCCTGGCTTGTTGCAGTAGATGGTAGGTGCTATAAATCTTAAGCATTTCTGTTTCTTGCATCCCAAACAGCTTTGAACTGTAGTCAGTCACAGGTCTCTTGTAGCTATTTCACCATGGAGTTAGGAAAGCTGGTACAGGAGCTTTTTAAAAAGCCCGTCTCTGTCCAAGAGCTAAATGTTGGGAAGCTAGATTTCACTCTGACTGGCTCATAAGAAAAAAGTGAAATATAGGCAAATGAGGTGAATATTGTTCAACTTCTTGTTTGAGGACAGAAAAATATTGTTTACAGGTAACAGGTCTTTGCAGACATGTCAAGTTCTCTTAGCATACAGAATGGCAGACAAACAGTGAGAGCACTCAAGGCAGAAAAGGAAGCTTGGACTGGCTGCTTGAAGGTCTATCTATCCAATGTTTCATTGTTTTAGGGCTAAAATACAATAGTAACATGTTAGTCAAGTGCAGAGTCCTCCTTGCTGCTCAGGTTGTTCACAGTAAACACTGGAGAGTCAGACTCCTTCAGTAAAGGACCTTGCAAAGGCTCAAAGTAGACCCCATTTGCCATTAAGTACTTGATCCTACAAGTCCTTGCATAATAGCTGCAGCAGGGTGCGCGGGATTAAGAATCAGCCCAAGTATAAGTAGAGCAGAGGTGGGCAAAGTATGGCCCGCGGGACTGTCCTGCCTGGCCCTTGAGCTCCCTGCCAGGGAGGCTAGCCCCTGGCCCCTCCTCCACTGTCCTCCCTCCCTCACAGCCACGTGGGCAGCACTCTAGGCGGCAGGGCTGCACAGTCCTGCAGGGCAGCATGGCAGGCTCCGGTCAGGCAGCGTGGCTGCCAGACATGCTGCTCTGAGCGGCATGGTAAGGGGTCCGGGGTGCAGTCAGGGAGCAGGGGGCGGTTGGATCGGTGTGGGAGTTCTGGTGGGGGGGGGGCCAGTCAGGGGCCAGGGAACAGTAGGGGTTGGAAAGGTATGGGAGTCCCGGGGGGCCTGTCAGAGGGTGGGGGTGTGGATAGGGGGCAGGGCAGTCAGGGGACTGGGACCAGGATCGGGGGGGTTGAATAGGGGTGAGGGGTCCCGGCAGGGGACAAGAAGCAAGGGGGTTGGGAGTTCTGAGGGGGGCAGTCGGGGGGCAGGGGCAGGCTGTTTGGGGAGTCACAGCCTTTCCTACCCAGCCCTCCATACAGTTTTGCAACCCCGATATGGCCCTTGGGCCAAAAAGTTTGCCCACCCCTGAAATAGAGGCTATATGTAAGGTCAAAGCGTGGCCTGCTGCACAGAGCTGCTGTAACTCAAGCCCCTGTGCACTCACTCCCTTACTCTTACAAACCCAGGGTAGCGTAGAGAGTGGACATGGCTTGAGCATGATGCTCATCACATTCATGAGGTGCTTAGCTCCACTCTTCCCTCTTCAGCCTTTCTCCCCTTGGAGGCAGGGATTTTGAGGCAGATCACAGAGTCCCTGCTGTAGGGTTTGGCGCCCTACATTCCCTGCCCATCACCTTTAACCTCAGATGTCACTCTGCAGCTATGCAGTGCAGGATCAAGCTCTAAATGTGGTTATAAGTGAAATGAGCTGGTATACAGTGTCTACTAGCTAGGTACACTGTAGATTTTACAATACAAATTATTTCCTCTCTACTCCTTTTCCCATCCAGCGGCTGTCAAACATTAATACAGACTCTCGCTCTTGAAAGTGTCTATGGATTTCTGATATTTTATTTATATTTTGAGCCTGGTAAACATAAACCTTTAGGGGCCAGATTCTGATCTCAGTTCCACTGATGTAAATCCAGAGTTACTGCACAAAAGGAACTGGCATAACTCCAGATTTATACCATTGTAACTAAGATCAGAATCCAGACCCTTGTTTATTTCCTGCTTTATAAAAACCTATTCTAGACTGAAGAGAAAAGTACCATAAAACATTAGGGGGAGGGGGGGCTATTTTTTCTACTGTACACGATAGGATTTAGAATACTGAATACAAACTTAAAGTAGTATTATATAGGCTTGCAAGAAATTTAAAAGAACCTTTGATATACAAACTATTTTTGTATTTTTTTCTTAAGGCAACAAAACTTTTTTTATATATGTTTATTCCAACTTTTTAATAGGTTTCTATATCAGAGACTGAAGATTAGAAAGCTGCTTATAGTGTAGAGCACTATAGTTATTGGTTCCCCCCTCCCCATTCAGTTCCTTTTGCTTGAAGTTGCTGTAGATTGGGGGGGGAGGGAGAGGGAGAAGAGGAAAACCATGCAAATTCTTTGCAAGAAAATCTAAAGCTGGTGCTTTATTAGTCTCTGTTTGCTGTGCAACTGTAACCTCTGTTGGTACTAACGGAAGTTACACGCACAAATCCAAAAGAGCCTATTTAACCCTTAGACCACTGGCATTGTCTGCACTTCCACACATGTATATTAAAAGCATATACTGACAGTCACCACGTGGTTAATTATCTAGCACTGGATCAATATCTGAACTAGTATCATTTAAATGATTTCCAACCAAAGTGGTTAAAGCTGAGGTAGGTGACTAGTTGCAGCTTAACCACTGACTGTAACCTCACGCAAGTCTCTTCACCGCTCTGTGCCTCAGTTTCCCCATCTGTAAGATGAGAATGCTAATCTTTTTTCAAGTGCTCTGAGATTCTCAGATATAAAGTGCTGTGGGCATGACAAGCAGTAGTATTATTAAAACCACAAGATATGGTTCAGCTATAGCACGGGTTAGTGGTTGGGTATGTTCAGCAAAAAATTGGGTGTAAAGTGAAACTTGCACCTACTGTGGTTGTGCAAAACAAATGTAACCGACCCCCTCAGCAGCCCTCACAGGAGAGAACAAATGGACAAACAGCTGTGGCTAGCTAACACTCCAGGATACTATGGGAGAAAGTCCTGCAGTATATAAATGGCACCATTTGACCAAGAGCCAAACTCAATGCTGGAGTAAACAGACACCACTACCATTGACTTCAGCATTCAGTGGAAGTGGCACCCACTTAGTCTAATGCTAATTGGGACCCCAGAAGTGCCTGGCAACATCTGAGAAGGGCTGCCTGATATCACAGTCTACTCAGTTGATTTCCATTTCCCACTGTTGCAGGATCTGCTTAGTAGCACTCTGGCTAACAGCCTGTTCCTGCTACAGCTTTTCCTCTTCTATCCAAAGTGGGCAAGTGATGTTTGCATAGCTGTGGAACCAGGATCATTGGATCCCTTTGCAACTTACACCCATTTTCTGACTGCTGTACACTATCACTAAATGTGGCCCTTAACCTCTAGCCTTGTTCTGACGTTGTGCGAAATATAATTTGCCCTGCTTTAGTTGAACAAGTTCAGCTGTTGACCCTATCCTCTGCTCTCAGATACTAGGCTAAACTCAGTAAGCCCTGTAGGTGGAGGGCTGTAACTGAGAGAGAGAGAGTGAGTGTGTGTGTGTGCACACATGCACGTGTGTAACAGAGCAGACTTCGATTGTTTAGTTCTTGAAACATGCAAGGAGACCTTTAAGCTGCCCATTCCAAGGAAAAAATATTGAGTAAATGTTATCACTTTTTACAACTTGCCCTAGGAAGCCAAAACAGAGATCCTAATTTTTTTAAATACCAAAAAAAAAGTCTTTAGATATGCTATAGGAAGTTTTACTTTTTTTAAAAAAAAAAACCTTGCCTGTAAATTTTTACTGCAGCAAGATTTAGTTCTCATATGACAGTTTCATTTTTATTAATTACCCATTTGATTTCCTGTTTGAATGTAGAAGTCACAGAAATACCACTTCATTAAGTCAAGTAAAACCACTGTATGTATGTAGCACAGATAAGTGTTTTGCAGCTGTACTTTCATTTGTCCAATAACTATCCACCCTATACTGTAATTTTTTTTTACATCACTGAGTTTGTATTTTTTGGCTTTTATGTTCAAAATATGTTTATAGCTTTATAAATAAAGAAGTGTGCCAGCCTGGCCCTTCAAAAAGGGCCACTGGGGGGTTATAATCCTATACAATTATATTGTAAGATCTCATTTCTTACTATTTTAAAGATTCCTGTGTTTCTTCCCTACTGGTAGGCAGCAGGGCTTTTAGACTAATTGCATATAGCCAACTGTGAGTATATGAATGACATGGAGAATGCTAGCAGCTGAAGCAGATTTCTTTATCACCAATCCTCTTTTCCATGCACAAGGGCCTGGTTCAGTCACCCTTTACCTTGGTTCAGCCAATAAAAGCTGTATCTGTTACTGAACATGGCAAGGGGAAAAAGTCAAACAGAAAAGGACATGGGCATAACTTGCCTTTAAAGAATCAGAGTGGTCAGATAAGCAGTCACTTTATTATTATGGCATTTTGAAATGAATGCAGTGCTGGTAAAAAATGTTCATTTATCAACATCACTGCTAGAAGCCTGGGCTACTGCCTCCTGTATTCTACTCAACACATGCTATGTCCCAATAATTAGATCTATCACCTTTATGGATGAGGGGAGCTCCTTCTCCCACTCCTTACATGAATGACTGACCTGAGCAGTCTAGTATATCCTCCTCCCTTCCCACCCACCCCCAGCCCAAACAGTCAAAAACCCAGATGCTTTAGAGAAAGGTATAAGAATTCTGCAGTAGGCTGCTATAAAATATGCACTATCCCTACCCGCTCCCCCCAATCTCATCCTGCTCTCTAGTAGCCTGGCTTTAGCTCTGAAATGTGAGCCTTATAGATCTCTCTTCCAAAGCTTCCCCTCCCTCCCCCATTAGTTATAACAACCCTAGCTACTCTTGATATCCAGAGAAACCTCCTATCCCTTTTTGACTCTGATTAAGTTCACCCTACCTTATCTGCTGAAAGTATGACAACTAACATTTCACAGGCTAGCAGCCCTTGGCTGGTTTTGAACTGGCACTGCAGAAGCTGAAGCCTGGAGTCCTGTAATAACTCCTGAGCCAGTCAATTCCCCAAAGAGACATTTCTAATGCACACTTATAAAGGAAGATATGTAAAGGCTAAAGGATGAGGTGTTGGATTTAAATCTTGTTAAAACTGGAAGAGTAGAGAGATTAGATTACAGTAGCCGATTACCAACAGCCTGAAAGTTGTGGGGTAGGGGAACCACTAATACAAAACTATCTTGACTTGTGCTGGGGGTGGGACGGGCAGAGTTCTTTTCTCCAGCTCACCCAAACAGGAACACAATGGGTCACAGAGCAAGTGCTTTTTGAGCAGTAGATTAGCGCCCCAGCTACAGCATGAAGAGTTGTTCCCCTTAACAGAGGCATAATCAGCTATTTTTATGGGGCAGCCCACCCTTCTAGTTTTCAGAACTACTAGGAGTATCATTGAGTATGCTTCCTACCATAGTCCCTTTAACTAGGCCTGTTCTGCAAAGACCTCCCCACAGCACTTATCACATTGCTTCTCCCTTCACACACACATAAAGACAAAATTTTGCCTATGCTAATCTTCTTCCCCAGTAGCATGGTCCTTAGCACAGAGATTTCTACTGACAGTGCCCCAAATCAAGGGCACCCATAAACTCCCCTCTGTAGCTTTGCTACTTGAAATCACTTAAGGCAGCAAGTAGCATTTTAAGAGGGCATGTTGGAGAAAAACAGTACTTTCCCCAAACTTTGGTACAGACACAGCCGGAAGTCATTTTAGAGCAAGCTACTTCATATCTACTTACAAGCTAGAGATTCTTAAGTAACAGCAAGCCAGTCTTGAATGCCTGCAACTGCTCCTGGAATGGCTTGGGTAACACTATTTCTTTGTATTAGAAATGGTGATGCGCTTCTCCTTGTCTCAGTAAGCACTGAAGTTATTATAGCCTTCCAGCACTATGCTATGATTTTTTTTTTATTTTTAAGCACTACTGAGACTAGTTAGAATATCAGACCACAATTGCTCCAGGTGGCATTTTAGATTAGTTTGTTATTCTGAGGTCATAAGAATCCTGCAAACATGAGTTAGTATAATGAACGAACATCTTGGATTATAAACCCTCCAATGAAGATCAGCAATTCTCACACCAGAGAAGAGGTCTCTTCTCAGGTGCATTACACACAGTTAGGGCAATTCAATACATATTCTTGAGTCTGCCCCCCTCACTTTTCCCATTCTACTATGTGGCATTACACTTCTGCCTCCTCCCCATCCTAAACCCTGCCACAGTCCTCACCTTATGGTACAGCTGAGCACTGATACCCGCTCCAAGCCTAGGTCAGGATATACCTACAGACAGCAAGAGTGCAGCTGAGCTGCATGTAGGTTTGCCTCTTGCCATAAGGCATAGTCAGAAGATAAGGGAAGGGAACATTTAATGAGAGGAGAGGTGAACTGCCCCGATGTGTAGTACTGTAGTTTCTCTTCCACCCACCAAAAAGAAGGATCAGTTTGAAGTAGGGTAGATCACATCACTTTTTAAGTGGTGGCCAACCCTTGTCTCAGAAGATACACTAAGCAAGTTTAAGCCCTTTGTTACTGGATGCAACATAAAACAACAAAGCCCTAAACACAAGTTCATCTTGATACCTGTGTTAAGGAAGGAACTGAACATCTAAGGACCCATGACCTCGCTTTAATATTAGTCTTCGAAACAGGATTAACTGTAGCAGTGGGTCTCATTTTCTTTCCTAAAGAGTGTACTGTTTCCCACAGAAGATTTTTGGTGTTAACATTTCTAAGATTAACGGCATTGCTTGCATAGAAGAGGCCCCATTTGTCACCAAGAGCATTTATTTTTGGTAGCATTAGGATGCTCCAATGATGCTACCATTACCCTGAACGTAGGACCCATTATTCAGCAACCCCTCTGGAGAGGCTGTGGCAGGCTGGAGGAAGCAAGTTAAGGGATGGGTGGAGAGCAAGTTTGCTTGGGTGCTACAGCAGAGGCTCTCCAATTTTTCATGCTATTGCCCACCTCTTAATAGCTATACCCAACTCTCCATTGTTTGGACACTCAATTCCATGGACTGTAGTTGGAGAAACTGTTTATAGTGCAAACTGGCAGTCAACACAGAGTCAGATGTTAAAATTTTCTCTACATAGATTTTGTTTATGCAGCAGCTACATGGAAGTTTATCAGCAATTTCAAGTTTTACTGTTTAGTAAGACGTGCTATTCACTGAGTGTTCTAGAGGCTGTCAAGTGGCTCTTGTTAAATTAACAAGAGTTTTCTAACACATCCATCATTAATCCTTTAACACCACTTAGTGCAACACCATGATCTTTAAAATGAAGAGAAGTACATTTATTAAGGTTAATTCTAGACTAAGGTTTATACAGAAAATGGAATGCAATAAGCTAAGATCACACCTCAAATGTTTACTACACAACCATCTCCTACTCCCTATAAGGGAACTGTAAAAGTCAGAAAACCAGTTACTGTTTAACTAGTTGCAAGTGGCTTTGTCCAAAAGAAGTCACACTAGATACAGCATTAGCTTTGTTTTGTATGCAATAATGAAGAGTCTACAAGCTGTGATTTCGTGTACAGTACATAGGTGAAATGTTTCTTGCAGACACAGGAAGCCATGTTTAATAAAGCTACATCACAAGCGGGTTTAGAATTGCCTAAAGCCAGCTACTGACATCATGCTGGATCAATAAGTTTAACTTTGGTAAAGTCAGCCATGTTTTTGGTCAAACTGGGAATTAGCTTTTCCTATTAAAATTCATAACTCTCCTGTGCCTACAGCAGTTCAGATTTTGCTTTGTACCAGCTAGAGGCAGGTCTTAAGCTACATGGCTAAAGAGTTCCAGGTTAACGGTAACTATCTTACCCAGTTTTGCCAAAGCCACATTTGTGCTAGGACTGGTCTTTTGCAGGCAAAACCAAAACAGGCTTAGAAAGTACTAGCCACTGAAGAGATTTTGTAATGCCTAAGTATTTGCCTGTGACCAACTAAGAACTGTGTCAAGTACTAACTTACTCCAAGGGTAATTATCCTTCATATTTAGAAGTTTGGAGGAAACTCAACAACTCTTCAGTCAGCCTGGTTCCCCAAGAAACCCTTTAGTTCTTTGAATAAAAATATGCTTTGTTAATTCCATTTCAGAAAACTTTTGCAAGTGGTTTTATTTACAGTGGAGTTTAAATGCTTATCTAAATTCTGACATCTCAAGATAACATTGTAACTGGACATGGACAGTTAAGAGTCATGAACAGGATAACCTGAAGTGCTATTTCCATACAGAATCCACGCTTAGTTCAGTTTTATTCATTGCTGAGTAAAGTAAAAAGACATCTGATTACACTGGTAAAAACTCAACCATAGGATTTAAATCTGTACTCAAAAAAACACTACACATGCAAAGGGAACAATATCCTGCTAATACAACTTCATTTGCTGCTGCATTTGTCTAATATTAACAATTATAAACAGAGCAGTGCAACTAGTATTTGGAACGATCCTTACAGTGTTAGAGTGTCAGGCACAAAACTTCACTTCTCTTCACACCACTGGTTCTCTTTGCGTACCTTAAACAAGATAAAGCTTTAATTAGATGTAGTACTATACGCATGCTATGAACTTCTAAAAACTAATTAGACAAAAACAGCCCCAGTGGCATCCTTTCCCACAAAAAGGGTGACATTGGAAGAAATGCCAGATTTTTACTTGGATGATTGAAACTAATTTTCGTAAAATATTTACCATTGCAGATTGAGAAGTTACTGAAGGTAATATATGCATCTTCCAACCACTTCCTAAAATAGCCTGCATGTTCTACTCATGAATAGCTAGTTAACTGGTCATCTTGCTATACATCAGTGGTCTCCAACCTTTTAACATACAAGATCACTTTTTGAATTTAAGATCAACCCAGAATCTACCCTGCCCCTTCCCTGAGGCCACGCCCCGCTCACTCCATTTCCCCCCCCCCTCACTGGGCTGGGGCAGGAGGGGGTGCAGGGATCATATGGTCACACTGTACCTAATCTCATAGAATCCACTGGACAGTTCATGAATTTTACTTATTTAGTGTCATTTGTGGTTTATGGAACCAAAATCCTTCAGGGACTGTCACAAATCAGTGTAACATTCTCAACTGTGGGGCATGCACTGGCTGAGCCTGGGGCAAGGGGTGAGCAGTGTGGGCTGGGGGGGGTGGGGGGAGGAGTTTGGGTGCAGGAGGGGGCTCCGGGCTGGGGCACAGGACAGGGTGAGAGGTGTAGGCTTCGGCCCAGAAGGGGCTTACCACAGGTGGCTCCCGGCTGGCAGTGCAGCTCAGCTCAGATAGGCTGCCTGCCACGTCCCCACACCACTCCCAGATGCGGATAGCTGCTGATACATCTCTGCAGCCCCTGGAGGAAGGGGGGGGGCAACGGGTCTCTGTACACTGCCTGTGTCCACAAGCAGTGCCCCCGCAGCTCCCTTTGGCCAGCTCCACAGAGCCACCTTCCCCCCACCCCAGGGGCTGCAGAGACATGCGAACAGCTAGCCACTTCTGGGAGTAGTGTGGGGCCATGGCAGGTAGTCAACCTGCCTGCCTGAGCCCCGCCAGATTTTAGCGGCCCGGAGATCATGACTGACTGGCAGAGGCTCCACAGGTTGGGGACCACTGCTATACAGGATTTAGGAAGAGCTGAAGTGCATTGACTTTACACTCAAGTTCTATAACCTGTTCAATAAGTTTGCAGCTTCCAGAGTACTCTGCTTAAAAATGGTTGTTTAATGATCATTTTAAGGTAGACCATAAAGCACAGCTTGTTTTAATTAACTCTTTGAAAGGCCTTATTAGGGAAATTCTGAGTAGCTTGAATCTTTGTAGGTGGGTGCCCCAACACACCTACAGCTTTACTGCTGAGGCTTTGGAAAGGGCAACAAAGAACTATTTATGGCAACCCAGAATGTCCTATTATTGGTTTAGCTTCAGTGATTCTTCCCTCAACCTAGCTGCAGCTAACACCAGGGTTTAGGTCAGCACAGCTACGTTACTCAGGGGTGGGTAATTTCATTTCCCCACACCCGAGTGATATAGGTCAATCTACATTTTAACTGACCTCAGTCAAAAAAGTTTGCAAGTCTGACATAGTGATATTAATTCACTTGTGAAAAAAGCAACATGCTAAACATTAACCTGTAAGGGTACATCTAGAGAGGGATAAGAAACCTGCAGCAGAGCTGCAGCTGGCCCAGATCAGCTAACTTGGGCTTGCAGGGGCTCTGGTTGTGGGGCTAAAAACAGTTCTGTAGATGCGCTAATAAAGTTTGCGGATGATACAAAGCTGGGAGGTATTGCCAATTTAGAGAAGGACCAGGCTATCATATAGGAGGATCTGGATGACCTTGTAAATTGGACTAATAGTAATAGGATGAAATTTAATAGTGAGAAGTGTAAGGTCATGCATTTAGGGATTAACAACAAGAATTTTAGTTATAAACTGGGGATGCATCAATTAGAAGTAACGGAGGAGGAGAAGGGCCTTGGAGTATTGGTTGACCACAGGATGACTATGAGCTGCCAATGTGATATGGCCGTGAAAAAAGCTAATGCGGTCTTTGGATGCATCAGGCGAGGTATTTCCAGTAGGGATAAGGAGGTGTTAGTACTGTTATACAAGGCACTGGTGAGACCTCATCTGGAATACTGTGTGCAGTTCTGGTCTCCCATGTTTAAGAAGGATGAATTCAAACTGGAACAGGTACAGAGAAGGGCTTCTAGGATGATCCGAGGAATGGAAAACGTGTCTTATGAAAGGAGACTCAAGGAGCTTGGCTTGTTTAGCCTAACAAAAATAAGGCTGAGGGGAGATATGATTGCTCTCTATAAATATATCAGAGGGATAAATAGCGGAGTGGGAGAGGAATTATTTAAGCTCAGTACCAATGTGGACACAAGAACAAATGGATATAAACTGGCCATCGGGAAGTTTAGACTTGAAATTAGATGAAGGTTTCTAACCATCAGAGGAGTGAAGTTCTGGAATAGCCTTCCAAGGGAAGCAGTGGGGGCAAAAGACCTATCTGGCTTCAAGATTAAACTCAATAAGTTTATGGAGGAGATGGTATGATGGGATAACATGATTTTGGCATTAATTGATCTTTAACTATTCATGGTAAATAGGCCCAATGGCCTGTGATGGGATGTTAGATGGGTGGGATCTGAGTTACTATAGACAATTCTTTCCTGGGTATCTGGCTGGTGAATCTTGCCCACATGCTCAGGGTTCAGCTGGTCGCCATATTTGGGGTTGGGAAGGAATTTTCCTCCAGGGCAGATTGGAAGAGGCTTGGGGGGTTTTCGCCTTCCTCTGTAGCATGGGGCATGGGTCACTTGCTGGAGGATTCTCTGCACCTTGAAGTCTTTAAACCATGATTTGAGGACTTCTGCAGCTCAGACATAGGTGAGAGGTTTATTGCAGGAGTGGGTGGGTGAGATTCTGTGGCCTGCATTGTGCAGGAGGTCAGACTAGATGATCATAATGGTCCCTTCTGACCTTAATATCTATGAGTCTATGAGATGCTCAGGCTGGAGCCTGAGCTCTGGGACTCTCCACTCTCCCAAGGTCCCAGAGCTCAGGCTCCAGCCCAAGCTCAACCCTCTACTCAGTGATTTGTCAGCTCCAGAACCCGAGCCCCATAAGCAGAGTCAGCTGATTTGGGCCAGCCACAGGGTATGTCTACACAGGGATAAACTTAAGTGGCAAGTTAACTGAGGCAACAATTCTAGCACAATTGCATTACACTTTATAATATTTAGACCAAAAATCCTAGTTTTAGCTAGGAAGTCTATGAGTTGAAACACATTAGCGACACCTCTACCCCGATAGAACGCAGTCCTCAGGAGACCGACCCCCCCCAAAAAAAAATCTCACTGCGTTATAGGTGAGACCACATTATATCTAACTTGCTTTGCTGCCCACCCGTTCCTTGTTCCCTGACCACCCCCTCCAGACACCACCGTCCCTAATCACGCCCAGGACCCCACCTCCTACCCAACCCCCCTGCTCCCTGTCCCCTGACTGCTCCGACACCTATCCACACCCCCTGACAGGCACTCACCAGCAACGGCAGGAAGCAGAGCAACACAGTCCCATCCCACTCCACTTCGCCAGCTCCCAGCTGCGGTGCTCCGCTTCCCGCCGCCAGTGAGTGTGGGGAGGTTGGGGAAAGGATGCCCCCCGTACTCACCTGCAGCAGGAAGCGGAGAGCCGCGGCTGGGAGCTGGCAGATTGGAGCAGGCTGGGGCTGGGCTGCTCCACTTCCGCCGCTGCCAGTGAGTGTGGGGGGATCCCTTCCCCCATACCCACTCCCCCGAGTGACACAGCTGGGGCGAGGGAAGCGGATCGGGCTGCTCCCAGTCCCCTGCTAATCCCCTGGGCCACTCTGGGACTACGGGGCCCCCAAAAGTGCCCCCCACAGCTCCTGCCTCCCAGACCCTGGGGGGGCGGGGGGGGGGAGAGAGAGAGCGCCCCTGACCGCCCTCAAGACCCTCTGCCCCTTATCCAATGCCCCGGCCTGGCACCCTTAACACACTGCTCAGAACAGTGTGTCGGAGCTTTACTGCGTTGTATGCAAACCCGCATTATATCGGGTAGCATTATATCAGGGTAAACGTGTATAACACTAGCGTGGCTACTTCAGTATATAAGCAATCCAGAATTTAATGAAACCCAGACTATGGAGTACCTGTGCTTCTTCCTCTTCAGTGAAGTCATTCTTGATATTGAAGGTCTTGCGAATTTCTTCTGGAGTTTTCCCCTTAATCATATTTGCAACAGTCTTGCATGTGACATCAAGCAAACCTTTAATGTCTAAGTAATTTGCAGCCTGCAAAAAGAGAGTCACCAGATTTAAAGTCAACGTTCTGCCTCTGTGGATGTACAACCTAAACCAAATACAGACTACCTTCATTTTATGATAAACTAATTTGATTAGGTATCTCATTACAGCAAGTGTTTAAGTATATCTGACAGGGCAGTCCTAGTGGAACGGTTCAGAATAGTTCTAAGCAAACTTAAAATTTGAGACATTCCTGTTAGAAAAGGCTTACAGAAGCCTATGAACAATGAGGTCTTTTGGGCAGCCAGTTGGCTAGCCACGCAATACAGCACATTGCTTAAGTGCACACCAACTTACATACCATTAGGGTCAGGAGGAACTAGGCCTCAAAACATTAAGACTGACTTTTGAAGTGGGTTCAGGCTGCTGAACAGAATCTAGTACACAACCTTTTTCAAATGAAGGAAGTTACCGTGTTTGCAACAAACTTGACTCAAGTAGAAGACCGGATTACTGAACTTGAGTGCAAAGCTAAACGTCAAATTTGTACTTCGGTCCTCAAGTGTAGATTGGGCTGCTTAGTAGTTAGTAAGTATTTGAAGGGTGTCCACAACATGTATTATCTTGAATGATTTTACTATGAAGCGGGGAAAGTCAGACCAATTCTACCACTTCTACATACACCACCAAGATAAAGTTCAGAAGCCTAGAGAACGTGGCTATGTGCTGAAGAGAGCATCTAATGGAACATGGACACCCTACCAGGATAAGTTCAAAAAGTGTTCCTTGGTCTACTTTCAGGAATTCTTGGTCCCATACAGGGATGTCATCTGTTCGTTTTTCCTTGTTCTCATCGTCCTCAGGGGGAGGTGGATCATCCTTGTGGTGGGTGCACCATTGGATCACCTGATATTAAGACATTAGAATCAATATAAAAAACTGTTCTTAAGCATTCTCATCAACTCTGTTTAGACTGACTTCAGATTACAGGAACAGTTACTCTCCCAAAACTGCAAAAAATGCACAAAATCTTGGACACAATGTGCTGTGAGAGTGCTATTTGTGCCTGATAGTAAGACATGTACAGACCCAGTAACTACAAGACTACAAGACCCTGGAATTTCAAAGCCTTTTAAAATCCTGTTGAGTGCGCCTGGGTAATGAATGTCAGACATTCTGGTTCTGGAGATTTCCCAGAAGGTATTTGAGCAGATTTACATTTGCATTAGTGCACGGTCTAATCCACGGGTGGCCAACCTGTGCCTCCGGAGCCACATATGGCTCTTCAGAGGTTAATACGCGGTTCCTTGCATCCTCCCCCGCCCCCACAAGCCTGCAAAGCCCTTGCTCCTCCCCCTCTCTCCTCCAGAAGCTCCTGCCCACCATGCGGGGCAGAAGGGGAGGGGGGGCATTGATTGGCAGGACTGCTGGCAGGCAGGATGGGGGAGCTGATGTGGGGCTGCTGACATATTACTGTGACTCTTTGGCAATGTACACTGGTAAATTCTGGCTCCTTCTCAGGCTCAGGTTGGCCACCCCGGTCTAAGCAACACAGACACACAGAACTGTGCTCTTAATGTTAACGCTAACACAAGACTGTTTAAGTACGACCTTCTCCATACAGTTTTGACGATAGTTGAGAAATGCAGATAGGTGGTATTTGGTTTGCTTAACAAGAAAACTATTAGCAGACAGTATGGTCAGGCATTAGTGCTACTCTGCATAAATGGTTATGCATTTGTGTCAGGGAGAAAACAAGTAGTTAGTCTACTAATATTACATTTTTTATTTCATCTGAATTTTGACTAGTGAAGTGTTACCTAAGCACTGCACAAGGAACAGGGGTTACCTGCTCTTACAGTCGCCTTTTGCACTCTGGCTAGGAGTTTATATAACGCACTGTCCTAGCCTCACTGGTCAAATGCTGCTTATTATAGAACTAACCCAGTTCATTTCAAACATTTAAATTGGTTCAAACTCTTCCAACACAATGCAGACAGGATCCTTGAAGAGCCCTGACCTGCAAATTTGTTCCTCCTTCCATTTCACCTAGTAACAATAGATTCCAGCCAGTGCATTTAATGATCTGAACATAAGCCTCCCAATCTTTCATTTCAATTTGGTGCGCTCAAGTGAGTCCTCAGATAATACCACAAGAAGTCTACAACTGGAGAACCCCCGGACAAGAATAACGAGGGTGTGGATGGTGAGTTTGGTGCAGAGCACTTGTATAGTATGTCTGGCAACAGCTATTACCACTGCTACTGGCCCCACACCCTTTGAGCACTAATATGAAAAGAATTAGTTTATCTGTATTATTTACAGGAAAATCTTATCTAGAAATTGAAACTGCAGTTCAACAAATCCTGCTTTTGACTGATAAACAGTTTATGTTCTAAAAACAGGTAACTGGTACACAAGAAAGTTTGTGTTTAAATCTAATATTTCCAGTTCTCATTAAGCGATGGCTCAGTCTACACATTTTTGTAGTTCAAAGCTACTAACAGCACCTGGGTAGCATCTTACCTTTTTTAATATAGCTGCATTAACATTTGGAAGAGGGACTGGGTCATCATCTCCTTCATCGTCCATTCCCAGATCTAAGAATGGAAAGAGGATTTAGATGCTGTAACTTGCCATTCACTCATTTTTCTGAAATTCAGATGGTTTCTTCAATCCACAACTACAGTATACAATTCTGATACAGAATGTTGCTAATCCACTCAATCTGTATTCAGATTATGGTTCTCCTGCTCAAGTTAAGCAGTCTTAGACAAGGCTTCATAATACCACAGCTGCATCACTTTTACATGCTACATAACAGAATGCTCATCATACCCAAGTAGCTAGTATTTTTATTTATATTCTATATACACTGATGCATTTATGTTTCCTTATTTGCAAGACTATTAAATTGCCATTAGAAGTTCTTTTCATCCCTATTTCAATGTAATCCCACTATTAACAGTGTTGGATAATTGGAAGGAAAACTCTTTTGTCAGTACCAGCTTTTAGGTCCCAAATTTGCTACAAGTGTTCCAAAAAAGAACTCCCTTTGAATCTACTATTAAGTGAGATCTTAAAGAGCTACTGTATGAACTACAGACAATACTCTGTCCTCTCTGCAGGAGCAGTTAATACTGTAGCCATAGAGATTCTGGGTATTTGGCTTACAAGGCATTGTATATTGAAACAAACATAAAAGCCATATTAGTTTCCAGAGACAAGGTGGGTAAAGATATTACCTCACCCACCTTGTGTCTCTAATATTCCAGGACCGATACAGCTACAACACTGTATACAACTAAGTTAATTTCCACTCTATTTGAGGCAATGACAGATCACTTGACATGTTAAGAAAAATCCTTTAGGGAAGGTTGTAAAACCAATAACCCTGTTTAAAAAAATTCAGAGTATTTTTGAGACATGGTTAAACACATTTATGCTCTCCTGAGTCATCAAATTCAGAACTAAGAGACTAACATCATCATGTAGAGAATATTGAAAGCACACTGCAATTCACAATGTAGACTTTAATCCATACCTGGATTGAACTACACAGGATAAATACCACATTAAGGTAACTGCCCTGATTAAATGATGCACCATACCATTTTGTTGCAAATCAAGATATCAGAATTGGTATGTTACCTTAGTTTGAGTGCCCTGTGTAAGGTTATGCAGCCATGTAAATTGATGTATAAAATTATCTATGCATTTGGATGATGCAAATCAGTTATTCATCAAATACATTAAGAAATTAACTGGGTTAGAATACACCACTGCTGCATCATCACAACCTCCACCTCCTCAAAGCAAGCCTACAGACAGTGGCTAACATGCCAATGTCCTACCTACACTGGCACTCCAGAATTACCACTATTGGGAGATTTTAAACAGAAATGCTATTGATATCCAAGTCTACTTGCAGTAGTGAGCTGTAACAGGTATTGTGTATTTCACTGATCATTTTATTGGAAACTTCAAATATACTTCATTGAATGCAATGACATATATAGGTGCAGGGAGAGAAGCTAGTTGTCAAAGTGTTGGACTGTGGAATAAAGAATTTAAACACTCCAAGGGAGAGAGCAGATGTGTCCTGGCTGAAGCCTCTAGCACCCCCGAACTAGGAAAGACTGCCTCCTGCTTTCTTGGTGTCAAAACCCTACCCGTCCCTCCATCCCCCTTTCAGCCCTCCAGTTTCTCCTCCTGCTCCCCTTTAGAAAGATAATTCTGCATTATCAGCATATGAATCTGCAGCACAGATGTCTGGGAGCAACAGCGAGTGTCTTATTTGCACAAGGGATTCTAAAGCAGTAAGAGGCAGTGCCATGTGATTCCAGAGTTCCCAATACATGGTCTGTCTAGTGTGCTATTTATGGTATTACAGAGATTTGTTTAGAAGCACTACTTCCGATTTTCAATGTAAACCAAAAGCCACTGATAACATTGAAGAGTTTAACAATGTTCTGAACTCTAAAAGTGGCAAGATCCCTTTGGATGGGCTTATCGAGCAAGTGCATTCTCTGCCACCTGCTGAGAGAACTTTTATAACTTCCTGCTCGTGTTTTCCAATTTTGTTTATTGGTCATGCAGAGCAGCATCACACTAAGCAGCTTTTGGTGGTGTTACAAGGTGGGAATGAAGGACAAACAGTAAAAAAATACAATTTTAAAGGTCTATAGTATTTTATCTTGTGCGTCTCATTGCTAAAAACAATTTCTACTTGAGGCCATCCAGTCTGTTCAACTAGATCTATAAGAGACATTTCTAGAAGTTAAGGCACTAACATACTCATTTCTAATGTTTGTGATTTTGCGTGTAAGAGCACAGACAGGCATCCCTATTTAGAAGGATTAGGCATAGTTTGCTGTACATACAGACCATCTGGTAGACTTCCACAGATGTTTTTGTTTGCAATTTGTGTCAGTGGGAGATCAGAGCTAAGCATTATCCTGAATAATTTAACTGCTTTCACAAATGTGAAACATTGTTTCTGCTTTACTTTTCATGTATTGAGACTTTCTGAAGTCTCCTCCAGTGCTCCAACATACAAAGGAGAGATCCACTGTATTTGGAGCGGACCAAGCCATCTGGTCTGTCCATCTTAGCATTATCTACTATAGTTTAACATATTACAACAGTAAGCAAAGGCTGGATGCAAATGAAGGTAGGTGGCTTATGTTTTTATGAACCTCCTTTCTAGGAAAGTGTTGGAACTACACAAGACTAGAATATTCAGGGGACATAAACATTTTAAAAGGCTTTTGTCTAAGAGTCATTATAACCTAGGATAGAACTGCTGTTAAACATGAATACATTTGTAACTTTTGGTTCTGTTCCTACCACTTCACATGGGAATGCCAGTTTTCCTTATATCCCTACTGGCTGCAGGCAATATCTGGATGGCACTTTTAAGCGACTGCCTCAGCCAGCTGCAGGTGGGAAAAAAATCAATGATTTTTTTTTTTTTAAATCTGATTTTTTTTTTAATCTAAATCAGATTTTCGTAAAATGCTTTTTGAGGAAAAACCTATCTAAAGATATTTTTAATTACGATACATTATAGAATCATAGAATATCAGGGTTGGAAGGGACCTCAAGAGGTCATCTAGTCCAACCCCCTACTCAAAGCAGGACCAATCCCCAACTAAATCATCTCAGCCAGGGCTTTATCAAACCTGACCTTAAAAGCTTCTAAGAAAGGAGATTCCACCACCTCCCTAGGTAACGCATTCCAGTGTTTCACCACCCTCCTAGTGGGAAAGTTTTTGCTAATATCCAACCCAAACCTCCCCCACTGCAACTTGAGACCATTACTCCTCATTCTGTCATCTGCTACCACTGAGAACAGTCTAGATCCATCCTCTTTGGAACCCCCTTTCAGGTAGTTGAAAGCAGCTATCAAATCCCCCCTCATTCTTCTCTTCCGCAGACTAAACAATCCCAGTTCCCTCAGCCTCTCCTCATAAGTCATATAGCTCAAATATATCTCATCATGGAATAAGGATTATAACTTCTAATTCTATAGTAGGAGAATATATTCATGTAATGTTTAAGAAAAGTTTTGTAAATGAGTTACAATAGTTCATGGATTAGGTACCCAATTTTATGGGGCTCCAGGGGTTTCTGTATAGATTTAGGTTAATCTACCGTATTGGACTCAGTGCTCAGTCTAGAAGATATCATCAGAGAAGCTTAGTTTTGCAGTTCTCAAACTGTGGACTGGTCTCTCCAGAGATAACATGCTTGTTAACAGCAAAAATGTTTTTAAACAAATATATAGAGGGGAGAAACAACAGACCTCAACCCTACTGTCCCTCTGCAAATTTGTGTACACAGAGTCAATCCCTTACCTCTCTCTAAAAGTAAGAAGTTTCAAAAAGTTCAATGAATAGAAGATTGTTGGGGGTGGAATAGATCTGGACAAGAAGCCTGAAGATAAATGTGAGAAGGGAGGGACAGGCAGTAGAAATAAAAGTGAAACTGTTTGAGCAGTATATTCCAGAAGTCTTGAGGTCTTTTTGAGTGTAGCCTTCACTGATTTGAGATCTACCATACCATTCTCTCACTAGAAGGGAAAAACTATAATGGCAGCAGGCCATAAAAGAGACCCAGTTTGGGAATAAGAACCATTCAAGAAATATATGTTTGCTGATGATATTTTAAAGGAAGTCACACCAGTGAACTGGAGGAAGTCACTTAAGAACTTGGATTCAGAGACTGTTGAAGTGATAATCTCACTTTTAACAGCAGTAGCTTCTTCTGCCAGTGTAGAAAGAATATTTTCTTCCTTTGGACTAATTCATTCCAAATTGAGAAATCGTTTGGGACCTGAAAAAGTAGGAAACCTTGTTTTTCTTTTCCAGATTATGAACAAACAGGAAAATGAAGGTGAAGATGACAGAGTTAGCTGCATAAGCCAATATTTTAAGTTTCTCATGTTGACCTGGCTGACAAAAACAAACAAACCTGATTTTAAAAAACTTGAATGTTTAACGAAATTTGAAAATTCATATGTTTGTTTTGTTAAAATATTATACGTTTGCTGTTGAAGAAAAAAATCCAGAATACATAATAATGTCGTTTTAGTTAAACAAAACGATTTAAATGTCTGTCTGGTGATGTTCTCCTCCTAATACAGCCTGGCAAGAAAATCCTCAAAATATTAATGATTAACCTGTTGAATTGGAGATGTTTATGAAGTCATTGGGAGGTGAACTATGGGCTTCAATTACCTTCGGTAAATGAAATAACCAAACAATGATTCATTTTCTGATATAGCTGTAAAACTAATCTGAAAAGTCTTCAAAATAAATCACGTTAAAAATGTATATAGTGTACACCTTCTAAAAATGAAATCTACATCTAAGAGTTGTGAAGAATATGTATTAAGGTTATAACAACCAACAAGAATGCACTTTTATGTAGAAATAGTGATTAAATTGAGTGTTACTGTCTTCTCCCCAACTGCCTTCAAACCTCAAGGACAAAAACGGGAAAGCTATCTAAGAAACAAGTTGCCTAAATAAAACCAACATTAACATGGAAAACTGAACAAGGGAAATGGTATGCATAATCTAACCTTTACTCTGAAGGAGGTATACTAGAGAAAGCAGCATCTTACAAGTTTTAGATATGTATCCTTTCTCTGCACTAATATTGGTGGCAGAGAGCATATCAGAGAGGCCCCCAGTTTCTAGCATATTGCCACACCCGCACTGCAATAATTAGTCTGATCCTCAATGTTCAAGAAGTAGCCTGTTTCCATAAACCCAGGCATTTGAACAAAAGTATTTAGATAGACATCACTCCTGAGAGAGTAAATTAAAAACCAAATTAGTTTGGACTCACACGACTGTAATCACTGATCAAGTAAATGCTTCCTCCCATTGTACTTATTTTGGTAAAAGGCTTTCTGAAGGCATATCCACAAATTAGTTGTGCAGAAGTCCAAATGAGCATCTTAAGAGGACTTCTAACAGTCAGCCTGAGGATGACAAATGCAAATTTGCCATTCAGACTATCCCTGACCAAAACAGCTCAACCATGAAAACAGCTGACTGCCTATAAAAACATTTCTTATTTTCAACTGTATTCAATATGAATTTGACATTGACAAATGTGTCACACTTGAGGAAATAACTGCATTTAGAAACAAGCATCTTTTCTGACACTTTAGGAAAAGATAAGAAACAAGACACGAGTGAGTACTGTATAGGCCCTTTCTCTGAAGTAGTAGTGCCAGTTAAAGTGAGCCAACAGACTGGAAAAAAAAAAGACTACAGCACGTCTACAAGAGGGACTGTAGTTTGGAAGGAGAGTGCCACTGGTTTCACAGGTGAAGGTTGATGACAGACACCCTGGGGCAGACACTGCATAAGGCCACTGGCACTTAATACCATGTCATCAGTCTGCTCAAAAGAGGCTAAAAGCAACAGTGATAAGGACTCTGGTGCTAAAGCCTTGTATATACCAGGGCTTCCACCAACTGGCAATTTTTTGCCAAAGCAGCTTAATGTAGACTATTTCTGAGGGATTCTGTACCAAAAATAAAATGAAAATTCTGCACACAGTATTTTAAAATTCTTCCAAATTTATTTGTCAATAAATAAATGGAGGCTCCAGCATAGCAGCAGGGAGCTCAGGCCACTGGCTACACAAAGGTGGGAGATCACCCTGCAGCCCCCGCGCACGGGACACAGCGGTGAGGCTGCACCCGACCCTGACATCGCAAGTGCCCAGTCTGTCCAAAAACACCCTGAGGCCTGGCGCCTCCGAACCAGGGCAGGCTCAGACTGGCAGGATCCAAGCGTGGAGGGATCCAGGTGAGGTGAGGGGGCTTTGGGTGGGGCAATCTGGGTGCAGGCAGCTGAGTGGAGGGCTGGATGCGGGGGCATGATCTGGATTCAGAGGAGCTCATTGGGGTGCAAAGGCAATGGGACTCTGCAGGAGGGTCCAGGTGAAGGTGGCTGGAGGTCAGCAAGGGGTTATGCAGGGAGGAGCAGCTGCCTGTATAGTGACTCACCCTCCCACCACAGCTGAAGGAGCAATGGGAGCAAGAAGCTAGGGTGGGTGAGATGAAGCACTTCCAGCAGCCAGGGGAGGCTTCTGGTGGTTGGTCTAACTCAGCCCCGCCATTCCTTGCAGGGGAAGAGGAAGGCCTGTACTCCCACACTCACAGCCCAGCCAGGACTAAAGGATAAGGCGCAGGATAGGTGCCACCAGTCTTGGCATCCCCTCGCCAGCATTTCCTCTCCACCAGCTGCTCCAGACACCTGAAACAACATGCCCGAGCTGCTGGGGAGGGGTGTGTGACCGCTCTTACAGTTTCCCTTTGCTTCCCCCATGAGAAAGTCATTTTTCCATGGGGAAGCCAAGAAATCTGAGGGGGACATGAATTCTACCTACATGCCATGATGCAAAATTCCCCCAAAGTTGTAGACAAGGTTTAAGAGAAACATTCATACCACAGACATGTCAAATACAGAGGTGCGTTTTGCAGAGGCTATGATGACAAAACTTCTACAAGAGAAAGTCAAACAAAAGATAGTTTTCACATCAATTGGAAGGTATTTGGTAGACTTGCACTGACAGTCTGTCCTCTGTTGTAAGCTGCCAACGGTGGGAGGTTAATGTAAATGAGACCTTGAGACATACTGGGTATTTCAGTTTTAAAAAAGCAGCAGCAGCTAACAGCTAAGTTAAAGATTCAGACAATAGGGCCAGTCTGATACCCCCGTCACCATTTACTTCTTTTTACTTTTTAAACACACTTTCATCTCTTAGCTTTGATGTTTAAGTTACATTTGTTGTACTTTAGTAGCCATCACACAAAGCCAGTAAATTCAACCCAGAATAGAAATGTTTTGTGAAGATCAGCTATTTAGCATGATCACATGCCTAGAATCAATGTGTGCTACTTGCCTACCACCACAAATAAGTACCTGTACTTTAGGCCTAAATAGCCAAGTAAGTTGCACATCAAAACTCATCTCTACCTTACAACTACACCATAAGAACCCACACTTAAGTGTTACTTATATAACTGTTTGCTTTGCTATTTGTGGTTGTACTAATCCCTTCTCTTATTATATTTGTGCCTAAGACAGTGCTTCCAAGAACCATTTAAGTGGAATTGTGGTAATGCACCTCAGTTTTTAAAAATTCTGATTTGAGTGATGTTTCCTGGGACATTAGTTTGCAATAAGCTTTTCGCTCAAATCTGGACTCTTACCTTCCAACATAGTCTTGATAGTTACAGATTGCTTTGCAATTTCAACGTCAACTTCAAAAATTTCTCCATCTGAACTCTGCAGTTTAATGGAAGGCATCTACAACACAAGAAAGTCACCAGTTATTTTCATGCAATGGTTTGCAGAGAAGTTAGTGTAATACAAAGTGCTGTTCAAGTTACAAAAGCCATCTTTACCATTCACATTGCCTCTTCAAGACAAATGCCATCAAGATGGGACACACCATTGTATATGGAAGGGCAAATGAAGCGTCCCCCATACAATCAGAGACATCTTTACAAAATTTACTGTTTGGATAAGCAAGTCTTAACTCACTACTTCTAGAGAAAAGCAGCTGAGGATGTGAGAGTGGAAAAGTAGTATTCTAAGATTAATCAATTAGGAAGTGTCTAATATGTTGAACAAGAGGCCAACACATTTCACATTTAAGTTTTAGGGCAATGATGCAATGTGAATGAATGCCAGCCATATGTTGGCAATACTAAAGCTGCAGTAGCATTCCTCTCTGGTCTTAAATATGGTTTTAAGTGACGCACCAAAACTTCCAAGTACTCCCAAATACCAGTATTTCTTCAGATGGCAGAAGGGGCTAGCAGATTTGGAGACTATTCAGGTGAAGTTAGATCCCATGGCACTTTCAAAATTCTGGTTTCTTGGACAAGTCTCCCGCAGACGAAACAAGTTTGACATATTACTGATATTGGAGAGCTTTCAGAACAGATACTGGGCAAGCTTTTCACACTTGCCACCACACTTACTGTTCAAGACATTACTTAATACATTGCTAGGTCGGGGGGGGGGGGATTTTAGAGCATAAATCTTAACAAGTTCAGGAACAACAATAATAAACTGTAAGATTACTTGTTGCAGCATGTGCGTTTGAGTTTCCTGGAGGTGTTTTTATTAGGAGTCTGATTATCAAGCCTCACAAAACTGATCTTCCTAAGAGTTATGCTACAGCTCAAATACAATGGGTGAGGTTCTATGGCTATGCAGATGGTCAGACGAGATGATAATGGTGCCTCAGTGCCTTAAAATATATATACACACACACACACACACACACACACACACGTCCTTCAAGAGTGCTTCTGAAGCCAAGCTACTTCAAATTTTAGAAACTGACTTTAATTCATTACAATTAATATGTAAGCTGTATTAGTGAATTTCTCCAGTTAACAGCTAATAGAAGAAGAAAGCAAGCTTGCTTCTATTGCAGTGTTAAAGAATTAGTCTAGACTAATTGATTCTGTACTAGCTGTGAAAGCAATTTATGTTAACAGGAAAGGTCTCTGAAGGCAGCTATACTTGGAGAAGAGCCTGTGTGAAGTCATTAGCCCTAGTGCCTTCCATGTCTCAAGACCTTTTTTGGTCATTTATTACCTTTTTGTTATTTTGCTTTGCAGAAGGATATCACAGTTTAGAGCTCCATTAGTGGATATAAGAGAGCTAAGTCATGCATCATTTGACACAGTCAGACAATCCAATTCAAAACCTGCTGGAAAAAGCTTTGGGGACAAAAGGTAAGGGTTAGGGGGCCTAAGATTCCACAGACCCAAGATCTACTGCAATTAAAGCAGCTGACTGGATGTCGCTCTTTCAGCTAGCTTGCATTATCTGCTCCACAAGGCAGACTCTAGCATGTCAATACTGCCGATCCGGAGTACTGCAACAAACCCAGCCCAATGAAGCCCAGCCAGTGCAGGTTATTAAGCAGAATACAAGCTGAATATAGAACCTCATCTCAATTTATGTTTGGCAGAGTTCGAGCCAATCCTTTAACCCCATATGAAAATGTTACTATATCTTAAGTGGTATGGGTATTTTTGGATGGACTCAGACTCATGAGCACTGCATTTCTCACTGAACTAGGATACTGAATTTATTGCTGCAATGTTACAACTATGGTTTTTCTTTTAAGACTGCTGAATATTGATTAAAGTTACATCATTCAATATTATTAAGCAGACCAGTCCTACAATGAGAAGTTAAGATTTCCTCAAGTACAAATCTAGCTTATTTGCTAGATATAAATATAACTTCACATCTAAAAACAGTCACCCCGCAATCCTTTTTACTTTTTTTTTTGGGGGGGGGGGGGGAGGGGGCAGGAGGGAAAGCACTGACAAGACACGAACTCTACTTTTGACTATTTAGACTTCCTGCATTTTATTAATTAGTTTCCTTGAAATTTTGGAATTAAGTTATTGCTTACAGTTTGTTTAGTGTCAATACAGCAAATTTCTACTAAGTGTAATTTGATTTACATCATAGCACTGCTTGTTCCATAAGCAGACTGAGTCAGCAGTATTTTTAAATGCCCTATTTTCAGTCTAACTAAGCTGAAATATTCAGTGAAGGGAGAGTCTCATATATCTAAGTATTTTGATTGCATGATGTCATATAGAAATTGCTGCTTATTGCGATCAGGAAATACAAGACTTTCTTTAAACTGAAATTTACACTTCTCCCTTCATGTGAATGTTTTTGAAAGGAGCAATTTCAAGTTTACATTTGTTATTAGAGTGACAGCATCAAGTTTTCTTGTATATTCAGTGCATTGACACAATAGGTTGAGTAGTTATTAGCACGACCTGATTAACTACATGACATTAAGCAGCACAGAATATTTTCACACAATGAATAGTTTAAAATTAGACATAGGTATAAAGTCAAGATGCTATTTAGATCTAGTCAGCCAAAACTTAGTCATGTTAAGGTGCAAAAAATGAGAGAAGTGTAAAATTAATGTTCATACATGCCTAGGTTGTAGAAGTCTAGGATTATTACATAATTCTGCACAATGGGATATATCCATAGATTTTGCCTGATCAAATTCAGTCTATGCAATACTATTTACATTAAGGTCAGTTTCACACATCAGTTTTAGTCCAAAACTCAAATACACATTGATTACATGAGTGTCACAAACAGGGCTTTATTGTTAGAAAGTCCTAATTAAAAGGACATTTTAAGTAGTTTAATTCTCATTATCAATCATGGAGATCAGGGTTTGTACTTCGTTAGTAAAAAGAGTACCTCCTAGAAGAGAAATATCATTTGCAGTAGAGAACTTGGAAAACAAGTTAGCCTCAAACACCAGTACAGCTCAGTGACTAAGCAAAACAGTGCAGATCCTGTATTTTGAGAACACTTAATCAGGTAGCACTTTAGTATTACTATTAAAGAGATGTACTTAAATTACAGCACTGCGCTCAAATATTACTGGAGCAGCTGCTCAGCTGAACCATTTACGGTATCTTTAGCCAACTCTGCGCCCTGCGAAGCTGTTAAAAGACGTACTCCGGGCTCGTCCCCTGTATTTCTCAGGCTCCCACACAACAGCCATTAAAAAGGGTCACGTTTCAGACACTTGCTTAAGGTCTGACAAACAAACACACACACACACACTAAGAAACTGCTCCGTGGAGCCCAGGGCAATGCACAACACAGCGGAGCAGAGAGCAGACCGGGGTTTGCCTGCGCGGCAGGGGCTGAGGCGTCCTTCTACCTGAGCAGCACCGGGGGCAGGGATCCTGCGTTACCCCGCGCTGACCGAGGCCGGCCGGCCTGCCCGCCCTTCGCCCAGGGAAGCCCGCGGCCCTCCCCCCGCCACAAGTGGTACGAAGCCCCCTGGCCCGAAGGCGCTTCCCCACCCCACTTGGAGGAAGAGGCGGCTCCCCAGGCAGCAGCCCATAGCAACCACCTCCCCACTTTCCTCCGCGCGGGGCCAGGCCCCGCTTCCCCCAAGCGGCCGCTGCGGCCTCCAGCCCCGGCCCGGCCTAGAGCCCTCGGCCCGGCCCCGCCCCGCTCCCGGGATTGCCAGCCCCACCGCGGGCAGGCGCAGGCGAGCTTGGGGAAGAGACCTGAGCCGTCAGCCCCACCCCCCTCACCGCGAGACGGCGCCCGGCTCCACGTCCCTCCGCGCTGACCGAGACCCGGCGGCAGCAGCTACAACTAGGGCCTGACTGCGGCGACGCCTTTTATAGCGCGGGGCGGGGCGGGGCGGGACTCCGGGAGGTGGAGGGCGAAGGACCCCTCCCGGCTGCGTCACAGACCAACTGTAGGTGTCCGCGCAGATCGCCTGAGTGATCGCCAGGAAATGTAAAATGCAGCCCTCCCCCGCGGGACACAAACGCCCCCCTCACCTCCACCTTAGATACGGGGGGAGGGGGGCGAGGGGGAAGGGATTTCATGCATGTAAACAGATTGGGGGAGTTAAGCAACAGCCACGGCGTCTTTCAGGCAGAGGGTGCCCCTGCCAGAAAAGCTGCCTCACATGGCAACGGCAACAGCCTCATAGTGGATGGAGGGGGTTACGCCAGCACGTGTTTCCTCCATGCCCCTTGCTAGTGGTGTAGACGGCCTCCAGGGCTAGGGCCCATGTTGCCCTGTTCCCAGGGCCCAGCCTCTAGCCAGCAGCTTCTCATCCCCCTCCCCACCTTCCTCACCCACCAGGAGAGGGAGTAGTGCAGACTCCTCCAGGCCTAGGCCCTCTGGGGTTCTGTTCCCAGTTCTTGGCATGTCTCATTCCCCATTAGCAAAACGGGAGTGATGATATTTCCACAGCAGGATTCATTAATACCTGTCAGGAAGGGACTACATCTTCCTAGTTGTAGCATGATTCTGATCAGGTCGCTTAGGTGCAAATGCTATATAGATAATACTGTTACATCTTGAAAACTGCACTGGAGGAATATCATAACAAAGCTCAGTCCAGTTTGGACATGGCGAGTGTTACTGACCTAAACACCTCAGCTACTCTGTCCTTCATAGGAACAAAATTCAGCCTTCTGCCCCAAAACACAAAGACCTCTAACCCTTGCACTAAAGGGAAATCTTTATCAGCTCTGTCAAGTGCACCTCATTTTCAGAGATTTAATCCCCAAGTTCCCTACCTTCTACACAAATTGGTGTCCCCTCATTTTTATTGTTGGAAGAAAAATTATTAAAACAGGTTACAGCAAAGTTATTTTCACTATAAAAAGATGAAACCTATAACATTTTAGGATTCCTGTATGAATCCTTTTTGTGTCCTTCATTTCGATTCTCTGATGCACACATTTGTGCCTCTGAAGGTACATGATTTTCATTAACCGTCAGCAGTACAGAGCCTATGCCGCATAGTTGAGAGGTTCTGATTCTATCCTGTTGAGGGCAAGGTTACTTAAAGGATTATGATTGCATAACTACATATATTTTACTCTATACCTCAGAAGGCTGAGTCAACTCTGCAAAAATTCATACCTCTGCTTTCAAGGTATTGTACTTACCTGCATGGACTGGGAGTGTAAAACAAAGAAACTCACTGTTGTCAATTACTCTGAGTGAGCTAGGGATACAATTATTGTCTAATGAAGGGAGCTTGACAGAAACTAGGCTATTAAATTAATGTTGAGGGCTGAGGATAAATTTGCTAAGCAGCACTTTAATCTAAAAGCTGCATGTCAGCTAAAATCCTCTTACATTAATGTGTTAATGCTGTCAATCGTTACATTAAACCCCATCTCCACTAAGAGAAATGCCATGCCTCTACTGCAGCACTTGATTTCTTAAGGAAGGTTGGCTCAGTGCCATCTCTTGCAAACAAACGGCCTAGAGCCCTCAGGCACTTTTCACATTATTTAGTACTAGAATAAAACACTATTCAGAGTAACCCTGATTCAGTTTAAGGGCCTTCTTGTATGGTTCCTGTCATCCTCTCAAAGCCTCAGTGTGATGTAAAATTTCAAAATAAGAGATCTAAGAAAAATAATGGTGAGAGAAGCTTAAAATAATGGATTCAGTCTGTATTACTTCAGTTTCTTGAGTCACCCTTTCAGATGTAAACACAATAAAACCTTGCTTTATGCAACCACTCAGCAGACTAGCAAAAATTTGGTCTTTAACTAAAGAAAATAGTATTGGAGATCTTGAGGATAATATTAAATTGTTGCTTAAGACAACGGTTTGCCAGTCTAAACTGGAAATTTATAACCATGACGACTGGATAGCAGTTTCACACAAGTTTATGTGGCACACAGTTAAATTTGAGTCTAACTGGAGACCATTAATCATTTAAACCCCAGGCCTCCATTGAAGTCCAGGCAGGTGGACGGAACACTGTCTCTGAGTGGAGTCCTACTGATGTCTATGAAGGAGAGTCTGCCAGCATGGAGCTCATAGCAGTAATTGGCCCTTGGGCCCAGAACCTCAAAGTACTTAGGTATTGTTCTGCTCTGCATTGCAACACCTAACCCCTAGGGCCGTCTGCTGCCTAGCAGAACCCTCAACCATAAGGTGCCCAGACTCCATATACAATGCAGGAAAGAAGTTAGGCACCTAAGCAAGGGATCCTCAGAAGCCAGCAAAGGATGGGGGACGGATAGCTCAGTGGTTTGAGCATTGGCCTGCTCAACCTGGGGTTGAGAGTTCAATCCTTGCGGGGGCCATTTAGAGATCTGGGGCAAAAATTGGGGATTAGTCCTGCTTTGAGTAGGGGGTTGGATTAGATGACCTCCTGAGGTCCCTTCCAACCCTGATATTGTATGATTCTAAGCAGCTGACCTGGTGCTCTCATGCTCACCCTACATTTCCCTTTACCACCAGCTTTTTTGCAGATGCTGTGTGTGATGGGGCTCCTAGAGTGCAACATGGATTGTGGGACCACTGAGCCCTCTGTTCCACCAACCTGGGGCATCCTTCTTACAGTGTGATGTTGTTGTTAAGCCACAAATCACTGGCAGGTACTGCACTTACACAGACATCCACAGGCAAGGACACACCCAACTGAATTACATGGATGCTTTGCCAGCCACTCATGAACCAATAATAGAGAGGATCCCACCACTCCAGCTCCCCGGCCTTGCTCCCTGGAACTGTACCGTCTTGCCCTTTTCAGAAGCCTGACCACTGTAAATTCATTATCCAGTCCGTTCTTCCCCTGCTGTGGAGAGGACACACACTAGCCTTTGTAATCTGTGCTGAGATTTCCTAAGCACTTCAACCAAAATATACTTTTAGGTAAAATATAGAACAGATGTATTAACTACAGAAAGATAGATTTTAAGTGATAAGTAGCAAGCATATAGATCAAAGTTGGTTACTTAAACAAAAATAAATTCGCAGTCTGAGTTCTACAAACTAAACAGCATTTGAATGAAGCAGTGTCTCACCCTGACAGATGGAACAATCCTCAATAAACAGGTGGGACTCTTTTCCAGTCTGGGATCATCCTGACCAGTTCAAAGTCTGTCAGCCAGACGTTTCTTTCAGGTGTTGAGTTGGGGAGGGGGGGAAGAGAGGTCAAGTGATGATGTCACTTCCCCTCTCTTAGATATATGCTTGTGACATGAGGGTCCGCCCTTACTGGTCAAGCAGTCTATTGTGTACATCAGGAGTGGGCAAACTACAGCCCGCGGGCCAGATCTGGCCCATCAGGGCTTTGGATCTGGCCCACCGGATTGCCAGCCCCGTGGCGCAGCAGGGCTAAGGCAGGCTCCCTGCCTGCCCTGGCCCCACACCACTCCCAGAAGCGTCCAGCACCACATCCCTGCGGCCCCTGGGGGTGGGGAGCAAGGGCTCCGCATGCTGCCCTCGCCTACAGGCACTGCACCCTGCACCTCCCCTTGGCTGAGAATGGGGAACCTCACAAAATGATACCTCACAAAGCATACTTTGTACACAACATAATTATATGACAGTGGTGAATATGGGGGTTCCAGGGTGCTACTCTGAGGTACAGAGTGTCACACTGTACTGCCCCTAAACCTAGTAGTGGCCTGCATCCAGCCCTTCTGCTGAGGTCTTCCAGGCATGAAGTCAGGATCAGGCCCCACTGGCAAGATAGCCATTCCCTCACTTAATATGAGAATCCTGCTTCACAGTCTCCAGGGCTTTGGCTTGAGTTAGGCCTCCAAGTGGTTCATTAGCTTTGGGGTGGCATCAGCACTTAGGTGACTCTGGGAACACCAACCAGCAGAAACACAGGTGCCTGCAGGGCTAGGCAACAGTTTTGAAAATGTCACCTTTTGAAAAAATGGTGGACTTAGGTACCTAAAGAGGCAGATAGGCACCTAAATACCTTTGAGGATATGGGCCTAATTCATTAATAGTGCCTATCCACCTGAAAGAAAGAAAAGCCTCTAAACTGCAGTTAATGTATGTAAGCTTGTGGTCCTATTACTGTCACCCTTGTCTTCTTCTTCCCCAACCACCTTCACGGTGTTCTTCAACTCCCTGTTGGTCTTGTCCCTATGTTGGGCCACTAGTCCCTTCAAAGTAAGCTCTTTAAACTAGCTTTTATTTGCGGTTGATATAGCATCCAGTACAATGAATTCCTGATCAGGGCCTCTGGGTGATACTGTCATAATACATAATTTATGTTAATTATTATACCTGTCCTGTGCACTTTATCTTCGCTTTCTATTATTAGAATTGTTAATCTGCTTTGCTTAGCCCAAGTATAAATACAGTAGACCGAAGGTGGGAAAATCCTGTCACACTCCAAGATGTAAAAGTCACTAATTGCCTTTAAGAGCCTTGTTTTCCTAGAACTAGCAGAACCAGTCCCATGTAGCAGGAAGGTGCCACCAGAGAGAGAACACAGACTTCCTGAGTACTAAGACAATAGCATAAACACATCCAGCAGGATAGATGGGAGAAAATATTAACGATAAAGATGCCTGTGGAGTCAGTGGATGGGAAAATAAACCACATATACTTAACTTGGTTCTGCTGTTATTTGTTGGTGTTTTGTTGTTGAACTACTCCCCAATAAGCAAGTAGAGGTGGGAGGATGTCATCACGAAATACTGTGGGTAAGTGAAATGTCTGTCCAAATGTTATACCAAGGGGATGAATCTTTTTTTGTACGTTTACCAGTCTTCAAAAAGAGAATTTTCTGAAGCTGTCTGCAACCAGCCACTTCCACCAGGGAAAAGTGTTTCCATGGCCAGATTATTGAGGCATACACAACATAGGCCCAGGCCTAGAGCCCACATTGTGAAGTCATGTGATGACCTTTTTTTTTTGTTTTTTTAAATGAAAGTGGATGTAAGTTTCTTGTTCTCCTGGTTACAAAGAAAAGCTTGAAACCGTGATGTGGGACCAATGCATTGATGTCTTCAGGCGGCCTGAAACAATAGCTCTGAGAGATGAGAATTGCTCCATGGATCTCCCTGAGGTATTAGCTCCCAGACTCCAGGGGGTCCCACCAACACCATCTCAGCAGAGGATTCTATAACCATGTCTATACTAGGGGAAAAAGTGGTGTGTTTAACACCTCTTAACATAAAACCATAGTGTAGCATTAAAACCCCCGCATAAATAAGACAAGCAGTAGTTCTAACACATTAGCTGGATTAATTAAACCTAGGCTCCCTCTTAGGGTTGACCCTGAGCAGCTAACACGTATGAAAATACAAATTGCTGTCTAAAGTAGGGTTTTAAACACACATTCTATAAACACTTTTTTCCTAGTAAAGATTAGGCCTGTGTGTTGGAGAAGAGTACAACCACCATGAACCATCCACCCCACCTGCTGGGAGTAAGTACTGAGGGCTACCTCAATACACCTGTGACAGGTTGGGTCACAGAGACCCCCTTGGGACTGCCACCTGATGTGCTGAGACTACCTCTGAGCCCATTTTCCCTGGCAGCTTGGAATTTCAGTACCCTGTCTTGTTGAGCCAGACACGCTAGCCTGCTACAAACATAGACCCAAGTTCGAACCACGTCCCCCACAAGCTGCAGACTTAACTGAAAACAGCTTAAGAAGTGCTTCTATCTCTAGCAGCCAGATACCCAGTTCCCAATGGGATCCAAACCCCAAATATATCAGTTTTACTTTGTATAAAGCTTATACAGGGTAAACTCATAAATTGTCTGCCCTCTATAACACTGATAGAGGGAGAGATGCACAGCTGTTTGCTCCCCCAGGAATTAATGGCTTACTGTGGGTTAATTAATAAACAAAAGTGATTTTATTAAATAACAAGTAGGATTTAAGTGGTTCCAAGGAATAACAGACAGAACAAAGTAAATTACCAAGCAAAATAAAACAAAAAACACACAAATCTAAGCCTAATACAGTAGGAAATTAAATGCAGGTAAATCTCACCTTCAGAGATGTTGCAATAAGCTTCTTTCACAGCTAGACTCCTTCCTAGTCTGGGTCCAGCAATCACTCACACCCCCTTAGTTACTGTCCTTTGTTCCAGTTTCTTTCAGGCATCTCTTTGGGGTAGAGAGGCTATCTTCTGAGCCAGATGAAGACAAAATGGAGGGGTTTCCAGGGCCTTTTATATTCTCTCTCTTGTGGGTGGAACCCCGTTTGTTCTCCTGTGCAAGATCACAGCAACAAGATGGAGTCTGTAGCCACCTGGGCAAGTCATATGTCTGAGAATGATTCAGCTTTTTGCAGGCTGACACCATTGTTTACATGTTAGTTTGAACTTTCCTGGGAAAGTTCAGATGTAGATTGGCGTCTCCCAAAGTCCATTCTCAGTTATGTGTTTCTTGATTGGGCACTTACTGAGAATAGTCCTTTCTCAAGAAGCTGACCAAATGCTTCACTGAGGCTACTTAGAATCAAACAAATACATAGCCAATATTCATAACTTCAAATACAAAAATGATACACATACAGACAGCATAATCATAACTAGCAAACTACAAGCTTTCCATAGACACCCCACTTGGCCTCCTCTGTATAAGAACTAGTACAGCCATAGGACCCTGGTTGCAACAGTGATCTGTACAGTCACAATTTATGTCAATAACGTCACAACACCCTTGCCTCTACAAAAGGAGAGGGGATCCCTGTTGCCAGGGATGTGAGGGCATGCTACTGCCTGTACTTGGCTGAGAGGGGTGACAGGGCAACCCTCACTAATCACTGCTCCAAGTGGACGGAAGGGCAATGGCATGTGGACAGAGTTCGGATTGCCTAAATCCAGATCTGGATTGGACAAAACAGTTTCCCTTTCTGAGATATCTAATTTTGCCTACATTTTTGTAAGGAGGGGCTACTCTTGAGGAACTTTGTCATAGGAACAAGTATAGTGTGTTTAAAAAAAAAAATCAACCTGCATCCATCTCCTCTTTCTCCATTGTAACTCACGTTATATGAAAAAACATGGTTCAGAGGATCAGACAACGGTAATAGGTGGTCTGTTTTTCATATTGCTTTGTTACATCTCTGAAGGAACAGTAAACCTAATCCACTTTTTTGACACCAAAAAGAGGGGGGCCACCTGCCAGAAGAGAGACTGTAAGCTCTCCCTCTAAACCAGGTCAGACCCATTGGGAGATGTTGTGTTGTTTGTTCTTTATACAATATACTACCAGTTCCTACATCCATGCTTAATTACGGTCAATGGCAGGGTGTATGTATATAAATTCAGAACATAGTCTCTCCCACCCCCTCACCCTGTACAGCAGTTCACCTAGTGGTATTAATGAAAGGTTTGCACAGATATCAAGGGGAGAATACAGCCTTTATGGTGTAACTAAACATGTATTATCTATTATTTGTGCTTTGTCCTGTCATTGCATCTATCACTCAAGGAGAAGATACAAGCGGGCCCAACGGGGGGTGGTGTGTATTTCTGCCCTTTGTATCTCTTCTTCCCACATCCTCCTAACTCTATGCCTTTGTGAGTTTCCACTGTTCCTTCTACATTTTCTTCCTTACAAAAACTCCAGATTCCCCCTTACTAAATTCCCCCTTTCCAGCAACTAATCAGCCATGAAATAGTTAATGTTATCAAAATGTCATCACTGGACTTTAGAGCGGATGCTTTCATCAGATCAACAAGGAGCAGAGGCGTTTACCCCCTCTCAGAATCGTTAATTCACACTTTGTATTGCCAACTCTCACAATTTTCTCTTATGTCTAGGTGTTTGTTTTGGGATTGTTTTTTTTTTTTTTTAAACTTATCTCATGAACACATGATGAAAGGCTGCCAGCACAATTTTTCACATATTCAAAATGGTCACCATCTCCTGTTACAGTCAATGGGGCTGAAACCAGCAAGATGGCCACTGTTTCCATACAGTCTATCTGAATGTGGCAGTGAGGCTGCCTATAATAAAGTTGGCTGCCAACGCTCATTGTTTTGCAATTACATTGAAACCCAGACCCAAAAGCAAAATGGCTGCCTCTCCATGGTTCAGGGGGCTCAAAAGACACAGACTGTGAGGCATGGCAGAGACACTGAAAAATGGATGGGGAGAATGAAGAATATCAGAAGGCAGATTTAGAGGTTGTAGTGGGATGGCATGCAGGAGGAAGGCTGAAAAGGGTGCTGAGGACAGTGATGTGATCAAAGATGGATGGGATGGGAACTGTCTTTCAGGGGTGAAAGTAAGTTAAAGGACTTACCGGTACGCCGGAGTCCTGAGCAGGGGGCGTGGCCTCAACCGGAAGAGGTGTGGCCTTAAATCCCCAGGCCCTTTAAATCACTGAGGAGCCCTGGGGGCTCCTGGCTGCCACCGCTACCCCAAGGCTCTGACAGAGCTTTAAAGGACCTGAAGCTCCACTGTGATAGCGGCTGCCGGCGCCCTGAGCCCTTTAAATCCCCATCTGAGCCCTGCTGCCTGAGCCCTGGGGTAGCGGCGGCTGGGCTCCGTCAGGGATTTAAAGGGCCCCAGGGCTCCAGCCCCCGCTACCACCCTGGCCCTTTAAATCCCCTCCGGAGCCCCGCCGCCACTACCCTAGGGCTTTGGCAGCAGGGCTCCATCGGGGATTTAAAGAGCCAGGGTGGTAGCGGGGGCTGGAGCCCCGGGGCCTTTTAAATGCCCACCGGAGCCCTGCCGCCGCTACGCCAGGGCTCGGGCAGCAGGGCTCAGGCGGGGATTTAAAAGGCTTGGGGCTCTGGCAGCCACTACTGCCCCAGCCTTTTAAATCCTGCCAGAGCCCCGCCACTGCTACCCCAAGGCTTTAAATTGCCATCTGGGAAAGCCGGTCCCAGTACAGTGCACCGGCTCTTGCCGGTACGCCGTACCGGGGTGTACTGGCTTACTTTCACCTCTGCTGTCTTTAAAAGAGCCACTGGCTCAGTGGCTGTGAAAATCATATGCACTCTGAATTATTCAGCTGTACTATTTGTCAGACTATTATGGAGCTGATAGGTAGACCTATGTTACTATTTATTGTTTCAAACAAGACTTTGAGCCATTGTATAGCTACCATGGAGTCTTAATGTGTTTCCTGTTATATTTTTATGCAAAAAGACTATTCTGTAGTTTTAAAAAGCTTTGAGGAGAAAAGAAAAATGCTCCTCCACAGTAACCACACTACCACAGTTTCTTCCCTTCAAAAACATCGTCTGACAGTAACATCTTGTGAGTAAGTTGAAGAGCATCATGTTCCTCTTATAGAGATGTGGGCCAGCAGTTAAACAGCTGATGCAGTTTGTCTCACCATATTAGGTGTATGGCAGGTTCAAACATCCTCAGTATAAGTGTAAGCATTCTAGACATACAAAGCATAAATATTAACAAGTCTGAAAAAGAAATCAGATTATGGTAAGAAGCAATTCAGTCTAGAGGACTGAGCATGGGATTGGAAGCTAAGAACCCCAAACCTCTAACCTCAGGTCTGCCACTAACTTTATGTAAAGCCTAAGAGCAAGTCACTTCCCTTTTGTAGATTAAGGATAATACTACTTACCTATCTCTTACAGTTCTGTGAGAATTAATGAAAGATTGAGTAACGCTTTGACATGCAAAATGATTTTACATGACTGTTTAAAAAGGAAAAAAATAAATCTGTACCTTGAATGCATCTATAATGGGTGTTGCCCAACCCTATCATCCCCCTCACTTGGTATTTATACCACACTATCTTAGTCTCAGCATTACCACCATGGGATATCTACACATACATCCATGCATAGGTTACAGAATTGTTACCGTATAGCTAGTAGAGAAAATGGTGCAAGACTGGTGACGAAACTTACATTCCACTGAGAATCAAGAGATTTGTTTGAGCTCAGATAACGCAGGCACGAGGGCCACATAAATACCTAAAATATGGAATTAAGTGAAAAAACAAACAACTTTAGCCATAGAGTTGCTAACGATATCTCCCTGATAGATGTCCACCGTGTGCAGAGAGTAATACAGATTTATCCCCAAATCTCCAAACCCAGCTACTGCAATTTAGAGCAGTTCTGAGGATCCTCTAGGTTGCAGCAGCGGCTGCTCTCAGGTTTAGGGGGATGAAAGAGTGATGAATGCTGCATTTGCCTCTTCTCCTCAAGGGGGTGAAATCTTAAACCCTTTCAAGCTATCCTCACCCACAGAGAAAATGGACATAACCCCAGTGCTGTGTGTGTGTTTATCTTTAAGTGAGAGAGAAGCAGCACCAAAGTAAATGGCTGAGGATGAATGTGTTATTTAGTTTTATCCAGCAGATGGTGCCAGACTCAGAATTAGGTAGACCCAGATAACAGGCCAGTTGCCAGTATTCCACATTGCTGTAAAAGGAAGTTTCAGAGATAGTTAGTTCAGTACTGGAGTTCTCAAGGGGAACCATTCATTCAACATACACTGCTCCCCCACAGCGCATGCATGTACACACACTTTTTTCTAAAACATAGCAGTTGTCCTGCCTACCCAAACCTCTGCTGTATTAGATCATCATATAAATGTAGACAGAGCCGTAACTTTATATGAATATTTTAGTGCCTGGGGTGAGCAAGCATATTTGCACCCCCTCTAGGCGACATTTGGGGAGGCATGCAGTCTGTGCCCCTCCCCAGATTTCTGCCTTCCATTTACTACAGAGGATTTCAAACTGTGGTGCCCCTTGCTCCCCTGCCCCAGCCCCATGGCTGCAGGGCTTGTGGTTGCACAGCCCAAGCTCTGAGCTCGGCCAGGCAAGCCCGGTGCCCAGCCCAAGCACTGAGGGCAGGCAGCTGCTGATGGCAGGGCAGATTCGTTCTCACCAGCTCCGCAACCCAAGGCCCTGGGAATGGAGCAACCCCTAGAATAACCATATTTCAAGTTCCCAAATAGAGGACACTGCCAGGAGGAGAGAGCGCTGGAAGGGGGTTTCAGGTGGGGAGGGCTGGAGGGGGTGTGCGTGTACTTGGAGAGTGGGAGGGGGGATTTGAGGGGCACTGGAAATGGTATCTGGAGGTCCTGGAGGGGGTACTTGCGGCAGGGAGACCCACTGGAGGAGGTGGGAGGGGGGCAGTGTCGTGCTCCCTAGCAGGGTGCAGGGCGGCTGGCACAGGTCTAGGACGCAGTACCAGGCTGTCAGTCAGCACTTCCCTGTGGGCCTCTCCCCCTCCCCGAGCTGGCAGCACTCAGTGCCCCGCCCACTTGCTGACACAATCCTAGCGCCATGGGGCAAGCTTGCTCTAGCCAGGGTTCCTGGGCCTGTGGGGAGGGGGATGGCACTAAGCACCTTGGGCTCTAGCTGCTGCTGGGCCCAACTCTGTGGGGAAGGGGGGGGACCTGAGATCACAGTGCTCTGGCTGACACCACTGGGCCCGATCCTGCACCACTTCATTTTTCCATCCATCGGCTTTGTGCCCTGGGCAGCTGCCCCGCTCACCCCGCCCTAGTTACAGCTCTGAATGTAGGGCTGAAAAGGACCTTAAGCGATCATCTGGTCTGTCCCCCCTGCTGAAGCAGGACAAAGTGTATCGAGACTGCCTCTGACAGGTATTTTTTTAACTTGTTCTAAGAAACTTCCAATGATGGGGATTCCAGAACCTCCCTTGAAAGCCTATTCCAGGGCTTAATTATCCTTATAATGAGAAAGATTTTCCTAATAGCTAACCTAAAATCTCTCTTACTGCAGATTAAGCCCATTATTTCTTGTCCTACTTTCAGTGGACAATGAGAACTGATCACTGCCCTCTTCCCAACAACCCAGTTACTCTCAGATGGCATTTGAGCACATACCCTTCACTTCACTATGCCCCTTGTCTATGGGAATCTCTGTAGGCCTGAAGAACTGTTTGACCTATAAGGATAGAAGATTGCAGTGAAATGGTGGAGATAATTTTATTAAGACAGACTCCACACTTGGGTGTTGTATCTAATGCTCACTAAATAGAATAGGAGAGAGCAAATACAATACATACTTTAGAGCATTAGAGGGAATTCAGGAAAGGACTCAGGAAGAGATCTGCACAAAATGGTGGAAAGCTGTTACATTTCATACATTCTAAACAAAGAATCACATGCCATCCTAGCAACTGCTTGTTTACTTCAGTGACAACACAAGTGAAGGCTTCTGAAGAATGAAATGAAACTACTGCTGCTTGCAAATATGGCAGATTCCAGAAAAGAAGTTTGTCTGGGTTCAGAAACTTGCTTTGCAACCTACTGCCTTCTTAAAGATCTACAGAGAACTCAGCCCAGGGATGCAGGGTCAGAAAAGCTGCCTTCTAATTATCCATGGGATGGGAAGGAATAGACAAAGAGTCAGTCAGGGTTCCTACTATGCTAAAAAAATCTTCCTCATTCCCTCCCTCCACCCACTTGCTCTTCTGAAAGTTTACATAAGCGAGTGCAAGAGTTGATTTGCCTTTACCGATTTACCCATCACATTTCTTATTAGTAGCATAGCTGGAACTATAGGCTAAGAAACAGGACAGACAGGCTTGGGCTGGTAGTTCTATAGACAGGAATCTCTTTGATTACCCCTTCTTTTGCCCCACTTTGGCAGGGTCTTCTCCTTCCCAGACCTCTCTGTCTGGAGAGCTACTAGTAATAGTCTCTGTGCTCCGATCTGCCAGGGTCCTTTTCTTGGGCCTCTGCCTTGAGAGCTTGTCTTAGTCCTTGCCCCTTTCAATCAGGGCTTTCTCTCCCACAACTCTGTCTGGAGAGCCTCTACCTGGTCTTTGCCCTGGTCTCTCAGGGTCTACTCTCCCAGATCTTTCTTACCTGAAGAGCATGTCTGTGGTCTTTTGATTCATTCTCTTCTCCTGGATTTCGGGGTGTCTGTACACCGAGCCTCTAGCTGCATCTCCTAATCATATACCATGTGGAGCAAGCGCTGTTTTTCATCCTCAGTGAACTGGAGATCTTCGGTCAGCTGTTTGTACTTGAACTTGAGATCCTCCAGTTACTTTTCTGCTGCCTCCAATCGTTTCACCAGGTCACCCTCTCTTAGGAGGGAGCTCACAAAGCCTGCCTGTGCTACTCCCTTCCCTCTCCTAGGGTCCTGTTCTATACCCTACCTCTTCGCTTTCGCCGCTCCCTGCTGGGGCGATTCTGTTTGAGCCTCTCTGCTAGTAAGCACACTGGGTATGTTAGCTAGAGTTCCTATAGTACCCTGCTGAACTCTGAAATCTGTCTGGGTCTCTATGGTATCCTGCCGTACCCAAGGTTCTGTCTGGGTCCCTGCTGTAGTTCGCGGAGTTTTCTCCCTGACCCAATGCTTCCTGCAAAGCCGAGCATTGTTCCCTCTTCCCCTTGGCTTCCACTTGCACCTGAGCCAACTACTGCTCTACCCGGACCAGCCGGCTAATGATTTTCCCTTGGGAGATGCTGGCCTTGTCCAACTCTTGTAGGCACTTCCTCAGCGGGTCCCTTATGTCTGGGCCATTCTGGTCTCACCTCCGGGCTCTTTTCCAGGGTCTCCATACCCTGGCTCCTAGCCCCTGCTTTCCCTTCCCAGGTGGGCCCAGACCCTCTTGGTCCAGGGTCACAGTCCTGGTCTTTCCCACAGGAGGGTTGAGTAACCCACCCAGTCTCTTCCCAAAATTATGGGCCGCAGCAGGTCCTTGACCACGCCAACAGGGAGTCCAGCCCAACTTCTGGCACGGGATAGACTCAAGTCTCCATATGTACACAGAAGACGTTTACTGGGAGGTGTCAGTCCAGGCCAGTTGCCCTCTCCTGGTCTTCCCACACCAAGGTGTATCCCACACCCTGAGACTACCAGACCCATAACAACTTCCTCCCAGCCTGTCACTACCCACAGTGGGACCACCCTGATCTTTGGAGTAGACCCTGCAACTGGTCTACTGTAACAGTTTAAGTAGTCACACTCCATTACTGCGCAGTTCCTTTTAATATGCCTGGGCTGGCCACATCTGAAGCAGACTACCGGGTCTCCTAGCTCCTTCCCACTTGTACTTCCCATAGGCTGCAGGGCTCTCTGGGCCCCTTGCTGTTGCAGTGCATCCCGAGTCTAGAACTCTCAGGCTCTTTTCCCCTTGTGAGCTTCCCTGGGTCACCCTCTAGTGAACCCCCCTCAGCTTACCAAACAGCTTGGGCCGTTCCCCTCCTTCAGCCTCAAATTAGACCTCAGTTCACTCAACTGCTTCCCACATGGAGGCTGGCTCAAAATGCCTTACCCAACTCTGTGCCCCTCCTGGTAGGGCATTTAGGAATTGCTCTAGAAGCTTCTCCACCAAGCTGGTCTTTGGACAAAGCCAGTGCATTGCCAGGTCTCAACTTCTGGGCCACTAGTGCGCCCCTTGTGGGAACGATTCTGTCCAGAACTTGTGCCTGTATGCCTCCGGAGTCAACCCCAGCTGATCCAAAATGGCTGCCTTCACCAGTGGGTAAGAATTCAGCGGCTCATCACTTACCACTTGGCAAGCCGCCTGCAACATGTCCATCAGGAATGGAGCTATGCGGGCGATCCCAAGTCGACTCTTCCCATCCTGCTGCCTTTGCCAGCTGCTCAAAGGTCTGGAGGAAGGCTTCTGGATCATCATCAGGTCTGAGCTTTGCCAGGCCTGGAGCCAAACCAATCACCATTTCCACCACGAACTGGGTTCCTAGGTGGTGTGTGACCCAACCGCTTGTGTATCCACTCCTGAAGGTTGGAGTGGATATCCTGCCACTGTTGCTGTGCCACAAACTGGACTTCCTGTTGTTTCTGTAGGTTCTCTATCAACTGCATCAGGAGGGCCTGGGTCCACAGCTGCTACTCCTGCTGCCAACAGGTAAATCCTCTTCAATGGTCGTGCCCCTGGTTGATCAGGGGTCGGTCTGAAAGAAGCCCCACTTCTGGTACCAAATGTAACGGCATGGCACCTATCTCTTGCGCGCCCCTTCTGGTTCGGTGTGTCTTCAGTCTTTAAACAGCCCCAGCCCCTGGTATTGGGCCATATCCTCAAGGCTTCCTCCTCGGAGGCAATGATTTCGCCCTTTCTGGGCCATTCTAGCACTGGCTCTCTAGCTGGGCCACTATATAGTTCAGATCCCCTTCTGGGGATTTATCGCTGTCCAATTATAAGTCACTTTTCCCAGTGGCCTATGCAGGGGGCAGAGGAGACTCAGGCCCACCCACTACTCTAGGTCCCAGCCCAGGGACCCTAAGAATAGCAGCCACTCACCACTGTGTCCCTTTAATGAAACTGCTTTCAGTTCCATGGGCTACTTCTCTGTGGCCCCAGCCTTCACCAAAGCTTCACCCTTACTTCGGGGCCCTTTTATGTTCAGGCCCAGCAGCCAGCCAGCAGCTCCTCCTTGCTCCCCCTGGTCCCTGCCAGCACTGAGCTGCCCATGGTGCTGCAGTTCCTTTTGGCCAGACAGGAGCATCACCTTCACTCCTCTGGCTCCAGCAAGGAACTAACTCTAGTCTGAACTGCAGCTCCTTTTATACTAGCCTGCAACCCTCCAGTTGGCTGCTTCCTTCGCAGTGTCTCTAAGCTGCTTGGAGTATTTAGCTCTACTGTTTCTTCTCTGGGCCATGTGTGGCAGGACGCCTCCGAGTCTAGTCCACCCAGTCACATGTATATTTTAAATATCCTTTAATGGGGGATGGCTGAAAGATCTGGAAGCAAGTTAACATTAACAGAAATTCTGAACGGACATCCATCTCCACTGCTTTACCTCGCAGCGAGCTTACACTTGCGCATACAGCACTTCTTGTCAATCACTGATGGAATATGTGTTGTAGTTAAAGTGTTCTCATGGGATATGTAAAGCAACCACAGCGAGGGGACTTTGTTCATTTCAGTGGTAGTGAAACTAGTCCAAAATTGCTGGCTAAAATAGGCAATATTTAAGTTCATGGTGGGGAACATTTCAAGATGCATTTCAAATGCAAGATAATGGAGCATAAAAGGTGGAGGAAAAAAGTTGGAAAGAACGTTTGAGAAGGTGCCAGGGTTTCTAATGCAAACAGAAAACAAGATTTCTTCAATAATTGTGGCTGAATTGCGGACAAGGCATGGAAAATAATGGAAAAGTGAAAATGGACCTTTATTAATTGCAGGAATTTGGAGTAGACCTATTTTAAGAAAAATGTGCTGGATCAATATAAACACTCAAGTATTACGTTATGCTTGCTATTGGGGGGGGGGGGGGGGCGGGGAGGTTGGTCACGCGATAACCAGATATGGGACATGGGACAAGATGTGTATGGGACAAGATATGCTTTAGCTTCATGGCCAAACATAGGGGTTGTCTGCAGAGGGAGTGCCTGCTCTGATAATATATGCACTTGTTTCACATCAAATACCCAAACTGCTTTCATAAATGACTGTCCAGGCTGCATGAACCTTGGTCCTTGTCGAGCTGGTCTGGCAACATTCTCTTGTGTTGCAGTAGTAATCCTTCAGGTTTGTCTGCCATTTTCGTGAACACTCCTTTTAAGAATGCATTCTGTTCTGCATCTTCACTGTCCTTTTCTTTTGCATTGGAGTCTGCCCAGTGCATCAAATCCATTACAGTGTTGTACGACTGATGGATAGAAACAGAACATCTCAAAAGATTTAATGATTTTCATCAATGATTTGGCATTCCGAGCAATTACTATGTGAAGTGGCAAGGTCATGTCATTTAAAAGTAAGATCAGTGTGTCCATTACCTGAATGTCAGGTGAAATCTCCATTTCACTTTCAATGAACTCACGGTAATCACATGTTCAGCATGGTAAGAACTGCTTAACTGCTTCAAACTGTGAATTTCACCATGTCACTACTAGTTCTGGACACAAGCATTTGGTCAGGATTAAGCTTTTTTTTCCTGCAAAGAAAGCCCTGAAACACAGTTTGCGAGCTGGGCAATGTTTAAACACTTTCTTCATTGGAGCAATGACTGTCAATTTTAGAAAAAAATGAACATGCTGCTGATTGCTAGTCAGACTTACAATATAGGCATTGCACATTACATGCACCATATTAGGAAGCAGGCCCTGTTGAACCTGAGTATATGCTCAAGTACAGTATGTTGCACTGTCTGTTACTATCCCAGACACCTTAAAGTCTAATCAAAATTGGTCAGGCAGTTTGGTGACAGCTTGTGACAAAGGTGAATAATTTACCAGATTAAGAACAGAACTGTCCAAAAGAAATGATTGTAGCTTTTCTGAGCCATTCATTTGGGGTACAGCAATGATATGCAGTACATAATTATCTTTGTCATCTGTTGACTCGTCAAACGGTGCACATAGATCAGCTTTTTTCATATGCTCTTTCAGCTCCTTTCTGTGTACTTCAAACATCTTGGGTAAGTAATCTTGGTGGTGCTTATTAGCAGAAGGAAGAGAACCCATGTTTGGAATTTGTTTCTGAAAAAACTCCCTTAAGACTGAGCTATCCAGTTTCTCCACTGGTATAGGTATATTTGCACTTGAGAATGCCTCGACAAGTTCAATATATGCCACATTTTGAGCATCACAACTCTTGGTACTGCCATTAAAAAGATATGGCAATTGTCTGAGGTTTTGCTTTTGATGTCAGATCTGCCTCTACTTTGTGTTGGGCATTATGATGCCGATCAGAATTTAAGAGCATGAGTATTTGACTTACATGTGCGATCTAATGTGATGTTGCAACTTTCCTCCATCAGCATAGCATTGCTTGGGATGCTGCTCTGCACAATCAAAGGCACTGATTTTATTTATTTTTGCAGTTTGAGTCTTGGGATTTGCCATTTGCTTAAACTCATGGAAGTATTGTACTGAGTGTAAACAACTGTTTGTCTCCTAGCAACGTAAGTATCACGAGATCGGATGAGTTCGTTCAATTTTGACAAATACAGTACACCCTTGCTATAACAAACGTCTAGGAATATAAGCCATTTGTTCAGTATACTCAGTGGTTAGTTATAGCAAAAAGGGAGGGGTCCACAGCCCCAGAGCCAGAGGATCTCTCAGCTCCCCACTGCATTTGATCTCTAATGTTGAATTGAGCCAAATAAGCCTCTCAAGGAGTTTTTCCTCTCAAAGCTAGTGGTCTTTTGCATCATTTGGGATGGGACAGCCAAACCTCTCTTCTCAACTATAAACAGGGTAGAAAAACTGTTGTAAATGTCTGCTCTTACCCAAGTCCTCCGGCTGACTCAGTTCCTCATCCAAGAGGTTGCCTTCCACTATGATCTGTGATACTTTGATCTCCTTCTGGAGCTGAATTTTCAACTCCTTAAGTCCTTGCTGCAGCTCATCTATTAGCAAGTTCTAAGTTGGCAAAAAGTTGCTTGGTCTCTGTTTTGTGGAAGATGTTCTGGTCTATGGAACTCATATTGTTGGTCACCTCCATCTGTTTTACTATTCCAGCCTGGTTGTGTTGCTGGATTTCCAAATCTGTCCTATCACACTTTGTAGTTGCTGCTCCAACAGGGATCTCATCTCAGCCTGCAAGTCAGAGTCCTTTCTGGGAAACTTTCAGATTGTTGTAGGTAATCTTAATTCCTTTTGCAAAGTCTTAAGCTCCTCATTTAAACCTTGGTTGAATGTTTTTGATATTTACAAGCATTTCTAATTTGTTTCATCTAGGTTCAACAGGAATACTGTACTCGGTCTTGCTCCCTGGAAACTCGAACCCCACTTCTCTCACAGTGTTGTCCCTTTCTAACTAAGTGGCTAACCAAAAATTCGGGCATTGGGGATGTTCCAGTTGGGAGTAGAGGTTGATGGAGTCTGGTATTTTCTTTGATGCAATCTTGTTTATTTAACTGTACAAAGTTCTCCAAATGTTTTGTTCCTTCCATAAAAGGAACAGTTTCTTAGACCCAAGCCTTTTTAGCCAACAGACCCAAAAGCTTTCTAGCTTTTCCCAGGGTCACACTGTGCGTACAGGCTTTCTTGCCTCTAGCTCTCTGTTCTTTTCTGTCCTGTGTGTTCTGTCTTGACGTTCATCTATACAGGCACACACAAATACTAAATATGCAGCAGCAGCCCTCTGCCCACTCAGTCCAAACTCCCGGACAGTTTCACATAGGCCACTGCCTAGGACAAAGGGGTTATGATTAATGTAGTCTGACAGTTATGTTAATTGAAGGCTAAGTTCACACTATCAGTCTCATGAAGCTTTAACTCTACCCATAAAGAGGTTTCACCCAGCTTTAGCAGTATGTTAAGCTCTAGAGATCTTCTCTTCACACCTGTCTAAAGCAACAAGTATGCTGCTAGTACTACACAATTAGTAATGGAGGAAAAAAAAAAAAAGGCAATGACATGATAGTGCTTCACAGACAGCCCTTTATTCTGTTAAAAGTCCCTGTAATGTCTACACTAATTGCAACAGGTAAGCATTGCACCTGCACCACTGTAGTGAAAATATTTACTACAGTGACAGAAGAGGTTTTCTGTTGCTGTAGTAAATCCACCCCATTCACAGGCTGTAGCTAGGTTGAGGGAAGAATTCTTCTGTCGACCTACTGATCTCTACACCAGGCTTATGTTGGCTTAACTACATTTTAGAGGCATGAATTTCACACACTTTTGAATGGTGTTGCTAGACTGACCTACGTTCTGAGCGTAGACCAGGGCTACAAGACTTTGGTGCTCCTAGTGTCTTAAGTTACTAAAACTGAAAGTTTTAACTCAGAACACTTTACTCATGGTAATAGACTATTCAGATTCTTTCTGGTTCTCATGCACTAACTCGTAATGTGAGCTGCAAAAAAATCAAACCTTTACGATTCTATGAAAGGAGAAACAGGAATAGTCATAGTTTGATTAACTCTGTATGTAACTGAAACACAAGGTAATTCCTACCACCTTAAATGTGGTTTGCAGCTCATTTCTTACATTACTTACTCTGCCAAAGCAAGTGACAACTCAGCTTCAAAATTAATCTAAGTTTTGTTTATGGGAATTGTCAGTTTCTCTGGTGCTAAGTAAAACAACTGTCCAATTGCTTGTATTTGTCAAACTTGTAGGAAGGTAACTTAATAGTGATATTTACATTTTTAAATAGGCAAGCACTTCTTCCTTTGGAATCTTTTGAACAAGTTTTTTAAATGGTTAATGATGCCATGTAGCTCACCAATTTTCAATTAAACCACCCCATTATGAAGACCAATTCTAACATGTTCATGGAATCTTGAAACACACATTACATTCTCCTTGGTTTTCCAAGTAATTAAAATCAGGACAGATTATGCAGAGAAACTACAGAAAGGCCTTAGAGAAAGATCTGGATGACTATGCAAAGGGAGAAAAGCAAAAAAACTATTTTAGTTCAGATTCTGTGCTTAGATCTATTTATACAGCACCCATTGACTTTACGTGAGAGCTGCTTTTGTGTATTTGCAGATAGAATGTCACCAAGTTACCTGCTCTGTTCACATGCTTCTGCACAGGCTGCCTTGCACCTCCTTGAAACAGAAAATCCAACATGCCTATTTATGTAATAAGGAAGGACTGGTGAGACAGCAGGGAATGTTGTCAGTTAAGATCAGGTAGCAAGTTCACTCCATAGACCAGTGTTTACAAACATGGGACAGGAAGGAGAGCAAAAGCAATTCAGAGTACAAGCTACTTGTAAAAATCTCTATTAAACTGCAAAGCAAAAAAACCCCCCAAAAAACTGACATATTGAACTAAAGCATGGCTCAATAACCCCTCTCTATTTATGGATTAAAGAGCACTGCAGAACATGCTTCTACCCTGATGCTACTTAAAACACATCATGCTAATAACCTTTTACGAAAACCAGCACAGAGTTGACCTGAGATACTTAGTTCACAAGTTTATTATGAAAAAACACTGCAGTGCTCTCCTGCAGTAACATCATTTTACAGGAAAAAAAACAGTTCTGTTCAAAATAACTCACTATGCTTGGACAATTACAAGGGACAATGAAGGAGGCAGAATGGGGAGGGAAAAAATGAGTGAGACAAAAATCAATACAATTAAATTAAACAGTATTCCCTGAAAAAACAAATCAGAACAGATTCAGAACACAAATAAGAGGCGGGCTTGGTACTTATTTTAAAAATGTTCATTAAGCTTCAATGATTGTTTGCTGCTATCCTTATCTACAGTCATGCTGAATAAAGCTATAGCTAAATGGAAAGTTAAATGTATTCACGAGGTGTTAATGTCTACATCTTAATATTTGCAGTCTCTCAGAGAAAGCAAAAGTAACTACAAATAGTGCTATGCCAGAAACGGGTTTCTTGACCGACAATGTTGCTTCAGCATGCAATGAACTGGTTCATTCTAAAGTGGTCACGGTTGTTGACAAGAGGCTTTGTATTTTATTATGGCACATCTTTTGGTCCATGTGAAAACGAGTTTGAATGTTAAATATTTTCTGACACTTTGGAGTTACTGTTGCTCTTCCCATTTCCTTTAGGTCAACATATGGTTCATGGCAATACTGTACAAGTGTAAAATCTTTACAGGAAGTAGTCTGGGGTGCGACGAGTAACGTGTGGTTCACCTCTGCGTGGTGCTGGATCAAACTGCAAGCTGAAAGAAAACACGTTTTTATTCAAATTGCTACAGATTTTGTTGACTTGAATTCATAATTACCATATGTATACCAGATTAGCTGTCTTCCCCATAAGAATTCTGGGACTGGTGGTGTGTGTTTCTTAAAGAATTGCTTATTCAAGCTATGAAGGTCTTCTGAAGTGTTTTTACATTATATTCAAATACCCTTTTCTTCAATATTAAACCCAAAGTTGGAGCCCACAGCTTAAATGGAAGCCCATAGCTTTTTTCTACAGTCAATATGAACTGAGGACTGGTGAAAAAAATCCAAGGCTGCCACTAAAATGTATTCTCTACAATACCCACAAACCAGGGTGCATTTAGGAAGTCTACAAGGTACCAACATCATTGCTGCAGTATGCCACACTTCCAGGTTCTCACTTGTCTTTCATATTCCAAGCATTCAGTGCTTTTCAACATTTTTTCATTTTGGGGACCCCTAATAAATTTTGAACAGAGGTTGGAAATTCAACCTATGGTTCACAGATCCCTACCATGGAAGTCTTAGACTTACTGAACAGAACTGAACTATAAATGTTGCGTATGCTCAGCACGGCATTTGATGCAACATGAGGAAGGGCGCTAAACTGTGGGCTTCTCTGGTACCGCCACCCACTTCTGGATTTTGACCTGTAAGTGGGGGTATTCACATACTTTTGATTGAGCAGAAAACTGGAATGCCTCTTCTTGGATCTGAAGCTTTACTGTCAGAGTCACCTTTTGCAGACCCCTGATATATAGTCCACAGACCCGGGTTGAAAACCACTGTTATAACTAAATGCTTTCAATGTATAACCCCACCCTACAGAAATCAAATGTATGAAGAACTCTAATAACCTCTGATGTGGGGCAAACATTGGAAGAAATATACTTTCTGAATTTAGAACTATCAGAGAAGAGATCTGAGCTGAGCTTCAATGACAGCTTTATAAGAAAAAGGGCTAATATTCCAAAAACCAAAACAAAAAAAATAGTTTAAAATAGTAAATATCAAGTCACGTTTTTTAGAGAGAGAGGCTGCAATATGAAGTGTTTAATTCAGTCATGTCTGAAATGTAACTTCTGGAATCAGTGTTTAACAATCCTTCTCCTTCCACATTCAAATTATCTAGTCTTAATATTCAACATTCATATAAGTGCTTTCTATTTGCACAGCTCTGTAGAGCTACTGAAGTTTAATTTAATCTTTAAAGAGTTTCAGAATTGCAGTTAAGAATTAACTCTACTTGATGCCTGGACAGCCACCATTCACTATGCCCTTTTTAGATTTGGCATTTGATATTAGTCTTAACAGTTACCATACTCCTCTCCCCCACAGCAATATAAAGGGATCTGTTTTTACAACTGTTTTCTTAACTACATTGCTTAATGAGAATCTGATATATAAATACTTACAAGGAGTATTTTAGGGTATCATCAAGTTCCATGATTGCAGCCTGGTTGCCACAACGGTAACAATAGTTTGGAGCACTGAAAATTGTTACTACATTCCGATCATGGCACCAGTTGTACCCCTAAAGAGGGAAAATACAAAAATCAAATAAGTCTTTATTAAGGTGTCCTTCAAACATCCATTGTTTTTTCTCTCTGTATGCAGCTGTAAGAACTAGACAGTCTCAGTGGTTCACAGATTATGGCTCATTGAACCCTTCTAGGTAGAACATCTAAGGACATTAAAATCTAAGCAGTGAGGAATCAGAAGTAGTAGTTAATCAATACAGATTCAGCAACAACAGACAAATAGGTAATTGATTTTATTGTGTGACATTTACTCAGGTCAACTGCAAAAATCTTAATTTTGTAAAACTGCAATGAATTCTCAAAAGCAAGGCAGAAGATTAGTAGTTGCAATGCATTTGACTTTAGATACATTAACTATTACACAGAAGTTTAATGCTCTTCCAATTTCAGGATGAAGCTTCTGGGTGTCTTTACTTTCTCCTATCGGAGGAAGACGGCGTATTGCCATAGAAGCCCATTCTGAAACAGAAGCACTAGGATAATGGCATCTAAGTATCAACTGCTCAAATTGTGGGTATTTAAAACAAAACTGCACAATACTTACCTCCATTACCAGCTGATGCGCTCTTGAAACCAACGTAAGGCCATTGGCATGATTAAAAGTTTCTGAAATATCTTGCCCAAATGTATAACCGGCACCACGAGGAGAAATGCCCCAACCACCACGATCATCTGGATCTGACCACAGCAAATCACACATCGGACCCTGTAACACATTTTTAAAGTCATGAGTTTTCAGCCATATGACCTATGGGGGATAGCTATCTATCTGTGTGTATATCTATCAGACTCAAGTGTTCACTTAAATGTACTAACAGCATAGTTGACACTTGGGAAACCCTGACAACTGATTACAGTAAGTGAAGAATCTTCGTGAGGAATGGAATTGCTCTAAGAGGAGACTGGAGACCTCAGATTAAAAGGGCTTGCTATGACAGCATGGTAGTATGATCTCCTTCTCCAATTTATTCTCTAAACCACAGGCAAGAATAATGTATGCGTACCACTACCTTCCTTCAGACAGTCTGCAGGGACACAGACATCGTCACACTATGAATACACATGCGTCTGTCATGAACTTCATTCTTGAACTGTTTATATAAGTACACAAGGATATAAAGAAAGTATGCTGAAATGGAAAGACTTGTGTCCAAACAGCACATTTTGATAATAGATCTATCAATACCTCGTGGGGCACTTCTTGCAGGCGATCAAGTGCTCTGATGTGATCCAGTGTATCTATGGATGGTGAGAGGCCACCATGTAGGCAAAAGATCTGGAAGAGTTGTACATCTGTTAGAATCATCCAATTGATTTGCGAGTATTTTATATTAATAAACATGCTAGTAAAATATAATAGGCAGCAAGACTGCAACAGAGAAATGAGCAGTAAGGAAAGAGCTCTGAGATTTAATCTCGACTCTACACCTCTTAAAAGCAACTCTTAAAAGAAACAAAAAACCCAGTTTTTTTTAAAAACTGTCTGACTAATTTCAACATACCTGACCATCCACCAAGGCAGTTAGAGGAAGATAGTCAAAAAGGTCTGTGAAGTACTTCCAAACATTTGCATTTCCATATTTCCTTAAACATTCATCGTAGAAACCATATACTTGTGTTATCTGCCTGCTTTCATGGTTCCCCCGAAGAATTGTGATGCGTTCACGGTAACGGACCTACAACACAAAGCATTTATTATGACTATCAAGTATCACTCCCTCCCTTAAAAAAAAAAAAAAAGTCAGAACCAAGGGAGAACAGGGCTAGATTATATTTTTCATTAAATGCCCAACAGAAGAGAGTTATGTAGACCAGCTCTATTTCTTCAGACGTAATCTGCAGAAAGCTAAGAGTAAAAACATTTAAGCAGAAGATGTATTAATAAAAGACCTTGAGCTGCCAAAGACCTACTATGGGCCCAAACTGAGCTGAGATAAGGTCTGTGGCCACTACCATTCATGGATTTCACATAAGCTTTTATCTGCTCTCAGTTGCTTTCTCCTAGTAGCTTTCAGTTTAGTATACTATTTTCAGAAGATTTATAACCAATTAGTTTAACCCTGACTCATTAAACTTTAAAAGTTTCAGAGTAGCAGCCGTGTTAGTCTGTATTCGCAAAAAGAAAAAGGACTACTTGTGGCACCTTAGAGACTAACCAATTTATCTGAGCATAACCTTTCGTGAGCTACAGCTCACTTCATCGGATGCATTCAGTGGAAAATACAGTGGGGAGATTTATATACACAGCGAACATGAAACAATGGGTGTTACCATACACACTGTAACCAGAGTGATCACTTAAGGTGAGCTATCACCAGCAGGAGAGCGCGGGGGGGTGGAGGGGGGGGGAAGAGATGGGGACAACACCTTTTGTAGTTATAATCAAGGTGGGCCATTTCCAGCAGTTGACAAGAACGTCTGAGGAGGGGGGGAGGCAGGGGAAAATAAACATGGGGAAATAGTTTTACTTTGTGTAATGACCCATCCACTCTCAGTCTCTATTCAAGCCTAAGTTAATTGTATCCAGTTTGCAAATTAATTCCAATTCAGCAGTCTCTCGCTGGAGTCTGGTTTTGAAGTTTTTTTGTTGAAGAATTGCAACTTTTAGGTCTGTAATCGAGTGACCAGAGAGACTGAAGCGTTCTCCAACTGGTTTTTGAATGTTATCATTCTTGACGTCCGATTTGTGTCCATTTATTCTTTTACGTAGAGACTGTCCAGTTTGGCTAATGTACATGGCAGAGAGGTATTGCTGGCACATGATGGCATATACCACATTGGTAGATGTGCAGGTGAATGAGCCTCTGATAGTGAGCTGATGTGATTAGGCCCTATGATGGTATCCCCTGAATACATATGTGGACACAGTTGGCAATGGGCTTTGTTGCAAGCATAGGTTCCTGGGTTAGTAGTTCTGTTGTGTGGTGTGTGATTGCTGGTGAGTATTTGCTTCAGGTTGGGGGGCTGTCTGTAAGCAAGGACTGGCCTGTCTCCCAAGATCTGTGAGCGTGACCCCCCCCCCGGCTTTCCTGCTGGTAATAGCTCATCTTAAGTGATCACTCTCAATACAGTGCGTATGGTAACACCCATTGTTTCATGTTCTCTATGTATATAAATCTCCCCACTGTATTTTCCACTGAATGCATCCGATGAAGTGAACCGAAACTCACGAAAGTTTAGCTCAAATAAATTTGTTAGTCTCTAAGGTGCCACAAGTACTCCTTTTCTTTTTATTAAACTTAAAAGGGAGAGCCTAAAGATACTTTAGTCAGGCCTGAAACACCAAGTTTTCTCCTCTACCTGTAGATAGTCTCTCCAACCCTCTTAATTCATCCCCCAGCCTTTGCCCAGCAGTGCAAGACCCACACACTTGAGAAAACTGACAATTATAAAACCAACCCTTTCAAACATGAAGTGCAAGTTACTCTAGTTAATTAATACAGCACTGGTTTTCAAGAAAATATTCTTAGAAATCACAACTTTTGCTGAGGCAGAATAGTCTAGTCTGAGCAAAGAACTGGGATTCAGGAGTTCCAGCTCTGCTGGTGACAAACTGTGGTTTTAAGAAAGTCATTTAGTCAGTGTCAGTTTCTACATCTATAAAACAGAGGTAACATCTATCAGGAGTGTTAGATGTAGAGAGTACAAAAAGTATACATTATAAAAACAGTTTTAGTAAGTTAAATATAGTCATAAATACAGAATAAACTTGAGGGGGGGAAATGTTACCTTAAGAGCTACAAGCAGTGTGACTGTTTCAACTGAGTAATATCCTCTGTCAACATAGTCCCCCATAAACAAGTAATTTGTGTCTGGTGATTTGCCTCCAATTCTGAAGAGTTCCATGAGGTCGTGAAATTGCCCGTGGACATCTCCACAGACTGTGACCGGACATCGCACTTCTTGTACATTGGATTCTTTTGTCAAAATTTCTTTAGCCTGGAATAGAATAGTTAAGAAATTGTCTACAAACAGCCATGATATTAAAGCTCTGCTCTACCATTCCCAGATCATTTACTGTATGCTCCCTTCAAGTACTTTTGCGAGGCCTTTTCCAGGCTGATCTGTCTTACCCCACATATTTTGTTAAGTGCATATTCTTGCTTTACTATTTTTAAAGTAGTTTTAAAATAACTCAACTCAAAGTATGTCATTCTGCTTAATACTGTGTTGTTGTGGGGGGTGGGAGAGGGGGTTTGAAAGCAGACATTAAGCCTGTTCCAGCAGTTTATGCCTGAAAACTAATTGGTCCTACTATACCATAGCACCTTTTACAAGTATAGCAGCATTATCACTGCTATTACTGGTCTAGTATCAAGGAGTCTGGATTCTGCCTAACATGCAGTGTAATTTCAAGATTCTGAGACGGTATTCTTCCCTTGTTGCTTTCAAATTGTTCAGTATTGATTCGCACTGGTAAGTAGCTCATGTATTCTGCCCCCGTGAAGACAATGTCACTAGTGTAACAGTTCTCAAGCTCTGGGTCATGACCCCAAAAGTGGGTCGTGACCCCATTTTAATGGGGTTGCCAGGCTGGCTTAGACGTGCTGGAGCCCAGGCCGAAAGCTGAAGCCCGCGCTTCAGCCCTGGGTGGCGGGTCTCAAGTTATAGGTCACCTCCCTGGGGTGGAAGCCCTTGGGCTTCTGCTTTGGACTCCTCACCGGGGCAGTGATGCTCAGGCTTTGTCCCTCCTCCCGTGGTCATATAGTAATTTTTGTTGTCAGAAGTGGGTCACGGTACAATGAAGTTTGAGAACCCCTGCACTAGTGAATTAATGCACTGTTTATTATCGACTTTAACCTTCTTGGAATGCTTTGGCAATTTTAAAAAAAAGCAGTTTTATTTTAGTACTACCCTAGAAGTGGGAAGGTTGGTGGCTTTCTAAAGAAATAAAACGTGGGTCAAGTTAAAAGCATATCATATTAACACTATTTCTCACAACAAGGCTACCATACTATGGCCACTGAAAATCTAAGTTGTGTCTAATTTGGAAAAATCTTTATGGATATCAAGGAATTTAGAATAAATTCACTGAACACAAAACTATTCACTCTAATATTTAAGTAAAAATGGTTCCGCTATACCCAAGATTTTATTCATCCCACAGATCTTCCAATGCATTTAGAATTAAGCTACTTCCACATCCTCCTGTACTCCTATGTTGAAGACATAAAATCAAATATTTGAAAAAAGTCAATTGGTTCAACCTTTACAATTTGCAACCATTTTCCTGTCAGACGTCTTTCTAAACAAATCCAGATACTGGGTAAAACACACCACCTTTTTCTACAGAGATCATGAGCCATGAAAAAGCTCTCTAACATTTCTGATGTCATTATCGGGTTTCAGAGATATATCAACATAAATGGGTAATACATCATTGTTTCAGACTGCCTGCAGATTCAAGAACAATTTTTTTTTGCATTTAGAAAGATTTCTAACTAGAAATATACTCTAACATGTTCTGCAAAATGTAATACTTTAGTTTTTAAAAGTAGTTTACGGAAACACACCAAATTTGTGATAACGGATTGATTTAATCAATCCCAATATTACTTACAACTAGGGGAAACGGGAATCAAAGACTTATCTCTGGCTTAATTTCCAATTTAAGTCACGAGCTCAAAAGAAGATTCTGAAAAGTGATTCCCTGTCATGTAACATCATTGGCGTCATCCCACTCAATCACTACGTATACCACTACAATGATCAAAGGAGAAGTTTTCAATTGACTCCTGTGAAATATTAAGACTGACATCATGCAAGTAAGTGTGCCACTGGAGACCTTTACATGGTGCAGAGCAATGTCCACAGACAGCCTAGAACAATAGCTCAGAGAAACACAAACTATCTATTTATCTCAATGGGTTAGTGCAGATACACTAAAATATTCATACTGTAATTGTCAGTTACTTTATTACTCATCATTTAGCAGAAACATTAAGCTTAATCAATCATTGTTGGATGCTGTGGGAGACTGGGGCAGCTACTTGGTGTTAATGGTTGCTGGGCTTAGCAGATAAATTCATAACCCTCTCTAACTTTAAAGTAATCTCTACCCTTTTTGTCCCCCCCAAAAAGAAATGCATCCCTTTGCCAATACCAAAAACTAAAGCCACCCCCAAACTTTTCTGAGCATCATAGAAAACAATATCCTACTCTCTTGACACAGTATTCTTTTAAATTTTGTGCAGTGTGTAAATATGTTAAACAATTTTCAGATCCCCCCTCCAAAACCTCCACATTCAATTACTCAGTGGCAATAAAGACAGATGAAGGTAGATCTAGGTTCTCCGCTTTATAATTTAGATCTAATGTACTGCACAGGACAAAGATTCTTGGCTACAGACCTAAAATTTAAAAAAAATATGACCCAGAATTCTATTTTTCCTTCCTGGTTGTGAGGGGAAAACCCAACTCTTTCCACAGTGGAGACTACTTAAATAGAAATGCATTACTCTGATCTCTTAGGGGAAAGGATGTCAAGCAATACCCCACAGTGAAATAAAGGAATGATTCCTTCTCCATCAAAAATAATAAAATAAAATTTAAAAAAGCAGCATTACTGTATGGAAACTAGGAGGAACAGAATGTTATGTCAGTATCATAGGTATTAGGTCTGCCATTTGTATGCCCTACATAAAGGCTTCATACAAGAAGACATCAGTTCATATGAAAAGTAGTAAAATACAGCATAGAAAATCATTTTAAAGCATTCAATTCCTTGCATTAGTTTAATCAGATCTTGCTGCCAGCTGTCATAGTTTGTCCTCATTTTGGGCACAGGATATATGCCAAAATTTTTTTTTTTACTTCCCAAGCCAAGGGGATATGTGCAATATAAACAGGAGCACATTTAACAAGATACTTCTCTACAAAAGACCTCCCTGATATTTCAGTTTAACTTCTGTAGCTCCAATATACTTATTTAATATGATGCATCACTACAACTAATCAGAAATGTAGCGCTACAATGACCAATCTGTATCTTGCTTTACAGTTCTGAAACAATAAATAGGCTTACAAGAATAGCCTAACTAGCAGTGACATATCTGTACACCAGCTCTGTTTCAACTCTGTTCACGGATTACTTAAAATATAAATATAATGATATTAGTTTATACTTTAAGTTGTCCGTGAACAGTCTGTTTCAACTCTAATAGCTCACCTACAGAAAATCTGACAATCTAGACCCATGTGCCAGTTTACTTTATTTTGTCAAGCACAAAGAAGTCTTCTGAAAGCATGGTAGGTAGAACTAATTTGTGTCCATTTAAAGAGCATTAGATTTAAAGTTTAGGGAACTAGAGACATTTTCTCAAGTCAACAACCTTCATTTAATGTACTGTTTATATTCAGAAACATTGATATGAAATATGCTTCTGTGTATCCAAGTTTCCACATTGTTACCATAGCTGCTAGACTGGATAATATCCAGGAACATTGAGATAACATTTCAGGTTAGTCACCATCCAGCTGATTACCTATAAAACAGAGTTTTAAACAAAGCAATGCCAGAGAGGATTAAACTTTAACTAAATATTAAAGGAAGATCTAACTCACCAGACCTCATCTAAACCCGAAAAGTAGTTAAAGGCAAAAAAGGTGATAGGTATCCCGGAATACACAAAGCTCACCTGAGGGACAGAATTCTTTGTCCTTAGAATATAACACGTCCATATCATGAAATTAATCCAGTTTGCAGACATTCAAACTGACATAAGAGAAACCTGGGTCAGCTGGTGGCATCTACTCATGCTGTGTCCAAGACTGAAGTCACACAAGGCTGGCGGTGGCTACTTACTGGTATGGGAACTTTAGGACAGAATTCTGGCTTAAGTTACTTTAACTCAGAGCACAGATTTTAGTCAATGTTTCAAAAATGCTAGTTGCCAAATATTGTTTTCATATTTAATTCAGTTCTTTAATATGAAATGTTTAATATGATGACAAAAAAATTTTCATTCAGAAGTGGCTCACTTGTCTTTTCCAAAAGTAACTGATTATGCATAATCATGCACAACAAACATAGGATCAAACTCAAGGAAGTTGTCACAATTGTTAATTTGAGTATTGAGAATGTTATTAGTTCAAACACTCCCTATGGTGTCTCTCTACTAACTGGATTTCTTCATTAAAAAGAGAGCATATTTCCATCAAGCCTTGCTAATCTCACTCTCAAAAACATTACCTTCACCATTATGTTAAACATCTCTTTTCCTGACTAGAGTTTAAAGTTAACATTGTAAGAACAAAAATGTGTTAAGGTGCACAAATTTGCCACTAAATGTCCTTAGGAATAATTTCAGCTGTAATAGAATGTGTAAGCAGTTTTATGCAAAAATAGCACAAGTGCTACAAAGAAGATCCTGCTAAGAACTTTTCATCCAAGGTTAACATCACTTTACATCAAAGTTGCACATACCTCTTTGTTGTCCCTATCTTTATGAGATAAAAATCACTTTCAAATATTAAACTCACCCTTAGTCAGCTTTTCAAAGACCCATATTTGTTTAATCTTAAGAGCACATACCCATACTTTTTTAACAATAGCTATGTTTTCCAGTCTTAAAGCCACAACACAGAGGTACAGATTTCAAGAATATGAAAAGAATTAAAGATTTCAAGATGAACACAGATTTTATGAAAAACCTATGCTGAAGCAATAGTCTTGGACAGAAGTACACTGCTACAGAAAATATTTGTATTTCCACTTTAAAGAGAAGAGGCAGAGGGAGAAGTCACCAAAACATGATGTAATGTAGGCTGTTAATGGAGAATTCCACCCGTTTTACTCAGCAGGGCAATCCAAAAGCTCAAGACATAAGCAGCACTTATCAAATACACTTCAGATTAGTCATACTGTGACTAAAGTTCATTTACAATTGGCATTTGAGTTGTCTGCTTACCCAGCCAGTTTTCTCAAAAGCAATTTGACAATGACAGAGTAAGCCCTCAGACTACAAATGGAAGAGACTCCAAATTGGTTTAGTCAAAAATAGGAATTTGGTTTGCAACATGCTGTAGTACAAGTATAATCAGAGGAAAATTTAACATGGTATTTTTTAACAACACACTATTGGATTATTGCTCACCCTACCCTATGCAGTTTGTAATGAGCTCTCAGTACCTAGGAAGAAGACAAAAATATGAAGTACTATTCTTTAGATTTGCTTTTGAATACAGATCACTTTTCTGCAAAAAAAATCATTTTAAATACACAGTGCAAATATTTTGTTGGAGGTCATCTTTTTAAGGCACAGAGCAAATTATGGGTCTACTGACCTTCAGTAACTATTACCAATAGTCAATTTGGTTTTAAGATGGGTCAACTGCACCTGCCACCGCTATTAAAAAGCGGCTAGATAGTTTCACTTAGCAAGAGTCATAGGCTGTGGCCCACATTCTTTGGTGCACAGAATTTCTACTTGATGCAACAGACATGGGTGTGGAAGGATCATGTGTATGTATACATACTGGCATGCATTTCTTACAGCTTCCTGATTCTCAGCAGATATAGCCCTGCCAAAGTCCAAAACACCCAGGAGCTCCTCTAAAAATACATCAGCTGGGCGTAGCTGGGGCACACTGCATTCCAGCTTTGCCCCATTTACCACCTCTCTATGCTGGGGCCACATGAATTTGACATAGGTGTATATCAGCCTTGCTCCAGCAGAGCTTCTCTTTTCTGGCCATTTGAGAATTCCCCTAGATTCACCTGTTTTTCAGCCTTTTTACACTGCCAGAGTGCTCCAGTCAGGCACAATCATTTTTCAATCATTCCTGGATTTCCTTCTTCAGGTCCTTTCATGGTTTTCCAGTCAGAAGTTCCTAGCCAATGCATTTGATCAGTTATAATATCATTTAGTAAGTGTAGCACTTTACAACAGCTCAAACGTTGCAGACAAAATAGGATCCCTGCTCTGAGAAACTTGAAGACTAAATGCCCAATACAAATATGAAACAGAATAATGCAGGAACTACTTTGAATTTTGTAGATGCAGAAAACCCAAAAAACCCCATACAGCACAGTGTACGCCACGAAGAAACAACAGGTAACAGAAACATCAACTAGGAGCTTGGATGTTAAGTTTTATTTAAAATGATCTGCATACATCATCTTATTCTGAAGAAATCACAGCCTCTTAGATCCCTAACAGACATGATTTCAAGTCAACATGCATACCCAATCTTTGCACAGAAGTCAGAGCTACTCATGCAAGCACAAACCCCAAGTTGCATACATTGAGTAGTAATAAGATATTTCCTCTGTAGGCCTGTTCCATGTGTAGCAGTTTAGCATATTTGTTTTTTTTCTCCTTTAGGAGACCAAATCTTTGAGCTGCTTTTGCTCCCCTGGATGCCCCCAGCATGTTAAACTGGCATGTCTTGCAAGATGGAGACTGGTTTCAGCAGTAACAGCTCTTCTATAATGTGCTGTTTTCAGTCACCAGGAAAGAGGATGCTCTGACCAGGCTGAAGACACCACCCATTCCTCCAACTTCCTCCCCTAGACTGGCTACACAGGATATGACTAAAGCCAAAATGATCAGCTGAATGGAATAAAGACTGGCCTTGGCTCACAGCTTCAGGTCCTGGTACTAGACCACAATTCCAAGCAAGGCCATTCACTGATAGACATTATTTCTTTTCTTTGTGTGCAAAGATTCCTTATTTGTACGTTTCAGCACAGGGGGTGGGAAAGGAGAAAGGAAGAGTAAGTTTCAATCAGGGGAATTTTAAAAGCTGTGAGGATCTTTTGACTACATAATAAATACCTGAGTCCGTTGAAAAAATTGCACTTCTATGAACATTCTTAGAATGCAGATGTTGGCCTCTTCTGCCATTTAGCCTAACAAGCCAATTGTGACCTATGTTGAACCTTAGAAACTGCTGATGAGAAAGTTGTGGATATGTGCAGGAGTCAGATCAAGAGATAAGGCTCTCCCCTGGGGGTTTTTGCCTTTTAGTTCATATTTTAGCTTTTAAGTTGGAAGTAGATGCCCATCCAGAGGGAGGAATAGCAATTTGGCCAGGCTACTACTTGGAACTGAAAATACTCTGTTCTGGCCTCTCCTTGATATTGTGAGCTTCCTGAACTTCCAGATGTTCTCAGTTCCAGCTATGGTGAATATTTAGGGCTTAATGAAACAATGCAAGCCTGGCCCTTCAATACACATGCTATCGATACACAGTACAGCCATACAGTGTACTTGCTGCCCTTTCTTTTAATGATTGCCAGGGACATGGAGAAAGGTGCCGAAGAGGATCAAAACAGTTACATGCAACCTATGGTTTTATTGTTAGGGTGAAAACAAAAACAAAAGCTGTAAAAAGGATATGGATAGTAGGTTAACTTTAAATGTGAGTAAACTGAACCACTACTGGAGTTCAAAAGCTTTACCCAGAGGCTGACCATTCCAACTGAAGGCACGGTAACAAAATATAGAGCTGCCTGAAGTGAGTAGCAATCCTCAATCTTGAAGGATACAAACACTTCCCTGCCCACAGATTGCTACTTGCTTGAGTAACAGAGGGCGCGACTAAACCAACCTGACTGCACTGATAGAAGCAAGGTTAACAAACAACTCATTCATAAGGAAGTTAACTAGAAAATAAAATCAAGCGAATATACTCTACAATATAGGTAGGCAATTTATTTTTCACTCCTCATGCTTTGGAAGACTTTCCCCCTCTGAAAGAAAAAAGCTTCTACAGTGCTTTCAAGCTCAATTCTGCCAAAGCACTCTCCATCCTTTATTTTTAACTCCAAGCAATAGATTTAATCCAGGTTGCAAATAGTTTTAATGTATTTCTGTCTCCTCCCCTTCTGGAAATCACAGAAACATCATCATCCTGCTAAAATATTCATTTTAGTTACTAGACTAAATTAAAGACTTTGGGTGGGGGTGGGGAGAAACACATTCCCTTAACATCAACAGCTGACCTGTCCAGAAATGTCAATAGAACAGGCTCCTCTGAAGCAACTGTCACTATATTTTCCACCATGCAAAGGTCATGCTGCTTTTCCCCATCCTTGAACTCAAGTTTATGAAATCTTAACACAAGAGTCACAATAGAATGGATGGCTCAGGTAATTAAGTAAACAACCCCTTCATCCTTAGATGACTGGTTCAAAAACAGATTGGTAGTACATGAAGCCAACTATTCAGGTCTTGTCTACATGAAAGTGTTATATTGCTTCAACTTAAGTCGACTTTTAAACATTTAGTTAAATCACTGCAAACCTCTGCATGGATGCTTTTTTCAGTTTAAGATGGCTTATTTTTATTTATCTTAAACCAATTCCTAATTCACCTTAAGTAAATCAGAATAAGCATTTCCACACAATTTTACTAGTTAAAAGTCAAACCTTTAGTTCAACCAGTGCAACTGTCATATGTAGATGAGCCCTAAGGTTAGTTCTCAGCAGAACACTGATTTGGTAATATGACCACTGGAATCAGCAGTTAGTCCTGCCTGTTAAATGCTTGAAGCACAATAACTCACACCCAAGATCAGGGTTGAAGTACATGGCAAGGACATTGTGGGTAAGCCAACACTGCTGCTGGCTGTCACATACCTGTTTTGTGGATATAGGATTTCAGCATTATATTAGCAACCACTACTTTTCATAAGAACTAAGATTACTTTAAAGAGTGAAAAGATAGTTTTCGTAAAAAAGTGTTTAATCATAGGAATACAGAGCTGGAAGGGATCTCGAAAAATCATCAAATCCAGCCCTGGACTGAGGCAGGACCAAGTAAACCAAGACCACCTCTAACAGATGTTTGTCCAACCAGTTTGTAAAACTCCCAGAACTTAAATACCCTTACAGTTAGAAAGCTTTTCCTAGCATCTACCCTCAATCTCCCTTGCTGCAGATTAAGCAGATTTATGTCCTACTGCCTACCTTCAGCGGACATTGAGAACATGATCACCGTCCTCTTTATAAGAGCCTATACAATATTTGAAGACTTATCAGGTACCCCCATAGGCTTTTTCTCAAGACTAAACATGCCCACTTTTTTTAAACCTGTCCTCACAGATCAGGTTTTCTAAACCTTTAATTTTGTGTGTGTGTGTGTGTGTGTGTGCGCGCGCGCACTCTCCTCTGGACTCTTGCCAATTTGTCCAGATCTTTCTTAAAGTGAGGCACCCAGAACTGGACACAGTGATACAGTACTCCATCTGAGGCCTCACCAGTGCCGAATAAAGCAGGACATTTTTAATTATCAAATGGTTTCCACAAAGCACCAACAGTTATTTAAAAGTGCAAGCTGTGACAGTATGCCCTCCACATCAATGACTCAGTCCTCAGCTGTACCAAGCTCAAGGGAGCAGAGGCAAGGATAGCGCTCAATCACCTTTTCCATTTCTCTTGCAATAGCTAAACAGACTCTCCCAAGCTTCCAAAGCTCAAGGTGTGCTCTTGTAGTGAGCCCCACAAGAAGGGAAAGAATGTAAAGCTGGCTTGCCACCTACACTAAGGAATCCCCGGCTGCCCCTTTAGTGCAGTTTTTCAGCTGTCTGCAGTAAGTTCAAACAAAGCAAGCTCATTTTTACAGAGCTCTCAGACAATTTGATGAGCTACCCAGTTTTGCATAAAGTTAAGATACAAGATGTGTGGCCTGGCATTCCTGAATCAAATTAAATTAGCCCTCAGGATCCATAAGCAAACTTTGTTGCTACGGATTGTGCTTTCAACCTACACCACCACCACTTCAATTAAAGCTGAGTGGACAGTCAAGTTCAGAGGTCTAACAATGGGCATAAATTACCTGCTTTCTAGGTTTGTTCTCAATTGTAAATAGTGTCAGAAACTAAACTAGAAGTACACATTAGGTTTCAAATTTAGATTGCTATGAAGAGTTGACTCAATGAAAAAGTTTGTAACAAGTAAATTATGCCATTAATTACAAAAGTATGTTCAATTGAGTTCATATGGCTTTATAAACCTGTTTACACTAGGAAAGTTATCTATTGCTGACAAGTGCTGAACATGGGTTAAGTAGATGTGTAGCCAAGGACAGAGTGTTCCAAACTGTTTCCGAAACTATGGTAAGAGCAGGTTTGAACCAAAGTTTCTGAAAGAGTGCTGAATGCGGTTTGCTCTTGCCACACCTGCAGTTAATCCATGTTCAGTACTGGTTTAACTGTACCTATTCATTACTAGTTTTTGCTAGCAACAGAAATACAGAGGTAGAACAAAGCAGTTACAACTACCCTTTAAGAAAAGATTTTCCTACATAACGGACTCCCCCCTTAAAAAAAAAAATCTAAAGAGTAGCCAAATTATAAACCGTAAGATCTCCAGGGCAGGGACCGTACCTATTTTGTGCTAGTTGTCATATAAACAAGATACTGACTGGTGTTTCTAGAAACTATAGTATTATAGTTCAGCCCTTAATGTATCTATAAGGTGGCATCCCACCTCCTGAAGCTACACAACACACCCCTGCAACATCTCTTTTCAGCATACTTTGTCTGCGACAGGCCAGGGGCAACCAGACCATTGCCCCTTCTCCCAGTAACGCACTGTGGACACCAAGGAGTATGAAAATCAGCTCATGTTCCAGAACTTAATTTATGCCTTGCTTTCCCCTTCATTGCATACTCACATAAGAGCTGGTCTAAACCTGATCATGGGGGATTTATACTGCCCTCAATACATAAACACATTAAGGAATTTTCACCCAATGCAATGTTATCAAAATTAACATTAGCAGCATAGCCATCCAAAAAGCAACAACCTATGGTTTAAGTGATGTGTCCAAATTTTTAATATATTGTTAAGAATTCAAGCCTATGGAATACTTATGCAAAGCAACATCTGTAAAATGTGTCAGTTATACACTAAGAAACCACTCATCTCAGAATAAATATCAACTGTTGAAAAATCTGATCACCATTCATTACTGAAGTTGTATTTTTAAGTTAAACTTTTTTTTTGAAGCTGGTACTACTCAAGGAGTTATTTCTTTCATACATCCAGTGGACATTTTGCCAAGTTATAGCATAGTCACCATCAGCCATATGACCAGGCACAATACTATGAAGTGGTATATTAATGGAGCAACTAGATTAGAGTCATCATATTACAGCATGGAATAATGCAAACAGACATGTATTCTTAACCAGGAGATCTGAAGAAGGAAAGAACAGAACTCTTAGGCTTATTTCTATTTCACTAGCTCCAACTTACAATGCATACAACTTCTTGGATGGCAGAGTTCAAAGTCTGAAGATCCTTATCAGATATAAGCTATGGACAAAATATACAAGAATCCATTCTAAAACTGATTTTTCTTACCACAGCACTAAAAGAAGTCTGTAAAACATACTATATAGTCAATACTACCATTCCCCTTTAAAAGGGACATAATTAAATTATTATTTAATTCAGCTCCCACTTTCAAGCATCCCATTTTGTTAATAAACCCTCCCTTAATCCCATTCAATTTTCAATTATTCCCTCCCTCTCCAGCCTTCTATTCATGTCTTGGAACCACCAGGAAGCTTCATTTCCACTCCAATCTCTCACTGAAACTACCTTTAGAGTCAGTAGGGCCTGGTCTATACTAAAAAGTTGGGTAGACCCAGCTAAGTCACTCAGACATAGGGAAAATCCACACCCCTGAGCAACACAGTTAAGCCAATCAAACCCCAGCCATGTAGACAGCGTTAGGTTGATGGAAGAATTCTACCTGACTTATGTAGGCCCTGCTGATGCACTCTGAAAGATTCGTAGTGCATGTTAACACAGTATTTTTTCCAACAGGACTACATCAACATGTACTGAGTACCTTTTTGAGCATGTCATCTTTCCTACCAGCAGTATAAGAGGTATTTCATCACCATTATACATAAGCACTGTGGGAAAGATCCATAAAGGAAGAAATAATGTATCTAACTGCCACTCTGGCCACCTAAGTCCAAAATTTAGATCCTCAAAACACCCATTCAGCAGCTCCGCCTAATACCATAGGTCCATACGTTTATTTTCGTGAAGTCCCAGCAGCACCTAAAAACCTACCAGCAAACAGGGAAATATTGCTTCAGTCCTGACTCCAGATGACTCTCTCATGCCTAAAGCCCCAGCAGGACCTTAAAGGAGGTGTTCTCCCACCACTACCTTCCCTGAGGGGCCCAATCCAGTAGGCATTATTAGAATTAGCCTTAAAGCACATCTACTGGATCAGGCCCCATACAGAACCCCACAGAAAGATAATGGTGCTCACCCCATATAACCTTTAAAAAAAGTGGTTATAGCACTCTGCAAGGATGCGGGAGACCTGAGTTCAATTCCTTCCTCTGATTTGCACCCATATCTCCCACCCAACAGGAGAATGGCCTACCCACTGAACTATAGTCACTTTCTCCGGCCCAATTAATATTTAATTTATCTATAGTGGAACAGCTTCAATGGAAGATACTGAAATACCAACCCCAGAATATCACTTAGCCCAGTGGCTAGGGCATTCTGCTGAGAGGCAGGAGACAGGTTCAAATCTCTGGTACAAATCAGATGAGAAGGAGAGCTGAACCTATTGTCCACCACATCGTGAGGGCGCTAACCACCAGGCTAAAGGTTATAAGGGGGCACTACCATCTCCTCCTCAGTTTGTTTTTTTGAGGGAGGAGGCAAGAAATGGCTAAGGGCAAGGGTGAGCAAACTTTTTGGCCCAAGGGCCACATCTGGGTATAGAAATTGTATGGTGGGCCATGAATGCTCACGAAATTGGGGTTGGGGTGTGGGAGAGGTCTCTGGCTGGGGGTGCAGGCTCCAGAGTGTGGCCAGAAATGAGGAGTTCAGGGTGCGGGAGGGGGCTCCAGGCTGAGTGGGGGGGTGTGGGCTCCAGGTGGGGGTGCAGGCTCTGGTGTGGAGCTGGGGGGTTTGGGGTGTAGTAGGGTGGGACCGAGGGGTTCAGAGGGTAGGAGGGGGATCAGGGCTGAAGCAGGGGGTTGGGGCCCAGGCTGGGGGTGCAGGTTCTGGGGTCAGGCTAGCGATGAGGGGTTTGGGGTGTAGAAGGGTGCTCCAGGGTGGGACCGAGAGGTTCGGAGGGGGACCAGGACTGGGACGGGGGCTGGGACTCAGGGGTGAAGGCTCTGGGTGGCGCCTACCTCAAGTGGCTCCCGGAAAAAGCAGCATGCCCCCCCCACTCCTATGCAGCCAGGTGGCTCTGCTACACACTGCCCCTTCAGCAGGTGCCGCCCCTGCAGCTCCCACTGGCTGCGGTTTCTGGCCAATGGGAGCTGCTGGGGCAGCATGCAGTCCCCTGGCTGCCCCAGTGCATAGGAGCAGGAGGGGGGAAAGGCCGCTGCTTCTGGGAGCCACGCAGAGCAGCCCCCCATCCCTGCTCCCTGGCTGGAGCGCCAGAGCAGGGAAAGCCCCAGACCCCACTCCCCAGTGGGAGATCAAGGGCCAGATTAAAATGGCTGTAGGGCTGTAGTTTGCCCACCCCTGGCTTAGGGTGTTTAACTCTAGGAGAGAGTTCATGGCTGTGAGCCCCAAAAATGAGTTCGGCAAATAACTCCCTTTGAGGAGTGGGACTCATGCCGGGGGAGGTATGGCATTTCTATGCTCAACTTGCCGGCTTCTATGGATTCCATTCTTAGGCACCTAGCTCTCCCCATGCATCATACAGGGAAGCTTGGGCATTTAACTCAGGGATGTGGATTCCATTTGGCAGCAAGATGGATAAACTCAGGTACTGTCATGGTGTTTAATTTAACTGAAAGCGCACTGTGGCAGGGAACTAGTCTTGTGTATTTGTAAAACATTATGCATTATTTTAACAAGTATTAAAGCATAGGTACAGGCATCAACTCACTTACCAGGATACCACTTTATATATCACTTGGAAGATTAATTTAAGAAAAAGATTAGTATATTGTGTTCAAGCATCATATGACTAAAATTAATTTTTGCACATATGTCTTTTTACCTATTTGAAACATTATAATTCAGAGAATTAAATATGTGCCATTATTTGAACAAAATTAAAGCGTTGGAATACTTCACAGTTGTAAAGTTTGGACTCAGTACATTAATAGACAAGTGCACATTAAAGTTCTTTTCAGTGACTATCAAGATTACAAAGAATTCTCTGGAAAGAAGCAGATTCAAACAACACACTGTAGTTCTTCAGTATTAGTGATAAAGTAAGAGTATTTACAGTAGGTGATCAGTGATGTCTCTCACACTCCGCAAATATTTCCCCCACACTAGAATTACATGCACATCCTTATGCTAAGCCATAAAAACTTTTTGATTGTAAGTCAACATAACTTGATCAGTATTCAAAATTAGAACGCCATTTGTGAAAGGCAGGTCGGTATTAAAGCAGAGGGTACTGTGACCTACACAAAAAGTGTTTCTAAAACCCAGGAATGAGAATGCCTCATCATTAATTGCTCCAAGTGATCTTACCATTGCACAGGTTTCCATTTACTTAAGAGTTACCTACAGTAACTCCTCACTTAACATCCCGCTTAACATTGTTTCGAAGTTACGTCACTGCTCCATTAGGGAACATGCTCGTTTAAAGTTGTGCAATGTTCCCTTATAATGTCCTTTGGCTGCCTGCTCTGTCCACTGCTTGTAAAATTCTGCGGAAGAACAGCGACTTTACAAGGGAGCATTGCACAAGTTCCTCTTCTCTGCCACCTCCTCCTCCTCCCTCCCAGCACTACCCCTGCCGCCAAACAGCTGTTTGGCAGCGCTTAGGACTTTGAGAGGAAGGAGCACCACTGCTCCTCAGGAAGCACTGGGAGGGAGGGGGAAGAGCGGGGACACGGTGTGCTCCGGGGAGGAGGTAGAGTGGGGGTGGGAAGAAGTGGGCCTGGAGCATCCCCCAGCAAAGTCGGTGCCTGTTCTTCTGGGGGGAAGCTGCCGCTGCCCAAAGATGCTTCCTAGCATCCTTGCCTGCCTCACCATCTGCAGTTGGCTGTGCCTGTGTGGAGTAAGCTAGGGGCACCTCCCAACCACAGTATAGTTCAGTATATAATGCTTTTTGTCTGCCCCCCAAAAATTTCCTTGGAACCTAACCCCCCACATTTACATTCAATCTTATGGGAAAATTGGATTAGTTTAACATCATTTCACTTAAAGTTGCATTTTTCAGGAACATAACTACAACGTTAAGTGAGGAGTTACTGTATTTGCACACATATAAGATTTTGGTGACAACACGTCAGAAAGCCACTGCACTGAAATAGACTGGTTTAAGAAAAACCAAAATAATTTGCACTAGCATAAATTTTTCACCTTCTGGCATTAATGCACACTTTGAAGGGGAAATAAAAAGCAAGAAATTGTACATCCTCTAACAACTTTACAAAACTGTCATGAAAATGTACCTGTCCAACCACTAGGTTTTTTTTTGTTTTGTTTTGTTTTAAAGTAGAGTATCAAATGATTATTCTCTAGGTAAATTTTGCAGGGCTTTTCTAAACTTATGAAAACCATGAGCATAGGAACAACCTGCAAAATAGATTATAACATCCAATCCTCAACACCCATAACAACTCCAGTTACAAAACAAGAAGTAAATTTGTTACTTCTTAAATTTAAGTTTACTTTAGACAAAATTTAGAAACTCCTACAAACAGAAACCAATACCTCAAATTAATCTAATTCCCAGCTACATTTTAAAGGCCATTCCAAACACATAATGAAGTTAAAAATAAAAATGAATGCAATGAAGGAGTCAGAAAATCCCAAATTCAAATTACTTTTGGGGGATGGGAACAGTTACATTACCACCTTAAAATAAAATTTCCACTTCCATTATAATTCCTGCTATTTTGACAGACTGTTACAAGAAAAACAAACATGTATTAACTGCCCCAAGGGGACTGGCATCTTGTTCCCAGGTGCTCCAACATGGCAACAATTACAGAATGGGTTGGAGATTAGCATCATAACCCAGAAGACACAAATTTATGGCCACAACGCTCCCATCTTCTGGGCATACAATTGAAATATCTTTGGAATTGCTCAAACACGTTTTTAAAATGGAAAGTGGGGCTGGGGCACTGGGGAGAAGAGGGCTAATGTTTGGACCGACGTGCAAATTTTTTACGGATTTTTTGCCTTCGTACGTCTAGCACGGAGCCAATGAGAGGCAGGCGATGACACCGAGAGCGAAATACCCTGAGCGCCGAGGATGGCTGATGTACACAGGAGTCTCTTCGCCCGGAGGATCACGGCGAGAGGCGCCATTTTAGGCGGCCGCGAAGAGCAGCCGAAGGAGTCAGTCTCCGAGCGGAGCGACAGGGGGCGCAGAGCTGCCCGGGAGGAGGATACCCCGCGCCCGCCCGCCCCGGAGCTCCTGGACCCGCTATCCCCGCGGGGTGAGACAGCTTCAGGCAGCCGCAGCGGCGCTAGAAAACATCGGCCCCGCCGGAGGAAATTCATCCACGGAGCCCCCCCGGCCAACACCGCTTCCCCGACTCTGCCGTGCTCCACAGGGACTCCCGTAGCTGCCCCTCGGAGAGGCCAACCTCCCCCTCCCCTCCCACAAGCTGTTCCCCAGCCCCCTCCTTCCCCTCACCCGGTCAGAGGCGCTCCATTTGCTCGCTCCCTCCGCTTCGCGCCCCCAGCCCAGACTCCCTCTCCCAGGTCTCGCCTCACCGCAGAGGTTCGCTCTTCCCTGCCTCCCGGCCCCCACCTCCACTTACCTTCTCGCAGAGGCTCTTCACCTGCCCCTCGGACAGCTGCTTGCACTCGTTGAGCTGCTCCACCCACTGGTCCAGCTCCTTGGTGAAGACCTTCTCCTCCATACCGACCGCTCGCTCTCCTCACCGGCTCCTGCCGCTGGGCTCTGCCACGCCACCCCCTACGATCCGCTCCAGGCAGCGGCCGCGGCCTCACAGGACACAGGGGAGGCGCGGCGGCGGGAGGCGCTAGCAGCTTCCACAGCTCGAGTCCGGCTCCCGGCAGCGGTTCCAGCGTTCACTCGTTCTCCGCTCCCGTCCGTGTAATGGCCGCCGCGCCCTGACGTCACCTCCTCTGCTTTCATTTCGGAGGGGGAGGGGTAACGCAGCGCATGCACAGAAGTGGACGGGAAGGCAGCGCATGCGTGATACCTACAGTGAGAGGGCGGGGCCGGCCGAAAAGAGACAGCGCGTGCATAATGATCGTAGGACAGGGACGAAGCCCGAAATATCAGCGCATGCTTACTTCAACGCCGTAGCGATGTCAGGATTAGCGCATGCGCAATGCTCACAGCGAGGTGCGGACGAATGGAAGGACGCATGTGCACCGCTGGAGCAAAAGGAAGAGGAGAGCAGAGGGACGCATGCGCAGCACCCATAACGAAGCGACGGGTGAAGGTGCCTGAACTGAGCGACTGGAGACGATCAGAGCATGCGCAGTACAGCTGGAGGCGGTGTAGTCGGGCTCCGACGCAGAGTCCGGGCTCCAGACTAGAGCGGTGTTAGGCGTCCCTCGCGAGAGGGTGCCGCCCCTGACTCCAGGCAACCGGCCCAACTCCGCCCTCCCCCAGCAGGGTACTCCCTCCACAGCCGCTCCAGGGAGCGCGTACGTTGGTGTCTGTTCCTCACCTGGCCTGTAGGATAGCAAGGTGGAAATGGCCCACCTTGATTATCATCCACATTGTAAGGAGAGCGATCACTTCAGATAAGCTGTTACCAGCAGGAGAGCGGGGTGGGGGGGGAGAGAAAACCTTTTGAAGTGATAAACACCCATTTTTTCATGGTCTGTGTGTATATAAATCTCCTCACTGCATTTTCCACTTTTATGCATCCGATGAAGTGAGCTGTAGCTCACGAAAGCTTATGCGCAAATAAATTGGTTAGTCTCTGCGGTGCCACAAGTCCTCCTTTTCTTTTTGTGAATACAGACTAACACGGCTGCTGCTCTGAAACCTGTCATCAGCTATGTGGTTTTCCTGAGAGCATCAGGTATGCAGCTGATATGAGTCACCACGACACAACAGAAGGGTAAAGTTGCTGATGAGCTGGAAGCGGTATGAAGCTTTCAGTTTACAAGGAAGGGTCAGCATGCCCAGGGAGACGTAGCGAAAAGCATCCTTTTGTCTAGGAGAGGGAAAGCTAGGACTAAAGTGACCTGCTCCTGGCCTAGGAGACCAAGCCCGTCTCTACATTCATCCTCTTCGACCTTGCTGGGGCATTTCATGCTGTTGATCATACAGTGTTAATGACATGTATGAGATCCCGCGGGAGTGAATGGTCTGCCCTTTGCTGGATCCACTCATTTCTAGTAGAGAAGTCACAGAGGGCTGTGGTGGGCACATGGTCCTTGTTAGCAAAGTCACTCTTACAGAGACCCCCCTGGCTCAGTACTCTATCCCTTCTCCTACCACCTTTATAACACTTCAAGGTAAGATTGCACAGATTCATGTGCCCTTAATGAGAATATTATTCCAACTGTATATCTCCATTGATGTAGCTTCCATCATCAGCAAGGTGTCTCACTGTCTGCAGATGGATGAGGAGCTGATGGCCCAAGTGTAAACCAAGATTGGTTTTAGTAGGAACCACTTAGAAGAAATTGCCAGTAGTTTAGCCTCACCCATGATCAGGGGAATAAGACCATAGAATAAAGCTTCTGAAAAGCCTTTGAGCCATCTTCAATCATTAGTACTATTATATACAGTGCTTGTTATGAAGATGTTATTCGCATTTTAATTTGGCAACAAAATTGTGCCCCTTACTCTCAGGTAAGAATCTAGTCACTGTGAGTGGTTCTTTAACTTTCATCATCTCTGAATTAGACCAGTGGTTCTCAACCAGGGGTATGTGTATCCCGGGGGTACACAGAGGTCTTCCAGGGGGTACATCAATTCATCTAGATATTTGCCTAGTTTTAAAACAGGCTACAAAAAAAGCACTAGTGAAGGCAGTACAAACTAAAATTTTATACAGACAATTACTTCTTTATACTGCTCTATATCCTATACACTGAAATGTAAGTACAATATTTTTATTCTAATTGATTTATTTTATAATTTATATGGTAAAAAGAGAGAATAAGCAGTTTTTCAGTAATGTGCTGTGACACTTTTACATTTTTAGGCCTGATTTTGTAAGCAAGTAGTTTTTAAGTGAGGTGTAAGTTGTGGGTATGCAAGATAAATTAGACTTGTGAAAGGGGTACAATAGCCTGGAAAGGTTAAGAGCCAGTGAATTAGACTGCTATAACACTCTAGCTGAGGATGCATGAAATGTCCACAGAAAGGCTAAAATTGGTGCAGCCTACAGTGATAACTGTATTTGTTATACCAATAAAATAAAAACCAGCAGGATCTTATTAAAGGGGAAAAGGCAAAATGCTGCATTTATTGTGAATACAGAAAGAATCATAGTAAGCAGTTAGTTATAGCTATAACATTCCATTCAATCTCATATTTATTCACACATTCATTCATACACACACACAGGTTCTGCAAGGTTGTTATCATAGTTACCAGCTTTAGAGTTGCTCATGCCAAGCCACTGGCCAGGTGGCCTGGACATGAGGAGGGAGCAGGGCCTTGTCAGATGCTCATCAATGCTCCTGGAAGTTGGTTTGCAGAATCAGACCCCAAAGTTCTCACTTTCTAGAGTCCATTTTTATAGGAATTTCTTCCTATGCCAGTCTATGGGAATTGCTTCGTCATGCTGTTGCTGAATCAATCAGCAGATGGCACATTCCTGACGGCTCCGTGCTGCCAGATGTTATCTTGTTCTTTGGTTCTCCCATCCTTGAGGCTGTTGGGTGGATTCCAGTCTGCCCTCCGGGGGTCCTCTGGTTATTTCCACTTGACGCCTTCTTCAGCCGATGGACACTGCATTCTTAGGCTGGCACCTCCCTGATCATTCAGTTATTATCCACACCAAGCATCCATCCACATACATCCTCTATCTCTATTTTAATCACAATTGTTAACAAAGCAAGATGAATACAACAAAAGGGCGGGGAGTCTTTGGGTGCTGTTTCTGTTGTTACAGAGTATTGCTTTGAGTCTCTCTCTGTGTGAGTAGTTGTTGTTACAAAGAACTGCTTTGAGAACAGACTCTGTCTTAGAATGTACTAACACAATTAGCAGCTTGCAAGTTTCACACATAGAGGGAGAGAAACAGTACCAAAAACCAAAAGACCTCTTAATTAGTAATACCCTGGAATTTAAACTATGGGGAATCAAACTCATTTGTGATTTTAATACAGAACTTGTTTAATATGAGCCAACATATTTTATGCTCACTTTAGACTGATTTAAATGACTTCACAACTTTCAGGACAACACTGAAGTAGTAGTATTTGAGTCAAGCTGAGCCAACTGATTGCCGGACATAGCTTTGCTCGCACTCAGGTCACTGCTGCCATTATGAGAAAGTCTTATTTGGAAGGTGATATTAATTGTCAGAGTTTGGTTTTCGCCCCCCCATTAATATTGCCTAGGAAGAAAATTAAAGTTTTTTATTAAACAGGTCATGGGAGGGGTTTGTTGTTTTCTTCATACTGGAACAAAATCTATCACGGGAAAATACAATAAATGTAGCATTTATAAGTGTAAATTACCTGCTCCTCTAATGGGTAACAGTGCCCATCTTTCAACTTAATTAACACATGACCTACAGTGACACCTCCAGGGCTCCAATATTAGAGTTGGGAGAGGATGTTTCCATCAGTGGTATTGTAAAAATGCCTAAATGCATCATAATTAATGTTACAAAAATTGCCGTTGTGGTCACTAGTCACCAGCAGGGCACTGCAAACTTTATGAGCTATCTGATTCACCCCATAATGAGGATATAAGCATCGTTGGAAAAAAGTATCAGAGAAGAGCAGCAAAAATAGAGCAGCAAATCCTCACTGATGAGCATCACAAAAGGGACAATGTCAACATGGCTTCCCCTATTATGAATGCAAGGCCAAATTCTTCCCGGGTATATCTCCATCATAGTCCATAGAGTTATATTAAAAATAATTTTAGGCCTCAGGACCACAGCTGTCGATAAGAGTGATGAATCTGCTACCACCAGATCCTTCCAGCCAACAGTAAGCAGAAATAAGGGCCTGCAAAGAATGACAAAGTATCAAGCTGTAGAGAAGAGTGCATACAGCAATCGGGGAGCATTAAAGGGGATGTTTGCCTTACTCTGAAGCAGCAGGCATGGATTACTGCAGGAGGCAAGATCTGGTCTGGCTAATGTTACATTCCTATATAAACCCTTTTGTGAAGAACCTATACACTTTATTAAAAAAATGTTACTCTGAAAATATCAGTATGTTTAGGACACTTTAAATATGAGCTTTTTGGTTAATCTGGCCAGAAAGCAAGGAGAGGGTTGCCCTATTCCTTTATTTTTCAAAAATACAACAATTTCTTTGTGTTTGTACACATCCAAACATAAAACCAAATAGAACAAAATCTAAACAACCCTCTCATACACACACACACAACCCAGGACAAAGTCAAGTATAAATATATCCCCCCCTGCAGGCAAAATCATAGGCCCAACATTTTCAACTTCAAATTTTGTGTCCCCAACCTGAGAAACAGTGGATCTGAGTTTCAAAATCACATAGCACCCACATTTTCTTCCAAATGAAGTTAGTCCTTTCAACAGTAAATCTCTCAAATCACATACTTTTGTTATTCAGTGTTGCACTCCCTCACCCCCATATTTTTTATTTCAACACAAGAAAACATGCCAGGTTGTGTTCAAGGTGTTCCCCTAATTATTTGCAGAACACGCAGCTGGGTCTGAATATAATATTCTTAGCATTTACTGAACACTTTGAATCTTCAAAACACTTTACAGACATTCTCTCATTAATCTTGCAGCAACTCTGAGATGGGGTAATAATGCTTACTTCCCTATGTTACCCTCTCTGTCTCAGTTTCCTTCTCTGTAAGTATCTTGCCACAGGCCACAGAGGGAGTCAGCAACAGTGGTGGGTTTAGAGGCTCCAGTTCAGCAAAAAACTTAAGCACATCATGCTTAAGTGTTCTGCTGAATCAGTCTCACACGACTTTAGGTTTGCTGACATGCTCACATCAACATACTTCACGCCACCAGTTCTCTCAATAAATGCTTTCCTGTTGCCTGATGATCATTTCCAGAAGCTTCTTTTAAACTCTTGGAACATGGAAAAGATCATAAACAGGCAGTTGTCATGGAAGTAATATGTTACAGGTTTTTATAGCAAGGAACATACACTTGGCACCTCCCACATGCATTGTACAGACATAAATCCCACCTAATTTTTCTTGTGCGCTGGATGAAATCTCTGCTCTGCTCTTCCTGCCCACATATAAAGGAATGACAACTGTTTCTGACTGAAACAGCCAAATACAGAAATCCAAATTATGTAGGATTTAAATGTATCTAACGTAGCTAAATGGCTGTGGTCTTCACTTCCTTTAAAGTCAACCTCAAACAAAATGTAAGGTCTAAATTCTAGCTAGACCTGTGCAGGAGCAGAAAGTATCTTCTTTTCCTATCCCAGTGAACAGGGCTGAGGCAAAACACAGACATTAGTGATTCCTGCCCACATAGAGGGCAGCTGGCTAATGCAATCAGACATGCCTCATAGACCTAAGGAGCCAGCTAAATTGGCAAAGAGACCAGGATTCCTTCCCCCTACCTTTTTATAAACCCAGGACGAGCATATGCTGCACCTTTCATCAGCAAATATAAAGAATGCAAAGCACTGCCCTTCCCCCTGTAGTCCCACAGGCCTTCTACCTGGATCTGCTCTTCACAGATCCGAAACACCAGTGCACCTTTCTTATACAGCTATTCTTCTATAGCCCAGCTCCAAGGGCAACAGAGAGGAGCAAGACACAATTTAGCCAAGACAATACATGATTTTACTTCTATTTGTGAGCTGTAACTCCTTTTCCCTTTCTTGAACCCAAGCAAGGAATGGTAGCTCCCCAACTTGAGAATGCTGAACTTTGCTGACATAAACTGAGTTGGTTATTTTCCACTGAATGCATCCAATGAAGTGAGCTGTAGCTCACAAAAGCTTGTGCTCAAATAAATTGGTTAGTCTCTAAGGTGCCACAAGTACTCCTTTTCTTTTTGCGAATACAGACTAACACGGCTGCTACTCTGAAATCTGAGTTGGTTATGTTTTTTTGCTAGACATTTTCTGCTGATTATAACCAGGGGTTTTCGAAGTCCCCTTCTCCAATTAACACCTCATCTTATAAAGCCCCTGTAATAATGACCAGCTTTCTTTGCCCAGATGGAGGATGAGAGTCTTTCAGAGCTATTCCTAGACTGGCGAGAGAGATCACTGCAGGGAAAAGCCCCTTCAGGACACATGCATACTGCCTCCCCAGTGCACTCAGCAAGAGTACAGATTATGGGAATCACACCCATTTTATTCAAATGGTAATGAAAAGTTTAACCACAGGGTCACCAAGCCAGTGTGATTGATAATCCAGGGGTGAGGCTAAAATTGGTTTTGGTTTGGAGATATTACAACTAGGGAAGGGGAAGACATAGAATTTTACCCCAGGGCAGATTCACTTGTATTTATGTTCACATCCAAAATATAACTCCTAAAGCAAATGCTAACCAGTGCCTTTTATCCAGTTCATCTTCAGCTCAGGGACCTAATTCTGAGAAGTGCTGAGCTCTTGCAACTCCTATTGACTTGACTAGGAGGCAACTCCACATTTGTAAACAGGTCAGAGTTCTAATAAATCCTGACCTTTTCCTATATGTAGGGCAAAGTGTTCAGGAGGGAGAAAAAATTCCATTTGAGACTCCATATTCATGCTCAAGTACAAAGAAACCTGATAAAATGAGAAAAGGCCTGTGAATATAACAGGCACTGCATAGAAAAGCTATTCTTAGATCAGAATTTTAATTTTGTTTCAATGTGACTGATAAAAGCATTAGGTTATTATTTATCCATTATTAGTACTAATAAGGAATCTCCTTTTTTAACAAATACGTAATCAGATTTCAATATAATGAACAGATCCACCCTGTTACATTTTGTTCGTTAGACACTACTATACTGAATTTCTGTGCCTCACATCTTGGCTGTTATAAATAGATGGTGATGCATTTAGGATAATTATTATGGTTCTCAATGTAGTTTACATTTTACATAACAGAATGTTCTAACCAAAATCCCTATTATAAGGGTGGAGTAGAAGAACATGCTGCAGCACCCTGAAATTATTGATGTATCACAGTTGACTTTATACAGTATCTACAGCGAATACACTTTTTTGGCTTGAGGAAAGTTTGGAAGCAAGTTTAATGCTTATGCAAGTGGGCTAACAGGAGTGACTCAAGTCTGGCATTATGCCATCAGGTACTGCAGTCAGTGCACCTTAATCTCGACCTGCAATCACACCTGCCACTCCACCCAGGCATCATCAGAGCAGATACTGTCAGGCATAATTTAAATTAGTGTAATAATAAATCATACACAAAAAAATCATAATTCCAAATTACAAGGAGGAAGAACATTCCTGTGGAGTGAAGCCAATCCCCAGAAGCTAAGGAACTCCCTCACCAGTGGCAGCCAGGAGCAGGGCAAGAGCTGAAGCCCAGCTAGGTTTCCCTTGTCGCCTCACCCTCTCAGATCTGAAGCAGCTGGGACATCCTTCCCCAGTCCATGTGGCTGTCAGAGGATGAAAACCATTGGGAGGGGAAGAGAGAAGGGAGTAAACTCAGGAATCCAGGACATCCCAAACCCAGCAGCAACCACCTTCCCAATTCTCTATGTGCCCAGAATGACATCAGACCCTGCCTTCTTCTGCTTGAATTATTGAAAGGGCTGTCGATTAATGCAGTTAACTCATACGATTAACTAAAAAACATTAATCGCAGTTTTAATCACACTGTTAAACAATAGAATACCAATTGAAATATAGTAAATATTTTGGATGTTTTTCTCCAATTTTCATATATATTGTATTGTGTTGTAAATGAAATAAAATATTTGCACTGTAAAAATGATAAAAGAAATAGTATTTTTCAATTCATCTTGTACAAGTACTGTAGTGCAATCTCTTTGTTGTGAAAGTGCAAATTACAAATGTAGATTTTTTTTGTTACATAAGTGCACTCAAAAACAAAACAATGTAAAACTTCAGAGCCTGCAAGTCCACTCAGTCCTACTTCTTGTTCAGCCAATCGCGAAGACAAACAAGTTTGTTTACATTAACGGGAGATACTCTTCCTCTTCTTATTTACAATGTCACCAGAAAGTGAGAACAGGCATTTGCATGGCACTTCTGTAGCCAGCATTGCAAGGTATTTACGTGCCAGATATGCTAAACATTCATATGCCCGTTCATGCTTCAGCCGCCATTCCAGAGGACATGCTTCCATGCTGATGACGCGCGTTAAAAAAATAGTGCGTCAATTACATTTGTGACTGAACTGTTTGGGGAGAGAATTGTATGTCCCCTGCTCTGTTTTACCTGCATTCTGCCATATATTTCATGTTATAGCAGTCTCGGATGATGCCCCAGCACATGTTGTTCATTAAGAACACTTTCACTGCAGATTTCAAAAACGCAAAGAAGGTACCAATGTGAGATTTGTAAAGAAAGCGACAGCACTTGACCCAAGGATAAAGAATCTGAAGTGCCTTCCAAAATCTGAGAGGGATGAGGTGTGGAGCATGCTTTCAGAAGTCTTAAAAGAGCAACACTGTAATGCGTAAACTACAGAACCCGAACCACCAAAAAAGAAAATCAACCTTCTGCTGGTGGCATCTGATTCAGATAATGAAAATGAACATGCGTCGGTCCACACTGCTTTGGATTGTTACCGAGCAGAACCCATCATCAGCATGGCTGCATGTCCCCTGGAATGGTAGTTGAAGCATGAAGGGGCATATGAATCTTTAGTGCATCTGGCACGTAAATATCTTGCGATGCTGGCTACAACAGTGCCATGTGAATGCCTGTTCTCACTTTCAGGTGACATTGTAAAGAAGAAGTGGGCAGCATTATTGCCTACAAATGTAAACAAACTTGTTTGAGCGATTGGTTGAACAAGAAGAAGGACTGAGTGGACTTGCAGGCTCTAAAATTTTACATTGTTTTATTTTTTAATGCAGTGTTTTTTTGTACATAATTCTACATTTGTAAGTTCAACTTTCATGATAAAGAGACTGCACTACAGTACTTGTATTAGGTGAATTGAAAAATACTATTTCTTTTGTTCAAATACTTATCAAAATAAATATGAAGTGAGCACTGTACACTTTGTAATCTGTGTTGTAATTGACATCAATATTTGAAAATGTAGAAAACATCCAAAAATATTTAAATGGTATTATATTATTGTTTTACAGTGCGATTAATTGCACGATTAATCACAATTTTTTTAATCACTTGACAGCCCTAATTATGGATACTTTTTTTCTCTGCTGAGTGTTTGCTGTGACCTCACTTCCCCATCAAAGGATTTGTGCTACCAGTATCATTCTCCAAGCTCCTCTCCATTTTGCCCTGCCTCCTCTACCTCTTTTTTTTTTCTGAGGCTCAGACTTTAAGGCCAGAAGGGTCCATCATGATCATGTAGTCTGACTTCTTGATTATCACAGGCTATAGAACAGAGGTGGGCAAACTACCCGTCCTGCCCGGCCCTTGAGCTCCCGGCCAGGGAGGGTAGCCCCTGGTCCCTCCCGCGCAGCCTCAGCTCGCTGTGCCGTCAGCGCTCTGGGCAGCAGGGCTGCAAGAGTCGCCGGGTGTAGTGTATTAAATTGCTCCCCGTAGGAATGTGCTACTTACAGAGCACCAGGACTGGCAGCCATGAGTACTACACCCTAAGAAGCACATTCCTACGGGGAGTAATTTAAATACACTACACCTGTGTAGGGAAGGCTGTGTCTCCCAAACAGCCTGGCCTCTGCCCCCTCCCACTTCCCGCCCCCATCTGCCCCCCCTCAGATCCATCCAAACCCCCTGCTCCTTGTCCCCTGACTGCCCCCTCCCAGGACCCTCAGCCCCTAACTGCCTCTCCAGGACCCCACCCTCTATCCAACCTTCCCATCCCCTGACTGCCCCGACCCCTATCCACACCCCCACCCCCTGACAGGCCCCCTGGCTCTCCCACGCCTATCCAACTTCCCCCACTCCCTGTCCCCTGACTGCCCCCTGGGACTCCCTGCCCCTTATCCAACCCCCCTGCTCCCCGCCCCCTTACCATGCCGCTCAGAGCACCAGGACTGGCAGCCATAAGTAGTACACTGTAAGTAGCACATTCCTATGGGGAGCAATTTAATACACTACACCTGCCCTCCATCAGTTCCAGAACCCCGATGTGGTCCTCGGGCCAAAAAGTTTGCCTACCCCAGCTATAGAACCTCATCCACCCACTCTTCTAATAGACTCATAACCTCTCTGTAAGTTATGGGGGAGGTATTGCAATCTTTCTCTTACCCCAGTGCCTCCTGCAGGCCAACCTCAGTATGTCTTCAGTGACAGCCCTTCAGACCAGTCACAAAGTCCAACTGAACCCTTTCTGGGGTATTAAAGAGTCCAATATATAAACAGCCTATCTTCCCTTACTAGGATCTTCTGCCCTGATTCTGGGTCCTTTAAATTTACCCCTTTGTTCAAGCTCCCAGCTAAGCTCTAACTCTTCTTGGGGTTTATGTCACTTTACCTGGGACCACACAGGGAATCTGGGCCCAGCTGTTACACGAGATTTCAACCCAAGGACCCTATAAACAGCAGGCACATACTGCTTGATTCAGTTTGTCACCACTTCTTCCCTGTGCCTCTTCCCACCTAGCCTCTTTATCTTCATCCTTATCTCAGGGTTAAGGTTCTTAGAACTTGAAAATCCAGCTATACAAAATACAGCCAGAAAACAAACTCAAACACTTCTGGCCAGAGAAGCACACATCCCCTTCCTTCACCTGTGATCCCAGCAAGGAACTAACTAACCTGTTAGGCCAGGGAAGTTCCTTTTATCTGGGCCTGCAGGGTCCTGATAGGCTGCTGCTAGCCCTTCTAGGTCTTAGAGGAACAGGTCTCTTTAGCTTCCAAAATAGCTATTATAGTAAGGTCTCTCTAGGCAGGCCCAGAAAACTAATCTTTGTTACTCTTTCCCTTCCTTCTGCTTGCTCCTAGGGGTGGGGATGACATAGCAGAGCAGTAGGGTCTCCAGCAGGGGGCTGTGAAAGCCTGGTACACCCCTTCACAAGGTCATTATCTTAACTGGTGCTGATCTTACTGGTGGGACATGGAGGTGGACTCTCATGTAGCCAGATCTTGTATAATATTAATCTGGTGCCTTTGCTTGTACAGTATGTGACTGGGATGACTTAACAGAATGGTTTCTCCTCGGAACGTAGACTGAAAAGATAACGAAAATGGTCTTTCCAAATGATCAGAGTGTTGCTTTCACCAGCTGAAATTCAGTAATTATTTAATGATATCAGATGCTTTGTCTGGAGGAGGAATGGGTTTCAGAAAGTTATCATTACCCGAGGCAATTTGAACTGTCTGCCAAATTTTCAATCCTGTAATTAGGGGAATTTATGAGTGAAAAGGAGATACGGGGATCCATTGCAGCAGTATTTTAGCTCTATCTTCATTGCCCAATTAGCTTTGCAGTGGGGGGAGGCAGCAGTTTGCCAGCAGCACACAGGTGTTTTTCTACTACACAGAAGCCTTGTTGTCAGGCCTTGAGAATTAATGGGATATTGAATAGATATTTTAGCTCTGTGAGTTGTAATTCTTGTTTTACTTTAAAAAATGGTTTCACTAAAAACTGAGTGCATTGCCTAGGAAGAATGTATTTGGTTGGTCCAGAAAAGGCATATTCAAGAGTACCCTGATAGGTGTGGCAGAGATTCCCAGTCTTGACAACCCAGCAGTGTTAGATCTACTGTGGGCACAATTCACTCCATCCACACTGAGTGTGATTAAACTTAAGCATTTGTGTAAAGTGTTTGCAGGAATGAGAACTTAAGGAGTTGCTATTTTGTTGTAAAAATGGCTTTGCCATTTGCCTTTAGCATAATAACAAATACTGTATTGGGTACAATCTTAATTGGGTTCCTGTGCTTATATCTGTTGACAAATGAGGCCATGGTTACTTCTCCTGGCTGGTACTGGCAATTCTATGGTTTATTTGGAAACTAGGAGTAGTATAATTGTCGAATCATAGAAATAAGGCTGGAAGGGACCTCAAGACAACATCTGGTCCAGCCCCTTGTACTGAAGTAGGACCAAGTAGACCATCCCTGACAGGTGTTTATCTAACCTGTTCTTAAAATCCTCAAATAATGAGGATTCTACTACCTCCCTTGGAAGCCTATTCCAGTGTTTAAGTACCCTTACAGTTAGAAACATTTTCCTAATATATTTAAGCCCATTACTTTTGGTCTTACTTTCAGTGAACGTAGAGAACAATTGATCCCTGTTCTCTTTATATCACCTCTTAATATATTTGAAGACTGTTACCAGGTCTCCCATCAATCTTATTTTCTCAAGACTCAATATGCCCAGTTTTTAAATCTTTCCTCATAGTCACAGGTTTTCTAAACTTATTATCATATTTGTTCTCCTCTGGACACTCTCCAATTTATCCAATCTTTCTTCAAGTGTGGCTCCCAGAACTGGACATAGTACTCCATTTGAGGCCTCACCTCTACTTAGTAGAGCAGGCCAATTACCTCTCAGATCTTTCCTATAACACTCCTGTTAATACCCCCCAGTGTATTAGCTTTTATGCAACTGCATCGCATTGGTGACACATATTCAATTTGTGATCCACTATAACTCCCAGATCCTTTTCAGCAGTAAGACTGCATAGCTGATTATTCCCCATTTTGTAATTGTGCATTTGTTTTTTTTCTTTCTAAGTGTAGCACTTTGCCCTTGTCTTATGGTTTTAGTCAAATTATTATTAATAAAGGGAGACAAAAAGAGTGATATGTTTGCAATAATTATAGCCTATACAGGGACCCCAAATACAGGGAAATTTGAGTGAATTGGCACAATGGGGTTGCATTGCCCAATTTACCGCACAATGGAACAAACATTACATGAGGTTGCTGGTAACAAGCAGGTGTTTTTGATTTTACAATACGCTGAAGGCTTGATCTCAGAACAAGAAACATGTTCACCTAAGGAACTATTCTGGTGTGTTGCTACTTCAGCATGGAATGAGAGGTTAGTTAGTAGCTATTTGTCTAGGCACGTTGAGTTGTGGACTCAGCAAGGGATTGTTTAGACGGTGAATCCTTATAAAAAGGTCTTTTCAGAAGCAGTGCTATGTATACAGGCTTCTGAAGAGTTTATTTGGTTGCCAATACCTGTGTCTTTAAGAAACAGTTTCTCTTTAGTCCCTCACTGTACACCACTAGAGAAATGTTTTCTTTAAATTTGAAATAGAGATTTGCCTTTATTTCAAAGCTTTGTTCTCTTCTTTGTAGAAAGCCAAGGCACTTCCTGGTGCTATGTTGTGTGAGAAGCGGATTAAAGACGTGGTCCCTAATGACAATTGGCTGGAATGGATAGCTTAGTAATGCAAGCATAAGTAGAATACCTAACCTCCACTGAACAGATTCAAATACCAGCTGTATCAAGTCGACCCTTTATCCTTCTGATGTAAACAAACAGACTACCGTGCAGTTTACTATGTGGCGGGTCAGGACTTTGATTTTATTTTTCATCTGAAAGACAGCAATCTCCCTAGTGCTCTGCTGTGGATTTGTTTTCTCTGTATATTCATAGAGCTGTTGTTAGAAACTATGCTTGCTCCAATAACATGGCACTTAGTTTAGCAGCAGCAGATGTTCTTAGTAACTTCAATCCCACGATATAATGTATGTATTGATCACTTTATTTATAATAGGAATGACTCAACAAGACTTTCAAGTTAATTATCAGATTTAGAGTATTTCTAACAAATATCTTTTTGGTGTAAAATCTCATTATAAATGTAAAAAATTGTTTTAAAATTGATCCTTAAAGGGATTTAATAATGTCAACTTGTTGCTAGTTACATTATTAAAATAGGAAAAAGTTGGTTTCTAACTCCCATTATTTCTGCACTGTCAAGGGATAACCTTGCAGCATTAAAGTGTGCAATTTGTTGTAATATAAGAATAATTGAGGCTTTGTATAAAACCTGCTTAAGACTTCACATCCTATTTATTTCTTATAGATTTCTTTTGAAGGGCCAGAATGAACATCTAGAGGCCAGTACTTCCTCTGTGATATTCCCACCATTTGACCAGGAAAATATTGATTATTTGAAGTACATTATTAGTACTGCATTTCAAAGTTCAGACCAGCACAGCAGTAACAATGTACTAAAAGCAGTAGTTAGTATTTTGGATCCTATTGTAACATTCTTCAGTAAATCTTTGCAGAAGTGAGGAGTATGTGCTTAACTTTATTCTTATGAGAAATGCTTCTATGGGACTACTCACATGAGTAAAGTTAAGCGTGTGTGTAAATCTTTGCAGGGTTGGGACTATAGTGAACATTTGTATGGTGCGTCATGGGTGTCTGTAGACCTTTACAAAGAGAATAAATTTAAGGACCTACAATACTTTTTTTTTCTTTAAATATATCTTTTTCTTCTCCTCTTCATCTATCCCACTTGTCTAATTAAATCTTGCTCCTGCAGCTGGATCTGCATGGACGTCTCATGGATCTAGGTGCAGGATCATGGTCTTAAGACTGTAAGTCTTTTGGAGAGGGGGCTTGTTGTCTTGTATGTCTGTAAGGAAACTAACACACCTTTTGGCTGATATACTCTGTGGTAAGCTAGACTAAAACTCTGGTGCAAGACCTGTGGACTTATGACAGGCTGGTGCTGAATTCTGTGGTGGACTAGAATATAGAAGGTTTTACTGAATGAGGAGCAGAAAGCACCACAAGAATGAGTGTTGTCATATATCTGGCAATGGCAGGAAATAGCAGAAATCTCACAAAAATGCTTATTTTGTGAGCTTGCTGGCCTAAATTTGCAGACAGAAGAGATGTAGATTGTTCTGGAATAAGCAGCTGAATTTCTGGAGCCTTAGCTGAAACAAGCCCAACTCCAACTTTTTATGGTTCACATGTCTCTATATTGAATAACATGTCCCCTCTATTAAAAGCAACTGTGATGTACAGTGGTTTATTGGTTTACATTCACACCATAGATTGTGTTGAAAAAACTTTCCAGTGCAGACAAGGGCTAAGGTAGGTTCACTTCGGTTTTTTTACACTGCAGAGTGTGCAACTCCAGAAGGAGGCAGGGTCAAACAAAACAGGTATAATGGAGCTCCAGCATGAGAGACTCCCAAACTCACACAGATGTACCAAGCCAAAAAAATAATAAAATGGTGTAAGCTTTTAAAAAATAAAGGTGTGTACATTACTGTAACCCAGAGGCAGGGGTGGCTTTTTCCAAAACAAGTTCTGCTGGTTTCATGTGACTATTTAACATACTCTAGTGTTCAAGAAAGATAATTCTTGTTCTTCAGAAACTGCCACACTACATTGCAGTGGGAGGCAGCATGATCTGTTTACTGGTGCAGAGTAGGAGACAGAGTGTTCAGTTTTTGACAGAGGATGACAATGACATTTTGGCGAAGTGGAAATACTCGCTTTCCATTCCTCTACTTGTAAATGTAAATGCTCTTCCCATGTGACCCAACCTTTACCACTTTACTTATCACTCCTCACACCACTTGGAACCCATCACATGCCATAAATGATCAGAAAGATGCCCAGGGCATAGGTAGCTGGCATTGGGAAGAAGAGGAAGGTGTTAAAGAGGATGAGCCAGGAGCCCACTCCCAGCAGACTTTTTAAAATTATTTTAATCAAGACTGAGGCTACATTTTAGTAACCAAATTAGTTTCAGTTTGGTTGACTGATAAACTGTGTTCAGACAAACCTGAATTTTCTGTTCAAGGTTCCTTACTATGTATTTTCTTCAATTTTTAAGGAAAATGCTGATGTTAGCTGATTTACTGCCATAAACAAAATAACATGGTCTTTTTTTTATCATTAAAGATGTGTCCAAGAAGGTGAATCAGAGTCAAGTAAGATTGTTAAAGTAAAAAAAAAAAAAAAAAATCATACTGCTAATTAAACCTAAGAAAAATAGGGTCATTTATTACTTCTGAAGAGGGTAGTTTGGTATGGAAAATACTACCCAAATGTGTCTGTGGCCTTTGCTTATTACATTTCTGTGGCACCTTTTGTCCAGAAGGGTCCTAAGGCCCTCTAAGGACTGCATTACCCACCCCAAAAAGCAGCTGCCTTTCAGGCAGAAACAGAGCAGCAACACAATTTCTAGGGTAGGGAGTGACTACCTATTTAACCAACTGAAACTCCCAGGGAATATTTTTTTGAATAGGGATGGTACTACATACCAATGGCTTCTAGTCAGGTAGAACCCTTTATAAACGTAATAGACGCTTGCAGTCTGGAACATAAACATACCTGTGTATCTAAATCACTTCTAGTCTAGTATTTATGACGCAATGGTGAATTGAGTATTTGTAATTAAAGGTGGAACAGATGGCAAAGACTTAAAGTATTGAATCCATTACATTAATATATGCTATGCTTCCACATGAATATAATGGATTATAACAGTATAATGGAGTTTTTGCTGCAGTGAAACAGTGCTGGAAAGAAACTAGACCTTGGGAGATGTTTACTTTATGAAGAGCTTCACAGTTAAAGGCGTCCATTGTATTTCAGCAAGTCAGGTTCCATGTCAGTGCCAAATACCAATCATATGACCAGTTCAGTATAAAGAATGGTGTTTCTTCCTGCCAATACATTTCACGTGTATGTCCATGCTAGTCTAAGCTGCATTCAACTTCCACTATATACCTTTAGTTGTCATATAGAACAAAGAAATATATCCTAACTGCATATTAAAACAAATCAGGCAGATATTAACAAACTCTCTCTTTTAATGTCTACTAATGAAGATAATAACTTTAAAGGACTCAGCCATATTTAAGAATGTTCAAACTTTAATCAGAAGCACAGAGTTATCTCCTTGATAGAAAGAAAAGGATTTAGAAGAAAGATGAAATCTCTTCCAAGGGCCAGACTGGCCCATAGCTGAAATCATGTCATCACAATACCCCAAGAAGATGGTATTTGGGAAGGTTGTTCACCAATAATATCCAAATAGGGCTTCTCCATGGTCTGGCTGGATGCTACTGTTGGATGGCTACCAGTCCTTAATGCTCATTGCAGCTGCCTTATGTGTAACTCAAATGCAAATGAGGTGGGGTTTTCAAGTTCTATGGCTAACAGAGGAGGAAGCATCTGAAAATAAGGCCATGAATTTCACAAGTAGCAGTGGAACTGTGCTAGGTTCTCCGGGATGTCAGGTAATGTTTTCATTAAATGAGGAATTCCTCGTTTTTTTTGGTTTTTTGGGGCACTAGATGCTACTGAAAAATTCTTGAGCTAGAGTGAGGTTTCAGCAAAAGTTTCACAATACATTTCACCCAGCTACAGTTGTGGCTGGCATAATCCTCATCTCCCAAGGAACTCACCTATAACTGGTATGGTATTGATAAGTAAGGTGTTCTACATACAAAGGAAACTCCTCCAATATGCAGGGGCAAGGATGCAATCCCAATGAAAAATGGCATGAGACTGAACACAAAAGACCCACAGTGGGCTAAATTATTCCCTGCCATAACGCTTATTCCAATGGAAGTTGCACAACGAATTAATCTGGTCCAATGATTAATGATGAAAGAAATTAAAGGGACTGTCACATACCCTATACAACTTTAAACTGTATTTCCTTTTAACTCCATCTGTAGAATTCCTATTATGTTCTGTGGAAATGACTTTGAGGTGACAGAGGATAATGAGACAAACTAACCTCTGGCATAAGTGGATGCAACTATAGTGCCATTGGTAAAGTTGTTTGTGTTTTCAACAACGCTGAGTTTGCCTGTATGATTTCATGTGAGTAATAATAATTACTGGACTGGTGTCAGGAGACCATAAGGTTCTGTTCTTGGCTCTCCCACTTATTTTCTGTATAACTAACACTCTAGTGTATTGGTTAACTCTACAGGGTGGACGTAGTCATATGCTATTCTTCCTGGAGGAAGAATTTCTTAAGGCAAAGACTGGGAAGTTATTTAAGTTCCTTATTGGGACTTCTTTTTACCACCCTGTCGAATTCTGTATCTAACAAGGATGGGCAAACACACTTCCAGAAGAGTCCAACTATTGGCCCTCTTTGGGGAAACTGACTGTTTTCAATTAATAATACCTAGCTTTTATAAGCCCTTTTCATCATAGAGTCTCATCGCAATTTACAAAAGATGTCAGTATCGCCATTTTACAGATGGGGAAACTGAGGCACGGCATAGCAAAGTCACTTGTCCAAGATTAGCCAGCAGGCCCTTGACACAACTATGAATAGAACCTATGTATCCTGAGTCCCAGTCCAGTGCTCTATGCAATAGGCCATGGTAACTGGAAAATCTTTAGCTGTTTATTCTTGCAGCCTCCCCCTAGCACCATGTCTTTGAGCCTCATAGCTGCAGTCCCTTTCCTCTGAGGATCTTCAAAGTACACTAGGTGGATGTTCTCCCATCTTCTGTTTTGGGGTTGGGTGTGTGGTAAGCGCACTTATTCCTCCCAAATCTGACCTCCAACTCCAAGAAGGCCTTTTCCAGACTAGGTGGCAATGGGCTTACTAGACACCATGTACACCCATCCCCCAAAATACATTTAAGGTAAGAAATGGTTCCCTAGACCTGCAGCGGAAGAGGTTTAAATGCTGATATTTGAGAGATCTAGCACTAAGTAATAACACCCCCCCTTTCCAAATCTCAGCATAGTCTCTCATCTCTAAATTCAAATATCCCCACTATGTGAGCATTGTATATAACAGTGGGTCTACTCTGGGAATGTATTGGTTCAGTGCTGGTGAGGAGGCGGCAAAGGATCATCCAGCACACATAAAACAGAAATTCCAAGCTGCTGGCTACACGCTGATATTACACATTTGCCTACAACAACTCTGCATTGGGGGGGGATGGGACTGTACAGCTAATTCACATTCACAGCTGAGACAACCCACAAAAACATGTTTTTTATTATAATTAGTGCCTGTCAGTCAAATACTTCCCATTTAAACCTATCAACACTTAAGAAGAGCTAGAGTGTCACTGCTGCATAGTTAGCTTACAGCAAATAGCAAGGCGAAATTGTATGGACCCTGGTATATATGTTTAATCTTGCATGCCTCAGACATTAAATAAAAATCAATTAAACTATTCTCAAGTAACCTAATTTTGATTGTTTGATTGCTTTTCTACCATAAAATCTGCTTTTTTAAAATGTTAGTAGTATTTAAATAGTATATTTTAATTGCTAGATTTAAACAGCCACCACGTTAAATAGCCATAAAGTGAAACAGGTACTTTTAATAAAGTTTACACGTTGGGTCTTTTTTAAATGTTCCACTCTTTTCTTTAGATTTCCCTTAGCCCCAAATACCTATCCTTAAGTTATGTTTAATTCTCCCTGTTTGGTTTCTTTTCACTATAAAGTTTTACATATTTTACTACCAAGTATTTTTCTTCCTTATCTCCTAAGGATAAAGACAAGAAGGAAAATGAGGGTCCTCAGAAGGAAAATGAGGGTCCTCATAATAAGGTACTCAGTGGCTTCTTCTCCCTCCTTGCAGTGTGGAGGATACACTACAAACCATTGCTGCAGTTAGCTAAATTGTTGTTACAGTACTTAGAAACTTCAAACTTTGATGCTACAGCTTTGTATGTATAGAATGAGGAAGCTTCACCTCCTCCAGTTTATTGTGATCTAATAGTTTGGGGAAAAGACAAAGGAATAAAGGAAATCCTGATTCATCCAGTCAGTGATGATTTAACAACTTTTCCAGCTGCTCCAGTGACCTTCTGGAAAATAAAATAAATATAGTTAATAGAGAAGTTAAAATATGTAATAATTAAAATGAAAAATTAGGGCAGGAAGACCTGCTATGTGCTTCCTAATTCCTGACATGCCACCTATCCTTCCATCCCCTCTTCATACAATTTACATTCATTTTGTACACCCACTGAATGCCAAATCACTCAAATTTACACTAGTTCACCTCTCACACACACTTACACATGACGTGTAACTGTTTACATTGTTGTTGAATATGGCCTATAGTCAATAAAGGCAGGATTAGCAACATAGGAAACAGCAATAAGGAATACAAAATATCTATTAATGATCTGTTATCTTTCTCTGTTCTTCCAGTATGCATCTGTTTTCCTGGAGTACATTTTCCCTTGCACAGATGCATGCTATTGTTTGTTAAGCTTGCAGTGCTATGCAGGTTCCTCTTACATAAGCACACTGATCCCTCTAATGGGTCATTAATCCATAAATGTGTTAAATTAATTCAGACATGCAAATTAGCGAAACATGGTTAAAACATTACTATAGTATCAGAAGCTTGATATATTTTTGTTGTTTTAAATACCACAAAGGCCAATTCATGTTATGGACTGTCAGCTTGCAAAACATATTTAACTACATTAAAGATTTTGAAATAATATTTCAGAACACAAAAAATCTATAAACTGAGCAAGCCTTTTTATTTCTAAGAATTACACACACACCTAAACAATTTATTTATTAAAAATACTCCTTCTTGTCTGAGACAAGTTTCAACATAGAGTGAACTCTTATGGTTCACTCGAATAAAAAAAAAAAAAATAGATGGACAATTAACCGTAGCATTCCCTGCAGATACTGTAATACCACAGCTGAAACAAGAACTTGGTTATATTCTGCATACATACTGGAAATATATTCCTTCTCCCTTTTAACATTAACTTTATTGTTATTACATGTTTCCCAGACCCGTTTATCAATAAAAAGCTGATGTAGCTGTGAAACAATGCGCTGTAGAAACCTATTGTTTAAAGTTTCACACCTATCCCAATGTCTTTGTTCATAGTTCATATAAGAAAAATGTTTTCCACCTTGCAACTGGTTTCCCTTAAAATGATAAAGTATTAAAAATGAACTAAAATGACCATCTTGGCTGTTCCAATTCAGGAATTTTCCGTGAGCCAAATAATTTTTACTGAGTGTTACACCAAGAGTAAGTTATCTTAACAATTGCTTATGCCAAGAGCATGAATATTTTCAGTACATAAATGTCTGGAATTAATTTCTTTTCTTTTCAGAAACTACAACGAAAATAGTAAGTACAACCCTAATGAGCAAAGGATGTGTGCAGCTCACCATCCAAAATAATAAACAAGAAAACACAAGAGGCCAGGTTTTTAACCCTGACATCTGATTTTGTGTACCCACTTTTGTAAAGTGCACGTATGTCAGCCTTGCATACGCAAACAATCTATAAATGGGGTAGCTGGCCATGTAAATTCCCAATCTGCATGTGCAAAATGCATACACAACCACATATGCAGTCACAATAAATTGTTTGGAAAAAATGGGTGCTAAAATTAAACAGACAGAAAATTTGGCCCACATTACCCTAAAGCATCTGAACACATTAAATGATCCATTATTATCTGGTACACTATTACAGAAGTCTTAAATCATCTTCTATCAGAGAAAAGAGTAACAGGCTCTTACAGAAATGCCAGACTAATTAATGACCTTTAGCCAATCTTAGATCAGCTGGACATCCGGTAGTGATAGGTGTACAGATTTTATACATAATACTGGAAGGAGCCTAATGTTGGTACTTAGCCTTCAAAAATAAGTTTTGTGCATTTCAGATTTCATAAAAGTTTAACGTAGCTTCATTTATATAAGCAATTTTAGGACCAATGCATTCTAAAGTAATTTCCTGGAGAATAACCATATATTACGTGAAGTCTATAAAATTTTCTGCAGAATTATCCAAATATCTTCATTTATGAAAGATTAAATAGAAAAGCGCAGATTTTACTGTACTGTGATTCTGCAGTCTCTCAAGCTTCATGTTACTACACTGCTTATTCTACATCCGGCAGACTGGTTTTATTTTCACTTTGTGTATTTCCAGTATTCTAGAAAATAAATTGATAAGGAACGTTAGTTGATTGGCTATTCATTCTTACATCTACTCAGTTTTATATTAACACTGTTTCTCTGCTAACAGTTTTTGCATTGCAGCACTAACTGCTAAAAGCCGTCAGATTTGTGAATCAATGAAAAATGATGCCTTTAACCATTCCCCAAACTCCTCTTTACTAGTGTGAATAGCTACTAGAGACCCAAGCAGTGTACTCTCTTATTTCTCATTTCCTCCATCAGATCCTAGCTGATGATGAAGATTAAAGCCCTTGACATTCAAGACAGTGCTGTCTTTTGTTTTCCACTTGTCCAGCCAGATCAGACACTTGGCATCAACTACTGGTGTCATGGGCAGGTACGGCCTATGAAGCATTGAGCTGTCATCCTCAACCATTTCATTCAATGTCAGATTTTTCCAAATGTATAACATTGTGCCATAACACTCTATGATATAAAAGCATATAGTTGTGTTCAGCTTTACTCTTTTCTTGACTCTTGTAATATTTGTGCACAAAGATGTTAGGACTCAGTTACGCAACAATTCTTCACAGTGTATATCCAGAAACTAGGGTACCATTGAAGCTTTTTATATCATTGAAGCAGCATGTATTTTCCTTTCTGGCACAGTTCAGTTCTCACTATGTAAATATACGAAAACTGAAAATTATGGAAAATGCAATCAAATGATAATGGGAAAAATCCCTAGGTCCTTAATCAATTTTCAGTTAGCTCTTACTCAGGTAAGTAGTAACTGGCTTTAGTGGGAGCTGACCTCAGTAAAAATGGAGTAAGAACCTCAGGATATGGCCTGTTTAATAAGAGCTGACATTTATACAGAACTTTTCCTCAATAGAGTTCAAAGTGCTTTATGAAGATAATGTAAGCATGACTACCCCATTTGATATATGAGGGAACTGAGGTTCAGAAGAGTTTAAGGTTATACTGCGAAGTATGCAATACATTTAAGTTACAGACTTTATAATCATACACTTTACAATGGACTGCAAATAAATCTATTTTTTCAGTCTCTCTTACTGTAAAACAATATTTCATATCATTTCATAAACATGTGATCTAGCATGGTAAAACCAAAAAGGAGGAGTTTGTTATGCTATTTGATTCACTGACATGCCCACAAATGTTGCAACCCTTGTGCTTTCCCCTATTACTTTTAAAGCCTAACCTGTTGGTGACAGTACACATGAGTTAATGGAGTGTCTAGCACAAGAGATGCACATAGGTGCTGGATCATATACAGGATTTACAGTTTGGTTCAATGGCTCTTAGAACCCCCACTATACAATTGTTTACAGTTTGTAAGATATTGCCCTTCTGTTAAATATTGTTTATGCTAAAAATGATCCATCATGGAACAATGCATTATCTATTGAAATCCTGGTCTTCCTCCACACACATAAATGGATTTCAGATAGTGCCTAATTATGATATTGAGATGCAGCATGTCCTACTGGAACAGAATGAAACTGGGAGCAAGGAACTCCTGAACTCTAATCCCAGCTCTAACACTGATTCAAAGTGATTCTTTGGGCAAGCTACCTGTGCTTATCTTCTCTGGGTCTCAATTTCCCCTTCTGGAAAATGGAGAAAATAATACTTACTTTGCTGCTTCACAGAGATATTCTGAAGTTTAATTAGTTAATATTTGTACAATGTTTCAAAATTATAAACTGCTACAGATATGCTAAGTATTACAACTGTGTGTAAATTCAGGTTGGGAAATAGCGAACGAATTTGTTCTGTGTTTGGCAACCAGACAATCATACTCTGATCCTTATATCCACCCCCAGACATGTCTCGCTTTGGGGTGAGTAATTACTGTGTTTGGTTGCAATGCAAATTTGGAAACCTCTTCCCTTTACAAGCAGGGAAAGATGTGGATTGATTTTTGATGCCCTGCTTGAGTGCAGAGATCCTCAGACAATTGGCAGATCTGCTTCTGAACCTTCCAGACAGTAGCATTTTACTCTTACCTATTTTGATTGCATTGTCAGAAAATGGAAAGCAAGGAGTTTCTGTAGGAGTATCTGGGGATATAGTGAGCAGAATCAAGACCAGCTCAGTAAAGTCAATAAAGTAGCATCTGGTTACACTGGGTCTGAACTGGTTTATTGTGTATTAAGTTCAACATATTCTCTGCAGTCATGGATTCTGACAGTAGATCAATTGTTTGCCAGTTGTAGTCATTTATCTTCATCTTAAGTAAAGTTCCAATTCTTAATCATGTATTACATTCTGAAGCAGTAGAGTTATATTTTCAGTTACTGTGTTAGAAATATGGCTAATAACTGCTATCTATTATTTACAAATTTAATTATGCAACATGCTTATTTGTAAGTTACTGAACAAGGGAAATGTATATTAGATACAACATCTAGTTTTTAATGAGCTTGTGATTTTAAGTTTTTATCCAATTTCCAGCTAGGTTTACTGAGACACAAGACAGTAATTTTTCCTCATGTTCACATAGTGAGTCAATAGCCCAACCCACATGATTTCTCTACTAAACAAACATACCATATTAATTTACCTCTTGTTTTTCTTGATTCTGATCCACGTGTAGTAAAGATGGTATTTTAGATACTTCAGATTTCTTTGACTCCCTCTTCAGCACTTTTACCTGTTTAACTTTTACAAATAGATACCTTATTATTTCTGCATATTGTAGTTTTTTCCTTTCTACATGCTCCTTCAGTTTCATCTTCTATGTTTAAATGGTTATTTTTGAAATAGTGTTGAACAAGAAAACCAGGGTCATACTGAAAATTGAGTATGGAGATTACAGAAGAAGACAACCAGTTATTGTATGCTGGAGCACTGAATATGAGATACAGTTCCCATTTAAATTCAGACTCTGATCATTTTAATTACAAGAACCAAATTACGGATATGCTACTAAGGGGGTCCATTTGGCTACACAGCTGCTGTTACTTGAACTAGTCTCTAGATGTCATTGTTTCCCATAGCGACACAAGGTAGGTGAGGTAATATCTTTTCTTGGACCAGCTTCTGTTGGTGAGAAAGACAAGCTTTTGAGCTTACACAGAGCTCTTGTCCTAAAGAAGAGCTCTATGTAAGCTCGAAAGCATGTCTCTGTCACCAACAGAAGCTGGTCTAATAAAAGATATTACCTCACTGATCTTGTCTCGCTAATAACCTGGGACCAGCACAGCTACAACATAACTGCACACAACAATGGAAGATATCTTTGATTCCCTAGAAATCCTGATTGAAGCTCAGTTGTCTAGCAGTTCACATTTGTGGAAATACAAATAAAATAAAACAAGCTGACAAAAAATTCCAAACTCTATTTTTAAGATTTGTTTAATATGTTAAAAATAAAGGACCTCTTTAAAAGATGGCGCTAACTTCAATTTGCAAATGAGGACGCTTGTCCAGTCCAAAGACTCAGATGAGTGCACAGCAGTGATTTTGTCCAATCTGATGCATTTTTTTTCTCAGCACCTTCCACCAAAAATCACATACTGGTATCTAAGTCTTGGTTAGATTAACCCTTCTTTTCAATTGGCACTTGATGCAGATTTGCAAACAGCAAAAGGCAATTACAAGGTCATACCTTCCATTCCTTTCAGCTCCTTTTGTTGTGCTGTTACTGGAAGTTCTGGAAAATGGATGTCTTTCTTTTCAGATTTTGAAATACTGCGTTTCTTTCGGTTCATATTGGCCATTTGATCAATCTGAGCAGCTCGTTCATACAGTGTGACTTTTTCTGTTTGAGTCTAAACAGAAAATCACAATATATTTAAAACTGTATGTGACATGGGTATGGCTGTTACTTATATCTTTCTTGGCATGTTTCAAGAGGTTGCCACCAACTAAACAAAGTAAAATATATTAAAAGTTCAAACTTCAATAATGTTCCAGAAGCCAAGGTCTTCATATGCTAGAGGAAGCTAACTATGTATCACTACCAGTTATGAATCACCATTATGGGATAGGAGAACATTTAGAATTTTTATCTTTCAAAAAAGGTCTATCATAATGTAGCTCTGGGTCCCCTGCAGGTGGTGGTATTCAGGGACATAGGCACTTACATCAGTGTGTATTGTTTGCCACCTTACCAATTTAAAAATGAAGAAGCATACAATTACTTTGTCATACCTCCTTGCATGTGGGAATGGTCAGTTGACCTGAGACACACCAAAATAAAAACGTGTGTTATTCTTTGGCCCCACCAGCGTTTTCACAATAAAAGATAGGAAGTGAGCTCTGAAGGGAAATGAGTATATTTGTTAATGCCAAAAAGTGGGGTTCTCGTGATGAAGGTATGATTGGTAATTGGTCAAGGATTATCATGGAGAAAACCTAACAGTGACATTAGTGCGAGAGATGTTCGTGAAAGTGTAAAACTCTCAAGACTATAGGGCAAAATCCTGGATCCACTGACATCAATGGTGAAACACCCATTAATGGGTCCAGGATTTCATCCAGAGTCTGAATTTCTTTTACTCTAGTTTCTGGAGCTGCTCCTCCATTCCCACTCCCCTCCACCACCCCCTCCCCTTCCACCAGCTGGGAGTCTCCAGAAACAACTAGGCCTGTCCTTAAATAAGAGTTTCACAACATGGAAGTCTTATGTGTCAACAGGAAAAGTACAAACAGATAAGACAGTAGCATGAAATACAGAATACTGTGGAAGAGAGAAGAAAGGGTTTAATTTTAAATGACCAGTTTTATAAACATACTTGAGCCAGAGTCCCATCATCCTGTCTGTTGTTTGGACCTATTTGTCCCACTGACTGCCAAGGGCTTCTCCTTTTCTTTGCTTTTTCAGGTAGCCTATGACAAAGAAATACAACTATAATATGCAACATTGATTATCAGTTAAGTGCTATATGTGCTCGTTATGTAAACAAACATGCACATTCACAAATGTATTCTAAACTAGCTTTGTTGGTGCGGGTGGTGTCTGGCATCTGAGAACAGACATATCTCAACACAGCTTTGGAGACTGCCATTTAATAGTAATACTTAGTATTTAAACACTACATTTCATGTTTTAATTATTTTAACAACATTAACTAATTAATTTTTACAACATTCTTATAATAGTGATAGGAAATATTATCCCAAGTGTACAGAAGGGAAACAGACAAAAGAAAAGCTAAGATTACTGATCTAAGGTCATAGAGGGAGTCACTGTCAGGGCAAGGATTTATATGCAGGAGTTCCTGCCTTGAGACTTTCCTCTGACTTTTCCATGCATCTATCTCCATCTCCCATAATATTCACAGATGCCCACCACCACGCTGCAGCCACTTTTACAGCGCTCACCCTCCAGTCAGAGGACCACTTGCCAACTTGTCAAAAGCTGAAAGGCTACATCTTATTTGGAAAAAAAAAAGCAGATTACAGGAACCCTCTTCTTCTGAAAGAACAGTTGCTCTCATTTTAATAGTGGTGTGGCCTGTAGAAATGATTGATCTCAGTTTGTCCTATCTTTGACCCAAGAGACCAGACCTGGCTCAATCCATGACAGGACAAGTCATCTCTGTGGGCTCCATCGGTGTACTTAAGATGAAGCAGTGATGTGGGCTGCACTGTGAAATGTCACAGCCACAGCTGGCCTTTAGCTAGCCCTAGTCATACAGCATATTAACCAAATGAAAGAATCGTTCATTTAACCAAACCATCACTAGATACGTAAATGTGGGTAAAAGGGAATTAATTTCAAAAGATATTTCTATTAATTAAAGAGTGACTGTCTATTCAAACACTACCTCATTATGTAAGCAATAGGCTCTAACCTTGTATTTGAGTGTGGGAAGGGTGAACTGAAATTTGCAGTAGTAAGGTTCCCACAATTTGGATTGATGGGTGGCATTGTTGTACCAACTGCTATTAGTGGAGGATCTTCCTTCACACCACTGGGATCGTTGCTAGCTGCTGCAGTGGTTGTTATCTCAGTGATTGTAGGTTTACTCTCTTGAGGAAAACTGGGAGGATTCTGTGAGGAAGGAGCCCACTGATTAACTGCATCTTCTTGTTCAATCTTTTTTATTTCTGGAATCTCTGGTTTCCCTCCTTTCACTTTTGTACCTTTTACTTTTAAGTCCTTTGATTTTTTGTCCCTTTCAATATCCTGGAAGAGATACTATATCAAAATATACATTCACTCTGAAACATAATATGTCACTAAATTTAGTCTGCTAGGTCCTGGTCATGCGAGGTGTTGAGTGTCTTTCAATTCCCATTGAGTTCATTGAGAGTGGAGAGTGCTTATTGCCCTGTAGGACTGGACCCTACCATTGTTTATGCTTTGGGAGTCCAAATGCTCTTTTCAGACCATCAAAGGTTTTTAGAACTTGTAAATTCAGTTGTTCAAATTCAAGCATCAAATGATGACATCAAATGTACCAAGGTGGCAAGATCATTTTAAAATAAATAATAATACATTATTATATTGCTGTCCCAGTGGAGGGAAACATAAATTGTATTTCTAACACAAAGTTTGTTTCAGGCAGACTCCTTTGCCATTTAATAACTTGAAAACTTTTAAAAATGGAAGTGTTAATGAAAGGACTATTTAACCTGACAGCCACATGTCAGAATAAAACTCTAGCTACAGCTTAAAATTAATAACAACAACAAAGAAGTTTCAAGTCAGTAGTTTAATGTGGGATTTTATTTTGTTTTTCCCAGCCCTATCTGCTCAGGTGCTGAGGTTACTCTGTTGATGGTGACTGGCCAGAGCAGATAGGGTACCAACAACTATACTGGGACACTGCAACAACAGGTAAGTGACATTTCCCCCGTCTCTTAAATGAAGGTCTAGCAAGCTACTAGGACTCTGTTTTTCCCCATATTTTCCTTGGTTTGACTCTTGCTGTATGTCTTATAGGAGGACTACAGTCCTAGGGTTAATTGGAGGGTGGTGGGACAAACGAACCAAGCATATGTAGAAAACTGAGCTGCTGACAGGCCAAACAACCACTTCTATACATAGTGGCAGGGAGAGAGCCTTTATCCCTGAAATGTTCTGGGTCTACTGCCAGAAGCCAGCTCCTTCCTCGGCCTCCCTTCCCTGGATCAGCAGTAGACTGCTCCACTCACCTGCTAATCTCCTGTTCCCCAAATTTGTCTCTTGCCGGTGGTAGATCAGTTGGTGAGGGAAGTATGCGGGAAACAGAGGAAAGAACAGAGCAGGAGCTACTCAGGAGAAAGAGAGAGCGTGAGTGTATATATGTGTGTAAGCAGAAGCACCCGTCTGTCCTGTCAGAGGCTTCCTTCCCGCTGAGGACGCACTTATATTTTTGGCTTCCCACCCACAAACTGAGCCCTAGCACTGTGGTCTTCCTCTCTGTCTACCCTCGCTAGACCTAGAGAAGGGAAGGAGAGGGGAAAATATCACTTACCTGCTGCAGTATCCTAACATAATAGCCAACTAGCTTCTGGTCAGAATGTCATCAGCAGAATAACCTTAATATATGCCTTCATCAAGGAAATAGGATGTGGCCTAAGAAAAACAAAATGTGAATTAAATTTATAGACTGCTGATTTGAATATATTTTTCTAACACTCTAAATGGAGTCCAGAATTAAAGGACCTATGCATACCTGCAAAGTGTAGCTAGGGGAATAAAAGGCTATAACCATGCTTTAAAGGGACATGCAGTTAACCTAAAAATTACACTTCAAGTAACAACCAAGATTACTTACTGTAACTAAAAGCAATTCGAGAAAAAATAATAATCTATTTTTTGTTTATTTTTATTATGACAGTACTTAGTGAACAGTCAATTCCACTTTTTATAACCAGTCAATCTCTTTTTTAGTTTGTGTCGTCATTCACACAGCAACAGAGAATAGAAAAAACATTTTTACAAATAGGGAAGTGTGATTACAAAACCACAAAATTTGCCAGTAGATCTAGACTTAGTACTTAAAAGTACTTTTAATTCATGTTTTAAAATTGACTGGATTTTAGACTGATTGTGTCCCTTTAATATAGTATTATTTGTTTCTGGAATACTGTGATTCTCCTACCTTTTCATCATGGGGACCACTTCATAACAAAAATAGCCTCTCATGGATCATCTCTCCTCTCAGCCCCTCACTGCTTGGTTCTCAAATTGTTCTAATACCAGTGTTGCTACTTGTATCTTATTGGTGTTTCTGAACAACACTAATATTATGGATTCCTCAACTAATAAAGTGGTCTCAAACTTTCCTTTAAAGGCAGGGTATGTGTTTTCATCTGTCTTTGGAAAGTGCCTAGCACATTTTTGGTGCTACCACAATATGAATAACAATTTGCAAATCACCAAGAAATGTTCCTTGCTCCCTAGTTTGAGGACCGCTTTACAACTGGAAGAATCCTTGGTACTGTTGTCCCAAAACATCTGTAAGATATAAATGGCAATAGAAAGTGTTTATATATACAGGTAGCTAGCAGATAGATTAGAAAGGTATCTAAATGAAGTCACATAGGACTCTTGCTTCTTTCATCATCTTTTCATCAGATTTACTCTAACTACAGACATTTAGACTCCAGTTCAGCAAAGTATTTAAGCATGTGCTTAAGTTTATCCCTAAAGTTAAGCATGTGCTTAAGTACTTTGATGAATCAGGATTGACTGCTGAATCAGGATCCCAATGAATATATCAAAATATAAGATAATGGATTAACAATTTTGTTTCATTTTGATGATATTTGTCTCTCTGAATGTAACAGACCAAATTCATTCCTACTCTAACTACACTGACTTCAGAAACACAGTCCAATCCATTACAGTAGAACCTTTAGATTTACAAAGACCAGAGTTATAAACTGACCAATCACCCACACACCTCATTTAGAACCAGAAGCACACAATCAGGCAGCAGCAGAGACAAAAAAAAAAAAAAAGCCAATACAGTGCTGTACTGTGTTAAACGTAAACTACTAAAAAAAAAAGGGGAAAGCAGCATTTTTCTTTTACATAGTAAAGTTTCAAAGCTGTATTAAGTCAACATTAAGGGGTTGAAATAACAACCGTAACATTTTGTTCAGACAAACATTTCAGAGTTACGAACAGCCTCCATTCCCGAGGTGTTTGTAACTCTGAGGTTCTACTGTACCTCTATATTGTAGTTATACAGTTTAAGATGATAATTTAATGCAACAATAAATATTTTAAGGAAATTAATTCTCACCTTCCCAACCACTGGACCATTCTGAGAAGCAATAATATGAATAGTTCTCTTTTCATCTTTTATTAGTTCAATCTCTTTATTATTCTCTCTGAGTTTTGAAAGAGAATTTAACTTTGCTTCTTGTAATAATTTAGCCTTCAGTTCTGGTAAGAATCTGATAAAGTGAAATATTTTTTTTATTTTCATACATACAGTTTTTCCCTTAACATTTTATGGCCAATACTTAACCTAACCCATTAATTAACAAATTTACCTGCCAAATATCTCATGAACAGATTTATGCATGATGCAACTATATTTGGCAAAACTATGAAGCATGTCAATAAAGGACATATCTTTTACAAATTTGATTTTGGCTCTTTAGACAAAGGTTTTTAAAAATGTTTGCTAATAAGTACATTATGTTCCTTAGAAAGTCTTTTTCAAAAGGCAAAATTTATTCACGTTTAGAAGGTTCAATTTTAGTGTTGACAAATTATATACCAGTCTATTTATTGTTGTTCTAAAATTCAAGGAAACTTCTTGGCATCAAACATTAACAAAATCCCTTTTAGGTCTGACTGATTCAACATATGTCTCGCCAGTTTTGCAACATTTTTGATAGACGCTTTAATTCTTTTTTGCTAAATACTTGACACCAACATAATTAATCCTGAAAAAGGAAAGTTCACACTGATCTAATTCACACACTATTGTTTTGCATCATGTATAATTTACATTCACTGTACTAATTAGTAGTTAGTTATAATTCCAAACTGAAAAGTATAGTGTTATTCCAAACCATTAATTCAATTTCATGTTTTGTTTTGTTTTTTTCTGGCCACTAGAAATCAGTTTTGAGAAAGGTGGCTGACACTAGTCCTCCTCAAAACTACAACACAGAGAAACTAAAACATTTAAATTATTGTACACAACTGCTCTTAAGAACCAAACATTTAGGGCTGGTCTACACTAGAAACTTACATGTGTATAGGTACATCCCTCAAGGGTGTGAAAAATCCAGACCCCTGAGAGACATAGCTATACCAACCTAACCCATAGTGTAGACAGTGCCAGGTTGATGGAAGAATTCTTCTGTCGATCTAACTACTGTTTCTCGGGGAGGTGGATAAGGTACAGTGATGAGAGAAGCCCTCCCTTCAGCAAAGGTAGTGTCTACTCAGGCTTTGTCTACTCTAAAAAATTAAGTCGGCTTCACTACGTCACTCAAGAGTGTGAAAAATATGTCCCTGAGTGACATAGTTAAGGTGACCTAATCCCCAGTGTAGACAGCTGTAGTGTCTTAAGTGTAGACATACCCAGTGAAGCGCTACAGCAGTGCAGCTGCAACGGCACAGTTGTGCTGCTGTAGTGTGTCAGGTGTAGACATTCTGCCTGCTTCATTGAGGGTGTGTGTATTGGGAAAAATCTGTACATTTTTGCAATGTAAAAAAAAAACCCCATGTATATGCATGCAAAACAGGTAATACCACAAATTAATGGGCACTTGTGTGTGCAATTAGAGATTTTGGGCAAACCCCTGGGTTTCTGAGGTTGCAAAGTGGCACACCCATTATGCCCCTCCCCTCATAGAAACGGTGACCTTTAAGCTATGAACTTCTTTGTGCATTTTCTATTGTTCTCTATATGACTGATTCAACACTGAGGCTACATCTACACTTGGAGATAGGGGTGTGATCCCCCACTTGTGTACACATACTCGCACTAGCTCTCATTGAGCTAGCATGCTAAAAACAGAAGTGTAGCTGCAGTAAGACGGGCAGTGGCAAGCAGCAGCATGGGCTAGCCACCTCGAGTACAAATCCACCCAGAACTTGTGGGTACACACTCGGCGTGGCTAGCCCAGGCCAACACTTGCCACTGCCCATGCTACCATGCTTACACTACTATTTTTAACATATTAGCTCAATGAGAGCTAGTGAGAGAATGTGTATGCAAACTGGGAATTGCACCCCAGCTCATAACCTCAGAAACCTATGTATGTGCCCAAAAGCTCAGGCCTATAGTGTAGGCGTTGCCTTACTGAAGACAATGGAAGAAATCAGATCAACTTCAGTGGGCATCAGGCCAGGTCCTATAGGTATAGCTGGCTAACTATCTAAATGCAGGCCAGGGTGATGTAATATAAAGGAGTGTGGTATAACGTAAAGTTTTAGGAATGGCTGTGTTACTGATGAGTGATGAAACTAAGAGTGAATTATACAGGCTATCCCAGAAGAATGTTGATAAAACCATTATTCTGCCCACATCATCATGTCCTCTATATGTATCAGAGAAAATGTATTTTCCAAAGTGCTTTGGAGAGTTTTTAAAATGCTACTGGAAATATTTTTGGTATTCATCCACCTGTGAATCCAGATGCCTTAGTTACCATGAGTTCAACATACAAGGGCGAAAGAGAGCCCAAAAAATCTAAATGTGGTCTAAAACAGCTTTTCTGTAGATGAAAATATGACAGTTTTAAGGTCTAATATCTTGCAATCAGCTAGGGCTAAAAGTAAGAGTCTCAACAGAAAGATGGTAATTTCCCTTTCCAAGGGTATAATGATTTTGTTTCTAGCCCTAACAAATTATAAGATATCTAATTGTGACCATTTAAATGTGAACACTGTTAAGTACAGCCAATCACTTTTTTCACTCCTGCTTAGTTTTAAAAAAAACCCTAGAAAATTAAATGCAACACTTATTTAAGTAATTTTAGCACAATTAAATTCAATAAATATAAGGAAATGCAAAATTTAAGATTTCAGCAGCAATGTTAAGTCAATTTTGTTACACATACATTGTATTACATACAAAAAACTTCATATGAACATTTTTAAGATTGCAAAGTCAAGCTCTAAAAGGTTAGGAAATGCCAGAATTAAGGCAACCTTAATTCGGACCTATTGTGCATATGTTTTACAATACAGTCTTTAATAACATGATCACATACTATTTTTTCCACAAGTTTCTCATCCTAGTCCTACTCTCCCCTTCTGGGATTGCTTTCTGAGTTCCAAACTCCCCTTACCACTCCTAGTTCTCCCTATCTGCACATCCAATCCTAATCTCCTTGCCCAGCCTCTCACTCCCCACTATTCCAACTTTCAGTCCCAGACTCTCCGCCCCAGCTCCAGCCTTTCCTCTCTCCCAGTCCCAGCATTCCCTTCCCCACAATTACCAGTCCCAGTTTGTGTGACCAGCCCAGGACTGGTGCAATCACTAGGTGAACTAGGCAGTTGCCTAAAGCACCAAGTGGTTGGGGGCGGTGGTGGAGCGGAGGTGAGCTGGGGCGGGGAGGGCCGCCTGCAGCAAGTAACGGGGGGGAGGAGGGGAGACGGCGCGCAGGGGAACCGCTCCCCGCCCCAGCTCCCCTCTGCTCCACCTCCTCCACTGAGCACCACCCTGCTCTGCTTCTCTTCCTCCCAGGCTTGTGCACCAAACGGCTGATTGGCGCTGCAAGCCTGGGAGGCGGGAGAAGCAGCGGGGTGCTTGGGGGGGAGACGAAGCAGAGGTAAGCAGAGGTGAGCTGGGGCAGGGAGCTGCTGCACGCGGCTCCCTGGGCCGAGGGGGTGGTGAGCTGCCGCAGGGGGGGCTCCCGGGCCGAGGGGAGGGGGGGAGCTGCCACAGGTGGGGCTCCTCAGGCTGAAGGGGGGGAGTGATGGAGGGGAGCTGCCGCGGGGAGGGGGTGCCTCAGGGCGGGGAGCTGCCCCAGTGTTCCTGGGGGGGGGGAGGGGCGGGTGCAAGGTGGAAGTTTCGCCTAAGGTGCAAAACATCCTTGCACCGGCTGTGGACCAGCCAGTCCCAGTTTCTCTCCCTCCTCCTCCAGTCCCAGTCTCAACAGACTCATTGCCCCTTTTTACTCTTTTCCCACCCTGTGGTCCAGCTTCTGTCTGTCCCCACTGCATTTGATTCAGATGGCTTCCTCCTCCATGCTGCCTGGGTGCCAGCAAGGAGACCAGGGGTCACTGAAGGCAGGGAAGAAACAGGCTCCCTGCTCTCAGTATCAGTGCCTGGCCCCACCTCAGCCCAGAGCAGATGGGAGTCATTACAGGGAAAGCCCAGTTTTGCCCCTGAGCTTTGGGCAGGAGGGAACATGCTCTAGGAACTCTGAGTGGATGAAGTATGCTCAGTGAGGATGGAATTTTTGGAGATTTTAGCTACTAAAATCAAAGAAGTCTCAAGCACACACAAACTGCGATTTTGCAAAGGCTTATAACTTGCTCAGACTTGGATGGATTTTCACTGTGATAGCAAAAAGCATATCCCTGAGACAAATTTCAAATTCCTGCTCTCAAAGCATGGGTGTGACAGTGCTGTTCAAAGAAAAAAGTTGCCAGAATTTTTTGACACAGGCAAAACAACATATTTTCCTTTGCTTCAGTCTCAGAAGCAACGGAACCATTTTTGCTGAAATTTTTGAGAAAAATTCAGCCAGTGGTAGACACCTGGCATATAAAATTGCAGCCCAAGCAGTTAAAGTTTGGCAACATCATAAGCAACTGAAAACCGGGTCTTATAATGAGAAGTGTTGGGCAACCTTAATAATAGACAGCTCAACCACCCCTGTGTATAATTATACAGTACTGTTTCTCTAGTTAGATGTGCAGCTTCATACATTACTATTTCTGTTCTTGGCAGTATTTTCTGATTTTCTGTAATTATATCAGTGCTTTGCATAACAGGATTTCTTCCATTTAATTTGCTATTTTTACTTTTATAAAATATACCAGCTGTACAAATAAGCAAATAAAAATTACAAAGAAGTAAAATGTCCCTTGTTTTATGTAATATAAAGACTCAGGAATATTCAATTATACCTCATACAGGGGTTAAAATTCATTTTCTGTGACCTATACAGAATTAACAGAGATTCCTTTATGACAGACAAAGGGCTGGATCTTCCAGCTGGTGTAAGTCACCATAGCACCATTAAAGCCAACACAATCGTGATGACTTACAACGTCTGAGGATCCGGCCCAGTGAGGTAGGGACGTGATCGGAATTTGTGAAATCACCCCTGTATTATTGCCTCCTTTTGGGAGGCCATAATAGCTAAGATTTCTCAGTTTATCTTGTAGAACAGTTTTCCTAAAAACCTCATGTTCAATTTTGGGGACACTGCCATTCTTATTCCCATCTCTGGTTTACTGTTGGCAGGTATAATTACAGCTGTTCTATCTTCAACTACCCTAGACCCACCAACTGGACAGAGTGGGCACAAGTACTTAATGAAGCACAACTTTCATCATGATTTATTACCTACAGGGATGTTGAATTCTTTTAGATCTTAGGGATAAAACAGACAGTAATTGAACGTTCCTATAGCTTCACAAAAATACACTTGTTCTAAATTATTACCCTTGTATATTTGTATACCATGTACTTCCCTATTTACTGTAGCTCTTACAAAAATCATATAAAATTATAAAAATCTGAAACTAGGGCTTTTTATGTTTTAGTGGCCAACAAAATACTTACTTTTCAATAAATCCATCTCTAGTAAAATAGTCATGCTGCAGCAGATCTGTAGATGAGATCCTATTAGTGGGATCCATTTGTAAACAAGCCTGTAAAATATCAGAGGTTATTTTAGAAGGAATTTTTAAATCACATACCGCATAATGTAAGCAATGTTGTTTATTACTGCCTGTGATAATAGTGTAACACCAGCTTACAAATAACTGCATTTCAGAGGCTACTAATATATTTGTACTCGCACAACCTGAGATTTGTATCCATACAGATTCTATAGTATAGTCCTCTGCAGTTAGAAATTATATCTCATTAGAGTCTAAAGCATCGTACAGGCATAACACTACTCACTGCCTCTATGCTCTAATCTGTTCTACCTGTACAGTTGAAAGCCCTGTATAACTTTATTCCATTGATTTTTTTTTGTCATTGCACCATGTTTCAGTAATGCCTATTATGTCTAGGTCCTCTTCTATTGCTACACAATCTAGTTTAATTATTTTCACTGTAAAGCTTTTTATGTTGGTACAGATATTTTTAGGAACAGATCTGTAGCTGTAACCAAACTCTGCTCAGTGTCAGATGATTGGAAGATGGCTCTAAGCCATCATTATGCCCTCCTGATCCTTGGGCTAGCCAACGGCCCAAGGGCTACTCTAAGTTATACTGGCTGGAATGGTCCCCTATGGACTGCTCTAATGGCTGAGGATTTCCCCAGCATATTCCTCCTGCCCCCAATAGAGGGCTGGAGAAGAGAGTGACATAGAGCAGGTTCTGGCAACTTTACGCCACCCAAGGATTCTCTCCCACCGGGTGGCTCCTCTGCTTTCTCTTTAGGTCAGCTTTCACGCTTTGCACTATCAAAGAAGACTAACTGGCCAAATATCTGGCCCCTCCATTTTTATTTTTGGTTGTGTGCCTATGTTCATTTAACTCCTTACTCTGACACCTTGTTGCTATTCTGGAATTTACCTAACTAGTCTCAACATGACCTTCTTCTACTTTGTCTATAATTTATGTCCTATCCTTTACGGGATGCAGAGTTATGTTTGTATGACTTACATCCATGTCTTCCAGATGTCTTTGTCCAATCAGAGTGCTCCTCAGCATCTGTTAGTTTTCTCCCAGGTCCTCATTTAAATAATATACCAAAAGTGTGGTAGCTTCCTTTGCCAGCACTTTGGTTATGGTGAAGCCCATCATTTCTATATAAGTTCCTCCTTCCGCAGAGGTCCTAGGTGCCCAGTAAATGTAAATCCCTCTCCTTTACACCTTATTTTCATCTATGCACTAAGAGTCTGAAGCTTCTTCTGTCTCGCTGCCCAAGCATGGAGTGGGAAGCATTTCAGAAAAAGCTACCATAAGGCCATCAATCTAGATCTTTCCCCTAGTAATCTAAATGTCTCTACCATGACCACAATCCTCACCACTTACTAGATGTTGTCTCTAGATGTCTTGGGAGATTTAACACCTTTGCACCCAGTAGAGAAGTCACCAAACAGTTCACATGGTTGCCAGAGATCCTGCTGTGAATATTTCTATTACCACAGCCTTTCTATGTCTCACATCTGTAACTCCATTTTCTGGAGTGACCAACTTAGAAAATGGGTCCTAACTAATGGAAAATGTCCTGCATCCCTGACTAACTAGATGATCAGGATGAGTAGTTCTGAGATGGGTCTGTTCAACAATATTCCTATATACTGCCGCTGTAAAGACACACAGAGAGCTAAAAGAAATCCACTAAAAATTCACATGTTTGCTCTCTCAAGTTTTGTGGATTAAAATGTAAAAAAAAAAAAAAGCTTTGATGAGCCGAAGTGATGCAGTATATAAACTATACTCCCTCCCCTGAGGCTTGTGTTCAATGCTGCCTTTGATTACAAATGAAATGAGCTTGGTGGTCATAACCTATACCCTTCTCAAAATATATCAGTATCACAAAACCACCACAATTAGCACTACTGGCAATTTCTTCTCACAATAGATTTCCTACTGGAATTGTGAGGGATGTGTACAATGCAACAGAGCTAGGCAGAGAAGAATGGAATACTCCTGCAACACTATACCCACTTTAGTCTGTGTAATTATTCATTTTGTGAGTGCTATAATTGATCCACTTAAAGAAAACTTGGCTTATGGTCCTTTCACTGAATGAATGAGATTCTTCATTTTCTTGAAACCAGCAGTATTTTCTAATGCCAAAGAAAGAACTGCTGTATTCCAACAAAATGCATTCATTTTTTCCCCACTATTACTCTCTGTAATTGTACAGTAGCAAATACAGTAATTAAACAGTACATATATGTATAGCATTGGGTAGAGTTTTCAAAAATCACCTAAGTGACTTAGGAGCATAAGTCCATTGACTTTCAATGCCAGCTGTAAACAGACCAACATGGATGGATTGGGTCATTAAGGGTTTGCTGGAGGAAACTTTGGCTTGTACATGTTTGACGTGGTCTAATTAAAATATAACTATGCAAATCACTATTGTTACCACTGTTATATAATTGCAACAAATCTTATACAAAATATAACTCATGGCCAGAAAGGGTTAAACAGCTTGCAGACTAACTAACCCAACGCTGACCTTTAAAGACATGTTAGAAATGGTAATTAGAGCCATTCTATGGGTAGGCAGGCTAAAACTTTGAAATGCAAACCTATATTGTTAGAAGTTACAAGTGACATCAACTGTGTGTACCTTAGATGCTACACATGTAAACAGACAGTTCCTGTCTGTCACTATAGCTCCAAATTCAAAGATCAAAAGGGAATATTAACATTTAGATTAATCTTGGGTGAAGTAACGTCATTGTCTATATGTCTCTTTGAAGTTTGTGATAGACTACCTAATGAATAAAAATAACGAGGAGTCCTTGTGGCACCTTAGAGACTAACAAATTTTTTTTGGCATAAGCTTTCGTGGGTTAGAACCCACTTCATCAGATGCATGGAGTGAATATACAGGAGCAGATATAAATACATGAAAGGATGGGAGTTGCTTTACCAAGCGTGAGGTCAGTCTAACTTTCTTTGTTGGGCCTGTCTTGTAGTAGGTGACTTCTCGGTACCCTTCTGGCTCTGTCAATCTAATCTTCCGGAAAACACCATCCTAACCACTATGGATGTAGAAGCCCTCTACACCAACATTCCACACAAAGATGGACTTTGTACAAGCCATCAGGAATAGCATCCCCGATACCATCACGGCAAACCTGGTGGCTGAACTTTGTGACTTTGTCCTCACCCACAACTATTTCACATTTGGGGACAATTTATACCTTCAAGTCAGCGGGACTTCTATGGGTACCTGCATAGCCCCTCAGTATGCCAACATTTTTATGGCTGACTTAGAACAACGCTTCCTCAGCTCTTGTCCTCTTAAACCCCTACTCTACTTGCGCTACATTGATGACATCTTCATCATCTGGCCCCTTGGGAAGGAGGCCCTTAAGGAATTCCACCAAGATTTCAACGATTTCCACCCTACCATCAACCTCAGCCTGGACCAGTCCACACAAGAGATCCACTTCCTAGACACTACAGTGCTAATAAGCAATGGTCACATAAACACCATCCTATACCGGAAACCTACTGACCACTATACTTACCTACATGCCTCCAGCTTTCATCCAGACCACACCACATGATCCATTGTCTACAGCCAAGTTCTACGATACAACCGCATTTGCTCCGATCCCTCAGACAGAGACAAACACCTACAGAATCTCTATCAAGCATTTTTAAAACTGCAATACCCACCTGGTGAAGTGAAGAAACAGACTGACAGAGCCAGACAGGTACCGAGAAGTCACCTACTACAAGACATGCCCAACAAAGAAAGTAACAGAATGCCACTAGCCGTCACCGACAGCCCCCAACTAAAACCTCTCCAGAGCATCATCAAGGATCTACAACCTATCCTGAAGGACGATCCCTGACTGTCACAGACCTTGGGAGACAGGCCAGTCCTCACTTACAGACAGCCCCCCAATCTGAACCAAATACTCACAAGCAACTACACACCACACAACAAAAACACCAACCCAGGAACCAAATCCTGCTACAAACCCCAGTGCCAACTCTGTCCACATATCTATTCAAGGGACACCATCATAGGACCTAACCACATCAGCCACACCATCAAGGGCTCATTCACTTGTACATCTACCAACGTGATATATGCCATCATGTGCCAGCAATGCCCTTCTGCCATGTACATTGGCCAAACTGGACAGTCTCTACGCGGAAGAATAAATGGACACAAATCTGAAATCAGGAATCATAAGATTCAAAAACCAGTAGGAGAACACTTCAATCTCTCTGTTCACTCAATAACAGACCTAAAAGTGGCAATTCTTCAACAAAAAGCTTCAAAACCAGACTCCAACGTGAAGCTGCAGAACTGGAATTAATTTGCAAACTGGATACCATCAGATTAGGCCTGAATAGAGACTGGGAGTGGTCATTACAAAACCTAAACTTAATTAATTTCTCCCTACTGTTACTCACACCTTCTTGTCAACTGTCTGTAATGGGCCACTCTCTTACCACTTCAAAAACTATTTTTCCTCCCTTGGTATCCTGCTGTTAATTGATTTATCTCTTTAGACTGACCTCACACTTGGTAAAGCAACCTCCATCCTTTCATGTATTTATACCTGCTCCTGTATTTTCATTCCATGCATTCCATGAAGTGGGTTCCAACCTACAAAAGCTTATGCCCAAATGAATTTGTTAGTCTCTAAGGTGCCACAAGGACGCCTCATTATTTTTGCTGATACAGACTAACAAGGCTACCACTCTGAAACCTGTCACTAATGAATAAATTGTTGTATGTTAATGTGTGTAACTAATTACTGGTGGTGTTTAGAAAGCAGAAGGTTACATCAAAAGCCTATTGTTTACCCAGGACTGTATGGTCAAGTGGAGGCTAGAAAACTATATAAAAGTCCGTTGGGTCCTGATCCTGTTTATCTCAGATCTGCTTGAGGTTTCATGCAGGGGATGCCTAAGCCACGAGGATTGAGATCCCAGTTCTGACAGGACCGCCCTGAAATATAAACATGGGACTATAACCTATGAAATATTTCTGAAAGAATTTTTTGCAACTACAAAGCTCACCATCTCTGCTATGTATCTGAACCTCAAGAACTGAACTCACATCTTTATGAATACTGATCTTTTAACCATACTCTCTCTTTTCTTTTTTAGTAAATTTTAGTTTAATTAATAAGAATTGGATATAAGCGTGTATTTGGGTAAGATGTGGAATATTCAGTAACCCGATGAAGTGGGCTGTAGCCCATGAAAGCTTATGCTCAAATAAATTTGTTAGTCTCTAAGATGCCACAAGTACTCCTGTTCTTTTTGTGGATACAGACTAACACGGCTGCTACTCTGAAACCTGGGAGGTAATGTGTCCAATCCTTTGGGATTGGCAGAACCTTTTCTTTTATATGACAAAATAAGATTTTAGAAATCTTCGTCATATTTGACTTGGGTGTCTGGATGGAGGCCTGAGGCTCGGTTACTTCACGGGAACTGTGTTGTTTGGACTTCTGAGTAACCAGTAAGGTATAACAAGCAATTTAGTGTTGGCTTGGTAAATCTAAGTATTGAATTATCCACCAGCTTTGGGGTTTGTCTGCCCCATTCTTTGCAGTTCACCCTAATTAGGTAACTTCAGCTGGCCCCCGCTGAGACCCTGGTCACAACATGATATTATACATTAGGCACAGCTACAAATAATAATCATCAGCAAGCGTGATACTCAGACCTCTTCTAACATACATGAACAATATCTGCCAGTAATGCACAGAGCTTGGGATACTTTTTCCTTGCATTTTTAGGGTGCTGGACTTCCGGAAGGACCACCCCTGAAAAAACTGGACTCCTTATAAAAATACTCTGAAGATGAGGTGTCAAATTCCCTGAAAGAAAACATAGTTTTCAAAATTCACTGTGAGCAGCCAATAAATAAGTGTATTTTAAATACACATAATTAAGTATATATACAGTACTCTTATTCTACTGTTCATGAGGATAGCTAAGATTAATTAAAAATCTCTCAGCAGAAATGTCTTTAGGCTTCAAAGTAAAGCTGAAAACTATTCAGCAACAATGTTAGATTGCTATATTTCCCTCTTTACTTCCCCTCCCAAAGAGGAAAGTTACATAAAAAGCAGATCCCTCCGGTAAAGACTTGTTCTGCACTATAGATTATATTTGCAATTTGATGCACAAAGTAGTTTATACATGTATAACCGTGCAGATGATGAGGCTTTACCCCTATCTTTGCATCTTTCATGTTATCACCACAAACTATTACAGCAGCATGAATAAGGATATTGACAATGAAATGACCTTCACTAATCTTTACAATTAGAATTCTCCTTCCTACAGTTTCATATTGTTAGGAGGATAAAATAAACAGGACTTACATTGCTGCAAGTCTGAAGCTCAGTGCAAAAGAAAAAAAGACTACATTCAAACAGTAGTTATGAATGGTTTGCTTTCCAACTGGGTGGGTGTATCTAGTGGGGTCCTGCAGGGGTCAGTCCTGGGTCCAGTACTATTCAGTATTTTCATTAATGACTTGGATAAATTGGGAGGGGTTGCAAGCACTTTGGAGGACTGGATTAGAATTCAAAACAACCTTGAAAAATTAGAGAATTGGTCTGAATTCAACAAGATGAAATTCAATAAAGATAAGTGCAAAGTATTTCATTTAAGTAGGAAAAATCAAATACAAAATTACAAAATGGGGAAAAACTGGCTAGGTGGTACTACTGCCGAAAAGGATCTGGGAGTTACAGTGGATCACAATTTCAATATGAATCACGAGTGTGATGTAGTTGCTAAAAAGACTAATATCATTCCAAGGTGGTAACTGTCCTGTTCTACTGGTGAGGCCTCAGCTGGAGTACAGTGTCCATTTCTGGGTACCACACCTTAAGAAAGTCCAGAAGAGAGCAAAAAAAAAAAAAAAAGATAAAACATTTAGAAAACCTGACTTGTGAGGATGGGTTTTAAAAAAGTGGGCATGTTTAATCTTGAGAAAAGAATACTGAGGAGGGACCTGAAAACAGTCTTCAAATATATTAAAGGCTGTTATAAAGAAGCCAGGAATCAATTGTAATCCATGTCCACTGAAAGTAAGACAAGAAGTAATGTGCTTAATCTGCAGCAAGGGAGATTTGAGTTAAATATTAGGGAAAACTTTCTAATTATAAGGGTAGTTAAGCTCTGGAATAGGATTCCAAGGGAGGCTGTGGAATCCCCATCATTGGAGCTTTTAAGAACAGGCTGTAAAAACACCTGTCAGGGATGGTCAAGGAGGTTTACTTGTTCCTGTCTCAGTGCAGGGGGGTGGAGTTGATGACTTCTCAAGGTCCCTTCCACTCTACATTTCTATGATTATATTGCGCAACAATCAAATTGATTATAACATGTCAGTGTTTTTCTTAAATATTGTCTGCATTACACATCAGCAGTACTTACCTACTTTTGTCACAATTTTATGGAGTAGGTCTAGGTCAGAGCTACTGGGTAGATAAGGATTTCCAGTGGCCATCTCAATGATCATACAACCTAAAGCCCAGATGTCCACAGGTCTAAGATCAGGAAATGAACAAAGTGCTCAACAATACAGCGACTGATACTAAGATAAAACATATTTAAAGAGAGCTGATATTTTAAAAAGAAAAATTTTAAAAGAATTAAAATATCTCTAAAATAACAGAATATTTGACAATATAAAAGGATAACACAGAATTAATCACACTTTAAAATATCTTCACAATTACGAAATAATATTGCAGCACTTAGCTGTGAAATTCCTTTAGTTTGTGTAACTGTATATGAAGATCTATAATTAATATAGCTACAAAACAACTACAGTATCTACTAAGACAATCCTTAAACTCGCGTAGTAGCATTAGCATGTATTATGAGTGAATCTGGCATATTATTCTCCAAAAGTCATACTTAACAAGAACTTTAATTAGCATGCTCATATGAAACTGCCAAATATTTTTATTTCTTGTTTCATGACATTTCTCTTAATCCTCTTTTTGAGACTCAGACAATAGCTCTAATCTGATTAAAGATTATGATGTTTTTGGTGTTATAACACTTAAAGGATTACCATCTGTCTAGGAACTATATAACAAATATTGAAAATCTGTATGGTTTATAAAATTAGAGCATTCTATTTAATGGTAGACTATGTGCCACTGAAGTCAGTAAAAGCTTTGCCATCGACTTCAATCGGTTCAAGATCAAGCCTAAAATGCATATATGTGACCCGATATATGTGGACGTTTTGTTGGGTATTGGGAATTAATTTTGTTATTATTTTACTCTCCTCTAGCAAAGCAAGAGTCACTCTTTAAAATATGTGACAGAACACATCTAACGTTCCCCTACTATGTCTAGGCACTAGAGATTTGATTTGTCAAAGTGATTTTAAATCCTTTTGTTGGTTTAACATGATTTTTACAGGAAAATTGTTTCACCTACAAGCAAATTAATTTCTGGCTTTTTGTTAACAGTACTATATTGCTCTAAAAAGTATAAGTTCTAACAATGCTGCTCCATGCCAGCTTAATAATAAGGTATGTAAATAAAAACACATACTTCCCATATGTGGTGTCTTTTAATACCAGTTCTGGAGCCCTGTACCATCGTGTGGCCACATAATCTGTATAAATATCACCAGGGGCAGCTAATGTCCGAGCAAAACCAAAATCACATAGTTTAGTAATTCCCGTCTGGGATACTAAGATATTCTCAGGTTTGATATCACGATGTATGACCTGGACAAAAGAAGGAAAGTCTAATTTACTTTAATAAATAAAAAGGATTCTGCATAAAAGATTACTCTCAAAGAGCATGGACTGAAACAAACACATACATTTTGCCACGTTAGGATCACAATAAGCAGTACAGCGTCCTAAATTCTCAAAATTGTCTGCAGAGGGTGACAACCATAGGCTGCTACTGCTACACACAACAACAGCCTAATGTGTATGCGGTGGAGAGAAAAAGAGAAGTAACAATGCACCCCAACCCACCCCTCAAAATAAAGAAATGAACAAACAAAAAAAACAGACCCCCTGGAGACCAGGGAAGAAACTGCAAAAAGACTGAGAGAGCTGGGAGTGGAGAGCAATGTGCTGTAAGCAAACTGCCCTGAAAATCTGAAACGGGAGGATACAGTGGTGCAGTAGGTTAATAAGAAAGCAATAATAATCAGAAATGGACAAGAACCATAACCCAAACTCCAAACATTTCAGAACCAAAGTTTAGATCTGGATCCAAACAGTGTGAACACAGCTCACCCCTGAGAATTACACTACCTAACCCTTTAATGGCTAACCCTTTAAAGTATTTCATCTTTTACTGCACAAGTGTTTCAGTTCTAAAAATCAAAATTCAGTTGGCAGCATTTAGGCTATTATTATGAAACTAGAATTTTTTAATATGGAATTAACATTTTCAAACTCTGGGAGACAAAACACTATGTAAAATCAATCAGAAAATATAACATCACTTTGTTTTAGCCTTATTTTGTAGCTTCTACAAAGTACTTACATTGTTCCTGTGGAGATACTCAATTGCTCGAAGGATCTGAAAGAGGTATCTTCTAAGTCTTTTATTATCCAGTCCTTGACAGTAATGTTGTAGCTCATCTAAAACTGTATGATCAATAAATTCAAACACCAAATGAATTTTTTTTTTCTGTCTAAATACTTCTATCAGGTTGACCAGGTTTTCATGACGAAATTGCTGTCGGTGAGAGGAAATAAAACATTCTACTGTAGCTTTTCAGTATTTATTTCTATTAGGATAGTTTTTCTTCTTGACCAAGAGACATATTTGCAAGGGTAGACATGAAAGATTTACATCATTTTGTAAATATTCAGAAATTCTTATTCCCTCTACTCTAACCTTCCCCCAATATTTAAACTATTGCTATTTCAGCTATTTTGCTAAAATGAGGCTGAATCTGAACCCCCACTTGGTAAGGAACTCCCATCTTTTCATGTGCTGTAATATTTATACTGCTTACTGTATTTTTCACTCCATGCATCTGATGAAGTGGGTTTTAGCCCACGAAAGCTTATGCCCAAATAAATTTGTTAGTCTGTAAGGTACCACAAGGACTCCTTGTTGTTTTTGCTAATATACTCAAAGTTGCTAAAACTTTGTTGATATCACTGGACCTAATTAAGAAGAAAAAAAATTCATGCTGTACAGACTTTCAAGTCCCCAGAAAATCAGCTTCTGCTGTGGTACAAAAGCTAGAACTTTTCCCCCCTTTGTCAGAGTTCACTAACGGTGAACCAAAAACTGCTGTCAGGTACAGCGGTGTAAGCCAGGAATAACATAACTGAAATGGTTGACTGAGAGAAGGTAAGAAAAACTCCTGCACATGCACTTTATTTGCATTTATCAATTAAAGATGCAAAGCCTCATGTCAAACTGGTATTTTTAAAAATGTGCACCATTTCACATTAAGCTCCATATTTTATTTTTATTTATATTCTAGTTTTAGTATTTTTAAAGTTTTATTAAGTTGTTTATTAATGGACTACAAAGATGTGTCTAAATTTTTTAATTATAACCATATTGAATAATTTTGGGTTACATTCTCAGTTACAGAGGCATCCATTCAGATTAATACTACTAAGGCAGATGGAAATTAGTCTAGATTTAGAACTAGAGCCTTTATTCCCCTTGACTTCTATACAAGTTGGAGAATCAGGCCCTTACCATAGAATCTGGTTTTTGTACTTTCGCCAAGTCTTAATTAAAAATTGATAAGGATCAAATTAAAAAATAATAGTCCTGTTAGGGCAATGAGTGGGGTTGGTACTGAGAGTCAGACTTTATGACCCAGTCATTCAACTATACAAAATAAATTTAAATCTCAGGCTTTGAATTTGCAAAACACTAGGTTGGCTGAGAGAGAAAAGGGCAAGCCAGGTCAAACAGGAATCTGCCCCAAACCATCTCTAACATGTTTAACAAGAAAACATAATACATTATGTTTGCATTAACTTTCTTGCAGGATCCTCCACATGCACTGCTTTGGCCTCCCATGAATACACTGGTTTCGGGGGTAGGTAGGGGAGTAGAAAACACCTTCACTGCCAAAAAATCATGCTGGGGAATCTCTGGGAGGGAATAGCCACAGACTCCTCCTCTGTTCCTAGGTGGCACAGAACTGGGATAATGACTACATCACACCCCTGTGGTGATGCTGTGTAGGCTGTAGGAAATGTACTGGAGAAAGGGCTTGGGGAAAGTGGTGTGACCTGGGAACTGCTGTATTCTGGTGATATGCAGCTCCCAGAATGGCCTCCCCGGGTCGGCTGGATCCAGGCACCAACCACCCAAAGCTCCAAACCTGGAGTTTAGATTGGAAAGTCACAAACGCCACTTTTGCTCTTCCTACCCAGTTTCCTGATGCAGCTGAGGATCTAGTCCCAAAGAGAATGCACACGAGTTACATGAAGTCAAATGGTAAATCGCTGACAGACTTAAGCATGGGACTCTGTGACTCTAAACCCAATATTAAAAATGGGGAATGTTTTAATTTTGTAAGTCAAATATGTATGTAGATTGGTAGAAAGAGGTTAATCTGTTTTATATTTCTCTTACAGTTCAGAACCTTCAGCAAAACTGCCATGGATAGCAATATATTGAGACACAATTTTCTGGGGACAAGGGGTAAAGAAATTATAAATTTATCCATGTCAACTGCATCAAAAGCTGACATCAGCAGACTTTTGTGCCAGTGCAGAAGTCCATAGGACTACACATCGGATTAATGGTTTGCAAAATTGTGCCAAATTAAAAGCCCATCGAAATTCACATCCGTGCACTCTACTGTTTTAAATATTAGAGAGACAAGGTGGATGAGATTAATATGTTAAATATTGACTGTTTCACTTATCAAGTTTCTTTTAAAATTATAGCCACAAGTTTTATCTTCACTTTACTTTTTATCTTCAATTTTTTTTAAAAGGCTTGGCAATAAAACAAGTCAAACAACATGGTTTTTCTTGGTATATTTTATGTGTTTCATAGCCAATGAGTGATAGGTATACGCCAATAATGATGCAAATTTTATTTCCAAGCACTTACCCTTGTGATTTACAAAATGATTAAAGCAAAAGAAGCAAACCTTTAGAAACTTTATTTCTCTCATAGCAATTTTGTTGACAGATTTTTCTGGTTTCTCATAAAATATCTTAATGGCGACTATCTGTCCTGTTTCCTTGTGTTTGCACTTCACTACTGTTCCATAACTCCCCTCTCCCACTTTGCCAAGGGTCTCGTACATCTCCATCTTCCAGTCTGATTTTTATTTCTTCATAGAAAGAGAAAATGTTAAAAATTATTTTGCGGCATACACTATATGTTTAAAAGAACAATTTGCAGACAACATTAGCAAGGTGAATTACTCCTACAGACAGCAATAACTCCATTGTACATTTAAAATATTTGCTTCTGTGTGTGAAATTTATCCCAGTAACAACAATAATAGTCTGACTGGACGGCAGGATCAGGCCCTTTCTCAAATGTGCATTCCCAGTTCAACCAAGTGGTCATCTGCAGGATTGGTCTTGTAGACAATATCTAGAAACTCCCTAAATAGCAGTACATTTAAAACAATTTTTGTATTTAACTCTCATTAAAAGGAAAGGAACAAACAATGAAACCATGAACAATATAAGAAGCAAAGTTAGTGCGATAATATTCAAATCATTATACAATTCTAAAAAATGTAAAGGTAAGACAAAAAATGATCAACGAGAAGACTTTTGAACAACCTAAATAAAGTCAAATTTAACATATTTCAGAAAGTTCATTCCAATAGTGAAATCAAAATCATAGTCCAAAGAGTGGTTTCAGAGTAGCAGCCATGTTAGTCTGTATCCGCAAAAAGAAAAGGAGTACTTGTGGCACCTTAGAGACTAACAAATTTATTTGGGCATAAGCGTTCGTGAGCTACAGCTCACTTCATCGGATGCATGCAGTGGAAAATATAGTGGGGAGGTTTATATACACAGAGAACATGAAACAATGGGTGTTACCGTACACACTGTAAGGAGAGTGATCAGGTAAGGTGAGCTATTACCAGCAGGGCGGGGGGACGGACTTTTGTAGTGATAATCAAGGTGGGCCATTTCCAGCAGTTAACAAGAACGTCTGAGGAACAGCGGGGGTGGGGTGGGGGGGGAGGAATAAACATGGGGAAATAGTTTTACTTTGTGTAATGATCCATCCACTCCCAGTCTTTATTCAAGCCTAAGCCCTGGTCTACACTAGGACTTTAGGTCGAATTTAGCAGCGTTAAATCGATGTAAACCTGCACCCGTCCACACGATGAAGCCCCTTATTTCAACTTAAGGGGCTTTTAAAATCGATTTCCTTATTCCATCCCTGACAAGTGGATTAGCGCTTAAATCGGCCTTGCCGGGTCGAATTTGTGGTACTGTGGACACAATTCGACGGTATTGGCCTCCGGGAGCTATCCCAGAGTGCTCCACTGTGACCGCTCTGGACAGCACTCTCAACTCAGATGCACTGGCCAGGTAGACAGGAAAAGAACCGCGAACTTTTTAATCTCATTTCCTGTTTGGCCAGCGTGGCAAGCTGCAGGTGACCATGCAGAGCTCATCAGCAGAGGTGACCATGATGGAGTCCCAGAATCGCAAAAGAGCTCCAGCATGGACTGAACGGGAGGTACGGGATCTGATCGCTGTATGGGGAGAGGAATCCGTGCTATCAGAACTCCGTTCCAGTTTTCGAAATGTCAAAACCTTTGTCAAAATCTCCCAGGGCATGAAGGACAGAGGCCATAACAGGGACCCGAAGCAGTGCCGCATGAAACTGAAGGAGCTGAGGCAAGCCTACCAGAAAACCAGAGAGGCGAACGGCCGCTCCGGGTCAGAGCCCCAAACATGCCACTTCTATGATGAGCTGCATGCCATTTTAGGGGGTTCAGCCACCACTACCCCGCCGTGTTGTTTGACTCCTTCAATGGAGATGGAGGCAACACGGAAGCAGGTTTTGGGGACGAAGAAGAAGAAGATGATGATGATGAGGTTGTAGATAGCTCACAGCAAGCAAGCGGAGAAACCGGTTTTCCCGACAGCCAGGAACTGTTTCTCACCCTGGACCTGGAGCCAGTACCCCCCGAACCCACCCAAGGCTGCTTTCTGGACTCGGCAGGCGGAGAAGGGACCTCCGGTGAGTGTACCTTTTAAAATACTATACATGGTTTAAAAGCAAGCATGTGAAAGGATTACTTTGCCCTGGCATTCGCGGCTCTCCTGGATGTACTCCCAAAGCCTTTGCAAAAGGTTTCTGGGGAGGGCAGCCTTATTGCGTCCTCCATGGTAGGACACTTTACCACTCCAGCCAGTAACACGTACTCGGGAATCATTGTACAACAAAGCATTGCAGTGTATGTTTGCTGGTGTTCAAACAACATCCGTTCTTTATCTCTCTGTGTTATCCTCAGGAGAGTGAGATATCATTCATGGTCACCTGGTTGAAATAGGGTGCTTTTCTTCAGGGGACACTCAGAGGAGCCCGTTCCTGCTGGGCTGCTTACCTGTGGCTGAACAGAAATGTTCCCCGCTGTTAGCCACGGGGAGGGGGGATGGTTGAGGGGGTAGCCACGTGGTAGGGGGAGGCAAAATGCGACTTTGTAACGAAAGCACATGTGCTATGTATGTAATGTTAACAGCAAGGGTTACCCTGAAAGAGTGTAGACATTGTTTTATAAAATGTGTCTTTTTAAATACCGCTGTCCCTTTTTTTTTCTCCACCAGCTGCATGTGTTTCAATGATCACAGGATCGTCTCCTTCCCAGAGGCTAGTGAAGATTAGAAAGAAAAAAAAACGCACTCGTGATGAAATGTTCTCTGAGCTCATGCTGTCCTCCCACACTGACAGAGCACAGACGAATGCGTGGAGGCAAATAATGTCAGAGTGCAGGAAAGCACAAAATGACTGGGAGGAGAGGTAGCGGGCTAAAGAGAGTAAGTGGCGGGCTGAAGACAGGGCTGAAGCTCAAATGTGGCGGCAGCATGATGAGAGGAGGCAGGATTCAATGCTGAGGCTGCTGGAGGACCAAACCAGTATGCTCCAGTGTATGGTTGAGCTGCAGCAAAGGCAGCTGGAGCACAGACTGCCACTACAGCCCCTGTGTAACCAACCGCCCTCCTCCCCAAGTTCCATAGCCTCCGCACCCAGAAGCCTAAGAACGCGGTGGGGGGGCCACCGGCCAACCAGCCACTCCGCCACAGAAGATTGCCCAAAAAAAAGAAGGCTGCCATTCAATAAATTTTAAAGTTGTAAACTTTTAAAGTGCTGTGTGGCATTTTCCTTCCCTTCTCCACCACCCCTCCTGGGCTACCTTGGTAATCATCCCCCTATTTGTGTGATGAATGAATAAAGAATGCATGAATGTGAAGCAACAATGACTTTATTGCCTCTGCAAGCAATGATTAAAGGGAGGAGGGGAGGGTGGTTAGCTTGCAGGGAAGTAGAGTGAACCAAGGGGCGGGGGGTTTCATCAAGGAGAAACAAAGAGAACTTTCACACCGTAGCCTGGCCAGTCATGAAACTGGTTTTCAAAGCTTCTCTGATGCGGACTGCACCCTCCTGTGCTCTTCTAACCGCCCTGGTGTCTGGCTGTGCGTAACCAGCAGCCAGGTGATTTGCCTCAACCTCCCACCCTGCCATAAACGTCTCCCCCTTACTCTCACAGATATTGTGGAGCACACAGCAAGCAGTAATAACAGTGGGAATATTGGTTTTGCTGAGGTCTAAGCGAGTCAGTAAACTGCGCCAGCGCGCCTTTAAACGTCCAAATGCACATTCTATCACCATTCTGCACTTGCTCAGCCTGCAGTTGAACAGCTCCTGACTACTGTCCAGGCTGCCTGTGTACGGCTTCATGAGCCATGGCATTAAGGGGTAGGCTGGGTCCCCAAGGATACATATAGGCATTTCAATGTCCCCAACAGTTATTTTCTGGTCTGGGAATAAAGTCCCTTCCTGCAGCTTTTGAAACAGACCAGAGTTCCTGAAGATGCGAGTGCCATGTACCTTTCCCGGCCATCCCACGTTGATGTTGGTGAAACGTCCCTTGTGATCCACCAGAGCTTGCAGCACTATTGAAAAGTACCCCTTGCGGTTTATGTACTCGCCGGCTTGGTGCTCCGGTGCCAAGATAGGGATATGGGTTCCGTCTATGGCCCCACCACAGTTAGGGAATCCCATTGCAGCAAAGCCATCCACTATGACCTCCACATTTCCCAGGGTCACTACCCTTGATATCAGCAGATCTTTGATTGCGTGGGCTACCTGCATCACAGCAGCTCCAACAGTAGATTTGCCCACTCCAAATTGATTCCCAACTGACCGGTAGCTGTCTGGTGTTGCAAGCTTCCACAGGGCTATCGCCACTCGCTTCTCAACTGTGAGGGCTGCTCTCATCTTGGTATTCATGCGCTTCAGGGCAGGGGAAAGCAAGTCACAAAGTTCCATGAAAGTGCCCCTACGCATGCGAAAGTTTTGCAGCCACTGGGAATCATCCCAGACCTGCAACACTATGCGGTCCCACCAGTCTGTGCTTGTTTCCTGAGCCCAGAATCGGCGTTCCACAGCATGAACCTGCCCCATTAGCACCATGATGCATGCATTGGCAGGGCCCATGCTTTCAGAGAAATCTGTGTCCATGTCCTGATCACTCACGTGACCACGCTGACGTTGCCTCCTCGCCCGGTATCGCTTTGCCAGGTTCTGGTGCTGCATATACTGCTGGATAATGCGTGTGGTGTTTAATGTGTTCCTAATTGCCAAAGTGAGCTGAGCAGCCTCCATGCTTGCCTTGGTATGGCGTCCGCACAGAAAAAAGGCGCGGAACGATTGTCTGCCGTTGCTCTGACGGAGGGAGGGGCGACTGACGACATGGCTTACAGGGTTGGCTTCAGGGAGCTAACATCAACAAAGGGGGTGGCTTTACATCAAGGAGTATTTCAGGCAGGACTTCACGGAGGGTTCCAATAAGAAATGGTGCACCTAAGTTATTGTTCTTATTGGAACAATGAGGTTAGTCTGGCCTCTGATTGATACATGGCTAGATTTACCTTGCTGCACCTTCTCTGTGAGTGAGTGCAGTGTGACCTAGAGGAATGAGTCCCCTAGACAGGGGAGGGGGAGAAGCAAATGAGTACAAAACAAATCTGGTCTATTTCTTGTTTTGATCCACTCCATCTATCTTTTACATCTTTGGCTGGCAGCAGAAGGTGCAGAAGGACTGCAAGCCATCCACATCTCATGGCTGCTTGGCAGAAGACGGTGCAATACGACTGCTAGCCATCCCCATCTCTTGCCTGCCCGGCAGAAGATGGTACAGTACGACTGCTAGCAATCCGTATTGCCTGCCTGCTCACCATAAGACGGTTCAATAGGACTGACTGCAGGACTAAAGAGAATGACGTGATCAAGTCACTCCAAACTTAGTCCCTGCGCCCATGTTTGTCCAGGCGCTCCCGGCTGACGCGGCCAGGAGCACCTCAGACATGACGATGACAGCTACCAGTCATATTGCACCGTCTGCTGCCAGAAGGCAATGGGTTGCTGCTACTGTGTAGCAATGCAGTACCGTGTCTGCCAGCACCCAGGAGACATACTGTGACGGTTACCTGAGCGGGTTCCATGCTTGCCGTGGTATGGCGTCTGCACTGGTAACTCAGGAAAAAAGGCGTAAAACGATTGTCTGCCCTTGCTTTCACGGAGGGAGGGAGGGAACGGGGGCCTGACAATATGTACCCAGAACCACCCGCGACAATGTTTTATCAGGCATTGGGATCTCAACCCAGAATTCCAATGGGCAGCGGAGACTGCGGGAACTGTGGGATAGCCACCCACAGTGCAACACTCCGGAAGTCGACGCTAGCCTCGGTACTGTGGAAGCACTCTGCCGAGTTACTGCACTTAATGCACTTAGAGCATTTTCTGTGGGGACACACACACACTCGAATATATAAAACCGATTTCTAAAAAACCGACTTCTATAAATTCGACCTGATTTCGTAGTGTAGACATACCCTAAGTTAATTGTATCCAGTTTGCAAATTAATTCCAATTCAGCAGTCTCTCATTGGATTCTGTTTTTGAAGTTTTTTTGTTGAAAAGTGGCAATTCTTCAACTTAGGCTTGAATAGAGACTGGGAGTGGATGGGTCATTACACAAAGTAAAACTATTCCCCCCCCCACTGTTCATCCGATGAAGTGAGCTGTAGCTCACGAAAGCTTATGCTCAAATAAATTTGTTAGTCTCTAAGGTGCCACAAGTACTCCTTTTCTTTTTGCGAATACAGACTAACACGGCTGCTACTCTGAAACCTGTCAGACGTTCTTGTCACGGCTGGAGATGGTCCACCTTGATTATCACTACAAAAGGTTTCCTCCCCCCACTTTCCCGCTGGTAATAGCTCACCTTACTTGATCACTCTCATTACAGTGTGTATGGTAACACCATTGCTTCATGTTCTCTGTATATATAAATCTCCCCACTGTATTTTCCACTGAATGCATCCGATGAAGTGAGCTGTAGCTCACAAAAGCTTATGCTCAAATAAATTTGTTCGTCTCTAAGGTGCCACAAGTCCCCCTTTTCTTTTTAGTCCAAAGAGTGTTGATCAAAATCAGTCCACTGGAAACTCCTTTGGTCAGAGAGCAGGGCCTCCCTTATAATCTCTGTTTGGAATTCCTGAATATCTCCACAAGTTTTTAATTTAGCCATACTTCATGATAAATTTATTCACCAGATTTAGTTATTAAAAAGCTCATCCTCTTTTCATATAGTATAGGTGCATAAGATAGGATTAACTTTTTGAACAACTATTACAAGAAATAGAGCTTTAACCAAGGCAAGAATAATTTGACCTCTACATAGTTTGTACCACTGATTACATGAATTCACAAAATTTGCTCTATCTACAAATGAGGAAGGGGCATAAGAATGAGAAAATCACAACTCCTTCACTGACTAGTCTGTGAGAGCAAAATCACTACATTTATTGGGGTGTGGTGAAAACAAGCCAGAATAACACTATGATTCACTTGCTCAAACTCTGTGATCTGGAAATGTTTAAGAAATAACCTATGTCATTTTATGGACGGCAGGTGCTTCTTGAGCATTCAGACAAACCTTAGCTACCCTATGGGACTCTGCCCAGAATCTTTCACATGGGTCACCTTAAACTCTTCCCAGGAATTGCCCACACAGCCACAATGCTTGAAAAAGAGTACCAAATCCTCCCTGAAACCCTGATCTAACTGTCTAGGAATGTATATTGAACTTCTTAGTGCAGTAGCTGCACTTCCCCCACACGGGGGCACATGATTCCTCAGGGAAGAGCCCAAACCCTCCCTTCTTCCCAATTACTAGGGCTATAAACGGAGAGAGGATAGTTACATTCCACACCTTGCCAGATTTATTACACAGCTGAGGAGGGCCCTGACTGGATGACAGCTGCCCCCTGAATCCCAGAGAGGCCATGGAAAAACTCAATCACTTGAGCCCTTGCTCCTGATGCTCTAGAGCAACAATCCCCCAAGTAGAAAAGGAGTACTTGTGGCACCTTAGAGACTAACCAATTTATTTGAGCATAATTGGTTAGTCTCTAAGGTGCCACAAGTACTCCTTTTCTTTTTGCGAATACAGACTAACACGGCTGTTACTCTGAATCCCCCAAGTGTCCCGCCAGCTCCCAAGCCACGGCAACATCCCCTGGTGCCCGGACCAGCCACCAACCCCAACCCAGCACAGTCTTCCCCCAGCCTCAGCTCCCATCCGGTCCAACCCCCCAGCCCCTTCCCCCAGCTCTAACTACCCATCCAGTTCAACCCCCAATCCACAGCCTAGCTACCAGCCCTAGCCCGAGCTACCCATCCAGTCCAACCCCCGTAACGCCCAGCCTAGCTACCAGCCCCAGCTGCCCATCCAGTTCAACCCCCCCCAGCCCCCCAGCCTAGCTACCTGTCGCCTCCCTGCTGCACCCGCTTCCCCTGCCAGCCCCTCGGCTCTCCCCCTGGCCCGGGCAGCTCCAAGTCCCACCCGCCCTGAGCTAACCTGACCTGCTCGAGCCCGCTTTCCATGCTGGGCCCTTCTATCCCGGCTCGGCACGCCTCTCCCTCACGGGCCCTGTTACCATAGCAACCACCAGCTACAGCAACGGCGCTCGCGGGATCGGGCCGCGGTGCTTCCGTGACCGCACCGCGTCCCACCCGGAAGTGACGTCATGGCGCGGGGGCCTGCTCGGCAGAGAGGGAGAAGTCGGGGCTGCTGAGGGGTGTTAATGGGGACGGGGGAGAGCAGGGGGTGGGGCTCTGGAACCGAGGTGGGGGTGGGATTCAATGCGGGGGCGGGTGGCTGCCGGTGATTGGCACAATAATGAGGGGGGCGGCGGGAGCGACAGCGACGCAGCTGCCTGTCACGTCACTGACCAGCAATACAGAGCGTGGGCAGGAGCACAGTCATGTGTGTCAGACCCCCCTGCCCACGCGCGGGGTCGGCACGGACACCCTGCTCTCCCGCAGCCTCGGCGAAAGGACGCGTGTCACGTCAGCCTTCTGTTTGCTCACACATCGGTCAGGCTTAGAGCCTGGGGCAGTCTTGTGCGAGTTTGCTGCGGACAGATCATTCTAGGCACGGTTCCCGCAATATACATGTGCAACAAACAAACAAACAGCAATTCTGAACGCCTTACGAACTCTTATAGCGTCTACACATGCATGAAGTGGCAATTCTGAACGCCTTACGAACTCTTATAGCGTCTATAAGCGTCTTATAGTGTCTATAATGGGGCTATGGTTATGTTAATATATTGAGAGGAAGCATGTTATAATTCTTTTCTCAGCCTTTACCTGCTCCGTTTACGGCTCAATCATTGCTTTGTTTTGCTGCGTCAGAAGTAGTCTGGGAAACTGTGACTCAGTCACAGTCTGGCTCCCAGTTTCCCTCTGGTTCTGGGAGGCGGGGGGCGGGGTATCCAGCACAAACCTTATACCTGGTACAACGTACAGTCCTTGGTGCTCCACACATCCACTACTAGTGGCGGCTTTGCAGACGCATCTAATCATGATCCTTATATCCAGTCATTCCCCTTCAGAAGAGTACAGAATGCGTCACATTCTGGTCCCTTACACTGTAAACTTTTGGAGCAGGGATTGTCTCCCACTATGTGTTTGTAGAAAATCTAACAGAATGGGGCCTCAAACTCAGCTGGGGCCTCTAGGTGCTACTGTAAAAGAAAAAAAACGTTTATGAGAGATGCCTTTGAATATTCATTTCCTTGATTTGAGGTGCTTGGAGTGTAGATTATATTATAGGTCTTGTCACTCAGTCTTGTCACTGAGGCTCTGATCCTGCTATATGCTTCACAGGGACATTGCAGAAACAGGGCCCTAGTAGCCTGAATTTTTTAAATGAAGTTTTGCGGGGTTTGAAATACCATAACAAATATAAAAGTAAATAAACAGTTCAGCTTCATTGCCATTTCCTAACATTCATAAGGCTTATTAAGGGCAGAAATCCCTTATTTCTGCATGTAAGAAGATTTTCTGTTTGAGGCTATGTTATAAAAATGTCTTGTTTATAATCTGAGAGCTATTCAAGATTTTAACAAAAATAATGTCACTGTCTGAAAATATGACACTTTTGATTAAATTTCTGCCATAATCAAATGTTATCCCTTTTCAGGGGAAAAATAATTAGGAATCAATAACTGACTTAAAACCAAACAATTGTATTAGCTATTACAGTGTTATTCTGCACATTCCTGAATGAAAAAAAAACTAGTGATGTTTTAAATATATGAGACCATGTAAGAAAAAAATTCCAGTTTGAAACCTTTTATAATTAATCATGGTAATGCAGTGTTGCATGATGAGTAATAGTATATGATAAAGTGAAAGTAATATTTTAACTAAAATGTCCTTAGTGAAATACAATAGGATGTAACTGCAATAACAAGTTAAGGTCTATTTAACAATGTACTGCAGGAGAACAATATCAGCAGACATGTCTAAAATGACTGTTCCTGCAGTGAGGTTTTTGGTAAATACCCAAAATTCGCTATTTACTGAAAGATTCGGTTACCAAGATTCAGTAAATCTTCATAGCCAGGGAATGATAAGAGAAACCCTAAAATCATATGCATATTAACTGCATACTTTGACTACTGCAGTTCTGATTTAACTTAAAACACAACCCAGAATGAATTTAATTTGATTAAAAAAACCCTCCACATAATCCACCTAGTGTGACATATATATAACCTGAAAGAGAAAATGCACAAACCTTTGTTTTTATTTTTCTAAGAAAATAAATTAATTAAAATGTATCTTTAATTTCAGGATAAAATAAAATATCCCTTAATTAGTTAAAATTAATCTATACGTTATGGTCACACTATGACTGATTTTGGACAAAGCACTGTGCAATATAGTCATGAACTAGCCAGCATGGATGGATACCACTGCCCTCTACTGGATGGAATCATAACTGCTGAGCTATGTGTCATAGGCTGTACTCTGCCAGTCGCTAATGTAGTGAAGGTCCCCTTCAAGGAGTAGGGAACTATGCTTTTGGCACAGGAGATCTGAATTGTATCCCCACTGCCACCACAGAGTTTTTGGTAGCAAGGGTATGCACTATATTAACAACAGTGAAGTAAATTAATTTTGTTAAACTAACATTGTTATTATTATCATTTATTTTATTATCTATTACCTATATAGGGCCAAACGTGCACATGGCTTTTACAAACATAAAGTTGGATAATGTCCTTCCCCTGAAGAATTAATAATTTAATTTGCACAATGTAAACAATTTGAAGGCCAGGTACGCGAGAGAATTAGAGATGACCAGCAACAGAATAAAAGTGAAGGAAGTCAGGGGAGCAATTTTGAAAGAGAGCACACTTAGCACATGGGCAGAGGGAATTATTTCCCATTGATATAGGAAATAATTCTGCATTAACAAGGATGAACTAGCATTAGCTAACTTAATAGATCCTTTCTGTCTTCCATTACAATGATTTTATAAGATTTTTGTTTCTTTATATTCAGCCCTGACCCTGCAAACATGCCTAACTTGCAGGTGAGCAGTTCCATTGTCTTGGGACAATGGAAATATAAACATTCTTAAAATTAAGCATGTAAATAAGTGTTTACATGATGGGGGGCTTAGATTATAAACTCTTTGGGGAAGGGACCGTCTCTTTCTATATGTTTGCATGGCAGCTAGCACAATGGGATCTCTGAATAAAGCACACAAAGCAGCTTTAGTGTAGAATCTACTTCATCTAGTAATAAGAAAATACCATTATTAGCTAACACAGGTGTTTTTAAAATACTGCATTAGGGGTTACAAATAATTAAGGGCCTGATACTCCTCCTCAAGTATATGGGTAGCAGGAAGCTAAAGCAAGCAGGTAAGGGAACAAGTGACAGGTCAACATCCACACTAAGGGTTAGGTTGGCATAGCTACATCATTCAGGAGTGTGGATTTTTCACACCCCTGAGCGATGTGGCTACATCAACCTAAATTTTAAATGTGGACCATGATTCAGTTTAGCTGCTTCTCTGTTCCACACTTGAATTGCCATAGAGTCCCCACTGCATTGTGAATGGGCTTCTGGGTGGTCCAAGGGTAGCTTTGCCAATTTTGGTTGGAAATTTAATCACATGCTATAAGCTTTACTTAAATATTAATCTTTAATTCCTGGAGGCTCCAGGCCAACCCTGGAGGGTTGGCAATCCTACTCAGGGAGACAGTGTCCTTACACAGATGGAAAAACCTCTTCTGTCAGCATTGGCTGCATCTTCACTACTGGGTTATGCTGGGGCGATGTAGCTATACCAGTATAGTCCCTGTAGCGCAGGCATGGCTTCTGTAGCATGTGCTTCTTGGGGACTGTGCTGGAAGCAGCGTTACCTATGCCCTGTGCCTGATAGCCCCTATTGGGGCTGGTTTACACATGAAACGAAAGGCATTCTGGAATAAGATGAGGTGTGAATTTAAAGCAGAATAGCTACTCCCAAATAGCTCCATGTGTGGATGTTCTTATTTTGGAATAAAAATGTCTTTCTCTGGTTTAACTCAATACACTTCCAAAGCAGAAAAGCGGGGCCGGGGGGACTGCAGCCCACTTTGCTCTCTGCTCACCCTATGGCACTGTGAAGCTTGCATGCCCATCTGCACACCTGGCAGGTGCGGCTAGGCGGGAATTTGCCAAGGCCGCTGAGGATGTACCTAAGGCAGGGACCCCAGTATTTCTCTGTGTGCAGCCCTGCTGGGACAATTTGTACAATGGGGGGCACTGAGAGCCATTGAACCAAACAGTAAACCCTCTATATGATGGGAACCACTTCAAGCCAGGCAGTGCAGCAGCACCGCTAGCTCCACCAGCACCTCTGTTTGTGTGTAGTAGTTATACGTTTTTTGAAGCTCTGGGAACCTGTTAGACGCTGAGTTGTGCCTTCGGGGCGTTCTCCTGCCTGCAGGGCAGCTCCCTGCCAGCCGGGCTGGGCTCGCGAAGAGATTCGCTGACGGGCCAGGTGCCTCCTCCGCGCCGCGGCACGTTCTGAGACTAGAATGTCGGCCGCTTGCCCCCCCCCCACCCCACCCCACCCCACGGCGGCAGGCGCAGCGGTACGTTCTCAGGCAGGAATCTCTCTTCCCCCGCCCGGCAGGCGCAGTGGTACGTTCTGAGGGCGGACGCGCAGACGCTCTCCCCACCAGAGGTAGTGGTACGGCTGCAGAGGGGGGCCTGTGACTTTCCCTCCCCCAGGCGGAGGGAGACGCCATTGCAGGGTTGTTTGTGCCGCCGCCGCCGCCGCGGGCTGGGGAGGGAGACCGCCGCGCTGTGAGCGGTGCTGAGGCTCCTGGGGACAGGGACTCTTTTCCCAGAGAGGATCATGTCCACTCCGGCCAGGCGGAGGCTCATGAGGGACTTCAAGAGGTGAGCGTCTCGCCTGGGCTGGGGCTCCCTGGGCGGGGGGTGCGTGCCGGGGTCGTGCCCTCCTGAGGTAGCACAGGGGCTCTCCTCATGCCCCCCCCCCCCGTGGGTCTCCTTGGCGTCCCGCCATGCCCTGCGTGTAACAGGCCCCCCCTGGCCCAGGCAGGAGCCCGCACCGTGCGCTGCTCCAAGCTCCTGGGGCTGCGTTGCGTGCGGTGGGGAGCGGGGCAGGAGCCCCCCGGCAACCCCACCGCAGGGCCGCGTACCTGTGGGGCTTGGCGGGCTACCCGGCAGCTAGCCCCTTGCTGCTGCGGGGTGGGAGCAGCTGTGGGCGCTCCCTGGCTTGGGGGAGGAAGCGCAGCGGGTTCCCCTTTCCTTTCCCACCCCGCTGCTGGGTTGGGGTCGGCGCTGGGAGCTGGGGGGTCAGGCCCAGGGAGCGGCCGCCCGCCCGAGGCTGGCTTACAGGAGCTGCCCAGTCAAAGCCACAAGGCCTCGGGGCCTGGCGAGCTGTGCGGGCGTTGTTGCCAAGGTGTAAAGCAGGGGGCAGGCAGCCCTGTCAGGTGTCTCGGGTGTCTGCCTCAGAATCGGCCTGCCATGGTCTGGAGTCCAGTAGTGACACTTGGCTCTTGTACAGCCCTCTCCAGCCACTGAGCTCAAAGGACAGGTAGGTATTGCCGTCTGTGTTGTACGTGGGGAAACTGAGGCCCAGAGAAGTGAAATGACTTGCCCAAAGTCAGTAACAGAGCTAGAGATAGAATCCAGTCTGCTGACTCCCAGTCTAGAGCCTTGTTCACTGGACTACACTGAATCCCTTAATTCTCCAATGCATCAAGTATGTGCACCAGTAAAGGGCTTCTCCATGTTCAGGATTTAATCCGCTTTATTTATCTTTGTCCCCTTTCTCCTCCCCCATGCTGGACTGTTCTTTGAAAGGGAGACTTAATAACACAGAAACAACCTTTTTGCTTTCTGGATTGTCTGCTCTCAAGGAATGCAAAAACCTCTCTTAATGCTGGTAAGAGGGCAGAATGCTGGTTTGTCAAAGCTCTGTTACTGGGGTGAGGACTACAGGACCAGCAGTCTTTTCCCCCCATACTCCTTGGGACAGAGATGCCGAGCAAGTTTGGGTCTATATGGTAAATGCTGTTCCTACATGCACCTCTTGGAAAGAAAGTTAAGATATCCTGCCCCACTAAAGGGATTAGTTGAATCTCTGCCTCTGTAGGAAGGAGGCTGCTTTTGTTTTTGTTTAGGGTTACTTCCTCCAAAGCTCTCTGCTTCTTACTGTATGCTGACATCTGGAGGCATCTAAGGATAAAAGTCTGTGCTTATGTCTTTAAAACAATGGCCACTCTCCTTTCTCTGTCAACTGCTTGCATGAGAAATGTCCAAAGAACCTTTGATTGTATTGCCTTGGTTCTGTTAGGAAACCTGTATTATTCCCAAAAGCCACTGTGTATAGACCAAACACTCAGTTACAATGTTTACAGCAGTATATTCTGATTATAGCAGAGATTCCATGATGCAATAACCCTCTAATTCAGTGGTTCTTCACCTGGGGTGCACACACCCGCGGGGGTGCAAGATGCCCTTTCTGGGGGTGCGAGACATGCCAGATTTTTTTAAAAGGTAAATCATCGAAAACACAAATTAAGCACAGGCATGTAAGTACAACTACTTTGTTTCATCAAACCTATGTATTTATTAACATTATACATTTTTTTTAACGATTACTGTAATATACAAACAAAAATATATCTAGGTTTAAAGAACTGACCTACTTCAATGATTTTTGATAAGGGGTGCGAGAACATATTTTGAGAACCAAAGGGGTGCAGGCTGCAGTAAAGGTTAAGAACCACTGTAATTTAAGGGAATTAGCTGTATGATGTCAATCTTTGCTTCAGGCTGGAACTTGACAGAGGAGGGAATATTGAGCCTGTAAATATTTATGCAGGTGTCAAATGCTTGTATATATGTTCATTATTCAACGAGTTAAGATTTTTTTTTAAACACCTCTGGAGATCACACATCAACATTCTCTAGTTGTTTTTTGTAACTTTTTTATGGGTGTAGAAGTGAAATGCTTAGTGAATAAAGCTAACATTTTCAGAGATGTTCCCTCATTTTTTTGAGCCTCTGTTTTTGGGTACCTGTCTTGAGGTACTTTGCTTGGTGGTTTTCCTCCCTCCTTGCCCCCATCCTCCCAGTGCTGAAGATCCACAACTCCAGCGGAAGTGAATAAAATCAATAGGTTGTTGGCACCTCTGACTTGTCTCAAGATGAGCACACAGAACTACTAAACACTTCTGGACTCATGTATATGCGATTCTGGTTGATAGTTTCAGTCACACGTTATTTTAAAATGTTTGTAAACAAGGACCTTTTTCTATACATTAGTGAAAAAAATAGTTATATTCTGTTTAAAAAATGGTAAGTGCTGAACTACAGAGACTCTGGAACAACTGTTCCAGTTTGTCATCTAATTACATATGTTATGTACAACATCTGTTATGCATGTAGAAAAGCCTTTTAAAAGCTAATTGTTATGGGCTTTAAATTGTATGCTTTGTTTCAACATGATATGAATTAATGTGGCTGATAAATTATTGGAAATGAGTCTACTTTAATAGTGTTCCTTTTTAGGTATAGGTGTATTTGCTGGTACCACAATATTACATCCGTAAACCATGGTCATATGTGTATCATATGCATTTGTAGCTTCACACAACCTTGTAATACAATATTAAAAGCTTGATTTGAACCTACAAAGCTAGGAACCTCTGAGCTGAGCCTTAGATGCTACTTAACTCACCCATTACATCTGGATATTGCATTATTTGAGCATAACATTTTTTAGTTCCCGTTAAATGAAAATAGGATATTAAATCTTTTTGCTTGTAGTGGGTCATGTAGATGGTAAAAATTAAAGTAATTATGATACCAGTAAAAGGAATAGCTGTTAGATAAAAAATCACTGCTTCCATCTATTTATTTATTGTTAAAATTGGAGGTGAAGTGGAGATTTTACATATGAGGGGAAAATGCATCTAAATAAATACATTAAAACATGGAATGGAATCTATCAGACATGTCATCTATTCATCTTATGCCGGGAAATTGAGATCACATATCTTTAAAATGTCCGAGTCTTAACTTAAGTGGGTGGGGAATATATTGTTTTGTTTCCTGCTTCTTTTAGGGTGACATAGCAGCCAGGACCATTCAGCTTACCTGTGCGGCTATGAAGTCTGATTACTGTTGGAATGTAAACTTGGTACAGTGACTAACAAGGTGGTGATGAGAGAGGAATTTGAGAGATTACATACATGAATACTGATTTTTGTCTTCTCTTTGAATAAAATTACAGAGAAATATTAATTTAATTACAACTTTTAGTTTTGCTTGTAGAAAAGGAATGGGAATGCTATAAATACCATATTGTTCCTAGCTCTTAAATATCTCTGGACTCTGTTCAAACAAGTTAAGTTTCCAGTTCAGGCCACACCACATCACAAATTCTCTGTAGTTAAAGACCTCCCCACAGTGCAGTGTGTGAAACTTTGTCCTGATTTAAATGCCAAACCTATCTCTGAAGTGCATTTATAGAGATTAATGCTTAGGGCTTGGCATGCAATCTGGGTATCAGGTAGGAAAAAGTGACATTCCTTTTCGTCCTGGCCAAAGTGGTAGGTAGCTCATGCTGTTGACATTTAAGTTGTCTGAACTGCGCATGCTGAGAGAACAGGTTACTAGCCAAAATAGGCCTGTGTGGCCTGGCAAAATGTGGTCCATATAGTATCAAAAACATAAGAAAAACCTGATGTGTGTTCCCTTCTACTTGGTTCCAGTGTGTGCATCTGTGTGCATCACACAAATATAATTGGTTGGTTTCCACAATAGTTACAGTTTAGATGTGTCAATTTGTGGTTATAATCCTTTTCTCTTCAGGACTGTAGCCAGCGGGTGTTGTTCTGAATGCTCATTTCATCATTTGCTATGTGGTGTTTTAAACCAGATGTACAAGATGTTTCATAACTGCTCTTGTATTTGATGCTGTGTTCCACGCATGATGAAACATATGCTTCACTTATTTATTTAGTGCTGATCTGTCTTTATATATTGACAAAATATTTGAAGAGAAAATCCTGATCTGCATCCCTTGGTGGGCTTCTGTCTCTGGGATATTTAATGTGCATATAACACTGAAGTATGTAGTTTGTGTTCTAAACCACAGCCTGAATTCTCTAGTCTGGAAGGAGAAATGAGTACAAACTCTGGATATGCTGACACATTTCTGAGTATTATCCTGTTTTGCTTGTGTGTGTGTGTGTATATATATAATTATATATATAATTTTAACATGTATATCTTTCCATATTCTAATTTTTTAATTGTTAGATTGCAAGAAGACCCTCCTGTGGGTGTCAGTGGTGCACCATCTGAGAATAACATTATGCAATGGAATGCAGTTATATTTGGGTAAGAGAAGACTTTTGCTCACTGCAGAGAAGATAATACTAAATCGTTAAATATAAGTTAGATAATGGCTGATTCTGTGAAAACGCTTGAGACTATGTGCGTGTACTAAGTCAAAATGCTGAGTATGAGACAAACTGGCAAAAATTAGTAAGTATATGTTTATGAGGAAAGAGGTTTGTATGGTCTATAGCCTTGAATACTGAGGCAGGGTAGAGCACACAAGAAAAGCAGCTACATTTTTGTCCTGATGTAGCCTTATAATGTACATTTTCTTGTCTTTTTAAAATTTTGTATCAATTCATAGTGAAAGCAAGGAGATGGTTATGTTGAAGATTGGGTAGGAAAACAAGAAAAGGCAAGATTCCCCCTGAGAAGCACATAAGAATTCCATGCCCTTTGCAGATAAATTTAGATGTGTTAGCAGTGACCAGATTGGTTTACAATACAATTCTGTGGGCAGAACTTGTCTAGTTACATTAGGTATCTCATGGATTGGGAACCAATTCGGTCTTTTATCATAAATCCTAGTACTTTGTTAGTGACCTTATTGCAGTTTTAGTGGAATCTGAATCTGCCCATTGATTCTGGTCATCCCCATTTTATGAAATACAGTTATTGTCCTGGATCAATAGTTTTTAATCCAGAAATTTGATTTCTTACAAAGTTACCAGTTTAGTAGGAGAATACTTTGGGTATCCTGGGAAATATCAAAGAATTACATCTTAATTATTTACCCCCTTCTCCCCCCTTTCCTTTTTTCATTTTTGCCTCTATTTCTGATTTGAAAGGATGGGGGAGGTGTGGATGCCTCTGTAAAAGTAGATAATATATTTATATTTATATTTTTTATTTCTAGGCCAGAAGGTACCCCTTTTGAGGATGGTAGGTAGCTAATTTTTTTTATTCTCTTCTTCTTTTGTAAATGGCCCCAGCATTACTTTTAGGAAGGATTTTTATATTTCCTATATATAAAATGTTGGGTGTGTGTGTGTTCGTGTTTTTTTTTTTTTTAGCCATAATACACACAGAGCTTAATTTTGAAATAGAAAAAGCAAGCCAACAAACAATGTGAGTTGGTAAGGGCTTGCTATCTAACGGAGACTACAGTATTTTGACCAAAACTAGTGCCAGTGTGTTGTCTTGTCTTTAGAGTGGTTGATGAGTAACTGTAAACCTGTGAAGCAGTGGCCATATCTAGAAGTGTTTATATACAGGGAGAATGGAATGTTCAGTAGGAGATGCTGAAGGCTAATACCATCAGACTGTTTCATACATTTTATGCCTAATCCCAAAGAGTTTTCATGCTCTCTGGTTATATAGGGCTTTGTCTTTAGCACATGATTCTGATTCACCTTTGTGTTGTTTTCATTTAAGAGCAAGAGGAAATAACCTTGAATTGATCGCTTAATGAAAAAGATCAGATTGTAAACAAACACGAAAGAACTGTATAAGTGTAATGTCTACTGTATATGCAGAAAGCGGGGTGGGTGTCAGTTAAAGAATTATTTGTCAGAAACTCATTGCAATGATCTGCAAGAAGTGGTCATTAAGAAGGGGGCTTTCTAGTTTTCTTGCAAGTGAGAAAATAGCTTAGTGGTGTTATTTTCTTTTGGGGGGGGGTGAAGGGAGAGGTTGGGTAGAAGTGGATGGAAATTGGTTGGAATTGGTAATATGTGGCATATATATTCACTGGTCCTTAATAAATATTTTTCAGTAAATCAGTCTCAAGTTTTAAAGGTTGAAGCCATTTCTTATAAAAATCCATCTTTTCATGTACTGGGCTCAGCCATAGTCCATTTTTACATCAAACTCCCATAGATTTCAATGACTAAGCACTGGAAGGTCAGGCCAACTGAAGAGACTAAAATAGCTAGTGGGTGGTGATAGTGGTTATTTTTAAATTGTTTATTAATGGTGTCCATAGAAATTCAGTAGTTCTCCTTTAAAAAAAATTCTTCTTTAGAAGTGTTTGATCCAGGCAGGAAAACTCTATCTTCTGATCCACTGAATCCCCAAAACTGTCAAAACAGGAACCATTTGGAAACTTTGGCTGAATAAAATGGCAGATTAACGTTGGCTCGCTCGCTCGCTCTTTTTATTTTTTTTAACTATTGGACACACATAGTTGTCCAAAAACTTCCTGTTATCCAAATGCAGTGTCACCTCCTCAGCATCTGGTAATTACATAGAAAATCCTCCAGTGGTCTGAACTAAGCGTCAGTTACGATTTTTAGATAACTGAAGTTGTACTCTATTTAAATAGTTGCTTTTCTGTGTATTGAGTAGGCTTATCTAAATTTTACAAAGATGCTGATGCTATTTTTGTTCATAGCAATATGTGTCAGTTTTATTGGCATTTGAAATATAAATAGTACATTGTCAAGTGTTCACAAAGATATTTTGATACAATTATAGTTACATGATGTTTGTATGTTTGCTTTTTTGGACAGGTACTTTTAAACTAATAATAGAATTTTCAGAAGAATATCCAAATAAGCCTCCAACTGTTAGGTTTTTATCAAAAATGTTTCATCCAAATGGTGAGTATTCATACTTTTTTAGCCAAAACAAATATAGAATAGGATAGTGTGATATCACAGCCTGTGAAGCTCAGCAGTGTTTAACTTTTTTTTTCAAAGTAGATGTACAGTATATCAGATGTTCAGTAAAAATCCCGATGCCAGGAAAGTTAATTAGAAGAAGCTACTCCTGCATTCTGTAATCATTGTGTAGTCTTCTTAGCTAATGTAAATATTAGTCAGTGTGGAAATGAAATATCTTGGAACACTATTGATATCCTACTGTCTTATAGCCAATGTAGGTTTCTGGGAACTTTCCATTTAAGCAAGATGCTTTATTTCTGGGTCACTTGTCTCCTGCTCACACTAAAGTCAAACACTTAATTTTTTTCCTTCTGCTCCTTCATTTTGAGGAAGGTCTTTTGGATAGTCCTTTTTACTTCCTTGTTCCACTGCACCTACCTGTGTTGAATAGTGGCAGTCTTCTGTTTGGCAGAGGAGACCTTGGTGTATTTTTTATTTTTATTTTTTACAAAGCTTACCAATGCTGGTCTTTCAGCCTGCTAGAACGATATACTCATGCTCCTAAAAACTGAATGTACTACTTCTGAAGTATTGCTGACCTAAGCAGCAAGGGACTGAATTCAGACCCTAATACCTGTCACTAGCTACCTGAGGCTATGTCTACGCTACCATGGTAAGTTGACCCAAGTTACGCAATTCCAGCTACATGAATAACATAGCTGGAGTCACTGTAGCTTAGGTCAACTTACTGCGGTGTCTACTGTGCTGGGTTGACAGGATACATTCTCCCGTTGATTTACCTTACTCCTCTCATTCCCAGTGGAGTACTGGGGTCGACTGGAGAGCATTCTGCTGTCGATTTAACAGGTCTTCACTAGACCCGCTAAATCGACCCCTGGCGCGCTGATCGCCGGAGCGTCGATCTGTTGTGTAAACATAGCCTGAGTTGTGACTTCCTCTGTTGTGTGCATCTCTCCTTTGCTCTTAGTTTGTTTTTGTTTGTTTTTTCTCTGTTCCCCTTTTTCATCAGGATTACACTTGCTTTATGTGTGCATGTGTGTCACAATCCTGCACCAATTCAAGTTAGCAGGAATATTAACTTCACTGGGAGCAGGACTGGGTCCTTAGTGCTTCTCCAGTCATGCTCCAGAGACACTTCACAAGACACTTGGCCCTGGTCCACACTGGTGGTGGGGGGGGGATCGATCTAAGTTATGCAACTTCTGCTACGTGAATAACGTAGCTGAAGTCAGCGTACTTAGATCGACTTACCGTGGTGTCTCCACCGCGGTGAGTCGACTGCTGCCGCTCCCGTTGACTCCGCTTGTGCCTCTCGTGGCGCTGGAGTGCAGGAGTCGACGGGAGAGTGCTCAGGGATCGATTTGTCGCGCCTAGTCTAGACGCGATAAATCGATCCCCACTGAATCGATCACTATCCACTGATCAGGCGGGTAGTGAAGACATACCTTTGGTGTGAGGGGTAGATGAAGTGTATTTTTCCTCCTTCTCTAAGAAGCAGCAAAGGAGTATAATTATACTTCTGCTGCTCAAGAATACTAGTGCTCCTGTTAGGCAAAAACTGAGTGAAGATCACTGGCATCACATCAGTTTGATTCAGCACTGTGGCAGATGTAGCACCAGGATGATTCTTCCATCACATGGGCCATGAGAAATGTAGGCATCCCCTACCCAAATTCAAATCTGCCTACTCATTTCTTTCTCCCCACTGTGAAACATAAAGAATTCCAGTATCTCTTTTTTAGGTATTTTATATGGTCCTTATTACCATAGTATGAGTTCCTCACAATCGTTTAACATAATTATCTTCACAACACCTCTGTGAGGTAGGGAAATACTGTTATCCCTGGTTTACAGATAGGAGACTGAGTCACAGAGAGACTAAGTGACTTGCCCAAGATCAAACAAATGAAGGAGGGAATTGAACCCAGACCTCCCACATGCCAGGCTAGAGCCCTAAGTACTGGACCATCCTTCCTCTCCTCTTATGTTACTGAAAGCAAACAAATTATGTATTTTCCCCTAAATACAAGGTATAAAACTGGGGTTCTTACAGATTCTTACAGAAATGCTCTCTTCAGAAGTCCACTTTATTTCCCTTTTTCATGCTTCCTAAAATGTTTAGTGAAACTGAATTGTCATATCCAATATAAATAGTGCATCCATTCATGCAGTGTTTAATCACAACAGATTAAAGATGGCCAGAGTTTTAAATAATTTCTATGTTCTGTTTACAGTTTATGCGGATGGTAGCATATGTTTAGACATCCTTCAGAATCGCTGGAGTCCAACATATGATGTTTCATCTATTTTAACTTCAATTCAGGTAATTTTTAGCAAGCTAAGTATATGATGATTACCCTCCTTCACAAAACCAATGACACAGTGACATAGACAGACAGCATCAACACCAATGAACTGTACTCAAAAGTAATCAAGAGCTTTTAAGCTTATTTCAAAGACTAATTAGTTGATGAACTATATATTCACTGTATTTCTAAGCAATAAAAATAATCCTGACAGGGAATGCTTATAGGAGGTCATTTATTTGGATTCATTTTTCTAACCATTATTATTCCAGATGGGACAATGGGTGTCAGTAATGTTCATGTATTTAAGGCCAGGGTGTGTGTGAGAAATTTTAACTATTTTATTTTGAAGCCTATGTTTTGTTATGCTTACGAAATTGTTAGAGAGACAGTATTATTGGAATCCAGCTACTTCGACTGCATTAATTTAGGATAGAACTATTTCATATGTTAGGCTGGCTTCTGTGGGAATTCTGTGCCAAAAAATTAAAAATTATGTGCACACTATTTTAAAATTCTGTAAAAATCTGCATATTTTGTTTGTCAAAATAACACAATGTAATCACTCCATTTTCAATTATTTTGGTATTTGATTTCAAAATACCTGTCAAGTGTGTCAACAATACACATAACAAAAGAGATTCCCTTAGGAGTAGAGAGTTAAAGAAACCCCTATGACAACTTAGTTCCAGTTGGGGGGTGCTGGAGGGGGCTGTGGGATACCCTCCTCCCCCCAGTGGTGAGGCACCCCCTGACCTAGACATCCTCACCCCCAGAGCCTTTATTCTTCCAAGCTTCTTTACTGTTCCACCTGGTATGTGGTGAGGTGCAGCCCTGGTCTTCCTCACCCTTTGCCAGACCTGGGTCTCCCAGGCCCTCTACCATCCCAGGGAGAATGAAGAGGCTGGGTGCTCCACTCAAGAGCTGGGCTCTGCAGAGTCCAGCAGCCCCTATTGACATCCAGCAGCTCTGCAGCCCCATTCTGTGGGGGGTGGGAAACATAAAATTCTGATTTTGCAGTGGGGCACAGAATTCCCCCAGGAATATAGGGCTTGAGCTAGTTGTAGAATCAACATCCTGTTGTTCCCCATGGTGGTCCTTTTAATAATGAAATTACTATCTAGAACATAATGGTCCAAGTATCTCATTTTTTTTTTTCTTTCCCCCGTCCTCTCACAGTCTCTGCTTGATGAACCTAATCCAAACAGTCCTGCAAACAGTCAGGCAGCACAACTTTATCAGGAAAACAAACGTGAATATGAGAAAAGAGTTTCAGCTATTGTTGAGCAAAGCTGGAACGATTCATAATAGATGACTACTTTGTTAATCTTCCTCCTCATGATCATTGGGTACAATTTAACACTCAGTAGAAAGGCTACCAGAAATTTTAAGTGCCAGAAGTTCTAAGGATTTGCATACCAACATGTTTGCAAAAAAAATTAAGCCCTTCATTTTAGAAACTTTAAAAGCTTGTGTATCTTGATTAATGTACTTTTTATTGCATGGTATGAACTAAGTTATTGCTACATAAATTTGTAATATATCCTGTTTGTATTTTTTTCCCAAGTGTATAATGTTGATGTGGAGTTTTCATGAAAGAATATACACATTTTGTAAATCTGTACTTTTTCAAATATTGAATGCCTTATTTTTGAATTCTTTAGATTTTTAAATTGGAGAAAAGCACTTAAAGTTTTTATATATAAATATTACATGTAAAACTGTTAAATACATAACCTCAGTGCAAGACATTCTTTTGTTACTTTCTTTTGTATCTCTTTCAAAGGGCTTAGTTTTTAAGTGTTGAATCTTTCTCTTGATAAATGCTAATATTATGCACTTTACAAATATGAGGAAAACTGTGCTGTGATGTGTAACTCATTAATAGTGTTCAGTGGAGACATGCTTACCTACACTGGAGCTTAATTTGGTCCTGTAAGTCTTCTCGCGCATATGAGGTAAGGAAGTATCTGCCCCATTTTACTGACTGGGAAACTGAGGCACAGATAAGTGACTTCTCCAGAGTCACACTGCACGTCAGTGGCACAGCTGCAAACAGAACCCATATCATCTGACTCTGTCCTGTGTTTTGGCCCCTAGGCCATCCTTTTTCTCACTAATATAAACTTTATTAGTATCACTGTTACATCTATAATAGGGGTCAGCAACCTTTCAGAAGTGGTGTGCCCAGTCTTCATTTATTTACTCTAATTTAAGGTTTCGCGTGCCAGTAATACATTTTAACGTTTTTAGAAGGTCTCTTTCTATAAGTCTATAATATATAACTAAACTATTGTTGTATGTAAAGTAAGTAAGGTTTTTAAAATGTTTAAGAAGCTTCATTTAAAATGAAATTAAAATGCAGAGCCCCCAGGACCGGTGGCCAGGACTCAAGCAGTGAGTGTGCCACTGCAAATCAGCTTGCGTGCCGCCTTTGGCACATGTGTCATAGGATGCCTACCCCAGATCTATAAGATGCTTAATAGCTTGTCACATGCAGGGAAAGTATTAATGACTTCACAGGTCTTTCACATCTCATATTAACACGTATGAAATAGGTTCACTATAACTTGATCTCTGATCATCCAAAATTGAGTAATACCTAAATAAGAGGTCTTGTGTATTATTATAGAAGTTGATACATAATAGGATATTATTATTATTTATTATATTTACTCTTAAATTGTGAATATGGAATTTTCTGAATTTTATCTAATAGATTTAGGTAATGCTTGTCAATCATGTATCACATACTGTTACTGAGATGTATTTTTGATGTTTGTTTTCTAATTGTAGCCAAACAGTTGGGTCTCCTACCCATTCCAGCTAGAAAACAAACTGCAGGATGATTTCAGCGAACTACGTTTTAAATATGACTGTAAAAGTGACATTGTCTAGTTCCGTGTCTGTTTCTCAGAGACTCAAGATCAAATTTGTTTAGTTTACAATTAAAGTGAGGTGGGGTTTTTCTAATTGCCACTTTAATAACTTCTCCCTGCAATCGGAAAGTTAGGTTGGGTCCCTGTAATATCACATCATCTGTAATAAAGATTTTACAGGCTCTGTTTTGTCCCCAGTGATACACATGCAATCTTTAGACTTCAGATTCCATCCTCCATTACCTGCATACAACCATGCAGCCTCTAAGGGGGTTGTACAAGTATAAGGCATGACAAGAAACTGCATTTCTATCTTAGTTAACAATTTTGCTGAGGATGCACAAGCCAGCACAAACTTATTTTTATCGTTAAACTAAGGACTTGTCTACACAGGGAAGTAAGTGCAAAGTAAGCTAGGGTTTGAATTTAAAGCACACTAGCTATTGCCTACCAGCTACCCATGTGGACACTTATTGTGCATTGAATGCCTGTGGGTAATTTAGCCTAATGAACTTCCAGAGTGTAGGAAGCTACTGTGCACAAAAACATTTTTAGTGTCCAGTAAGAGTGTCTACTGGGGCAGTTAGTTCAGAATAGCTAGTGTGCACCAGCTGCTGTGGACTTTTTCCCATGTAGACAAGCCCTTGGCATACATTGAAAATACACGGGATATCGACGCAGCAAAGGTGTTGATATTAATCACTTTGCCAAACTGCATTTTAAGGATTAATTTGTAAGACATTGTACGAATGTGTAATAAAGGGAGCAATGTAAATATATGCCAGTGTATTGCTCAATACTCCACTTGGAAAAAACCAGAAGTTTAATTTGGCCCCAGTTAGAAACTAAAAGACTCTATGAAATGCTGACCGGTAAAAGCAAGCTCTGCCTTTATTGGTACACTACTGCAGTAAACAGTTGTATTATAATTTTTCATGAACTATTTACTGACTTTTGCATGTATTGATATTCGATTTCAAAACTGGAACTGAAACAGTATATGCCCAACAGAGAAATGCCATCCAGTTGAATCACCTTGCTCAGCTAATTACAGTACATAATGAAAATAACTTTGTGTTGGTCATCCTTAACATTATGTGCCTCTTCCTCCCTCCAACCATAGATGGAATATATTCATCCAGAATGGTTAATGAAGTTCACCTCATTGTCCTTCAGATTCTCTTCTGTGATGCATATAAAAAAATTGACAGTGGTTAGGCAGCTGGTTGTCTGTGACTGCTGCTTATTATACTGACCTGTGTTGTCTCATTTTTACCTTGAACTTTCCTCTCTAGTGCATCTGCCTGTGGTCTCTCATCTTATGCTTAAGCTGTAAGCTCTTCAGGGCTGGGACTGTGTCTGTGTTTATATGGGGCCTGGAACAGTAGGTCTCAGATCTATGGCTGGAGCCAATCGGTGCTACTGTAATACAAATAATAACAGAACTGTGGGATGTTAAGAGAAGACTTATATCTGATCATAGATAAATTTGAGATATATCTCCACATTGAAAAAACATTGTCAAATTACTGTTTCAAACACACAGCTATGATGGTAGTTCTCTGCACAGTTGTTTCTGGAGAATGTGGTGTACAGCAGGGATATTAGAAACTAAGCTCCTAAGATTGCATATATTAATTTTAAATCTTTTGAAGAACATGTTCCATTATGTTACTATAAGAGCTATTTAGATGACTAATTTATTAATGTTACTTTCCTCTATAGCCACAAGTTTAGACTAGCACTGTGTATTTCAACTTCTTGATAAATATATGCTTTTATTTAAAATGACTGAGCAGCTTTGAGGAATGGGAATGTTTTGAATTTTCCATCCCCAGAAGCTCTTGATACAATCTGCTACTTAAACAGATTGTTTATAGTCTTTGTAACTCAGGGGACTGATTTAAGCAAGAATATTAAAGAAAGATGAATGTACAGAAGTTGGATTTTGCGCTAGCCCATTGCAAATATAACAGTAGTTTTACTTTCTGACTACTCTCCAAACATGGTCTTTGTTGTGGTTCTGGTAACATTGCATAGCTATGAGCAGTACTTGTGGACTGAGATATAGAAGTACAAGTGTCACTCTAGCCACTTTTATATTAGCAGACGTGCCAGATAATTTAGGCCTGCTCATACAATCACCTGAAGGAGAGGTTTGCTGTTGCAGAAGCAGATCCTTAACCCTTAGGAAACTGGCCAGTTCCCATGGGGTTGCAATGTGAGCAATAGGTAATTTGAAGGGCTTTAGGGCACCATAGTACAGATGAGGCTAGGTCTGTTTCTGCTGGAAGGAGGGGCTAGCTGAGGCCTCCTGCCTGAAGGGAGTCACACTCTTCCTTCCCCTCCCCTTCTTGGGGATACTCCCTCTCCTCAGCCAACCTTCTCTATGAGATGCCTTTCCTTCCACCAATGTAGCAGGGGAAAGGTGGCACTGGTCTGCAGCAGTGAGTGAGGTGGGGGCTGGACGTTTCCTTACACGGAATCTGGATCAGCTCTGGGAGGAAAAACAGGATGGTTGCTGAGAGCAGGTAGGTGCTGTTTGGGGGTGAGAGAATGAGTACTATTCTAGTGGTCGTGACAGGGATAGAAAGATAAGGAACTCATTTTTTATGAGGGAAGGCTGAAATGGGGTGATGTGCCTAAGACAAGTATCTAGCACCTCAGTTTACTTATTCTTAAGGGTGCTGAGTGGGGACAGCAGCTTTTCGTGGCTTGGGTAAATAGAGATCATTACAACTTCCCCTCTCCGGCTGGTGCAGTGAGAGCTTCCCCTCCTCTGTCTACTGTAATCTGCTTAAGAGTAGTTACTATTTCTTTCAACACTTGGCTGAGAGAGATCATTGCTCTGCTCATAGTTGCTTGAAATTGATATTTCTGAATTCTGA